>NC_088678.1:7764879-8392979 GCF_950023065.1 Planococcus citri
TGGTATTTTTTGATTCACGATTCACCTAAGCAACATCCTACAATTTCGACTTTGGAAAAGGAGTACATTGAAAGTAGCTTAAAAGCGAGCTCGCATAAGATTAAGGTAAAGTTTTATTAAACTAGATATGTAAATCTAAAGATTTGGCTATCGATGCCTTGCAAACTGCGCGCGCATACTGTTATTGCAGTTGTTGCGCGCGCATCAACCTCTTTACCTATGTTCAGAGACGCGCGCATCGCACGTTGATTTTAATGTGCATGCGCTGAAACGTCTCTACTTAGTTATTCATTTTCTGATTTTAAAATAGGCGTCCATCCCTTGGAGACATATTATTACCAGTGTACCATTCATCATTTGTGTATTGTCTGTGAATTCTGCAATGTGGGCCTTCGTAATGTTGAATACATATTCACCTCTTTATTTGAAGACCATTTACGGGATGAATTCGAATGAAGTAAGGCGTATATCACGGATAAGAAATACGTAAGCTTTAATGTAACTCACGTTTGTTGTCTGCCATTTGCTCATTGGGGGGGGGGGATTGCTTTCAAGGGTTCATGAATAGATTTCAGGCATTTTGAATTGAACTAAAAGAAAGAGTTACAAACCTTGAAGCAAGAAATTTAGCTGCTCGTGCTCGATTGTGAAATTTAGACTAATATCTTAAGTTTATTGAATTTGCCAATTGAATGTCTGAAAAAGGGAAGTATCTCAACTGGTACATTTTTTGAAATAGACAAAAGAGGATCGGAACAGGACCCCAAAATACATCACCAACAAAAGTTTCAGGCATTTTACTTTAATTTTTCGATTTTTTTGGCGAATTGGGAGAATTCAAATTTGGTTCTCACTGATAAAAAAACAAAAATTTGATCAAATTGACATAAAATGCTGAAATTTAGTGTATAAGGGTAAGGCTATCCTATTTCCAACTTTCTGTGTAGATTTCTGATTATTTCGAGAACATTCAATTCAGTGGATTTCTTGATGCTTCAGTTTTCGAAAAAATGCTGTAATTAAATAGGATGAATTGAAAATGAAATTCAGTACTGGAGGGGTGACGAAGCGATGTGTCGTGGTGGGTGGGAGGGGGAATCAGACTGAAATTCTCCAAACTTTTCTCGCTAGATTTTCTCAACTTGAACAAAAATGTCGAAAAAAACATTTGTTTGAATTTTTATATTGATTGGATTATGTTTTTGAAGTTTCTCGAGTTGATTTTGCCATTTTAGGAAAATACGAGTATTTCAAAGATTTATAATTTAAGGTGTAAAAATCAATTGTTTTTCGCTACTTTTCCCCAACGTTTCCCAAATTTTTCAAGTTCCCCAATTTTCCCAAAAATTTCTAACGTTTTTCTGTCTGGGAGAGGGGGAGGGGTTCGGCACGCCTCTGTTCAGCACCTAGGTACATATAAGTTTGAATTCTCACCATCTTTCTTATCCTTGCAACGAAATTCCCAGTTCTTTTTTTTTCAAGGATAATCACAGGAGAAAATTTTGGATTGTAATCGACACAAAAAGATTTTGAAAAACATGTGCTAAAATCAATCAAAAACTTGTTGAATTTCATTTTTACCCCATTTACAGCGTTTTTTAGAAAACTGGAGCATCCAAAAATCCGATAAAGGCTCAAGAACGGTTTGAAACCACCATCAATCAACTCGGGAGATGGAAAATAGGGTTCAACCTCAATTCCAGCCTTTTAAGGCAATTTAATCAAATTTTGATTTTTATTTTCTGAGAAATGGGTCAAATTTGAATTTTTAAAAATTTACTAAAAATCAAAAAATTGAATTTCAGATCCTAAAATTGTTTCTGAAGGCGAAGGAGTACTCTTTCGATTTTCTGGAAAATTACCCAGATGTATACCTTTTAGAGTCTCCACTTTCCAACCACTCCCTTTACCTCTTTACAGCTATACAAGAAATAGTTTTTGCTCCTTCTTCGATAATTTTTGATTTCGTGTCATGGTTGGTGCCTCCACAAATTGACCCAAGAGGTTGAAATTTGCCTACTCTGCAAGGTATTCTTTTTGAAGGGGTTCGATCCAAATGAGATGAGAGAGGACGCTCTAAATAATAAGCTTTTGTAAATATAGAAGACTTCCTTACGAGGCACCTAAATACTTATTTTGTTTTTCATCTGTGTATTATAAATGAAAAATTACAGATTGGAATCATTTCGAGTGTTCCGTTCATTTCAACGATCGTCGTTGCCCTGGGAATAGCTCATTATAGCGATTTATTTGTTAAAAAAAAATGGCTAAGCATGACAAGTATGAGAAAGATCTGTACATTCTTAGGTAAGAAAATTTTGAACCAGTTCTGAAGAAACCCAGGAAAGAGATTGTAGATCCGATTGGATCCAAATTTATCCATTTTTTAAAAAAAAATTTACTCAATCGAATCAGAATATGAACTTGATTGGATAAAACTGCAGAATGCACATCCATTTGAATCATTTGGTAATCACAATCACCAAATTCTGATCCATTGGATAAATATTTTAATAGATACTTGGACCAATTTGGATCCAATTCGATCAAAAACTTATCTCAAACGAAAGTGAACTTGTACCATAGTCAATTCATGAGAAACATTTTCCGATATTTGTTATTTTTAAAGGCTGTGTTGTGGCTGCATTTCCAATGATAATTATTGCATTTACCAAATGTAATCTTACTGTGGCCATTCTTTCTATGCTGTTCGTCTGCGTCGTGAGAGTATTTGGTAATTTTGGTGTTGTCTTGGGTGTTATGGATTTAAGTCCCAAGTTCTGCGGTAAACACCAAAATATTCATATTTCATAAAAATTCTATCATAATTCATAATCATAAGTAAAGCTAAATAGATTCCCTTCGAAATTATTTTACTTCATTTTTTTTTGCAGGAGTTCTCGAAGGAATAATAGGAACATTATCAGCTGTTCACATGTTTGCATTTTCAACTGCTGTCAATTATTTCACCGAAATTTGGGTTAGTCCAAGATTCATTTTCAATTTCTGAATTAATATTTTGGTTCAAAACAGGTTCATGGTTATGAATTTTTTAAAATTTCATCTTATTACAGGATATTGAAGAAATGTGGAAAGTGTTGTTCTTGTTTACCGCATTGTATTGCATGCTAACAAACATGGTGTATGTGATTTTCGGCACGTCTGAAGAACAACCGTGGAATTTTGAGAAAAACATTCATGAAAAACATGATTCAGACGCGATATTGAAAGAATTGAAAACACTTGTGCAGAAATAATGCAATGACATAAAATAATCAAGTACACATACCTACCTCATATTTTTTAGCATAATTTCATCTTCTATTGAAAATCAAATTTTTTCTGAATAAATATTTTTTGCTCCTTTTATTTGAAGCATAGGCAACTTATTTGTCTGATTTTTTTCTGATTCTATTGACAAGCTACATAGGTACATATTAACTTAGTGCTGTTTTTTTTTTCAAATGAGCAAACGTTTGCGTGGCTCTTATTCTAGGGAAGTTGTAAATAAATACATTTGACTCTTAGAATTTAAGAAGATTTCATTTTGATTCGACAATTTGAAGGAAAATTGAAAATGATTGGAACTTATTAATATTCACACTGTGTGTATTTTTGGACAGTCCAACGAAATAGTTTATTTGCCAAGATAATCTACTACCAGATTATCACGTTCGTGTGGCCATCTATAAATTGCTGTTCTGACTCGTCAAACTAGTAATTTGTCCGTTGTTTCAATACCTATCTCGCTGATATCCCTATCCGTTTGGAACCAGTAGGTAAAAGTCCAAAAGAATTGTTGGGGGCCGTGGATGGAGTCCAATAAAAAATCTGACGTCATATTCGTGTTCAGCGTCACCAAAAACACAGAATTCGATATATCACGTGCCTCAGATTTTCTTTCGAAAGTTTCGCCCAAAATTGGGTTTGGGGGTGCTCCCCCACCATTAAGAGATCCCGTCTCGGTATGGGCAGGCACAATCATTATTTTTTCAGGTACCTACCTATGTAATCAGGGTTGTACAAAAACGTGTTAAAAAAAAACAACAACAATTTTTTTGTTTAAAATGTTTTTTTTTTGTTTTAAAACAGTTTTTTTTTTTTAAATTTAAAACTATGTGTTTAAAAGTGTTTTAAACACAAATTCATTTGTTTTGGGTTCACCAGACATCAATTTTTAAGATGTGATGTCATAAAATAGCTATAAAGCTCAAGAAATATTGAAAATTTGAAATCAAAACACAAAATTTGTCTCTAAAAATACAGTTTGTTCAACTTCACTTTTTTTCAACAAAAAACTTAAGAAACGTGTTTTTTTTAGGAAATTGGAGTTGAAAAAAACTGTTATAAACGGCTTTTTTTCTTAAAACATCGTTCTGTTTTTTTTTCATTCGTTTTAAACGTGTTTTAAACATGCATAAAACATTTTTGTTTTAAGCATGTACAACCCTGTGTGTAATATGAGAATATCCACGTTCATTTCGTATATTTGTCCATTCTACTACGGTACGCAGAATATAAGATAGTAGGTAAAAAGGTATACTTGCTTTATTATAATAGAAAATTATCTTATACATAATATGTAGACTATACCTATCTATCTTTCTAAAAACTTTACAAAAATTGTGTTTTTTTTTCGTCGTTTTATAGGTAACATTTTTGCTTTTATCTACTTTCATAAAATATCCATTTCGGTGAGTTATTTTTTGGTATAAGTGCAAATTTTACGTTCCCGACACAAAAAATTATCGCATTAGTGTTGATTCCAGAAAAAAAAGTCTTGAAAATGCAGAGTAAGTAAATCCAAGTCAATTCATTTGCTAAACAAATTTAGATAGGCACCTAATAACATAATTGAGGAGCTTGGAATCAAAACTCACTTTTGCCATCGGACAAAGTTTCGAGAAAATCGACAGTAACTGATTTCGCCTAGTGCGTTGATGAAAAAAACGTCGCAAAGTGTGTCGAGCTCTGAGTAAGACTACTAAATGGGATTCCATGAGAAAATTTTTTTTTTCAAGTTGCCATATATTATCGCAGTATGGCTTTCAAGTTTGGCAAAAGTGAGTTTTGATTCCAAGGTGGGGTAATTTTACTTTCTTTTGCAAATATATCGAAAAATAAGCCTCCTAGAAGAAAATTAACGACATTAAGTCGATTGGAAATTTAATTCTCTACAATTTTCTTCGTCTTAATTTTTCCGTAGAATGCTTCGTTCCGTCTCCAGACAGCTTTAAAAGTTTTGAGCGCTGAATTTTTCCAAAAATTATACTTTCTTTTGCAAATATATCGAAAACTAAGCAGCCTAGAAAAAAACTAACGACTTTAAGTCGATTGGAAATTTAATTCTCTACAATTTTCCTCGACTTCATTTTTCTGTAGAGTATTTTGTTCCGCCTCTAGAGAGCTTTAAACGTTTTGAGCGCTCAATACATCCAATTTTTTTACCTCCTCAGTTGCATAACTTCCAAATTCAAAATTACCATTTTCGCTATTTTCACTATCAGAAAATGCTTCCGAAGTTGCAATTGAATCATTTTGGCTTTGTAGACTGCCATGCGACCTTGAAAATACAATTTTTTTTATAGCTTGGAGTCAAAACTCACTTTTGCCACAGCACGAAATTGTGAAGAACTGGGGCCAAATTTGGAAAAATGGATTCTGTAGGGTGATAGAGAAATTGAAGAAGTATCCGAATCAGCAAAAAAACGCATATCGATTTTTGGTGTCAAAAGTGAGTTTTGATTCCAAGCTCCTCAATTACTCCATTATTTCAATTAGATAAATTGATCTAAACTGATCGCATTTGCAGAACGACATCAGCTTTGTGTGTTATTACTAACGCTGCTTGTGTGTAATACGTTCGTCACATTAAATACTGATATCGCCATCGTGTCCATGGTAAACAGTCAAAATGCTGAGGTCACATTTAATAAGACGTCTACTATTTGTCCGAATAGCAATTTTTTCCTGGGTAATTATTTGAAGGATGACAACGATGCTAACGAATCGTTGAAAAATGTCAATCAAGTGAGCTATAAGTAACTGATACTGCGTAGGTACCTACCTCTCGAGTCTCGACAATCCTCAAGCCTCATATTTTTCAGAACAGTGGATACAATTGGTCAGAAGCAGAACAGAACTTGGTTCTTTCGGGGTACTATTGGTTAAATTATGTTGCAATAATGCCCGGCGGTATTTTAGCTCATAAATATGGGGCTAAAATAGTCGTTGGGTATGCACAACTGATTTCTTCTACAATGTCATCGTTGATTCCGATGGCTGCCCAGTCCGGACCTTTGGCAGTATCTTGGATCAGAGCTGTACAAGGGGTTTTATCGGTTAATACAGTGCATTTTCTGGATACCTATCTGCTCAATAGCGCAATAAAATTCATTGTCCCTTGTCTGATGAGGAATGATTCTGTTACAGTTTATGTCTATGCCCGCTGGTGTATATTCAATCATGGGAAATTGGAGTCCGCCACACGAACGAGCAAAATTTGGAGCTAATTTTATGTGTAAGTTAACGGATTATTACTCTTAGGGACTTGTAGTTGATATATTTTTGAAATTGGTTACTGATTCGAGGTTATACTGTTTTGGCTTTAAGTTGGAACCTACATCGGTATGACTGCGGGCAGCTTTTTATTCGGTTTAATTGGGCAGTATTTACATTGGTCGATTATTTTTCATTTCACAAGCCTATGTGGTGTGATTTGGAGTATATTTTGGTATCTCCTGGTTCATGACACACCCGCTAAGCATCCTACAATCAGCGTTGAAGAAAAAGAATATATTGTAAATAGTCTGAAAAAGGCGACCTGTAAAACTAAGGTAGGCAATCAAAGTGACACGACTTGTGTCTTGTAAAGTGATTATTGAGTAAATGCCCATAAGACCGCTAAACAGATGATGAGTGCCCAACAACATTTTTTTTTAGAACTCAATTCCTTGGACAGGTATTGTCACTAGTGTGCCACTTGTTGCGTGTATCTTGACAGAAAGTTTGCTCATCTGGGTATGGGTAATGATGACCACATATTTTCCGAAATATCTCAAGATCTTTTACAGCTTGAATTCCAACGAGGTGCGTAATTTTTTGAGGAGGGATCTTCCTCTTCTTTGGGATTTAGTATGGTCCCAATCAACTATCCGCTCGATTGGAATGTTAAAAGCGATTTTATGATTGATTATTGTTCTATACACATAAACGAATAAACTTAGCTTGTATGCCTATTTTCCCCCTCCCCCTTTCAGAGGATCCACCCCCCTCTAATTTGAAATTCGCTCTATCTGCTTATCTATGGGCTGTACGAAAAATTTTTTCAAACAAATGTTGTTCCTTGATGTCTTTTCTACAATTTTAGTTATCAGCAAAATTCAGTTTGGAGCAACCCTTATCCCTCCAGAACTCAAAACTCATTTCGAAGAAAAGTCAAAATCACATTTTTCCCATTTTTATGGGGAAATATCGAAAAAAATGAAAAATCTGAAACACTGAAAGTGTTCGAAATGAAATTTCCTTTCAAATGAGCTACTTATATCAGGATCACCCTCTCCCCCCTCCTTGAGGATCCACCCCCTCCCCCCTTTCCTGACCCATCTAATCAGCTGTACGTGAAAATTTTTCAAACAAAAGTTTTTTGCCAAATTGAGTTTGGAGCGATCTTCGCGCCTCAAAAAGTCCAAAAACACAAAAAGGTCAACGTTTACGATTTTTACATTTTCGATGAAAAATACGAGTAGACAATAAGTAAAAAAACATTTTTAATCGGCAAAATTGTTCAAAATTTAATTTGCTCCCCCAGTGTTCCGCGAAAGTTGGGAAAAGTTGGGAAATGTGAAAAATTCAAGAATGTTGGAAAAATACCAACAATATTTTAAAAATTCAATTTTTTCACAGTCATACCCAGTTGACCACATGCTAGCAAAAAGCTAGCGTTTTATTCGCGTTTTGATAAGTTGCTAGCAATTTACTCGCCTTTTGTGGCCAGCAATAATTATCTCGCTAAAAGTAAGCGATTTTCTTGCAGTTTTTCGCTAGCAAATTCAATTCTAGCAATTTTCGAGCTGTTTTCCAGCGACTCTCAGCTAGCTTTTACTTCACTTTAACTTGCTCGCCTTATGCTAGCGTATTACTGGCGGATACTTGCTCGCAATTCTATGCTAGGACAGTTCAAGCAATATTCTCGCATATCTCAGCTAGCTTTTACTTCACTTCATACATGCTCGCCTGATGCTAGCGTATCACTGATGGATACTTGCTTGCAATTCTATGCCAAGAAAGTTCAAGCAATATTCTCGCATATCTCAGCTAGCTTTTGCCTCACTCTATACCTGCTCGCTTAATGCCAGCGTATCACTGACTAATATGTTACCTGCTCACAGTTTTATGATAGGAAACTTCAGGTAATATTCTTGCATCTCTGAGCTAGCATTTACTTAGCCATCTGGCTCTAGAAAAATGTAAGCATATCTCTAGTTTCTTGAAGCTTCCAGCTACTTTTAGGAAATTCTGAAATTTTGTGAAAATTTAAAGTTTCAAAAATCTGCTGGAGGCTTCAGGAATTTTCAAAGAGTCGCTGGAGGCTCCAAAACGACTTGAAATTCACCTGCAGTACTTCGTAGCGTATTGAAATTAGTTTTCAGAATAAATTTGAGCTTTACAACTTCAATTTGAGTTTCAAAAATCTGCTGGAGGCTCCAGAACTGCTCAAAACAAGTTGAAACCGTTTCCCATCGATTTGGCATGTCGAAAATAGGGTATATCCCAAATGTCAGGTTTCTTGGTCAATTTGGTAAAATTTTGATTTTTTCTCACATTTTGGCCAAAATTTGATTTTTGAAAATTCACCAAAAATCGAAAAAGGTACTTTACCACTTGAAATTTTGACAGGTGATGAATTTTTGCATGATCTTTCGATCTATGTTTGTAAGGTTTGAAAAATTTCGTGCACGTCCTATGTTGAAACGCGAAATCTGTGATTTCGGCTGACCTTTTAATCAAAATTGCCGCCATTTTGTGAGTAAGGCCAATTTTTTTTCAGCAAGTTTGCTTTAAAATGTTCCTTAGGATGTCCCCTTTAAGGAAAAAGTTGTCCCGGAGGATCTGCAGGGGGTGCAATTACCCCCATTGCCGTGGACTAAAATGTTGTTCAAATGTTTTTGAAATTTTTCATTTTCATGGTTTGTTTGATGCTTCATTTTCAAATTTTAAATTTTGACAATTTTTCTATTTAAAAAAAAAACTTCCATTTTTTATTTAATAAAGAGATTTTTCAACCTAAGCGCTAGCATAATGCTAGCGAATTGCTAGCGTCGATCTCTCTCATGGTATAGTTTGCTACTCTTAGATAAAGTGTGTCATCAAGTTGAATATAAGCTCAAGGTGGTATCTTGTTGAAAAGTAAGAAGAGTGACATCACTCTTCTTATACTGTCCCAAGATGCTAGCATTGCTAGCGTTATGCTACCTCTGAGCTGGGACAGTCGCCTAATTTTTGGAATTTCCTGGAAAACTACCACCTGTTAAAGGAAACACCCAGAATTTTTAAAAATTAATTAATAGTAATTACTTTACTGATCAAAGTGTTTCTACGCTAGCAAAATGCTAGCTTCCTGCTAGCATAATTTGCGCTAGCGTAAATGGTGCCGGAATATGAGACACTTTTTGCAAAAATTGCTAGCAAATCAGTCGCGATTTAGTCGCATGTACGTAGCAGAATGCAGAGCAAAGTGCCAACAAAATGCTAGCTTTTTGCTAGCTTTGTGCCAGCTACGTGCTAGCTATTTGTGCGCAATTCTGCTACTCTAATGCGACCTAATCGCAACTGATTTGCTAGCATTTTTTTAAAAAAGTGTCTCAAATTCCGGCACCATTTACGCTAGCACAAAATTTGCTAGCATTTGGTCAACTGGGTAGAAGTTTATTTATCAAAGCAATCGCTCTTAATAAATTAACCACTTCCCCAACTTTTGAAGTCAAATCTGTAGAGGAGAAAGTACAAATATGGACCCCGTCTAGCTTTTTGGCTTTAAAGGGTAGAAAAAATTATCAATTTTTTTTTTTCGAATATACCATTCGAAAGGCCAAAGACTCTAGTGTATTGTGTAAAGAAAAAAAAAATTTTGTTGAAAACTCACGGAGAAATTTGAAATTTAGAAAAGTGACATAAAGTGGTACAAATATGGACCCCCTGAAAAAATGAATAAAAATTTCAGAAAATTGTACAAAAATTTATTTAAAGATGTTTTTTGATTCTTTGGACTTGTCTTCTTTTCTGGGTATTCTAAAAACCATTGAATCAAAATTATATGAAAAAGAAATTTAGGGGTCCATATTTATATACCCATTAGGGTGGAGCGGAAAAAAATTATAGTCTTCGATTTCGCTGAAATTGAAGTATGTTAGAGATTTTGAGTTAAAATGACCCCAGAAAAATTTTCAGCCTCCCACGTGCCACTGCGGTGGAACTATGGCCCCCCACAGTAGGGTCATTTTGGGAAAAAACGCTGTTTTTTGAATTTGAAAGTACCAATACCTAATTTTTCCGAAAAATGGGTAACACTCAAAAGTTGCGATTTGAGATGGCGAATCGGCATTTCTTTGCTTTTATAATTGAAAATACAGTCGATTTAGACTTCGAACGCGATTTTACGATTGATTATCACTTTTCACATTGAAACAAGTGAATCTAGCTCGTATTCCAATCTCTACCCCTCCCCCTTTCCTGAGTCCCCCTCCCACACATTAAAAACTCTCCTACCACCTTGAATAACGTTCCAACAAGAAAAATCACGAAATGAAAGTTGTTTCTTGAAAAATTTTCTACATTTTGGTTCCAACAAAAATTTCATTTGGCGCCACCCTTGGGCCCCAAATTCCCAAAAACCATTTCCAAAAAAAAGTCAAAATCGCGTTTTTAACGTTTTTACGAAAAATTTGTAATCAACAAACGTGGATGTGCTCAGAACTATATTTCTCATTTATAATTTTGCTGATTTTCAAAAAATAATGAGGTTTGAGAAGTAATTTTGAAATAAATAGTTCAAAATGTTGATGTGATATGCCTGGAGAGGGCTGCATGAGCGAGGCAGGGGAAAAAGAAAAATGAATAAGTACCTAAAACTTAGCTATGAGCACCTCCACGTTTCTTGATTACAAATTGTTCGTAATTCACGTACAGCCCATTAGATATGGGAAAAATGTGATTTTGACTTTTCTTAGAAATGAATTTTGAGTTCTGGAGGGGTAAGGGTTGCTCTAAACTGAATTTTGCTAATAACTAAAATTGTAGAAAAGACATCAAGGAATAACTTTTGTTCAAAAACTTTTTTTCGTACCTATAGCCCATAGATAAGGAGATAAAGCGATTTTCAAGTTAGGGGGGGGGGGGTGTGGATCCTTGGAAAGAGGGGAGGGGGAAAATAGGCATACAAGCTAAATTTATTCGTTTATGGGTGTAGAACAAAATCAATCATAAAATCGCTTTTAACATTCCCATCGAGCGGATCGCCTTTTTTCGGGCAATTGGGACCCTATAATTGGTAGGAATTAAAGATTCGATTCGATTTTAAAATTCCATTTGATTTGTGATTATGATGTTTTTGTTGTATCTATTTAGATTGGAATCATCACAGGTGTGCCAAACATCATCACAGGTATATTGATTTTTGTAATTGCTTATTACAATGATCTAATCATCAAGAAAAATATATTGACTACAACAACTACCAGGAAAATTTCCACCATGATAGGTATAACTCAAGTATACCTACTTATAACTACCTACCAGTATACTTCTACCAACATTTTACTTGCTTCACGAGAAAAAAACAGTTAACCGTAATTGGTTTTAGGATTTTAAGTGGGAAAACTCTGGAGAAAAATTCGTTTTTGTGTTTATTTCAAAATACCAGCCAAAAGACAATTGTTATACCCTCTAAACCTAGCTATGTTCTTTCATTTTTTTTTATTTTTGAGAATCCCTAATTCAAAACTTGTCCATTTTAGAAAAAATGAATCTTTTGAAGATTGATGAGCTCAAAAGTGGGAGGATACATTTACAAAATAAATTCCAGCGAAAATACGTCGTCATTTTTTGGTGAGCAACTAAGTAAGCTCCCTTTTATTCAGCTTTCTAAATGGTATTTCAACATCCCTTGGGAAAACAAAAACACTTGATTTCAATTAAAATTTTGAAAAAAATTATATGAAGTGAAATACCATATCAATTGTTAAATAGCAGTTTCGAGGCGTTGATATTCAAATATTGACTGTTTCTGTCTGACCATTGTGGCCCTCACCATGCTCTCAGGATGGCTAAAATGTCAAACATTTGAAAAATACCCGAGATGAGTCATTTTTTGGATTCTCGAGGATGCTGAATTAAAGTATTTTCTTAACCCTTCTGTCTTCTCCTGCAATTTTCAAAAAACTATAAAATGTAATAAATGCTTATGTCGACTTTCTCTAATTTGAAGTTGCTGAGAAGGGAACCTCTTGAGGTGTCACCCTACGATTCAAATGGGACCGCGATTTTCGGAAAGAGCATGGTCTACAACCCCCCTCCCCCAAACAAATTTTCATCTGCCCAATTCCGTTTTTTGATTTTTGGCGAACGTTTGAAAATTCAAAATTGACTGCTTTTGGTGATTTATGCTTTTTTAAATTAAGGTACATACGAGTACCTACGTACCTACTTGATTAATAAGAATGATCAAAAGTTATTATGTCACTTAATGACCTTAATGTTGTCGATAGTGACTTTAAACTAAATAAATAAAATAAAAATACTTAAATAAAAATAAGTCCTAAAACTGATATTAATTCCCCAACTCCAAATTTCACCATTTCCAGCCATTCTGGAACCTCCAGCGCGATTTTTAAATTTTTCTAGAATTTTGAATGCTCCAGAAGGCGTGAATAAGAAGTTGGGCAGCTATAAATTGAGTTGTGTGATATACTTAACCTGCTTAACAAGTTTATCCACATTTGAGCCAATTTTGAGAGGGACATCTCAAGAGTGGGGGTTTGACCGAATTTTTTCAGGTTGGTTAGGAAAGTGGTCGAAAATCAAAAATTTCCCGTGTGCGAGGAAATTTTTGAAATCGGCACGAATCGTTGTATTTCGTCCAGAGCTAACCCTCCGAGGGGGAATTTCGCCATTTCCAGCCGTTCTGGAGCTTCCAGTGCGATTTTCAGTTTCTCCAGCAAATCCGTCCCACACACACAAAAAAAAAATAAAACAAATAAATAATGAAACTGCCAATTTATGGTACGGAAATTTTAGTCTTTAGGTTAGACAGGTACCAATAAACAATTTAATTTTACTAATGCATAATATAATGTACATTTATGTACCTATTTAGTATTTTCCTTATATGAAATCAAACAAATCCTTTGCTTACCTAACTATTTTGTACCATATTTTGTACTAAAAGGTGGTATTCTGTCCATGATTCCACTCATAATAATAGCAATAACCGAATGTAATCTGACACTGGTCATTTCCTGTTCAATGATTTATAATGTTATGAGCACTTTTCAAATGTTTGGAACTCCGTTGGTTCTTGTGGACATGAGTCCTAAATTTTGTGGTAGGTTTGTTGATCATATGACCAAGCTTATTTATCCAATTTAGAGTTACCTTAAAGTTGATTTTTATTCTTAGGAATTCTGGAAGGATTTTCTGGCACAACAAGTTCCCTACTCACGTTCGTATTCTCTGCAGTGGTGAATTACTTTAGCACAATCTATGTGAGTAGTTACTCAGCTGTGTAAATTTACTAATAGAATAAGAACTAAATGAATATCAATCTTAACTTTAATCAATCAGGATGTCAATTTGTTGTGGAAAATGGTTTTCTTGAGCTCATCAATGGGTGCTATTTTCATAAGTGTGATATTCCTGTTTTTTGGAACGTCTGAAGTGCAACGTTGGAATTTCAAAGATGATGCCGAAAAAAATCAACCATTGAATGCATCACGTGGTAATCAAACTGAAATTTTGTAATGAAATTATCAAACAGATATCAAGTTAATGTATGTAAATTGTACACGAGTAAAGAAAATTAATCCATGTTGAGTACTTTTATCTGAGCTTTGTGCACTAAGGTGGGTACCATCGAGAAACTACCGCGTGAAAAATTTCAGATCCACGCCACCTCCCCTTTATGAGGAACCCCCTTTTTTGAAATTTCAATTACAGTTTTCTCAGCCCCATTTCAACCGATTTTGAAAAGTTTTCTGAAAGTTATGTATATCCTTAGTAGGTATCCCCACAAAAATTTTCAACCCCCTCCTCTCATATTTGCCCCTCAAAAAAGCATTTTTTGTATGCCTATTAACAATCAAGATTGCGAGGTACAATAATTTTAGAAACATGTTTTTTGGATGTATTATTGGCCCCCAAACATCTTATACTATGTATATTAGAAATTTTTGCTTTGGTATTCCGTGGTGAAAACTTGGAGTAATGTATCTTGGGGAGGGGGGGGGGGGTGGGAGTGAAATGGGAATGTTGAGAAAAATAACTATTAATGAGTAGGATATCGTTTTCATATGATTCGACACCAATGAGCACGAATATGACCTCAGATTTTCTGGTACACTCACCCAGCCCCCTCCAGAGCACCTCAGCCCCCCACAATTTTCACTATTTTTGAAATGAAGTTATTTTGATGACATTCGTGTCGTTTTCATATGATTCGATACCGCTGAGAGCACGAATACGACTTCAGATCTGCTACACTCGCCTAGCCCTTTCCAGAGCCCCTCACTTGAGAGGATTCCAAAGAAATGATTTTAATGAAAAGAGAAGGGTGTGTGATTTTCAGCATGGATGTAAAATTTTCACGAATCAAAATGAGAATGCTACATGGGGGGGGGTCGGGGAAATCATGATGAAGGGTACGTATTTAATAGAGGAGAGGGGCAGGGGTGACCTCGATTTTCTCAATGTCATAATTGATTCTATTATATAGAGGGTTACAAGCTTTTCATTGTACTTTTTTCTGAAAAACCAATTTTCAGAGGCCTCATCTCCCTTCCCATGGTCGGAGGGGGAAAAGTTGGTGGACAAAATTTGTAGGAAATTTGATGTAGAACAAAATTACCGAGCTATTTCAAATGTGAAATCAATCCACGAGGAGGAATAATAAAAACGGTGGGGGGGCTGAGGCCTCTAGAGAGAACTGTAAAATCAACCCCTGAGGAGAAAACTGCGAAAAACCCATTCACACCCCCCCCCCCATCCAAAATTAGCAAGAGGGGTACGGGGTGATAAATCTTAGGAATTATTCAGGGGGTCACCCTCGACAATTTCCCGCAAAAAAATCTTGGCTAGGTAAAAATGTTTTTTTAAATGCTAATTCTCCTGTATTAGTAGGCACAATTATTATTTTTTCAGGTACATACCTACTTATGTAACCAGGGTTGTCCAAAAACGTGATTTTTTTTGAAAAAAAAAACAAAAAAATGTTTTTATTTAAAGCGTTTTTTTTTGTTTTAAAATAATTTTTTTGTTTGTTTAAAACTGTGTGTTTTAAACACAAATTACTTTGTATTGGGTTCACCAGACATCAATTTTTAAGATGTGACGTCATAAAATGGTTATAAAGCTCAAGAAATATTGAAAATTTGAAATCAAAACACAAAATTCGTCTCTAAAAATACAGTTTGTTCAATTTCACTTTTTTTCAACAAAAAACTAAAAAAATGTGCTTTTTTTAGGAAATTGGAGTTGAAAAAAAAACACGTTTAAAACAAAAAAAAAAAAAAAACTGTTTTAAACGGCTTTTTTGCTTGAAAAATCGTTCTGTTTTTTTCATTCGTTTTAAACGCGTTTTAAACATGTTTAAAATATTTTTGTTTTGAACATGTACAACCCTGTGTGTAATATGAGAATATCCACGTTCATTCCATATATTTGTCCATTCTACTACTGTACGCAGAATATAAGATAGTCTGGTAAGCACTGCAGGTATACTTGCTTTATTTTAATAGAAAATTATCGTATAAGTATGTAGACTATATCTATCTTTTCTATAAACTTTGAAAAATTGTGTTTTTTTTCCTCGTCGTTTTATAGGTATACATTTTGCTTTTATCTACTTTCATAAAATATCCATTTGGGTGAGTTACTATTTTATATGTGCAAATTTTACGTTCCCGGCACAAAAAATTATCGCATTAGTGTTGATTCCAGAAAAAAAGTCTTGAAAATGCAGAGTAAGTAAATCCAAGTCAATTCATTTGCTAAACAAGTTTAGATAGGCACCTAATAAGTAACATAATTAGGTACTCTATTATTTCAATTAGATAAATTGGCCTAAACTGATCGCAATTTACAGAACGACATGAGCTTTGTGTGTTATTACTAACGCTGCTTGTGTGTAATACGTTGGTCACATTAAATACTGATATCGCCATCGTGTCCATGGTAAACAGTCAAAATGCTGAGGTCACATTTACTCGTAATAAGACGTCAACTATTTGTCCAAATAGCAATTTTTTCATGGGTAATTATTTGAAGGATGACAACGATGCTAACGAATCGTTAAAAAATGTCAATCAAGTGAGCTATAAAGTAACTGATACTGCATAGGTACCTACCTCTCGAGTCTCGACAATCCTCAAACCTCATATTTTTCAGAACAATGGATACAATTGGTCAGAAGCAGAACAGAACTTGGTTCTTTCGGGGTACTATTGGTTAAATTATGTTGCAATAATGCCCGGCGGTATTTTAGCTCATAAATATGGAGCTAAAATAGTCGTTGGGTATGCACAACTGATTTCTTCTACAATGTCATCGTTGATTCCCCTGGCTGCCCAGTCCGGACCTTTGGCAGTATCTTGGATCAGAGCTGTACAAGGAGTTTTATCGGTTAATACAGTGCATTATCTGGATACCTATCTGCTCAATAGCGCAATAAAATTCATTGTCTCTTGTCTGATGAGTAATGATTCTGTTGCAGTTTATGTCTGTTCCCGCTGGTGTATATCCAATTATTGGGAATTGGAGTCCGCCACACGAACGAGCAAAATTTGTAGCTAATTTTATGTGTAAGTTAACGGATTATTTCTCTTAGGGACTAGTATAGTGGATGTATTTTTGAAATTGGATACCTACTGATTCGAGTTGACTGTTTTGACTTTAAGTTGGAACCTACATCGGTATGACTGCGGGCAGCTTTATATTTGGTTTCATTGGGCAGTATTTACATTGGTCGATTATTTTTCATTTCACAAGCCTATGTGGTGTGATTTGGAGTATATTTTGGTATCTCCTGGTTCATGACACACCCGCTAAGCATCCTGCAATCAGCGTGGAAGAAAAAGAATATATTGTAAATAGTCTGAAAAAGGCGACCTGTAAAACTAAGGTAGGCAATCAAAGTGACACGACTTGTGTCTTGTAAAGTGATTAATGAGTAAATGCCCATAAGAACCCTAAGCAGATGATGAGTGCCCAACAACATTTTTTTTAGAACTCAATTCCTTGGAAAGGTATTGTCACTAGTGTGCCCCTTGCTGCGTGTATCTTGACAGAATGTTTGCTCATCTGGGTATGGGTAATGATGACCACATATTTTCCGAAATATCTCAAGATCTTTTACAGCTTGAATTCTAACGAGGTATGCAATTTTTTGAGGAGGGATCTTCCTCTTCTTGGGTTTGGTGATTGGTAGGAATTAAAGATTCGATTCTATTTAAAAATTCCAGTTGATTTGTGATCATGATGTTTTTGTTGTATCTACATATTTAGATTGGAATCATCACAGGTGTGCCAAACATCATCACAGGTATATTGATTTTTGTAATTGCTTATTACAATGATCTAATCATCAAGAAAAATATATTGACTACAACAACCACCAGGAAAATTTCCACCATGATAGGTATAACTGTAGTATACCCACTTATAACTACCTACCAGTATACTTCTACCAACATTTTCCTTGCTTGACGAGAAAAAAACAGTTGACCATAATTGGTTTTAGGATTTTAAGTGGGAAAACTCTGGAGAAAAATTCGTTTTTGTGTTTATTTCAAAATCCCAGCCAAAAAAGACAATTGTTGTACCCTCTAAATCTAGCTATGTTCTTTCATTTTTTTTATTTTTGAGAATCCCGAACTTGTGTATTTCACAAAAAATGGAAATTTTGTAGATTGATGAGCTCAAAAAAGGGAGGATAAATTTACAAAATAAATATCCATGGCTACCAGCACCTCCCCAAATGGAGTAAAAGTTCAAAATAGTTTTTTTTGTGCGACACATCAAATAGTATGTTTTTGATGACGCTGAACACGAATATGACGTCAGATTTTTGATTGGACCCATTGACGGCCCCCAGCACCTCCCCAAGAGGGAGTGATTTAAAAAAAATGGTTTCAATCGTGTGACACTTGAAATAGTATGTTTTTGATATCGCTGAACACGAATATAGCCTTAGTTTTTTAAACTGATCTCACCCATGGCTCGTAGAACCTCCCACAATTGGTAAAAGTTCAAAAAAATTGTTGGAGGCTTTGGATGGATTCGTGTTCAGCGTCACCAAAAACGTACTATTTGATGTGTCGCACGAAAAAAAAACTATTTTGAACTTTTACCCCATTTGTGGAGGTGCTGGGAGCCGTGGATGGGACTCAATAAAAAATCTAACGTCATATTCGTGTTCATCGTTACCAAAAACATACAATTCGATGCATCACATGCCCCTGATTTTTTTGTTGAAAGTTTTGCCCAAAATTGGGGGTGGGGGTGCTCCCCGTCCATTAAGAGATCCCATCTCGAAACTTGAATATTTTAAAAAAGCATCAAAAGGTACATCCATGGAAATTTTTTTCAGAATTTTAAATGGTAGCTCCCACTTACAGCGCCATTTTGAAATTAAGTTCAACAGTTCAACCGTCAAATTTTGAAAATTTCAAAATGCTTAAAAAGTTCAAAATTTAATACCTACATTTTTGAACTGTGAAATCAGTTTTGATCAAAGTATCATAGTTTTGGAGGAATGCGCTGCTGAAGTTGAGTACTTACCTCAAGACAATGTGAAAATAATGGAAGCCTTCCCACCCACCCCCTGAGAGAGCTGGGACCAAACTGATTGCGGGTATCTTACTTACTGGGTGGGTAGATGTTGTAAAAAACATTTGAGCGAAATCAAAAGACATGACTTTCAAAATCGCACTTTTTTGGTCGAATTGACATGGAATGGCCCCATGGTGGAATTTTTAAATTTTTCTAGAATTTTGAATGCTCAAGAAGGCGTGAATATGAAGTTGGGCAGGTATAAATCGAGTTGTGTGTTATACTCGACCTGTTTAACAAGTTTATCCACATTTGAACCGATTTTGGGAGGGACACCTCAAGAGTGGGGGTTTGACCGAATTTTTTCAGGTTGGTTAGAAAGTGGTCGAAAATCAGAAATTTTCAATGTGCGAGGAAATTTTTGAAATCGGCACGAATCGTTGTATTTCGTCCAGAGCTAACCCTCCGAGGGGGAATTTCGCCATTTCCAGCCGTTCTGGAGCTTCCAGCGCGATTTTCAGTTTCTCCGGCAAATCCGTCCCACACACAAAAAAAAAATAAAACAAATAAATAACAAAACGGCCAATTTATGGTACGGAAATTTTAGTCTTTAGGTTAGACAGGTACCTACCAATAAACAATTTAATTTTACTAATGCATAATATAATGTACATTTATGTACCTATTTAGTATTTTCCTTATATGAAATCAAACAAATCCTTTGCTTACCTAACTATTTTGTACCATATTTTGTACTAAAAGGTGGTATTCTGTCCATGATTCCACTCATAATAATAGCAATAACCGAATGTAATCTGACACTGGTCATTTCCTGTTCAATTATTCATAATGTTATGAGCACTTTTCAAATGTTTGGAACTCCGTTGGTTCTTGTGGACATGAGTCCTAAATTTTGTGGTAGGTTTGTTGATCATTGACCAAGCTTGTTTATCCAATTTAGAGTTACCAAGAAAATACTTTACAGTTGATTTTTATTCTTAGGAATTCTGGAAGGATTCTCTGGCACAACAAGTTCCCTACTCACGTTCGTTTTCTCTGCAGTGTTGAATTACTTTAGCACAATCTATGTGAGTACTTATTCAACCGTGTAAATTTACTAATAGAATAAGTACTAAATGGAAATCAATCTTAATTTTAATCAATCAGGATGTCAATTTGTTGTGGAAAATTGTTTTCTTGAGCTCATCAATGGGTGCTATTTTCATAAGTGCGATATTCCTGCATTTTGGAACGTCTGAACTCCAACGTTGGAATTTCGTAGATGATGCCCAAAAAGATCTGCCACTGAATCCATCACGTGGTAGTAAATCTGACATTTTATAATGAAATTATCAAGTATTTACTTACTTAATGTAGTACCTACATACATACATGTAAATTGTACACGAGTAAAGAAATTTAATCATGTTGAGAACCTTTATCTGAGCTTTGTGCACTATCACCAATTCACGATTTATCTACATACACTTATCCAGTAAAGATATGTAGATTGTACGAGATAATTTTTACGCCATGAGCAGCCCTACTGCCATATTCACAATAATTGGGAACTGGACTCTACCTCAAAAACGTAGTAAATTTGGATCTACTTTCATGGATGAGAACCATCAATCCTTATGTTAGTTAATTTGTTCAAAAGTTTGAAGAAGCTCCAACCTACTTAGAATTTTCTGAGAGAGATTGAAGTAAAATGTTGACAAGAAGTTGTCTGTTTTCGAAATTCACTAATTTTTTAATTTAAAAAATAACAATGCTGAAAATTGGCCCTAGACATATTTAAATAATTCTAAGGCTTGGAGATTCAATTTTTGCAAAAATGAGAATACAGTGTTACTTGATAGTGTTTTTGCAAGCTAAAATTTTTCGAAAAAGTTTGGTGCATTTTTTTGAAAAATTTGAGTTGAAATATTCACTTTTTATTTCACTTAAGTATGTGAAAAGTAGCTAATTTTTAAAACACTTTGTTAGTCAAAATATGGCTTAAAGAGAAGATTCGAGAGAAGCAGCTTTTTAATCGCATATTTTGAGTTTTTGATGGATTCATTGTCATAGTGGCCCATTTAATCGATTACACAGATTTCTTCAAAATTGGTCTGAAGTTTCCAAAGTACTGTTGTAGATATAGGCTCCAGAATGGATTGAACCATCTATACCTACTTTACAGTAGGTAAATTTCAGCTTTCTAAATTCCAACATTGCGGAAATTTCAACTGCTCAAAAAACTGTTTGAAACCGCTTTCAATCGATTTAGAAGGTTGGTATGAAGATACAATGCAAACCAAATTTATGCTTTATAAGTAGGTAAATTTTTCCAATTTCAAGCCCAAATTTGATTTTTAAAAATTTGCCAAAAAATTCACACTGTTTTTACGATATTTACTTATGAAAACGTGAATTTTAATTTATTACCTAACTTTTTCACTTGATAAGCATTGCTTGCTCTTATTATCACCTAAATTTTAGGAATACATATCACGTACACGAATTTAAATATTAATGAAGCGCGTTCATAGTTAGGTACTTACGTTTGTTTTGTCTTTTCTCAAAATTTAATTATTTTTATGATGTTATATGAACCACGTTATTTGTTTACTTCGCGTAATAATCATAATATTGATGGGAATGTGAGTCTGTAAGTATACCTACAAGGGTACCTACTTAAGTTAATTTTAATTCTAGAATTTGCTATAGCAGGTTGAAGACTCTCCGATTTGAACTAGAGAAAATCTCTTAGATCAGAAGAGCATGAACTAATATTTCTATGATCAAAATTTGATTTCCTAAAACTAATTTTTGGATTTTTGATGAATTTTTGAAAATTTCAAAATTTCGAAAAGCAATTTTCTTTGGAAATTTCTAATTGCTCAGGAGGGGCAAAAAATGAACTTCAGAAACTTTAACGTTGATCACCAGTAGCTAATGGCAGTAATTAGAGCTCTGTCTCGGCTATTTTAGGCGGCCACTTTGATATTCCAGGAGTTCCAAGTCAAACGTGAATTTTTGACCAATTTTTAAAATTCTAGAATTCTAGAAAAAAAATCAAATTATGGAAGAAGGTGCAGATATAACGAGTGTTTTTTTTTAAAAAAAAAAAAAAACATATCGTCTGGTGTGTCTACACAAAGGTCGAAAGGGGAGGTTTTAGAATATGTTTTTTCGATTTCGGCTGGGTTCATTAAAATCAGAAAACGTCAGTTCAAAATGTTCTCAAATAATATAAATTTAATTCACTTTGAGTACCTATATTTATTTGAAGTTTACATATGCTTAAATTTTTGCCATTCATCTGTGTAAAGATAAAGCAGGTTCACAACTTCACATACGTGATGAAATTATTTAATTCGTATAGGTACTAAACTGAGCAACTAAGTACCCTTATCTGAGATTTGATATGTATTTTCCACCAAACAATCTCAGTAAAGGTAGAAAGATATACATATGTCTAGGTAGGTACCTAATGCTGAATAATTATATTATGCTTTAAAATAAACTTGAGCAAATATTTATGGGCTCTATCTAATTTTTCATTGAGATAGCCGGATGGAAAGACGCTGTACCAATGTCTGTAACGACACAATGTACTACGAGTATGTAGGTACCTACTTAATACGTATTTAACATTTTTTTTTTCAAAAATAAATCCATAGGATGATTATTCTTCAAGATAATATGTACTTAGGTTCACTCATCAGGTTATCCACTCAACTCCCTGTGTATCTTTCGAGCAGATGATTACAGCATTGACAGAAAAATAAGCTTGAATATCTGAAAAATTCCTCTCATTCATTTTGGAGCAGCTGAAGAATTGATCAAGATGCTTAGTAAGTGAAGTGTTCATGATTTTTAAAACGATAAAATTACTGTAAAATAAAATATTTCCTTGTCAGTTAAACACAAATTGTTCAAATTGACACTACATATCTCTTATACCAACTTGCAGAAAGACATGTGCTTTGGCTGATGCTGGTATTTCTGCTTATCAGCAACACATTAGTCACATTGAGTATCAGCATAGCTATTGTATCCATGGTACGAGTAAATACACGTAACACCACCAACAATACCAACGCTGCATCTGAAAATTCAGTCCATGTCGTTTGCCCTCACACGAATTTTTTTCTAAGAGAGTACATCAGTGGCGGTGCAAATTCATCTAGATTTTTGTCGTCAAGCTCGAATATTTCTCAAGACAATACAGAAGTAAGTATGTATAGTCAAGGCACATCCTAACACCGCAGATATCTACATACATACCTACTTATCTATAATGTGATATTGCAGAGAGAAGGATTCGATTGGACAGAAGCTGAACAAAATATGATACTGTCTGGATTCTTTCGATTAAATTATTTATCAATTTTGGCCGGTGGTGTCTTGGCCCAAAAGTATGGATCGAAAATAGTCGTAGGATGTACGCAGTTCACCATTTCAGTATTGTCTTCTTTGATCCCCTTTGCTGCTGAGTACGGATCAGAAATAGTGTCCTGGGTTAGAGCAGTACAAGGATTGTTATCGGTAAGCTGATTTTTGGTTTATGGAAGATATAGGCACTAATTGTTAAATTGAACTTGGATGAGATATACCTACTCACATGGAATACTGGTTTCAGGTAATTGCTGCACCAACAGCGGTGTATACAATTATTGGAAACTGGAGTCCACCTCAAGAACGTGGTAAATTTGGAGCTACTTTCATGGGTAAAAATAACAAATATTTAAACTTACTTACCTATACCTATCTACTAACTATTTCTTTTCAGTTCTTATGAAATCTATTCAAGTAACTGGCTACTCAAAAGTTACATGCTTTATTTTGTCAGTGAGTTCACTACAATAATATCACACTCGTCCTGTATGTTACTTTCTGTATTTAGTTGGAATATCGCTTGGTGAAGCGTTGGGAAGCGTTTTATTTGGATACATTGGGCAATATATGCACTGGAAGTACATTTTTCATTTAACCAGTATTTGTGGAATTGTTTGGAGTATATTATGGTATTTTTTGATTCACGATTCACCTAAGCAACATCCTACAATTTCGACCTTGGAAAAGGAGTACATTGAAAGTAGCTTAAATGTGACCTCAAATAAGATTAAGGTAAAATTTCATAAAACTGAATCTAAAGATTTGGCTGTCGATGCTTCACAAATTCACATACGGTATTTAAAGAAAAGCTGCGCGCGCATACTGTCATGGGGATAGTTGCGCGCGCATCAACTTCTTTACCTGTGTTCAGGGATGCGCGCATCGTTCGCTGATTTTAATGCGCATGCGTTAAAACGTTTTTACTTACACAGTTTTGTTTTTCATTTTCTGTTTTAAAATAGGCGTCCATCCCTTGGAAACATATTATTACCAGTGTACCATTCATCATTTGTCTATTGTCTGTGAATTCTGGAATGTGGGCATTCATGATGATGAATACATACTCACCTCTTTATTTGAAGACCATGTATGGGATGAATTCGAATGAAGTAAGACGATACGAACTAAATACATAGGCTTTGGCGATGTAAGTTGACTTGTGTTTGTTGTTGTCTGCTATTTGAATTTGCACATCTATAGGTAGGGTGGGGGGTCTTGCATGGGTAATGAATAGATTTCAGTCACTTTGAATTGAGTTGAGAAAGAGTTACAAGTCCTGAAGCAAAAAATTTAGCTGCTTGTGCTTTATTACAAAACTTAGACTAATATTTTTCAAGTTCCTTGAATTCACCAATTGAGTAGGTTCCTATCTGGAAAAGGGAAGTATCTCAACTAAACTGGTACAAAAATGTTTGAAATATAGGTACAAAAAGAAATCGGAAAACGACCACAAATCACACCACCAAAACAAATTTCAGGCGTATTCGTATTGAATTCATTTTTCGATTTTTTGGCGAATTATGAGAATTCAAATGTGATTGAAAAAAAATCAAAATTTGATGAAATTGATATAAAATTTTATTTTTAACCTTCCGCGTAGATTGCTAATGATTTCGAACTGTTCTAGAGCCTTCGATGGATTTTCTGATCCACCAATTTTGAAAAAAATGCTGTAAGTAAAATGAAATTCAGCACCAGAGGCATGACGAAGCGATGTGTCGTGGGGGGAGGAGTGAGACTGAAATTATCTAAACTTTTTCTCAACTTTTTACTCAAGAACCCACCTCGCTCCATCCACCACCAACATTTTTTCCAACCAATTGACCAGATGTGGTTCGAACCATTTTATAAAAAGGTAACTTGGATACAAAAATGTCGAATATAAATTTTTTTATTTTTATTTTTTTATTGATTGGATTTGGATCATGTTTTTGGGATTTCTCGAGTTGATTTTTCCATTCTAGAAAAAGATTTCAAAGATTTATTTATTATTTAGATAAGGTGTAAAAATCAATGGCTTTTGGTAATTTTTTGATTTTCAAAAATCACGCTACTTTTCTCCTAAGTCAACCAATTTTTCCAAAAATTTCTTATTTGTTCAAAATGTTTTTCTGTCGGGGGGGGGAGAGGTTCGGCACGCCACAGTTCAGTACCCATGGTAGGTACATATGTACTGTAAGCTAGGATTCTCACCATCTTTCTTATCCTTGCAACAAAATTCTCTGTTCTTTTCTTTTTCAGGAATAGGTAATCATTGGAAAAAATTTTGGATTGTAACTGCCAACTGGCACAAAAAGATTTTGAAAAGTATGTGCCAAAATCGATCGAAAAAGTGTTGAATTTCATTATTTACAGCGTTTTTTAGAAAACTGGAGAGTCCGAAAACTCGCTAAAGACTCAAGAAAGGTTTGAAACCAAAACCACTCCCTTTATAGTCCGGCATATGACAATAGGTGTAGTTGCACCCGCCCCCCCCCCGCCGATCCTCGGGTACAACTTTTTTCTTAAAGGAGGAGTCCTAAGGAACATTTCTAGCCCTTGTCCTTATAAGAAAAGTGGTTTTACTTACAACATGTCGGCCATTTTGATTGACAGGTCAGCCGAGATCGCAGATTTTGCGTTTCAACATAAGATTTGCACAAAAATTTTCAAACCTTACGAAAGTAGATCGAAAGATTATGCAAAAATTTATCACCTGTCAAAATTTTAAGTGCTAAAGTGCGTTTTTCGATTTTTGGTGAATTTTTGAAAATCCAATTTAGGCCAAAAATGAGGGAAAAAATCAAAATTTTACCAAATTGACCAAGAAAGCTGAAATTTGGGATATACCATATTTTCGACATGGCAAATCGATTGGAAACTGTTTCAACCCGTTTTGAGCAGTTCTGGAGCCTCCAGCAGATTTTTGAAACTCGAAATTCCCACAAAATTCCATCAAATTGGAGTTGTAAAGCTGAAATTCATTCTAAAAACTAATTTCAATACGCTACGAAGTACTGCACGTGAATTTCAAGTCGTTTTGGAGCCTCCAGCGACTTTCTGAAAATTACTGGAACCTCCAGTAGATTTTTGAAACTTGAAATTTCCCCAAAATTTCATCAAACTGAGATAGAGAGTCGAAATTCATTCTGCAAACTAATTTCAATACGCTACGAAGTTGACTACTGGTGGATTTCAAGTCGTTTTGGAGCCTCCAACGATTTTTTGAAAGGTTATATGGCGTTTTTTTGGAAAATTGAAATTTCCTAAAAGTATGTAGCTGGACGCTTCAAAACCATTTGAAACCACCATGTAGTCTGCGAAGTAAATTTTTTTGGGCAAGTTTGCTTTAAAATGTTCCTCAGGATGTCCCCTTTAAGAAAAAATTTGTTCCGGAGGATCGGCGAGGGGGGTGCAATTACTCCTATTGTACTATTGTCATATGCCGGACTATTACTTACTTCTTTTCAGCTACCTATTACAAGAAGTAGTTTTTGCTCCTTTTTCATTGATTTTTGATTTCATGGCATGGCTGGAGCCTCCACAAATTGAGCCAAGATGTTGGAATTTGTCTACTCTGCTAGATATTATTTTTGAGGAGATTCAATCCGAACCAAATGAGATGAGAGGACGCTCTAAAATACCTATAAGCTTTTGTAAAAATAGAAGACTTCCCTATGAGGCACCTAAATATCTGTTTTTCATCTGTGTACTTATTATATGTAAATGAATAATTACAGATTGGAATCATCTCAAGTGTTCCGTACATTTCAACGATCATAGTTGCCCTGGGAATAGCTCATTATAGCGATTTATTTGTTAAAAAGAAATGGCTAAGCATAACGAGTATGAGAAAAATCTGTACATTTTTAGGTAAGAACGTTTTGAACCAGTGCTAAAGAAACACAGGAAAGAGGTTGTAGATCCGATTGGATCCAAATTTATCCATTTTTAAACAAAAAATTATTTACTCAATTGAATCAGAATATGAACTTGATTGGTTAAAACTGCATAATTCACATCTATTTTGAATCATTTGATAATCACCATTTCTGATCCATTGGATAAAGATACCTGGACCAATTTGGATTCAATTCGATCAAAAAATTACTTCAAATGAAAGTGAACTTTGTATTGCCAATTCATGAAAAACATTTTCTGATATTTGTTATTTTCATAGGCTGTGTTGTGGCTGCATTTCCGATGATAATTATTGCATTTACTAAATGTAATCTTACGGTGGTTATTCTTTCTATGCTGTTCGTCTGCATCGTGAGAGTATTTGGTAATTTTGGAGTTGTCTTGGGTGTTATGGATTTAAGTCCCAAGTTCTGCGGTAAACACCAAAATATTTTTCTATTCCATCAAAATTTTATCATAAATCATAAGTAAAGCTAAGTAGATTTATTTCGAAATAATTTTACTTTACGTTTCTAGGGAGATAATCCGCTACATTATCTCCCGCTCGCTAATCGCTCGGTGGACAAACTAGCGGTTTTCTCCCTTAAAAACGTAAAATATTTTATGAAACAAGGGAGATAATGTGATCTTCAACCATTTTGAGTTACTTCCCTCGCTTTGCTCGGGAAATAAATCTCAAAATTTGTTGAAAATCACATTACCTCCCTAGTTGCATAATCTACTATTACTCATTTTTTTTGCAGGAGTTCTCGAAGGAATAATAGGAACGTCATCAGCTGTTCACATGTTTGCATTTTCAACCGCTGTCAATTATTTTACCGAGATTTGGGTTAGTCCAAGATTCATTTTCAATCTCTGGATTAATACGTATTTTGGTTCGAAGCCGGTTCGTTGTTATGAAATTTTTTCTTATTACAGGATATTGAGGAAATGTGGAAAGTGTTGTTCTTGTTTACCGCATTGTATTGCATGCTAACAAACATGGTGTATGTGATTTTCGGCACGTCTGAAGAGCAACCGTGGAATTTTGAGAGAAATGTCCAAGAAAAACGTGATTCAGAAGCGATATCGAAAGAATTGAAAACACTTGTGCAGAAATAATGCATAGGCATAAAATAATCAAGTACATACCTTACCTACCTCATATTTTTTAGAATAATTTCATCTTCTATTAAAAATCAAATGTTTTCCAAAGAAATATTTTTGCTCCTTTTTTTCGAATCATAGGCAACTTATTTGTCTGATTTTTTTCTGATTCTATTGGCAAGCTACTAACTTCGTGCTGTTTTTTTTTTTCAAATGAGCGAACCTTCACGTGTGACTCTTATTCTAGGGAAGTCGTAAAAAAAATACATTTTAATCTGAGAAGCTGAGAAGATTTTATTTTGATCCGATACTTTGAAAAAAAATTGAAATTTATTGGAACGTATTAATATTCACACGGTTGTGTATTTTTGGACAGTCCAACAAAACAGTTTATTTGCCAAGATAATCTGCCACGAGATTATCACGTTCGTGTGGCCATCTGTAAATTGCTGTCCCGACTCGTCAAACTAGTAATTTGTCCGTTGTTTCAATATCTCGCTGATATTCCTATCTGTTTGGAAAATTTCTCTAAATTAGTACCCAACGTTCGAAGAGTAAATCATACGTAAAATTGCTGTACAAAAATACACACGTGAGTTTATCACGAAACTTAAGGTCGCGATAAATAATTAAGCTTGCTACGACTTTAGTACACTATCATCAAAGCAAATAATCATCCTGATGTCATGGCAGCATTAGATTACAAATACAAATACTATGTACACGTCAGAGGTTAACAGCATCTTCCGTTTTTAAACAATCACTATGGTACTTAAAAGAGAGACGCAGGATTGTAGGTAGTTGAAACAGATAGGTAGAGGTACCCAATTACCCATCAAGTAATACACGTGATACGAGTATTTTGGACACTTGATCTTAGCCCTTGAGTATAGGTAATGCAGATTCCTACCACACATACCTACACATGTAGGTATCTTTTATTTTAATACTGACGAGTATTTTTTATTACCTACTTGATTATTCACTGTCGATACCGTGAATCTGAATCGTTTTTGCATATTTGTATCAAAACAGACACTAGGTACTACATAACATGGTACGTGAATTAGTAGCCCGAATGTATACATACATTACACAACTACACATTGAGGCGAGACGTACCTCTATATGTTATCATTTTCTACTGTTTTTCTTTTCACGTGTTTTTTTTTTTTTTTTTTTTTAATATTTTATTTTCCCTTTTTATGAATACGAAGTCCGTTTTTGTTCGAGTTATACGACTTTTATCATAAGTCGAACAATGCAGATAGTACTTTATCTAGCTCACATTTACACACGACGTAAGAATTTTTGCGGTTTGATTGCGTTCCTCAGATAGCCAGAAACAGTTAAACTAGTAGTTCCACATGTTACGACAATAATAAAGTTAATGCTTATACGAGTACGTTGTGATACTTTGTTGATTCGCGAGTGGTTTTTTTTTCAACGTTTTGGGGCCTGAGGGCTGAAGTTTCATCGCCTCGCGTTGTTTTACGTTTTGCTGAAGTGGATCTCAATATTTTACGTAGTCATCATGGTTCAAGGTGAGTGACATTTGGTGTATTTTTAGGATAATGGGTGTTGTATTGGGAGGATCGGTTGATTGGTGGACGAATTTTTTGGAGTGGAATTTTTCGAAGATGATTTGAGTATCACTTGAGTATGAATATTTTCAAAATGGTTTCGTGATTATTTCGAAATTTCACTATGTATTTTCTAGTCTTCTTTACCCTTCTCTATCGAATATAATATGTAATTGAAATGTTCAAAAATTCACCCCCTCCTCTCCCTTCCTTTTAATGTTTCTCATTGATTTTTTTTTTTTAATGTTTCATCACAGCACTGCACTTGATGCTTTGGTCAAACGAGCTTTTGTCTCGCCCACCATAAAATGTGAAATATTTTTTGTTTTACACTAAATTTTCTATATTTGGGGTTTGTCTAAAAAAAATTATACTTACCTACTCAATGAATGTAAAACTGTGAATTTGGTAAGGAATTTCTAAGAAATAGGCACCTATCTACTTACCGATGTCATACTTCAATCTAGTGAGATTAAGCACGCGTTGATTAAATGAGACAGATAAAGGAATGAATCATAAGCTTGAAAAAAATTGCAATTGGAAAGTACATCTAAATTTTCGAAGAATTGCGAGAATTCTCGATAAAATTTGCACAATAGGATTAGTTACTTGGAAAATGTAGTATGTACTTACCACGAAAATGGATATTTAAATTTAAATAACTCGAATAAAGAAAACCTCAATTAGATGCTACATTTTGTACCTATTTGAAATTTATTAAACGATAAGCCACAAAAAAGTAATGTACCTGCAATCCTAAATTAGGAAAAATTGCGAAAAAAACAGTCGACGGATTTTGACCAAATTCAGCAGAGACCTTCATATTTTCAAGTTGAAAGTTACTCAGAACAAATTTTAGCCCCGGAGTTGCCCGTGCAGAGGACAAATGAGCCTTCAAAAAAAAATTGCATTTTAGAAAAAATCATAGTTTTTTCGTTTCTGTCGCTACTCAACCTGTTTTGTGAAAAATAGCTCAGTCTCAAATGAAAGTATTTGAGATTCTACGTCGATCTATGTTATTTCTGTCAAAATCCTTGATCACTTTCAGGGTTTTACGAAACGTTTAAAAATTTGCAAATCGCTTATTTTTGAATGTTAAATTCGTATTTTGGAAAATTTTTTCGCAAATATTTCGCATTAAGTATAGGTAAGGTTACTTAATTTAGCAAAAATATTGAAAGATACAATTTCTGAAAGTGGAGAAATATTTTGGGACGCACTGGTGCCAATTGTTTGTTCATTACCGCCAGTTTCAAAAAAAAAAGAGATATAGAAAAATATCCAAAAACTTACTTTTTTCGATTTTTTTGGAATTGGCAGCAATGACCAGAAAATTGGCACAACTGCGTTCCAAAATATTTCCCCAGTTTCAAAAATTGTATCATTCGTGTCTTTCAATATTTTTGCTAAATTAATGCGAAATTATTTGCGAAAAAAATAAATAGGTAAATAGAAACACGAATTCATCATTTGCTTGTTATTTCTAAGAAACGTTTCAAGATTAAAAAATTGTTAGACAAAACTAAATTGAAAGAGCATGCAAAAATACAGAACGAGCCAACAATTTCTTGCACTGAAGTGTTTTTTTCGATTGTTGGAAAATTTTTAAAAATCACCATTTGATTTAAAAATAGAAAAAAAAATCAAAATTTTACTTAAATGATCTAGAAAGTCAAAATTTAACATCTATACTCAACTTTTAAGCCCTCGAATGGTTTGGAAATGGTTTCGAACGGATTTGAGCGGTTGTGGGCTCTCCAGCAGATTTTCAAAAGTTGAAATTTCCTCAAAATTTCACTCAATGAAATTGGTAAGCTAAAATTTACTCGATGACCTAATTTCAACATGCTGAGTCGATTGGAAGTGGTTTCAAGCCTTTTTGAACGCACTAGTAATTTTTTGGAAAAGTAAGTATTTTTTTACATGTTACAAAATCTGTCGAAATAAATTTTATTACTTAACTATCTGTGAACTCATTCACTCCATAACGTATGTATTAGTGACTCGTCATTTGACCGCGATTACACGTCATTTTTCCAAAATCGATTTCTACTACGTTCGAACCCATTATATATTTCAAATTTTGAATTATAAAATCGCTGAAGAAATGTTCGATTCCAAACCAGCAGGAACCGAGGTACCTATAAAGTAAATTTCAGTTTTCTACCTTCATTGCATGGTAAATTTTTGTGAAAATTTCAACCTTCAGAGCTGTTTAGAAGAGTTCCAAACCGTTCCCAATCTGCTTGGAGGTTCCAAAATAAAGTAATTATTATATAGAATATCAAGCACAAGCTTCCTACATCAATTTTTGAATTTTATGAAACTTTGATCCCGCCCCCCCCCAATTTTCAATCAAACTGATTAGAAAAAGGTCGCTCGAAAAATCGAAAAATGCACTTTTAGCTTCTTAAATTTTGGCAAAGTGATGTATTTTTGTGGTCCCATAAAATTTTTCTACCACTCAATGTAAAGTTGTAAGTATTTTTGACAAATTTGAAAGGATTCTCCTTTTTTTGTTAACTAGTTGAAATTTTTTTAAGGACATCTTACTGCACTGTTCGTCTTGATGGATTGCAGAAAATGACTCAAAATGATGACTGAAGGTCTGAGGGATCAAGTTGTCAAACTGATTTTCAGTTTTTTCTTTTTCTTCTTTTATATAGTCGGGGAGCCCGCTTAAGGATCTATTGCATCCCCCCCGTCGATCCTCCGGGACAACTTTCTTCTTAAAGGGGGACTCCTAAGGAACATTTTTAGTCCTTGTATTAAAAAAAAAGTGGCCCTACTTACAAAATGGCGGCGATTTTGATTGAAAGGTCAGTCGAAATCGCAGATTTTGCGTTCCAACATAGGACTTGCACGAAATTTTTCAAACCGTACAAAGGTAGATCGGAAGATCAGGCAAAAATGTATCATCTGTCAAAATTTCAAGTGCTAAAGTGCGTTTTTCGATTTTTGGTGAATTTTTTAAAATCAAATTAATGCCAAAAATGAGGGGAAAAATAAAAATTTTACCAAATTGACCGAGAAAGCAAATCGATTGGAAACGATTTCAACCCGTTTTGAGCAGTTCTGGAGCCTCCAGCAGATTTTTGAAACTCGAAAGTTCCACAAAATTTCATCAAAATGAAGTTGGAAAGCTGAAATTTATTCTGCTATCTAATTTCCATGCGCTACGAAGTACTGCAAGTAAATTTCAAGTCGTTTTGGAGTCTCCAGCGACTTTTTGAAAATTACTGAAGCCTCCAGCAGATTTCTGAAACTTTAAATTTTCACAAAATTTCATCAAATGGCGATGAAAAGCTGATATTTACTCTACACTCCAATTTTAACTCCCTCTGAAGATGACTTCGGGTGGGTTCAAGTCATTTTGGAGCCTCCAGCAACTTTTTAAAAATTACTGGAGCCTCCAGTAGATTTTTGAAACTTGAAATTCCCGCAACGTTTTACCAAATGGAGTGGGCAAGCTGAAAGTTACTTCGCAAACTAATTTCAATACGATATGAAGTTGACTACATATGGTGGTTTCAAATGGTTTTGAAGCTTTCAGCTACTTTTTGGAAATTTCAATTTCCCAAAAAACGCCATACGACCTTTCAAAAAGTCGCTGGAGGCTCCAAAACAACTTAAAATCCACCAGCAGTCGACTTCGTAGTGTACATATTGAAATTAGTTTGCAGAATGAATTTCGACTCTCCATCTCAGTTTTATGACATTTTGGGGAAATTTCAAATTTCAAAAATCTACTGGAGGCTCCAGTAATTTTCAAAAAATCGCTGGAGGCTCTAAAACGACTTGAAATTTACCTGCAGTCGACTTTGCAGCATTTTGAAATCAGTTAGCAGAATTACTTTCGGCTTTTTCTAACTTCATTGATAAATTTTTGTGAGAATTTCGAGTTTTAAAAATCTGCTGGAGGCTCCAGAACTGCTCAAAACGGATTGAAACAGTTTCCAATCGATTGGGCAGGTCGAAAATAGGGTATATCCCAAATTTCAGCTTTCTAGGTCAATTTGATAAGATTTTGATTTTTTCCCTCATTTTTCGTCTAAATTTGATTTTCAAAAATTCGCCAAGAATCGAAAAAGGCCCTTTAGCACTTTAAATTGTTGCAGGTGATAAATTTTTGCCTGATATTTCGATCTACCTTTGTACGGTTTAAAAAATTCCGTGCAAGTCTTATGTTGGGACGCAAAATCTGCGATTTCATCGGCTGACCTGTCAATTAAAATGGTCGCCATTCTATATGTAGGGCCACTTTTTTTTTGAGTACAAGGGCTAGAAATGTTCCTTAGGACTCCCCCTTTAAGGAAAAAGCTGTCCCGGAGGATCGATGGGGGTTGCAATAGATCCTTAAGCGCGGCTCTCCGACTATTATGAATCCTTTAAAATTTTAAAAAAATTTTCTTTTGATTCTCTCCTTTTTCCAAACAAAGATTCGAGAATCTGCTGCATTAAAATAATTCAAGATTTTCAATATTTTTCCAAAAATTGTAAATTAAAGTTTGGCATCAGAAAATGTATACATTCAATTGAAATGTGCAAAGCTGAAACCAAAACTGAAATCTGAAACTGAAATGCGAAAGTTTTGCCATCGCTGATTGATTGAAATCGATGTATTATTTCAATATGAATAAAAATAAGTAACTTAACCGGTTTAAAAACAAACTTGACTACCTATAGTAATGAAATTTTATTTTGATGCTGATTCACTTTTTGCAGAAATCATATGTAAATTTCAAACCTTGAATAAATAAAAAATTTTAAATAAGTATTGAGAATGAAATTAAATCAGATTCTCGTACGTTTTCATCTTCTCTCTCCTCATTAATATTTCCAAAACATGTCTACTCGCCTATACTTTACTAAAGACCAGCAAAAATGCAATGTGATATCGTCTATCTTTATTCTGCGCATATGACTCATCATGACTGATAATTTTTTTTTTTTTTAATTTTTCCACAGCGAGAATCGTATTATGGATCATGATATTCAGCATGATCAACTGCAACATGTTCCTGACCAATAATATCAACATAGCAATCGTTTCTATGGTCAAATATGCCAAATCAAGTCCAGGGGGAGCAGCAGAGACGAGTGTTTGTGGTAATCGAACTATCGCCACAAAGCAGTATTCGGATAATGGGGTATGTAAGTAAATAGAAAAGGAATATAAATAGGAACTCTAGACAGATAATGATGCATGACGCATTCGTACTGGGAGAAAAAAATGTAAATAAAGTACGAAATAAATAGATAGGTTACATAGTACATATGTACGAGTAAAATATATTAAATCTTGCGTAACACGGTTTCGATAATGAGTATAGGTACCTACTCGTAGGTAGCTTGCGTTTCTTGATCAAATTTTTCCCGAATAAGTCGTGATAAGATTAGAAAGAGTCGAACATTTCACAGTTTTTCATCTGCTAATAAATAATTTTAACCTTGAAAAATGATGGTCCATTTCATAGGACGTCATATTCATATTCGTACATTATACGAGTTGATTTATTAATAATAATAGGTACCTAATTATGTGCATAGAGTTCCTAATTTCATTTATTCTATTCGAGTACCCACCTAGGTACGAGTATTTATGCATTTCCTCGTATTTTTATTTTATTTTATCTCCAAACGTTTCAGAGAAGCAAGCTCACATGGACCAAAGACGAGCGGAACTTCGTCCTAGGAGCTTTCTACGTACTACCCTGGCTGTCTCAATTCTTCGGCGGAGTCTTATCGCACAAATATGGTACCAAAGTTGTCGTAGGACTGAGCACAGTAATCGGCTGCGTGATGTCTTCTCTCATACCAAGTCTAGCCTACATCGATCCCAGACTGGTAATGGTAGTCAGAGCGATCCAAGGATTCATCGGAGTAAGCCATTCACTCTTAATATAGCCGAACTCGACAATGAATCATCATAATCGACAACTTGTTGCAGTCTTTGGCTTTTCCAGCAGGTCTCTACACCATCATCGGGCATTGGTGTCCGCCCCACGAACGAGGAAGATTCATGACGGTTTTCCTAGGTAATTGTGCCAATTGAAACTACTTCTGTTTGGCGGGTACGAATACGAATGCCTTAAAAATGCAGTTAAAAGTAATCCGAGGTTATTGGAAAGTATTCTTAATTATTCAGGGGACGTTGGTGTTGATGATGGATTTCAGGTACATCGCTTGGAATAGCTGTTGGGTATCCTATGTTTGGGTATATTGCCGAGACCATTGGATGGGAATGGGTGTTCCATGTTACTAGTCTGATTGGAATAGTGTGGTATATTTTATGGCTATATTTAGTCTACGATTCGCCTCATGATCATCCCAGGATCAGCGAAGAAGAGAAAAGGTATATCAAGAGTTCGTTGGGCAAGTCGACTGCTCGGCAAAATAAGGTAGGTCAAGATTTACGTCAGAGACTCCCTCGATGAGCTTTTTCAATTTCATGGACTTGGGTATTTTTCAGTTACCAGTTCCTTGGGTAGCTATTCTAACCTCGATGCCATTCTGGATTAATATTATATGCCAATTTGGAGTTATTTGGGGACGATTCACCACCAATATCTATGTTCCTACGTATTTTAAAGCCGTCCACGGTGTAAATGCCAAAGAAGTAAGTTTTCTATTCCATTAGGTAATTTGAAATAGGAGACTTTTAATCTGAAGAAATGACATTTGTGTGGGCTGGTTTATGTTACAGAATGGACTCATATCCGGAATACCCTTTCTACTCAAATCGGGGTTATCTTATTTATCTGGTGTAATCACTGATCTCGTATTAAGAAGGGAAATGATGTCAAAAACTGGCGTTCGCAGTTGGTCAACTTTTATAAGTGAGATTGACTTGATATTTATAGGTTGCAATATTGCAATTTGCAATATCAAAATATGCATCTGCTATACTTTTTTCAATGCTGATTTGTTTTGCAGGTTCGGTATTGGCTGGAGCAACTTTGATTGGCGTCTCTTACGCAGAATGTGATTCAAATATGGCCATAATCTGTATGAGCTTGTGTATAATTCTGAATGCTTGCTTTATTACTGGATCCAGCGTAGCTATTGTTGATATGAGCCCTAATTTCTGCAGTAAGCATGTGTTTTACTCGTTTGATAGACAATGGGTTACAAACGTGATGGTTTTAAACAATTGTGTGGTACCTAGTATCCCTGAATGAAGAGTTTATAAAAAGGCTTCAATTTAGACAAAGCCCCAATGGGAATGATGATCTGGCCTCTTTGACTGGGATTTATTTAATGCAGTTTTCTATTCTTGTTTTGAAGAAGGGAGGGGGCGGGGTAAAAATGACTAAACATTTTCGTTTTTTTGAGAAAAAAAATTCCTAAAATTACCTTTTTTCAAAAATTATTCAAAATTCTCGCTTTTTTGTACAAAAATTGCAAAAAAAGGTTTAGTTATTCGCCAAAGATTGTCAAAAAGTTGCTCTTTGCTACAATTTTCAAAGTCATGTTTTTTTGACAAAAAACACTTTCAAGTACCTACTTTTCCATTAAAATTGTCAAAGTCTAATTTTTTTCAAAAATCACGCAGAAGTCTCTCTTTTTAGCCGAAAATTTCCAAAAATTATCAGTTTTTTTATTTTTATTTTTATTTTTGCTAAAATTGTCAAAGTGTTGTTTTTCATGAAAAATTGTCAAAAATCTTGCTATTCAAAAAATTGGCAGAAATTTTTGCATTTTTTAAAAACAGCTAAAAGTTGTAGTTTTCTGCAACAATTTTTTTAAAAAAATAGCACGGCATATGACAATAGGAGTAATTGCACCCCCCCTCCCCGCCGATACTCCGGGACAACTTTTTTCTTAAAGAGGGCATCCTAATAAGGAACGTTTTAAAGCAAACTTGCCCAAAAAAAAGTGGGCCTCACTTACAAAATGGCGGTCATTTTGATTGACAGGTCAGCCGAAATCGTAGATTTTGCGTTTCAGCATAGGACTTGCACGAAATTTTTCAAACCTTACAAAGGTAGATCGAAAGATCATGCAAAAATGTATTACCTGTCAAAATTTCAAGTGCTAAAGTGCGTTTTTCGATTTTTGGTGAATTTTTTAAAATCCAATTTAGGCCAAAAATGAGAGAAAAAATCAAAATCTTACCAAATTGACCAAGAAAGCTGAAATTTGGGATATACCCTATTTTCGACATGCCAAATCGATTGGCCTGAAGCCTCCAGCAGATTTTTAAAACTATAAATTTTCACAAAATTTCATCAAATGGAGATGGAAAGTTGTAATTTACTCTACACTCCAATTTTAATCTCCTCTGAAGATGACTTGAGGTGGGTTCTAGTCATTTTAGAGCCTCCAGCGACTTTTTTGAAAATTACTGGAGCCTCCAGTAGATTTTTGAAACTTGAAATTCCCGCAACATTAATTTATCAAATGGAGTTGGCAAGCTGAAATTTATTTCGCAGACTACATGGTGGTTTCAAATGGTTTTGAAGCTTCCAACTACTTTTAGGAAATTTCAATTTTCTAAAAAAACGCCATATAACCTTTCAAAAAGTCGTTGGAGGCTCCAAAACGACTTGAAATCCACCTGTAGTCAACATCGTAGCGTATTGAAATTAGTTTGCAGAATGAATTTCGACTCTCCATCTCAGTTTGATGAAATTTTGGGGAAATTTCAAGTTTCAAAAATCTACTGGAGGCTCCAGTAATTTTCAAAACGTCGCTGGAGGCTCTAAAACGACTTGAAATTCACGTGCAGTACTATGTGGCGTATTAAAATTAGTTTTTAGAATAAATTTCAGCTTTCCAACTCCAATTTTATGGAATTTTGTGGGAATTTCAAGTTTCAAAAATCTGCTGGAGGTTCCAGAACTGCTCAAAACGGTTTGAAACCGTTTCCAATCGATTTGGCATGTCGAAAATAGGATATATCCCAAATTTCAGCATTCTTGGTCAATTTGGTAAAATTTTGATTTTTTTCCCTCATTTTTGGCCTACCTAAATTGGATTTTCAAAAATTCACCAAAAATCGAAAAACGCACTTTAGCACTTGAAATTTTGACAGGTGATACATTTTTGCATGATCTTTCGATCTACCTTTGTAAGGTTTAAAAAATTTCGTGCAAGTCCTATGCTGAAACGAAAAGTCTGCGATTTCGGCTGACCTGTCAATCAAAATGGCCGCCATTTTGTAAGTGAGGCCCACTTTTTTTTGGGAAAGTTTGCTTTAAAACGTTCCTTAGGATGTCCTCTTTAAGAAAAAAGTTGTCCCGGAGGATCGCCGGGGGGGGGGGTGCAATCTCCTATTGTCATATGCCGGACTAAAAAGTTCACTTTTTAAAAAAATTGTCCAAAATTTTGCTTTATTTGACAAAGAGTGCGTAAAAGTTCAATAATTGTCAAAAAGTTGAAAGTCGTGAAAAAGTTGATGAAACTCTACAAAAATCGAGAAAAAATTTCATAAATTGCATCAGGCACTTGAATGATGATAAATTTACATAAAGAATTAAATTAAGTAAGTACATATCATCAAAAAAATCCAAAAATACGATTTCTGATGACATGTGACACTAAAAGTACAAAAAATTGCTCAAGTAAAATCTTGCAAAAAATTTACATCAAGTTTAACGATAATTAGAAAATAGTCGCGAAATTCACTAAAACCAACCAAGAAATTGATGAAATGTTTCATAGTAAATGAAATGTTATAAATTATAGGAAACTGATCAAATATCTTACTGAAATCAAATACTCGTAGAATCATTCAAAAATGACCTAAAGTGTAACAAAAATAAATTGTAAATTAGCATAAAATGCATTAAAAATCTTGAAATAAAAAATTGACGACGATAATCAAACTTGAAATTTTACAAAATGTGAGAAAAAGTTCACCAAAAATGCTCTAGAAACCTTCCAAACATTTTATGAAGTTTTTATAAAATTGAACAAAAGTTTGTAAAAATTTATACTTACAAAAAATTGTTAAAACCTAGGTATTTGAAATTTGAATTTTATAAAAATATGAATTGAATTTTTCCTAAAAATTATCGATAAGATGTGCAATATTTAGGAGAATGGTAACAAACCGCTCTATGGGCTATGATTTGCCATTCAGGTAACGTTTTTTTTTTTTTTTTTTTTTTTATATATTTCAAAACCTGTCCAACTAGGTACTTAATGACATGAGTTTTGAATTTGACTATCTTCAATCTTCATCTAGTTCAACTAAAACTTGTATCTCAAAAAGTACCTCAAGGGCCAAATGAACCTGAATATTCAAAAAAAGAAAACCTTTGATGAGTTCATGATTCTCCTCATCTACTCGTATTATTACTGTCATCATTCTTCATTGTTTTTTTACGAATTAAGTTTCTAGCTGATTGAATTTCTTAGATCATATGAAAACTTTACTTAATTTATTCCTAATTATTACGTTTAATTTTCGTACTCAAATTGAAAAATGTTTTCGCAGGTATTCTGCAAGGCATCTGTGGCACGATTGGTATGATATCTGGTTTCATATCACCAGCCTTAGTGAGCTTATTCAGTCGCTTCTACGTAAGTGATTACAAAAATTCGTTAATTAATTTGCGAAAAATTGAAAACGTAAAACAATTACGTACTTCGTTAACTCGATTATTTTAAGTAACTGAAGCGAAATTTTTACAGAAAGACGATCCATTAGAACAATGGAAATTAGTATGGTTAGTCACCGGAGCAGTTTACATGATCCCGGGAATGATTTTTGTATTATTTAGCGATTCTGAACTACAACCTTGGAACGAGGTGAAAGAAAAACCGGCAGACGAAGAATTGATCGAAAAAGAGAAGAAGTGAATCGAAAAATATAATTCGAAGATGAAACTATTTATTCGGTGCGTTAAATACATCAATGAGTACCTACTTTATATGTAGTAGAAAAAGTCCTTCAAACTGTACAATTTTAATAAATAATAATTGAAGTTTCGTTTTTTAAAATATGTATTACAAGAATAATATAATGAAAGAATTCGTTCAATTTTTGATTACTTTGAAAATCTCAAATACCAATACCTACCTAACCGGTATCTGAGCAGATTTTTCGTGGTGATTTTCACCATTGTAGCTATTGATCAGCTCTCATGTAATCACTGAACTGGGTCACTAGTCATTTAGTTTCTCTGATAATTATTCAGTGATTGTGACGTATTTTAATTCCCTGATATGTATTATTATTTATTATTAATCAACTTACTCGTTCAAGAATCCCTAGAAATGATTGACTACTTGAATAAAAAAACAACAGAAGTATAATTAATCAAAATTAGCTAGAAAACAATCAACAGAGTAATGAAAATTACACAATAATACGTAAGATTTTAGAACAGCTACAACCTGTATTGTTTAAATATCACGTTCTAATGCCAATTGATTCAATTTATTGACGTAAACTAGGTAACGTATTTAAAATATCAATTTTTATGGTAAAATTAAAATTAAAAAAAAATTTTAATAATCAAACTTATTTTCGATGAGTTGTTTGTAAAAGCGTCGCAAGGAGTGCTAGTGTGAATTAAATTTTGACCGGAGAACTGACTCCAGGCTTTGTTGGGAATCAGGTAACGCTCATTGCTAAAATTAAATCAGTTTTTCAGTCGCGTTCATGAATGTTGCACGTGTGTAGTGAAGTTCGGTGACTTCGGAGTTCTTTAATCTTGATTTTGAGAAATGCTTTTATTTTATTTCTGTTTTCATAATTAATTTTTAATCATCCTAAATGAATCGTTGATTAATTATTCGATCCATCAAGTGCATGTTGTGATGTGTTGTGACACTAATTTGTCTTCCAAGTTTCCAGTCAATTCTCTTGTAATCGCAGATGACAACTTCTCAATGGAAGGTGACGTTGATATGGTGGCAAATTACGATGATCCAGCATCTTCTTAGGTATGTTATTCTTATCTATCCTCTTTCATTGTATAGTTCAGTCTTCAATGCCCAAAGTAAGTTGATCATTTCGGCATTTTCACTTCGAACACGATCTCAGTTTGTTTCTGCGGATTGATATTGATCCCAATGTAAACACTTTTAGTCGAGTGTTTCTTACGTCCATATCCAGGTGCCTGTTTCAATGCTTCAGTTGGTGTTTTGCCATTAGCAATGGCGATATGAACTATGGCTTTGTCAAATGTCGTTGAGTATATCACCTCACAGCGACCTTTCCTCGATGTTTTCTTATCTTCGGTCACAACCAAATCGTTATTCTCACTCACTGTCTGTCTAATGATCGATTGCAACAGGTACTCGATGGATGTGCTCGAATCTACATTCGTGAATATGTTCAACGTTGAGTCCAAAACTTGCTTGAACTTTGGTATAACTTTATGCATATCAGAAGAGTATGTAACCAGTAGATCTCTCAACGGTTCTGCCAGTGCTTCGAAATCTACTCCTCGTTGTTTGAAGAACGTTCTTAGAGTTTTACTCATTTGTTGATGGATTTCGGCGCTTGGTAAAGTATACTCTTCATCGTAGTCCGTATAACTCAACAAACCATGCTCGAAGCAAAACGTCATCAGGTAATTTACCGGATCTGGTTCGTCAGAAACGTATTCGTAATCGCGTTTCTGCATTTTCACGAAGTTACTATACGATGACTCGGGGTAATCTTCGACAGACTGATAAGAAATCGAGTTGTAGGCAGTGAGCTGCAAAAGTATGAGTAAAAATTGAGGCGATACTTTGAGAAATTTGACGACAAAGTCTTGTTCGCCATTGCCCCAGTTCCAGTGAACTTTCAAAGGTCGAATTTTCGCATTGAAGCCTCGTTCTTTGAAGTAAGAAGTTAATGAGTGAGGATTGAAGAGTTTACGATGCTCGATCTTGGTCTCGTACCCTTCGTATAAGTCTTGTATTTGTTGAAGTTCGCTTTTATCACATTTGTGCTTTATGCTCAAATGTCTAACGTCGTTGATAAGGTAACCGAAGTATTCGCCGTATTTGTCATCAGATAAGAAAACATACTCGTTCAAGGGCAGATCTCCGGTGATGTTTTGTTTCTGTTGCAATGGTAATCTACTAATACCGACGATTATCGCATAACTCACCATATCTCTGGCGGTATCTAAAGCTTCTTGTAGCATTTTATCAACGGTTTGTTGAAATTGATCTGCTTTTGGAGATGGAACCAGAATAGCATTGTTGGTTACATAATCGTAATCGTCTACTAAAATTATAACCCTTTTTTTGAAGAATTTGTACAAGATCTTGATCATCGAATGTAAACTAGTTGGAATCTCCTGCTCGGTTAATTGTTTATCGAAAACCTTCTTCAAAAAGTCAACTTCCCATTGCTCAAAACTATGTTTAACTTTTGCATTCTCTGCTGGTTCTACTGCCAGTTTTTTCAACCACGCGAATTCGCCAATGAAACTGTAAACGAACTCGTTCAACAGCACTAAATAATCATCGACTTCACTCGTAGTGTTGGTAGTCGTATCTGCATCATTTTCTATTTCTTCTACTTCTGGTAATTCATTTTCTATTTTTTCTATTTGTGGTAATTCGATCCTCAAATTAACGAAAATCACCGGATGCTGACATATGTCGTCTTTAACCGAGTTCAGCGATTGGTCCACTCTTGTGCTTTTGAATGATTGATAGGATTTGCATCTCATTCGTTGTTTCGGTCGGCCCAAGTCATCGACATCGAATTGAGCGAAAGCTTTGATCATCAGTAGGGTCGTAGTTTTGGCAAATCCGCTGGGACAGCTTATGTAATCGTAGGTATTGTTTGGGTTCTTGAAAAATGACAGTAGTAGGTCTGTTTTATCGATGAAGTAAGCTTGTTCTACGAAATCCTTATCGAATGAAATTTCGCTTTTGTTGTGAATACTTTGAGCGGAGGATTTGTGAATTGAGATGATGAGTGAAAACGAGAACAGAAATACCAATGAAGAGGCTCCCATTGTTCTGAAGGTGGAAATAGGTACCTGAGAAAATTAGGTAAATGAAATTACATTGAAAAATAACTCTGATAGTATTGGAATAGATGGGAAGTCGAAATAAAATATTATAAATGGGTACTTACGAACAATGGGAGTTTTAAATGAATGTAAAGAGAGTTCACATTGGAAACGAAAGATTGAAACTGAGCGCTTTTATAGGAGAGTTACTCGGAGATAAGAATAAATTGATGAAATGCTTGCTTCATCGAAGTGTTGAAATTTCATTTATCAATTAGGTAATGAACTCAGTATGGTACCTACTTACCTAATCTGATATGACGTTTTCTCAGATGATAGATAAGAAGAGTGTTGGGCGTTTATTTGAAAATGAATGCCTTTCGATCACTGTGGAGAAGTTGATACCAAATGTTACTTCGAATTATAAAAAAAAATTGTTACCAAAGTGATTTGACTGAAACATGAGAAAAGTTCTGCCATTTGCAATAAGTAAAAATCATTTTCTCCCAATAGTTGCCAAAAAGTCCTGCTTTTTGCTAAAATTGCCAGTCTTGCCTTCTGCAATAAACAGTCAGAAATTTTTCGTTTTTGCCCAAAGATTCTAAAAATCCTACTTTTTTCCAAAAATTATCCAAAACTCTTGCTTTTTGCCAGAAATTGCAAAAAAAATTACTTGATGTTGAGCAATTTTTTTACACTCTAAAAAATGCAAAAAGAAGTTTTTTTTTCAAAAATAAATAAAATAAATAAAAACTATCAATAATATAATTATACCAATGTAGTCGAGGAGCCCGCATAAGGATCTGATGCACCTCTCCCCCCCCCCCCGATCGATCCTCCGGGACAACTTTTTTCATGAAGGGGGAGTTCTAAGGAATATTTCTAAGTGGCCCTACTTACAAAATGGCCCATTATTTTGATTGACAGGTCAACCGAAATCGCAGATTTTGCGTTCCAACAGAGGACTTGCACAAAAATTTTTAAACCGCACAAAAGTAGATCGAAAGATCAGGCAAAAATTCATCACTTGTCAAAATTTCAAGTACTAAAGTGCCTTTTTCGAATTCTGGTGAATTTTTTTTAAATCAAATTTAGGCCAAAAATGGGGGGGGGGGGAGAATTCAAAATTTTACCAAATTGACCAAGAAAGCTGAAATTTGAGATATACCCTACTTCCGACATTCCAAATTGATTGGAAACTGTTTCAACCCGTTTTGAGCAGTTCTGGAGCCTCCAGCAGATATTTGAAACTCGAAATTCCCACAAAATTTCATCAAACGGAGATGGAAAATCGAAATTTACTCTACACTCCAATTTTAACACCCCCTGAAGACGACTTCAGGTGAGTTCAAGTTATTTTTGAGCCTCCTGTGAAATTTTGAAAATGACTGGAGCCTCCAGTAGATTTTTGAAACTTGAAATTTCCCAAAATTTCATCAATTAAGATGGATGGAAAGCCGAAATTCATTCTGCAAACTAATCTCAATACGACTAGCTTGTACTTTTTAAATTTCAATTTTCCAAAAAACGCCATACAATCTTTCAAAAAGTTGCTGGAGTCTCCAAAACGAAGAAATCCACCAGCAGTCGACTTCGTAGCGTATTGAAATTTGTTTGCAGAGTAAATTTCGGCTTTCCAACTCCATTTCATAAAATGTTGTGGGAATTTCAAGTTTCAAGAATCTGGTGGAGACTCCAGTAATTTTTAAAAAGTCGCTGGAGGCTCCAAAATGACTTAAACTCACTTGAAGTCGTCTTCAGGGGGTGTTAAAATGAGAGTGTAGAGTAAATTTTGGCTTTCCATCTCCGTTTGATGAAATTTTGGGTAAATTTCAAGTTTCAAAAATTTACTGGAGGCTCCAGTAATATTCAAAAAGTTGCTGGAGGCTCCAAAACGACTTGAAATCCATCTGCAGTCGACTTCGTAGCGTATTAGTTTCCAGAATGAATTTCGGATTCCAAGTTTCAAAAATCTACTGGAGGGTACAGTAATTTTCAAAAAGTCACTGGAGGCTCCAATCGTCTTCAGAGGGTGTTAAAATTGGAGTGCAGAGTAAAAATTGCCAATAACTACAAGAAAAATTCGTTCTTCTCCTAAAAAGATGCAAAAAAGTCACACTTTTTGAAAAAATGTAATTTCTTTATTACTTATTACGAATAAATAATTTCCAAAAATTGCAACGTTTTGCTTTTTAGACAAAATTCTTCCAATTGCCAAACATTTTCGCTTTTTTAAGAAAAACAAATTGTCCAAAAGCCTCGCTTTTTTGTAAAAATTTGTCGAAAAATACCATCTTTTTGCCAATGGGGTGAATCCTAAACAGTCCTGCTTTTTGCTGAAATTGTCAAAAGTGTTTCCCTTCGCCAAAAAGTGTAAAAAATATCTTGCTTTGTAATAAAATTGCTAAATATTGTCATGTTATTTCAGAAAATTTCAAAAGGTCGCACTTTTTTCAAAAACTGACCAAAAGTCTGGTTTTTTTTTACTCGAAAGTGCTTAAAATTGCTAAAATGGTCACTATATTGTTTGTTTTATGCAAAAAATTGTCAAAAAATCTCGTTTTTTCATCAAAAAATTTCAAAATTTTGTAGTTCAACCTTTTGTAATTAAGAACCAGAACATTTCAATTTGTAATGTTCTTTTTTTTTTAAATTTCTTAAGTCGGTTTTAAAATTGATTCGTCGGATTTTTGAGAATTTTTTTGAAAACTGGAATTTTCAAACTGCTGCTGGATACTCCAGAATAGCTTTAAGCTGCCCTACAATTGACTCATAATGTTAAAATTAGAACATATGAATTGATTTTCAACTTTCAAACCTCATAGGGTGAAATTTTGTGGTAATTTCAACTTTCAGAAATCTGCCAGAGACTTCAGAACTGCTGAAATGGGGTACGAATCATGGACTCAACATGTTGAAATTGAAACTGGAATTTTCAGACAACTGCTGTATGCTTCAGAATGGCTTGAAATCGCCCCCTCCAAGGGGCTCATAATGTTAAATTGAAGTATGAATTAAATTTTAGCTTTCCAACTTGATGAGAAAAAATGTTGTTTTAATTTTAGCTTTCAGAAATCTTTTGGAGGCTCCAAAACTGCTCAAAATTATTCGAAGCTGTCTTCGATTCGTAAGGGGGGGGGGTCGAAAATAAGATACAAAAGTTAACCAAATTTTAGCTTTCTGGGTGAATTTCCAGAACGGGGCTGGGTACTCCAGAACGTCTTGAAACCATTTCCAGTCAACTCAGCAAGTTGAAATCATAGTATAATGTAAATTTTAGCTTTCCAGCTTCATTGGGTGAAATTTTGTGGTAATTTTTTCAATTTTCAAAAATCTGCTGGAAATTTTAGAACTGCTCAAAACGGTTTGAAACCATTTCCAATCGAATCGGGTGCTTTAAAATACAAATACTTACCTGATTCCAGCTTTATTTGTAGGTCAATTTGGTAGCATTTTGATTTTTTCCCCCATTTTTGACCCTGACCTTGCCCTTCAGCGCCAGAATACTAGAAAGTTGGGCTGTTCTTTTGCATGCTTTTTCGATTCAAATAATTTCCCCCTAGTTCAGATGCAGATCCCTTGTTAGAAAATTTCTGATTGGCCACAATGAAAAATTTTGGACTAGGTAGTGGAAGTGTTCAGTGATTTTATTTTAATGATTGAAAAAAAAAACAGTTTCGTTAAAAAGCAAATTTTCAACATTTTTTATCAATTTTTAAAGTTACTTTAATGGAAAACCATTCAGTTAATTAGTATTTATTCTAGTCGAGATCTTCAATAACTTGTACCCAAGACCATATTATTGTGCTTACTTATGCTAATTTAAATATCATCAGATTTCAAAATACTCAGCATATTCTTCGTTATATTCATATGAGGTACTCGTTTTCTCTGATAATGCTCCATCACAGCAATCTGTATCCCTTGCCTAATCTCCAAATTCGGAGGCGCAAATAAATTCGGCTCGATCCCTCGTAATATATAACCTTGTTCCATTGCAAACGTGAACATAATACGTTGACGAATATCTTCAGCATTAAAGCCATCATACTCTTCCTTTCTCAGCCTCATCAGAATACACAGTGCAGTCGATTCATACTGATGGCTCAAATCAAAAGGCAACTTCATAGTACGTTCAGTCGACCTGAACACCATCTTGAGGAAGTACTCGTTAGCTAAAAATCTGACCAGAATCTCGAAACTAAATCCACCATTCCAGAATACTCCGGCGGTGCGTTGGAAATCCGAGCTTTGAAGGAAATAGTTAGTCACTGAATGTGGATTGTACAGTGATACGTTCTTCGAGTTTAGTTGATAACCTTTGTAGAATCTTTGTATTTTACTTCTTTCCCTTCTCGTTATTTTATATTTTTCGAATAATTCTATCTCCGCTTCTGAGTCAGACAGTCCGCAAAATGTATTAAAAGGATGACTGTCTAAAAATGGACGATGTATTACATTTTCAAGCATCGAAGGGTAAGTCCTGTAGTATGCCAGACTACTCGTGCCTGCGATGAAACCATACGCTATGTATTTAGCACCACGTCTGAAAGCATTGTGTAACATTTCGTTCACCAGTTCGTAAAATTTGGCCACATCTGTTCTTTGTGTTACTAAAGAGGTCAACATGGCATTATCATATTCATTGACTAGTATAATGACTTTGGTTTGATTGAAAAATTTGTACAAGATCATGGATAAGCGAAGTATGCATTCCGGTATCTCATCATCTCCAATGGTACCATTGACGAATCGCTCCACGAACTTCATTTCAAAAGTCGTAATTTTCTTATCACTACAACCTCGTGGTAGAATTTCCGGCAACCATTTGAATTTCTCAAAGCACAATTTCAGTTGACGTTTCAAATCTTGTATCAAATCAGCGGTGGTTATAGCCTGATACGAATCGGAAAACATATCGATCAAAATAACCTGGTATCGGGCCAAATGTTCGGACATTACTTGATCATTCGAGCCAATTTTACAACCTTTATGAAAATGGTGGCTGTAAGTGTAAATGTAGTGGATGGGAATTCCATCTTCGTTGATTTCCATCTGTGCGAAATCTTCGATCATGGCGATAATGGAAGTCTTACCGAATAATCTGGGGCAAGTGAGGAAGTTATAAGGGTGTTCGGTTTCGTTGAAAAATATCTCTAGTAGATTCGTGCGATCGATTCGAATACGAGTTTCGTTTGGTCGTAGAACTTCGGATGCATCGTAAGTCTCGTTACTGGTGTAGTATATGATGTCGTTGTTGCTGATGCAATGAACGTAAACTGAGAAGGTGAAGTGGAGGATCAATGAAAACATGATGGATGATTTGAGGGTCTTAGTGATTGAGCAAAAAATCGTTATCATTGTTACTGAACTGATACCTGAATTTAGTGTTATTCATTTCTTCTTCGTGTTCCTCTGGTTTGATGATGGTGGATTCCTTTGTTTCTACGATAAGTGACTTCGGCTGTGCATTCTCTATGATTTGTCAAAAGTGCAAATGCCATATCAAAATTTAATCGATTAGACTCGACATATTTTCAGGAAAAATTGATAAGATGTTGTCTTTTGGCAATCATTAAATAGGTAACGAACAATTACTCTTCAAGTTGAAATTTGAATTTATTTTAGAAACATAATTAAAGAATGCTTTTTGTAAAATTGCTCAAAATTATTTCAAAATTTGACCGAGTCGAGTGTTGATGTTGGTGTATTTATTCAACCAATACCTTCCCTATCACTCTATCTCTGAATCTGAAATTTATCTAATCTTGGATAACAAATTTGCAAATCAAGCGTACAATTTTTTCAGGTTAAAATTTTTGGTATGTTCAGACTTCCCTATCTCCCTTTGATATTTTACTTATTACTCTAAATGTGACAATTTTTGGAAAAACTTATGTAACAAACTTATGAAGGTTCAAATGAAAATACATTTTTATAATACTTTCGAACGGTTTTCATTCCTTGGTCATTCAATGTAAAACCAGGCTAATTTCTGGATCAGGTTCTTCGATTTTACTCAACAGTTTTTTTTAGGAAAAACAAAAATTATCATCATTGACTGTGACTCCACCGTCCCTCTTGGGACAGATGGGGCAGGGCTACTTTTTTCAGATATTTAAATTACTTGCCACAATACCCAATTTTAGAGTCAATTGTTCAGCACTGATGCTAATTGAAGAAAATCTGTTTGCTGCGCTCAAAAAAGAATTAAAAGTGCCTAGTATCTAAAATATTTTCCAAAAATTTCGGAAGTCCAAATTTAAGCTTTTTTGAAGACTCAATTTTCTAAGGTTTGCCAAATTTTGTATCTGATCGTTACTTGAAAATTTGTCAAAATTTTGGGAAGCATCCATTTTTATGATATTTACAACTATGAACTTTTCATTTTAGGAATTTGCCAAATTAAGGGCCTCTTGGGCCAACTTTGGGTACGTACAATCTACGCTATAACTGCCAGTCCCAGGAGTAGAGAAGACAAACCTTAAGAGAGGTTTGGAGCGTCCACGTCGCAGAGGCCAGTAACTCATCTTCGGCAGGCTGGAAGCTGAAGATGAGGCTAAGACCAAACCTAACACCTTGGCGTGTGTCCAGCATCAAAGCTGCAACCTGAATGGGCTACAACATCAAGCCATCTCAGGAAGTAGGGGAGAAGAGAAAACAATCATAAAATATCCCTGAATCAGTGACAGGAAGACAGCAAAACTTGCAAACCCCTGTACTCAAGAGTCATAAATACTGCTAGTGCTAGGCACAAATCCTGTACAACAGCGAGCATTTGGCGCTATAACCGAACTTCCGGAAAGTCAGCTTGATGCCGCAGAGGGAAACCCCCGCATCAATCTATACTTCCTTGGCCTACAAACCCATAGAAGCAAAAAAACCAATTTCTCGAGAAAACAAAAATAAGAGAAAACTGGCTGGAAAATCAGGGAACCCTGTTGGGCAGCAGGCAAAAAAGCCCACGCTATGGAAGAAACAAAACAGGCTGAAGATCGCTACAGAAAGAAATGGTGAAAACATGTTGATAGAATGCCTGATGAACGGTCTCTTCGAAAAGTCAAAGAATACACTCAACTGGCAGGAGGAGCAGAGGAAGACCGAAGAAAAAACTTGATGATACATCGACAAGCAATAATTCTCCCACAGTTTCCCAGACGGGCTGAACAGCTCACCGGGTCAAAGTTCAATAATGATGATGATGCTAAATTAAGGGTGGAGGGGGGTGCCAAAGCCCCGGAATCTTAGTCAAAATGTGAAAAAATGTAAAATACAGTATCTTGTGACAAGGAATATCAACTTGAGTTTGTTGATTCGAAGCCCCCTCCCGCCTTTTTCGACCCTGCCAGCGTCCCAAAATTGCCTGAAAATTAATACAGAGATCAAACTCAGTTACTTTTCGATGAAGCAACTTGCTTGATTTACTAATACTAACTTTTGGTTACTTTTTCAAAATTGTGGGGGTACCACCTTAATTGCAAACATTTAATTTTTCCAAATCGTGTTTTTACTTCTTGAATAGGGTACCTATATCTAACTGGTAATGAAAGTATAGTGAAAGTGATGAAAAAGTAGTGATTTTGAAGATGGGTAGTGAAAGTGGTGAATTTAGTCAAAAAAGTAGTGAAAAATTCATTATTGAGTTGATTTGTATTGTTTTTTTTTTCAATAATTTTGATTGAAATGTTTTTAAAGAATACTTTTTATACAAATTTTCTTCCAATTTTAATTTTTTTGAAAATTTTCCTGTGAAAAATTTGACGTTGTTAATTTTTTTGTGTGGAAGGGGGGCGAGTGGAGAAATTTTTGAAAATTTGGTTTAGAAAATGTGAAAAAAGTATGTAGTAAAAAAGTACCTAGTGATTTTCAAAAAAAAAAATTTTAAATACCATGTTGAAAGAAACAAGAATAATGTTGATATGATAATTTACTGAAGTACCCATTCCCCTATTAAATTCTTTTCCAACTGCGGTTACCTTCCTTTTCAGCTTTAGAGATACAGAGCCCTGCCTTTGGCTAAAATTTTTGATGCCTCGATTTCTGCTAAAATTATCAAAAAGTGTTGTTTCTTCCAGAAATTTTAAAAAATTGTCGCTCGTTTCCAGAGAATTTGAAGTACCTCATTTTTTCTCCAAAAATTGGAAAAAGTCTCACATTGCTGCCGAAAGTTTCCAAAAAGGTCATTTTTTTACCAAACGGTTGCAAAAAAAGTTTCACTTATTCGACAAAAATTGACAAAAAAATCTCGCTTTTTTCCGAATTGCTACAAAATCTCGCTTTTCTAGGCACTAAAAATGCCAAAAATTGCCAAAGTCTAACTTTTTTGCTAAAAACTGCTAAAAAGTTTTGCTTTTTTGCCAAAAGTTTCTCAAAATAATTGTGTAGTCGTTTTTTTACAAAACACTGCAAAAAGTTTCATTTTTTTCAATAAAGTGCTTAAGTCTTGCTTTTTTTTTTGTCAAAAATTGCCCAAAAAAAAAGCTCTAAACACTAAAATTGTATACTTAAATCTCTTTTTTTTCTACCAGAAATTGGCAAGAAGTCTTACTTTATTACTAAAAAGTTGTGCAACAGTCAAAGAATTAATTTTTTGCTATTAATTGTAATTACCAGAAAGTCTTTTTTCTTTCATTTTTTAATGAAGTGTTCTGAATTTTCTTGTGATTTCTTTCTATATCAAAATAAATTATCACGTCTTGTAACTCGTTTGGTTATTTTTTCAACTTTTTAGGTTACTGAAATCACTTTTTTTGAATAAAAAATTGAGTACGAATTTTGAATCACGTATCGCAAGATTTTTTGATTTTCAAAAAACTTGTGAAAGTCTAAAGGGAAAAGTCGAATCAAAAGAGCATGTAGATATTCGTATTCAGCTCTTCCAAAAACCAGATAAATCAACAATTTTGAGAACTGAAAGGGCCAGTGTATTACAGTGGGACTAATTCTGAAAAATAAGCCTATATTTGTATTCTGAGCTTTCGAAAACGCCGGAAACTATATGTCACACGATATTTTACATTTTTTTACACTTCGACCAAAATTTTGGGGCTCTAAACCCCCACGGTTTCCGAATTTAATTGCAAGAGATTCATACAAGTAGTTGTAAATATCATAAAAATGTATGCTTCTTGGTTTTTTATTTTTTTTAAATTTTCTAATCAGAGCTCCGAAATTTGGCAAGCTCTTGAAAATTGAGCTCTCAAGAAAAGTTCAACTTTGGACTTTTGAAAGTGCTTAGATTTTCTTCAATTCGCTACAGTCTTGAACAATCGACTCCAAAGTTGGGCATTGTAACAAGAAATTTAAATTGCTGAGTGAACTAACCCCACCCCACCTGTCTTAAGAGGTATTGGGACGCCATCAATGATATCGATTATCCTTCTTTCCTGATATAAAGAAACTTATTGGAAGATTTTGAACAAAATCGGAGGACGTATACTCAAAACCGAGCTAATTTGACGTTGAATTACCCTCCTTTGATCCAATACCCAGTCCTATTAAATTGATATCGATCATTAATTTCATCAAAATTCTCGTTCAGGTGGCGCTTTGAAGTACTTCGTCATCATTTCTTTGATTTCCAGTTTAACTTGATGATTGGCAATCTTGAAATGATGTTTTTTGCCGATACAATACGTGAAATAACCTTGTTCAAAAGCGAATGAATGCAGTATACGAAGATACGTTTCTCTATCTTGAGATATTTGTTCGTTCGTGAGATAATTATGATCATTTCCAAGTAAATTTATCATTTTATCCAAATCATCCTTTTCGTAAGTTTTCTTCAAAAAAAAGTTACACTCATCTGTAGTCTTGGACCAAGCCGTTCTGAATAGATTCTGACGAAACACTTGAAACATGAGTAATTTTTCAATGATTTCAGATTGTGGTGTATGTTTCGAGTATTTTTTCACCTCTTGTCCCAACATCAAGTAACGAGTGAACGCGAAAGGATTGTAAATCAGCTTAGGATCGCTGCCACAAGTGAAATATCCGTTATAGTACTTCTGAATCTCGGTTAGTTTTTTCTGCCCGATATGGTACTTGCGACTGATGGCTTTGACTTCGGTATCTAAGAATCCGCAGAATGGTATGAACTGATGATAACTCATAAAAGGCCGATGAGCCACTGTCGCAAAACGAGTTGCTTGATCTTTATAGAAATTAATCGCGCTGGTGGCTGTAATCAGGCAGAACTTGATATATTCTTGACCCTCCAGAAAGATCTTCGACAGCATTGTGTTCACTAGGTCGTAGTATTCATTCAATTTTACACTAGGAGCCAGCATAGCGTTAATGGAGGCGCTATCGTAATCGTCCACTAATACGATGACCTGAGTGCCTCGAAAATAATGATAGAGTATTTTACAAAGTTCCAACAAGCTGTTTGAGATTCCAGTATGGTCCAGAGTCCTATTCAAAGCACTTCCAACAAAAGCATACTCTTCTTGAGAGATATTGCCGTAAGGTCCGTAAGGAGCTGAGAAGTTCCTGCTTTGTCGACATTTACACAACCATCGGAATTTGTCGAAACATTTCTCCAACTTTTGATTCAGACTATCCAGCAAATTCGTACCATTAAAATCCTTGATGCTGGGAAACCCCAAGTTGAGCTGGATAACCGGATATCGAGCCAGGTGATTTCTCATCAGCGGGTGGATTTGAGCAGCGCTCAGGTTTTCAAATATGTGGAACGCTTTGCTACCGGTCCAGTCTATTGGATGTCGATGTTTATCGATTTCAATCTGAGCGAAATTTTCGATCATCACTAACATTGAGGTTTTGCCAAAGTGACGGGGACATGTGATGAAATTGAAGGGTATTTTCAGCTCGGAAAACAGTGTTGAAAGGAAGTAGGTTTTGTCGATGTAGTATGGTGATTGGGAAAGTGTCTGGAATTCCGAGAGACTGTTTATGGTCGTTAGTATGGTTGAGAAAAGAAGACAAATGTGTGAAGTGGGTTGCATAATCGTTTGATTGGTTGAGAACTTTCATGAATGTTGAGTTCAATTGGTTCTAAATTGAAAGGGATACGCAATACTGGAACATCTGAAAACAAAGTAGCCGATTTAATGACTTATCTATGGTTGGGCTGAGATATTTATTTTCTAAAAAATTCTAAAATATTTCCTAAAAAACGCAAAATATGTGAAAATATTCTCTAAAAACCTGAAATATGCAAAACAATTTCTAACGATACGGGTATCATTTTAAAGAGAATTTTATTTTCTCTTAATTTTCCCCTTTCTATCAAAATTAGTATAATTTTTAATTTAAATTTTTTTTTTGTTCTCAAATTTCACCTTTTTGATTGATTTTTTTTCAGTTCTAAAATTTCACCTATTTTCTAAGTTTTTCTTAAAATATTCTCTGAAAACAGTGAAAATTGCCGAATTATTCCAAAATTTTCCCTAAAATAGCTCAAAATGGTTATTCTCAATTTACTTACGTCTAAAAATTTCCAAAAAAATCCTATCCCCCCCAAAAAAATACCTAAAAGCCTTCCTTTTTTGCAAAAATTGACAAAAAATTCTACTCTATTCCAAAAACAAGCTGTCTGACGGTCCTGCAAAGTCCTACTGTTATCTTGCTTTTCATCACTTCTCATTAAAAAGTCCTGATTTTTTTCAATCAAACTTTTAATTTTCAACTCATTTCTTCTTTTTCTGGAATGAAAGAAAAAATTGTTCAAAAGGGTCTCATTTACCGACTTTCTTAGAACTTGAATTACCTTATTTTTGAGAGCTTTTGCCCGAGAGCGAACAACGTCAAGAATCATTCAAATTCCATCGTTTTTATGTCTCTCAAAACACCATTTTTCCCGTGTTATTTCATCTTTTTTTTCAACGTCAAGAAATGTTCAAAGTTCGAATCAGAATAGTAAAATCATCATTCAAATTCCATCGTTTTTATGCCTCTCGAAACACTAATTTTCCCGGGATTTTGCCCTCACTTCGATCGGACCCGTTTGCTTTTCTTTTTCAATTTTGAATTTTTCAAAAAAAAATTATCTTTTGAATTTTTAAATTTTGGAGCAAAATAGTAAATTCCTCAAAAGTAATTCATCACACAAAAAAAAATTACTTTTTATACATCTTGAAATACTGATTTTCGTGATCTTTTGCCCACGCTTCGCCAGAGCCAGTTTGTATCTTTTTTCCATGATTAAAAAATTCCAAATTTGAAGGAGAAATGAAAATTTTCATAAGTTATACCTTTCAAATGACAAAATTGTTATTTCGTCTCTTACTTATTTTACTCATCGCTTTTTTTTCAAAAAATTGTTCAAATTTTCCATTATTTTTTTTTTACATTTTTTAAAAATTTGTTATGGTGAAAAAAGTTTTGTATTCGCCCAATTTCATTACATTAGCAAAAACATTAAAGGTGAAAACTGAATCAAAAATTTTGAATTATAAAATTCTATTTTCGACGTGCTCCTGCTTGAAAAAAATCTTGGAATGTTTGATAGAATTGGAAAAGCAAAAAATTTGATTGTAAAGTTTTGCTTTGCCTACTCCCTTCCTCCTCTTGAAAAATCCCAAGTGTAAAAAATGTCCTGCTAAAAGTCCTGCTAAAGACCTACTATTTGATTTTGAAATTTTGTTAGACACCCTGAAAAAAGGTATTGTTTCTTTGCCAAGCTTTCAAAACGTCCCAATTTTTACCTTAGCTGGAGAGAAAAGGTCACATTTTTCGTCATAATTTTCAAGAAAACCTTATTCTTGTCAAAATCGCTTTGAAAAAAATTCTGTTTCCTACAAAAATTGCCCAAAAGTCCTAATTTTTATCTGAATTGTTAAAAAAGTTTGCTGTTTCGCCAAAGTCAAAATATCCAAAAGCCCTAATTTTTTGTCTCAAACGTCAGAAAAGTGGTGATTTAATGCCGAAATTTCTTCAAAATGTTGTTTTTGTCAAGCTAGATTATCAAAAAAGTCTTGTTTAGGTATCGCCAAATTTACTGGATTCGTCAAGAAATCCGGCTTTATATTACAAAAAACCCAAACATCCAAAAAAAATCCTAACCTTTGCTTTAATTTCGAGAAAAGTCTTGTTTTTTTTCAGATTTGCTTCAGAAGTCCTGTTTTTTGCCAAAATTGTAGGAAAAGTCCAGTTTTTTTTCTGCAAAATCTACTAAATAAACATTCTATTTTTTGTTAAAATAATCAAGAAAATATGTACTAAGTAAGTCTAAAATTATCTCAAGCCTTGTTTTCTGTCAAAATTGCGAAGAAGGTCTCGTTTTTTGAAAAAACTTTCAGAACGTCCTGATTTTTGGCTTAATTGGAAATTATCCATTATCGTCAAAAAATCCTGTTTACCGCTGAAATTATCAAAAAAAAGTCTGGTTTTCTGCCAAAATTATCTGGAAGTCCTTCTTCTTGCCGAAATTACCAAAAAAAAGTCCTGTTCTTTTGCCAAAGTCAGAACATCCAAAAAGTCTTACTTTTCATCTCAATTGTCAAAAAAGTTCTGTTCAAGTAATTTTTTGCGAACATTTTTTAAGAGTAGTACTTTTTTGCCGAAATTTCCAAGAAAGTTTAGATCTTCTGCCGAAACCAAAACTTTCAATAGTTCTAATTTTCGTTTTAATTTTGGATGAAGTTGTGTTTTTTTTTTTTTTTTTTGCCAAAATTGTCTCAGAAGTCCAGTTTTTGGTTTCCAATAAGGGCTAAGAAAGCTCTAATTTTTGCTTCAATTGCCAAAAAGTCTTGATTTGTGTCTCAATTTTCAAAAAAAAAAAAGTCTTATTTATTGTACAGTATTAAATTTTTTTTGTCAAAAATACCTGGAGTCTTGCTTAAAAGTTTTGTGCTGCCAAAATGTCTAAAAATACTACGAATTTTTTACTAGGATTTTCAATCATGTTTTGGAACCCCTTGGAAATTCGGATACACTTTTTAACAAGTGCATTTCTGTTGGCATTGATTGATTATGTGTTCGGAGTTCGTTCTAAATTATAATCGAAGTAGATTATCTCTATCAACTTGGCTCCAAATAATTCAAATACCGAAAGAAAATCTTATGCAATTTCCATGTCTTGGATCACGTTTTGGAAAAAATAATACGTAAATGGATAGTTACTTACTTATTGACAGAGACAACTAAATACTTCGACATACGATCAATTTTCGTACACTGATACTAAAAGATTGTTTATCTGAAAAAAGAAAACTTTTATTGATAACACATATGCCACGATTCATTATCAATTTATCAAATTCAAAGCAAATGTACTCGATTAAAATTTCAAAAATTTTCTTATCATCATCACTTCAGCTGACTCCATGGATCATAGCATGTAAACTTTCCTCGAAAAATACTCCAGAGATTTTTCGACCAGTTCTTGTTTCACTTCTTGGTTTGGCACAGCATACGACGAATTACTCGAATGAGTGAAATACCCTTGCTCAAAAGCAAACGTATGAATTATCGGATCGTAAACTCTTCTATCCCTCGTTAACCTTTCGTGAGTGTCTTGGATATCTTTCAACAAATCCAGCATTTCAAACATTCTCCCAAAAGATTGCGTTTCGTATGTTTTAAGTAGAGTGAAATTAGTAGGCATTTTATTGCTCGTAATCACAGGAATGAATAAATTCTCTAAAAATGTTCGAAATGGCATAAATTTAACTATGGTTTCTATTCGAGGTTTTATTTTCCAGAAGCTTCTTAGGGTTCGATCTTCAGGTTGGAAATATCTTCTAATGGAATACGGATTGTATACCGCCTGTTGTGCAAAAGCGGTCGAGTATCCGTTGTAAAATTCCTTTATGGACGATTTTTCGCTATCATCGCATTCAAATTTATCAAACAGTTGCTCGACATCTTGTTGAGAGAATCCACAAAACTCGCTGAAGGGGTGATCGTCCAGAAAAGGACGATGAGTGATGTTTTCAAGTTTCCATTGATCTCGATAGTAAGGCAATGCGCTAGTTCCAGTGATCAGCATGTACTTGATGAATTCTGCTCCTGTAGTTGAAGCCTGAGATAACATCGTGTTAACCAGGTCGTAAAATATATTCACTCCGATCTGTTTGTGTCGAGTTAACATCGCTTTAACCGCCGCACTATCGTAGTTATCGACTAGTACGATGACTTTGGTATGATGGAAACAGTTGTAAAGGATTTTTGAAAGTCTGTACAGTGAGTTTCGAATCTCCGGTAAGCTGAGTCTTCCTTGAATCACTTGTCTCATGAATGCTACATCTTGTAAGTTCATAGTGAAGTTCCAAGGTTTAAACGTGGAGTTCCCTTCGGCTCCGTCTTCGTTAACTTCATTCATCACGGTGAATTTGAAACACGTTTGTATCTGTTCGTTTAAATGGGCCACTATATCGGGCTCGTACATACCTTCGATGGTGTCGAAATGCAAATCTAGTAAGATCACTGGATATCGAGCCATATGCTGGCTTAAAATATGGCCTGCGAATCGGTGGATTTTAGAGTTCTTGAATACCTCGAAGGCTTTCGTTTCTGCCCAATTGATTGGACGACCGTGTCGGTCTACTTGAACTTGGGCGAATGTCTCGATCATGTTTAATATGGCACTTTTACCGAAAAGTCGAGGACATGTGAGGTAGTTGTATGGAGTGTCGGTGTTGCGGAAAAATGTACTCAACAGGTGGGTCTTGTCGATGTAACGTGGAGAAATTGCCAGTGTGTGGAATTCTTCGTTGCATGTGATGGAGATGATGAGATGATGTAAAGTAATGAGTATGGACAGAGCCAAAAATGAATTCTGGTTCGACGTTGAGGACATGATTAATTGATTAGTGAACTGTTGTGATATTTGATTGAGAAGTTGAAGTAAAATTTGGTCCAGGCATGTATTGAAACAACAGGCGAGTTTAAATTCAACATTCGCCTCGAAAACATTTCGATACGTGTAAGTACTTGAAGCGATTTGTGTTCGCGTTAGTGACGTTTTGAGAAAACTGAATGGTTAAAGGATCTTACACCGAGGTGCGCTGTTCGATTAAAGAATTTATGACGTATTTTGATAATTTTTAATTGGCTTTCATTTCAACGATTCCTTTAATAATTTTGTGAGCGTACTATACGAACATTTCTGGAATATAATTTGTTTAGCATTTTTCAAACTTGAGTCTTCGAATGCTCATTAATCAGATTTTTCAACAAACCCTCTTGAAGATTGTATCTTGCAGAAAAATTGTGAGTCAATTCAAGAAAATTACTGCATGTGTTTTGAGGATTGACGAACGATTGAATTTAAGAGACCCAGATTGAAAACGCACACAGAGACGTAAAATTGTACAAAAAACAAGTTCAAGTGATGTAAAATTGCCCAAAAAAGCATAAGAATCTCAGCAAAAAATTGTCCAATAGAAATTTGCAAATAAAAAACAAAATGAAAGATGCAGTCCAAATTACCAAAAAGCAATGAAAATTTAGCAAAGTTTTCCCCCAAAATTCATGTAAAAGTGTTGAAAACGTACTTATTATAATAATTATTCAAAAACACTCAAAAAAATATTGAAAGCACCGAAAGTGATCAAAACGTGAGTATCGCTCAATAAAAGTTACCAAAAGTGGATGAAAAAGCATTATAAACATGTTAAAATGTTGTAAAATCACTGAAAAAAAAAGCATTAAAAACATCAAAAAATGATGAAATTTCAGCAAAATCTGTTTTTTTTTCAAGAGCTGTGGAAAACATGTTAAAATGCTGCAAAAACACCCCAAAAATTGACGAAATTTCAGTAAAACCGTATTTAAATCATGTAAAAGCACTTTTAGAAGCATGAAAAGTACCAAAAAATGATGAAAATTCATGCAAAATATTGAAAATGTATTGCAATGATGCAAACATCCTCAAAAAATCATCTAAATCTTCACAAAGTGACAGAATTTCAGCCGAAGTTAGACTTACCAAAGAAGCTTGTAAAACTGATGTAAAAACACTGAAAAAAAAGCATTGAAATTCCTAAAATCACCAACAAATGATGAAATTGTAGTGAAATTTGCTCAAGATGTGTGAAAAAGTGTTGGAAACCTGTTGAAATAATACATCTAAAAGCATCCAAAAAAATCATTAAATTAGCTAATAATTACTAAAAAGTAATTACATTTCAACGAAATTAGGCAAAATTTGCTAGAAATGGTTGAAAGAATCATTGAAAGCTATTTTAAAACACAAATTAGGGCATTAAAAACATTGCAAATTGTCTACAAATCATCAAAATTATTTCAGGCACAAAATGCTAAGTGTGAGAAACGTTTCAAAATGATGTTAAAGCACTTGAAGAAGCACCCAAATCTCTGAAAATCACCATAATGTTGTAAAATTCCTGTAAAATTTGGCAAAATTTGCTAACAAAAAAAATTGCAAAAAACATGGTTTACTTACAAACCTCTTCAAAAAAAAAAAACCAATAAAATTTCACATTTGTTTGAAATTAATAAAATTGTGTTAAATCAATGTTCACAGTAAATTATCCAAAATAGCATTAAAATAAAAAAAAAATAGTTGGAATGTTATGAAATTTCAGTTATACATTTTCCAAAATAACTGAAAAGGTCTCAAAAATTGATATGTTGAAATAATCTGAAACCACTGGAAAAGCATCAAACTTACTCAAAATCATCCACAGTAATGAAATATTACTAATAATTGCTAAAAACATATGAAAAAGTTTTGAAAACATGTTCAAAATGAAGTGAAAAGAATTTAAAAATCCTCATAATCACTGATTTTTTTTTACTGAAAAATCACCCAATCGTCCAATAATTTTCAACAAAAAAATGGACCAATAAGCTCAATTTTCACCCAAAAGTTTCACACTAATTTTCACCAAGAAATTGACCAATAATATTTTCACCCAGAAAATTGACCAATAATTTTCATCCAAAAAAATTGAACAATAATTTTTACTGAAAAATTGACCAACAATTTTCAATGAAAAATCACCCAATCGTCCAATAATTCTTACCAAAAAATTGACCAATGAGCTCAATTTTCACCGAAAAGTATTACAATAATTTTCACCGAGAAATTGACCAATGAGCTCAATTTTCACCCAAAAGTTTCACAATAATTTTCACCAAGAAATTGACCAATAATATTTTCACCCAAGAAATTGACCAACAATTTTCAATGAAAAATAAACCAATCGTCCAATAATTTTTACCAAAAAATTGACCAATAAACTCAATTTTCACCTAAAAGTTTTACAATAATTTTCACCAAGAAATTGACCAATAATGTTTTCACCCAAAAAATTGACCAACAATTTTCACTGATAAATCACCCAATCATCCAATAATTTTCAACAAAAAATGGTCCAATAAGCTCAATTTTCACCCAAAAGTTTCACACTAATTTTCACCAAGAATTTGAGCAATAATTTTCATGCAAAAAAATTGACCAATACTTTTTACTGAAAAATTGACCAACAATTTTCAATGAAAAATCACCCAGTCGTCCAATAATTTTTACCAAAAAATTGATCAATAAGCTCAATTTTCACCCAAAAGTTTTACAATAATTTTCACCAAGAAATTGAAATAATATTTTCACCCAAAATATTGAGATTGACCAATAATTTTTATTGAAAAATTGACCAAACATTTTCAATGAAAAATCACCCAATCATCCAATAATTTTTACCAAAAAATTGACCAATAAGCTCAATTCTCATCTAAAAGTTTTACAATAATTTTCACCGAGAAATTGACCAATAATAGATATTTTCACCCAAAAAATTGACCAATAATTTTTGCTGAAAAATCACCCAATCGCCCAATAATTTTTACCAAAACATTGACCAATATTAAACTCAATTTTCTCCCAAAAAATTTCACAATAATAAATTTTTACCAAGAAATTGACAATAATGTTTTCACCCAAAAAATTGACCTATAATTTTCACTGAAAAATCACCCAATCGTCCAATAATTTTTAACAAAAAAACTGGCCAATAATTTCCACCAAAAAATTGACTTCTAAGCTTAATTTTCACCCAAAACTGTGACAATAATTTTCACCAATAAATTGACCAATAATATTTTCATCCAAAAAATTGATCAATAGCTTTTTCTGAAAAATTGACTAAGATTTTTTTTACAAAAATTGGCCATTAATCAATCATCTTTTATGATAATTTCTCGTAGTTTGATTTCTGAGTTATTGTAAAATTCACTAATAATGGATCATTTTGTTTATTTGTTTCAGGTGAGTTTCTGAAATAATATCCATAGGCGACAGGCGTAGCTAGTACATAATTATAAGTGAGTTACTTTTTGCATTTTATGGAATAGTACTATCATAGGTGGACTTAGACTACCTCTGTTCAATACACCTATTAATGTACATCTTGTAATACCTCTTTCTTAAATAATTTCTCAGAAAGCTCTTGTTTGATGACTCATTGCAGATTTCACAAACAATTTGTAAAATTACTTTACTATAACAATAGTTTATGTCTATTTATGTACATTTATAATTTGAACGACTTCAAAATACCTAATTACAAAAAAGAGCTACACAGTATAATTTCTCGAAATAACAACAATGTGTTTTCTTTGGGCACGAGCAAAGATGATTTACAGATCTCATCGATTGAACGGGTAAAAACTCATATCCAGAGTATACGAACATGGTAAATGAGTACTAGGCATACCTTCCTGTTCAACAAACGCATCCAGTAATTCGGAAACCGTCTGACGAGTTTGCTCATTGGGTGTCGTGAACCATCTTTGTTTCGGTCCATAAGACAAATACCCATTCTCCAATGTAAAAGTGAACAATTTCCTCAGACAGTCGTCTTCATCGTAAAAATACTGTTTATACTCGAGTCCTCTAAGGAAACCAAATACAGCCAGGGCGTCCGAATCATACGATCCCCAAATCGTGACGTTGGTTTGTACTCCATCCAACGATTTCTTCAAAAGATCGAACTCTCCGTAAAAATTGAGAAACTTTTCGATCATGTGTTCGCCTCTCGCATACCTCGGCCAGTAATTTTTCAGTTCACGGTTCATCGATTGGAAGTACCTAGTGAAGGAATGAGGATCGTAGATGTATTTACCGCTAATCGTAAAGTACCCGTTGTAATACTTCCTGACATCGGTTCGTTCTTGCTCTTCGCATTGATACTTGTCAAATACTTGAGTCACCTCGTCCTCCAAGAAACCGCAAAAGCCATCGAAAGCATGACCCTCCAGAAACGGATGATGCCAGATGTTATCTATATCTTCTCGAACAGCCGAGTAAAAGCTGACGCTGCATGTACCGGTGATTAAACCGTACTGGATGTATTTCTGACCATGTTTGAAGCCATTCGTGAAAAATTCGTGTATCCATTCGTAAAATATGGCCGTATGAGACTGATGGGTGGATAAACTGTGGACAGCAGCGCTATCGTAGTTGTCGACCAGTATGATGACCTTACGCTGATCGAAGTATTCGAACAAGATCCTGGCCAAACGATAAAAACTCTGTTGGATATCGGGTCTCATCAAAGTGCCATCTAGACCTTTTTTCAAAAAAGCCACATACTCGTTTCGAAGCTGATAACGAGTCGGATCTGATTCATTAACCGGAGCCAATGCTTTATCCAGCAACCAGCGATATTTTTCAAACGTTTGTTTCAAATTATCACGAATGTGTACCATCATTTGCTCGTCGGTTTGATTATCAATACTGTCGAATTTCAAATCCAATCTGATGACCGGATATCGAGCCAGGTGCTTGATGAATACGTCGTTATGCTGGGCGATGTTCATCTGGCTGAAAATATTATAAGCTTCGGTCTCATTCCATGGTTTCTCTTTGCCATTCTCGTCTACTTCGATCTGAGCGAACAGTTCGATCATATCGAGATTGGTGGTTTTACCAAAACGACCAGGACATGTGACAAAAAAGTACGGCCATTCTTCCTGCTTGAAGAATTCTACCAGCAGATTCGATTTGTCGACGAAATGAAGCACTTGGCGGTCCAGCATTTCTTTGTAAGCGGAGTCGCATAGAACGACATTGATACCATTGTGGAGGATCGAGGCGGTTAGGATCACCAATGAGACTGGATTCAGAAGCATAATACAAGTAGATTTGCGACCTGTGTGAAAGTTTTCATGATTAGAGAAACATCACGCATCAGAACCGAGGTGAAGATGGTAAAAGTGTTATTCGAGTTATCACATCATATTTTTATACGCGAAGAAAAATCTCAATTCGTACCTGAATGCAGAAAGTGTCTGTGTGTCTAAACTTATAATTATTGATAAGTCTACATTTCAATCTCGTCGACTCTATACTGATTGATAACGTCTGTGGGTAATCTGATTCAGAATGTGAATTGCTGTTTGAATTATCGAATTGCTCGGTTTTCTTTTATCAGATGTTTTCAGTTCCTGGTTCAATTTTCCTTCATTTTATTATGTGTTTCAGACAGAAAAGCTTCTTGGAAGTCATTTTTCATTGAAACGAAATATATTGAGAGATCAATGGTAGGTATAAATCAATCAATTCAATAAAATGATTATTACGTAATGATTTTCAGCAATTTTGCTTGAAAGGTAGTGAAAAATGAAGAAATGTGGAAAATCCAATTTTCCACTCACAAAAAATGTTTTGTAGAGAAGAGCTCATTTTTAGGCTTTGTTAGAACTTGAATTACTTACACATTTTTGAGAGCTTTTGCCTTCTTTTTCCAAATGAAAAGCTTATTGTTCAAATTCAAGAAATGTTCAAAGTTTGAATCAGAAAAATAAACTCCTCCCTGCATAAAGGAACTTTTTTTTAATTCTCAAAACGTGAATTTTCAAACGTTTTATTGGCCTTGCTTCACTCGGGCTCGTTTGCTTTTCTTTTTCAAGTTTGAATTTATTTTAAAAATCATCATCGTCGTTTTATTTCGAAAAATTGAATATTTTTTTTCACTAAAATCGTTCAAATTTTGCACCAAATTTTTATATTTTTAAGTAATTTTGTTAGGTAAGTATGTTGAAAAAAGTTTTATATTCGTTCAATTTCATTACATTTATGCAAAGCGAACCTCAAAGGTAAAAATGAAATTTAAAAATCCTGAGTGTTAAAACGTCCTGCTAAAAGTCCTGCTGAAGTATTGATTTTTTATTTTAAAATTTTGTTGCAGGCATCCTGCAAAAAAGAAAAAAATTCGATCTTGAGAGGGGAAGGTTGGGAGGGGGGTTGAAAATATTTTGGAAGGTGTTTTTTTTTAAAGGTAGTGAAAACGTAGTAATTTGCGGTCAACAAGACACCCATAAAATAAAATAAATAAATAAATTCCTGTTGACACCCTGCTGATGTTTTTGTTAGTTTTTTGAAATCTTAGCCAATGCAAACTTCTCGCCTTCGTCAAGTTTGTTTCTGGAGACAGATGTGAAGAGACTTAAAAGTGGAAACTTCTCAAAAGATACACATTTAGGACTTTCTTCAAAAGAATACTCACAATTTTAACCTCCTACATCAATTGGGAATGCTTGAACAGAATTGAAAAAAAGGCAAAAAACCAACATCTCGTAATTGAGAAGGGTTGGGGATTGGGGAGAGTTGAAAGTCAACGCCGAACCCCCCCCCCCTCCCTCAAACAAGCGTCAAAAATACCAAGTAGTCTCGATTTTTGCTAAAAACTGTCGCTTTTTCGAAATAGAAAAAAATTCCATAAAAAGTCTCGATTTTTTGACAAAGATTGCAAAAAAAGGCCACTTTTTTCCAACAAGTGCCAAAAAGTCTTGCATTTTGCTAAATTTACTTACTGAGCTTGCTTTTTAGCAAAATTGCTAAAAAGTACCTAGTGTTTTTTTTTGCAAAAAAAATCCAAAAATCTTACTTTTATGTAGAAATTGTTCGAAAGTGTTGATTTTTGCGAATAATTACCTATACCAAAAAGTCTCATTTTTCATCTTGAAAATATTTTTAAAAATTCGGTTTTTGAAGAAAAATATGAAAAATATACCTACCTAGATAATTTTTTCCAATAATTCTCAAAAACTACAAAAATTGTCTAATGTTTGTTTTTTCAACAAAAATTCTATCTAGTTTTTCACCAAAATTGTTAAAGATTTTCACTCTTTTTCTAAAGTAATCCAGTTGGCCTTTTTTGCTGGAAATCGTTGAAAATTTTCGCTTTTCATCTAAATTGCTATACCTAATCGTTTTTTTGCTAAAAAATTTCAAAGCCCAACTTTTTTCCAAATCTTGTTTAAAAGTATTGCTTTATTGTCAGAAATTGTGAAAAAACCTCCCTTGTGTTATTATCTTCAAAATCTCACTTTTTTGACTAATTTTTTTTTTGTCAAAAATTGCATGAATTCTCACTTTGTTGCAAAAAATGGCCAAAAGAGTTCTCTTTTTAATCAAAACGTTTCAGAATAATTCAAGTTTTTAAAAATTAAAAATTAAAACTCTTCTGTTTTTTTTGGTGATTTTTTTCTACATTGAAATGTTTTGCCCTCGTTTTGTAAATTTTTTGGTCACTCAAGTTACTTTTTTTTTGAAAAAAAATTTCAACGTAAAAAAAAACAAAACAATCAGTTTTCTTGCCTCCAAATTATGTTTTATAACTTTTGATTTTTTATTGATTGGTTATTTTCACTTTCTTAATAATTTTCATGTTCTCCCCCACCACCCTTATCTAAAAATTTGAACATCCGCAAATTCTGAGTCAAGGTCATAGTCCGGCATATGACACACGGAGTAATTGAAGCCCTCAATGATCCTCCAGTACACCTTTTTTCTTGAAGGGGAAGGGGACATTCTAAGGAACAATTTAATGCAAACATGTCAAAACAAGTTAGCTCTACTAACAAAATGGCGGCCATTTTGATTGGCAGGTCGGCTGAAATCGAATATTTTGCGTTGTACTTCAAAAACTAAGATCCAGCGATCTTCAACGGCCGCATATTCGAATGTACCGATTAGTAGAATACAATAGAACCAGAGGGGGTAAAAACTGTATCCGAATGTCCGAAGCGAAATGACCGCCAATATCCCAAAAGGTGTATCCGAATGTCCGAAGTAAAAAAAAAAACCTTGTATGACTAGGGATTCCCAAACATATCTGGGTTCTGACGAATATGGAACCCAATGGAAAGTACAACTACATACCTTGCATGTAGCATAAAAATACCTAGATAAGCGTAAGGTCGATGAAGATGGGCTCATGAAACCCCAAAATAGATTTATGAGAGGCCCCACTCCCAATATTGGAATTATGATCGACTGTATAGTGTATAGCCTAAGCCTTATTGCATTTTTACTTCAGGAAAATCAGGCTAAAAACCATTGAGAAGGCACAAAAATTTACTTTTTTACAGCTGAAAAGTCTAAACCCTTAAAAGGCATATCAAGGACCCCCTCAAAACGCACATGCAAATTTTCCAGCCTTCCAAGTCGATTTGTGAGGTTTCTCTTCTCCGAATTGCTCTAAAAAGTTGATTTTGATTTTTTTGACCTTTATCACCTGCTTTTGTTTCTCCCTCTCATGAATTTGGACATACCTCAATTTTTTAGCCAAAGTAATCTCCACTCATATTTTTCAAATCCAACGTAAAATCACACAAAATATGAAATTCCTCTGGCTAAAGCTGAAATGTTCTTATAGTCCAAGAAGAGGGGGAGGGATGAAAAAAAATTGTTTAAAACGTATGTGCCCTATTACCTTTTCTCTGATATCCAACATTTGCCTATAGGCTAGTACGATTCATTTTAATAATCTCCAAATTTTCAAAACGTAAACCTAAATGTTCTTTTCCAATTTCAAAAATCAAAACAATTTCACAGGTAAGTTTTCAACTATTTTTTCCAATTTTTGAAATTGCTGACAAAAATTATTTAAAAATTGGCACCACTGCCTAACAAAATGTTTCCCTGGTTTCAGAAATGGTATCTTTCTACAATTTAGCATAATTATTAATTAATGCGAAATATTTGCCAAGAAAAATTTTTTGAACCAGGTACATTATATTCAACAGATGTGAGATGTACCTAGACCTACTTTAGAAACCCCTGTAAGCGCAAAAATCCAAACGGACATTCAGATACACTTTTTGGGACATTCGCGGTCATATTGCAACGGACATTCGGATACAGTTTTTACCCCCCCATGGTTCTACTGATAACCACTAATCGGTACATTCGAATATGCACCGTCTTCAATTTTCCAGCGATTTCCGAATTTGAATTTTGAAAAATTCAACTTTGGGAACCACTGGAAAGTTGAAGATTGCTGAATAGAAGTGATTGGGGGTCAATATTCCAAGAGTGGTTCAATATGAGTAATTCAAGACCACAACTATTTTTTTTTTTTAAAAAAAGGTTTATTTTTGAATATTATTTAGTTTTAGAGCGGGTGTTGAAGGAGGCCGAATTACAAACCTTGATGTTGATTGGAATCTCACTGAATTCTCTCACACTGATTGATCAAACCTGGCCCTAGTAAAGCTGGTCTAGCCCACATCCAATCCGTGGGATAGCGAGTTTGTTAATTTGTCTACTAGTACATTCCCTGGCAAGGTTTTGGATGCCGAGGGCTTGAAAACCGGATAGATATCGCTCTTGGTTTTGGTTTCGATTTTATGTTTTTTGAAAAAGTAAAGGTTTTGGTTTAGGTTTTTTGAAATATCATCTCTCTCGTTCCAGTTCTGCTGAAACGGTTTGATTTCAAAAGAATCGGTTTTGGTTTTTTCCTTTCTTCATTTTTTAGAGGGAAGAAGGCCAAGAAAGTGATCACTTTTTCAAAAACTTTGTGTATGTGACTAGAAAGCGGCACTTTGGCAGTGCCAAATTTGTCAACTTTTTATTTTTCAGGCCTTTTCACCTTTAGCACCAGTTTTTACTTTAATTTTACCAAAAATGCGAAAAATTCAAAAACCAAAACCAATTCAGTTTTCAATTGGTTACGCTCTCAGTTTCGGGTTTGAATTTGAGAAATAAACGCTCCCGGTTCCAGTTTTGGTTTTAGTTGTGGGAAAATAACGCTCCTGGTTTCAGTTTTGGTTTCAGTTTTGAGCATTTTTAATTGGTTTTTGGGGGTTTTGGTTTTGGTTTTGGTTTCGGTTTGCAAGTCCTGTGGATGCCAAGGGAGAAGTTCACATAAATGTTAGTTTGTTGTAGTAGTGGATTTTTGTGATGATGCAGAATATTATGTAGTGACCCTGGCTCACTCTTCCTTCAATTTTACACTTCAGAGTTTCCACCTCCCCCACATTGTGTGGTTGGATCACCAGCGTCTCTCTACTACCAAAGTGGCTGATGAACTCCCTCGCTATCCCAGCAGACATTCTGAGGTCTTGGCTGACAAGGTACGTGTGCCAGTGCAAACGAGGGGGCTTGTACAAATTTGCAAGTCTTTGTTGGTTTCCTTCAGCATGAGTAGGCCATTGGACTAGACCGCTGTTAAATCCATATTTCCCAGGCTTCTTCTCCTCATTACTTCTGCACTAGAGGGGATGAGTCTGGTCTCAACATCACAAAGTGTTGGTTCGTGTAGTATGTCAAGATATTGTTCATAAGGAAGAAGCCCCCCCCCCCACTAGCAGCACTGACTGGGGCATAGAATTACTCTTGGATCCTACGAAGCACCAGGTACCGCATTGCAGGTATGTAGATGTGGTCACTGAATAACAGGGAGTATGGATGCTCCAGGCCTCCTTGAGTGAGCAACTGTCTCTGGGTTGTTGAGATTATCCTCCTGGGTTCAGCATCCTTTGAGGCCTCTTCCCAGTGCTGGTATGCCACGGAAGTGGAGAGCTCAGTGCTACTCTTTCTGGGAGCTGAGAGGAAGGTGGTCCTTAGGAATATTATTTGACGGTTTACATCCTCCAAGATGTGTCTGTTCACATATATGGTCCTATTTGTGTGTAGTTTGAAGCAGGTTTTTTGATGCCCAGCTTCTCCCCAATGGAGAACGTTGAATGATCTTGTTTTGGTGTTTCCTCAGCTACAGACCACAACCACTTCCCTACCCCCCCCCCCAACAGATGACAACGAAAGTGCTCAATTTTTACAATTTTGAGAACCCCTAGATCGGTTTTGCAATCCGATCTCAAAAATGTGATGGTAGTTTCGGCACAGGAAAATGGTTATCCTCGCTCAAACCTGTTCAATCTAACGCCAAATCAAACATAAATGCTCTCAAATTTCAAAAGAATTTCGTTGAAATTTCTTTAAACAAGATGACCTTACCTTATTAGTTTGGAAAAAAATTATCACAAAAATCGGTCATAAAAAATTATTTAAAAAATCAGAATGATATACGCAAAATCGATGAAAATGAACCTCTGGGACTCCAAAGCAAATTTTGTATGTATCGTGATGTTACCTATTATAGGCCTGGGGTTTTCTTTGTTCAAAGGAAAATCAAGCTTAAAAAAACAATCATAAATTACATTTATTTACAACAATGGATAATTAAAAATTTCCAATTTTAAAATAATTTCTGGAATGTTGCCGGAAATTGAAAAATAATTAATTTTGATATCATCTCAAAATTTGCACCGTACACAACATCTCAATATTCATCGTAAGACACAGCTGGTCGAAGTTTTTCAATTCTATCGATAATTTCCATCTTAATTTCGCAATTAGGAACGCCATAAAATCCTTCCACAACTGAATGGGTAAAATACCCATTTTCGAAAGCGAAAGTCCGAACAATAGGTAGATAACTCTGTCTATTCTGCGTTATCTCCCTAGCTTCCTTGCTGGAATAGTTGAAAATAAAGTTCAATAATTGGCGAAACTTGACGTAGGAATCTTCGTCGTAGATCTTACTAATGCTAGAATTCGTCTCGATCCGGTTATCCGAATTAGCAGGAATGGAAAAATCATTCATGAACTCGGGGAAGTAAAAGAAAGCAAAAATGACGTGATCTCGTCGATCGATCGACCAATAGCTTTGAAAATCATCGTGAGTAGCTCGAGGATAAAATTTATCATTTCGTTTGTGATATCTTCGCGTCCAGTATTCGGTTACATTGCAGTCGGATGTGTTCAAAAACTCCTTAACCGAGTTCAAATTGTAAACTGATCTGTGTTTCAGTCTGGTTCTGTATCCGTTGTAGCATTCTTTCAACTGGTATCTGTCCATTTCGTTGAAATTGCGACGATCCAACATAGTAGTGAGTTCTTTTTCCAGGATACCGCAAAATGAAACCAATGGATGATCTTCCAGGAAAGCGTGGTGCAAAATGGTGCTATTATCGATCGGAAAACCGCTATGTTTGCTGTAAAATGTAATGCTCGAGGTGCCTGTGATCAGCATGTACTCGATGTATTCGCGACCCTCGGTGTACGCGGTCGATAAGATTTTATTTAGCAGAAAATAATACTGAGTTGTGTCGAAAGTGTTGTCGAAACGTAGCTTGCTCATTGGACTGTCGTAATCGTCAACTAAGACGATGGTTTTGGTGCCATTTAGTGCGATATTCACCATTCTCGCTAGACGATGTAACGATTCGTGTTTTCTGTCTTCCTCCAGTGTGCTTTCCAGTACCTTCTGCATGTACGCGAGATCTTCCGCGTCGATCCCGTAATCCTCCTTTAAAATCCATCTGTATTCGTGGAACAAAGTTCTTACTCGTTGGTTCCAAAAATCCAGAGCTTTTTCCGAGTCTTGATCAATACTCAAGTCTAACAACATCACTACATATCGTGCCATATGAACGGATACTATTCGAGGGTAATTGGCGATAGTCAACTTATTAAACAATTTGTGAGTTTTGCTGCCTTGCCAATCTACAGGTTTGTGAGATCTGTCTAATATAATCTGGGCGAAGTGTTTGATCATTTTGAGATTTGTGGATTTACCGAAGCGTCTGGGGCATGTGAGGAATCCGAAACGATCGTCGGCGCTGAAAAATATCCTCAGGAGTTTCGTTTTGTCGATGTAGACGGAGGATTTGGCCAATCTGGGGTACGTGGATTCGGTCCAACATGGGACCAGGATGACTAGAACGAGGAATGTTTTGATGACGATCTGCGAGATCATTATACGATTGTTGAAGGAAGAGGGAGGTGATTTGGAGCAAGTTTTGGCGATATTGGTTCTATTTTGATTTGGATAATCGACTTACAGTTCCTGCGAAGAATGAAATGACCAGATAAATAATCAATTAAATTAAATTTTGGTCTGGATGCCTTGAAAAGCATAACTGAAAGAATTTTATTTAAACTTACTTGAAGAAAACTGTATATGTGACTCGCCTGCTCACAAGAAACTAGATCGATAGATTGTTATCAGAGTTGTGATTTGTGATTTCATCATTTTAACTCTTTTGATTAGTTCGAAAAATAATTAATTTTCAATTCTGAGAAATTTGCTTTTCATTACTTGACTATACTACACCATGTGCAATGATGGATATATCGATTCTTTTCTAAATAGTTGAAGTATGCTCGAGATTTTTTTTTGAAGAATTTTATCATGTTTTTCCAAATACCGATTCACTCTCCCACTTGACATATACTTGTGTCTTTCATGCGTCTTGTAAGACTGAGTAAGTACCCAGAAGTACATAATCCACTCGAATAGTGTTGCTAATTTGAAAATAACCATGCTTATCCACTCGACAATTGTCACGTGTTGATTATTTTTCCAATTTATTCCCTCGAAATCATTCACAGACTTGAATTTTCACGATGTCTAAGAATGAGTGTTCTCATGATGGCTGAATAAGTATTAATTATTTTTTTGATATACTTAACCAACTCGTATCTTGAAAAGTAACTCGTGATTTTGAAAGAAACGCACTTTTTTCAACTATTTGGTTTGGCAGTTGTTTATGGCCCATTTATTTTGTGACAGGGAAGGAAGTCAGTTTGAAATGAAAATTAGATTATGAAGATTGAAGATAATAATCAAACATGTGTTTTTGAATTAGAATTCGGTAGTTGAAATTGATAAAATTGACTTAAAAATTGTTCAAAATAATCAAAATTGATTAAAAAATGCCAAAATTTATCCACAAGTTTTGGAAAATGACAAAAACTGGTAGAATATTAGGTAAAAAAAATTCATAAAACTGGGCGGAAATATGAAGGAAATGTATTGAAATTGTTATCGACTTATAAATGGCTAAACAAATGGTAAAAATGTGACAAAATGGGAAAATTTATTCAAAAAAGTTTGAATAACATGTCTACCTAATACTAAAAGTTTCCTAAAATTCCTAAAAAGACAGCTAAACATGCATAGAAATAATTAAAAACAAAGTCACATTAACAAATTTAAAAAATTGATTCAAAAATTGCTTGAAAGACAAAAAATTGGTAGAGCATTTAAAAATTGGTAAAAATTAACTCAACATGAAAAAAAAAACGGAGTCAACTTATCAAAAAAATCAATGAAAAATGTGAATGATTCATGGAGAAAAATCGTTCGCGATCGAATAAGTCACTGAAAAATAAAATTAGCTGTACATGACATGCCGAAAGTTGGCCGTTTTAATCCTATTATCAAAAACTGGATTAAATTCGTTCGCGAACGATTCACTCAGAATGAACAAATCATTCGAGAACGTCTGAATCACCTGTAAATTGAAGCAAAAGAGAGTAAGACAAAATTTGACTTTTTCAAATCCATAAAAAAGAATTGAAAATGAATCGTTTGCGAACGATTTGCTCGAAGGGGAAAAAATCGTTCTCGAATGAATGATCACCGATTAATCAAACCAGTTAAAATTCATTCACGATCGATTCGTCGCTCCTGATCAAATCGTTCGCGAACGAATGATACCCAATTCTTATTGATGGATTTGAAAAAGTCAAAAAATTTAGATATTATCTAATCTACATTAATTTGTATTAACAAAAATTGGAGTTTATTCGTTCGCGAACGATTCACTCAGTAATGATGAATCACTCAAGAACGACTGAATCACTTGGAAATCTGATGAGACACGTCAAGACAACTCGAAAAATTCATTCTTCAATCTACCAATAAAAATAGTGAATGGTTCGTTCGCGAACGATTTGATCGAAGTAGAAAAAATCGTTCGAATGAATGAATCACTAAAGGCTTAAATGTTAAATTTGATATGAATGGTAAGACGAAACTTTTGCAGACTATTTATTCAAAATTACACAAATTCGTTCGCGAACGATTTCCTCAGAATCGACTTAATTATCATTGAACAAAAATAATTTTTTTACAAAATGATGCATAAACAAACAATGTAAGGCATTTATTTTTAATTTGTTCGTCAATTTTCCTTATTTTCGATCCTGGATAAATTATTATCGAGACTAGACAAATTGTGGTAAATTTACAATTTCACAGCAGTTTTTTTTTCCTTTCAATTCTTTCAACATATCCTCTTTTCTCACGTTTTTTCCACGTACCTATCTACTTCATCACACGAGCAAAATTCATTTCGTGGCCTAATTCATTTTTTCTGATTCATTTCCAGTTGATTGTTTGCGGATTCAGGTTGGATGTATTTCCATTGTAGGTAATGATACGATATCCAAGACAGGAAATTGAATACTACTAAAATCAACAGTTGAGTATATAAGCCGAAGTATTCTCCGTAGTAAAAACTGATGGCTGTGGTCACACTCTGGAACAAACAAAAAAATTTAATCTCAAATTTTTAGAAAATAATGTCCGTAATAAGTATTGGGAGAGGGCTGAAAAAATTAATTTAGCTCTAGAACCTTCAAACACATTATTTTTCGTCATCTAGGACCAGTTCAAAAAAATAATAATACAAGATTTATGATGTTTTGTTCTTCAATTTTTTTTTTTTTTTTAAATTCATACTTTACGTAGGAAAATTCCCCTACTCAGGTGGCTAAAGATCGACTTTCAGAAATTTCAAACCAAGTGAACCACTTATTTGAAAACGAGTGAAATGAGGAATTTGGATTTTTCAAAGCTACATTATTTTAGACGAATGTTGATGAGAAAATAACTCACATTTATAAATTTCATGACCGCGTAAGCCGAAGCACTATCGTTTGGATACACAACTCCTAAATGATCAAATGCTTCTGTTTGTAAACAAGCCTCTCCTAAGGCAGATAACATAGCTCCGAAGATGAGTAACCAGTTGCTATTAAAAATATACGTAAAATTAGTTAGTATTTCGAACATCAACGTGCACACATACCTAGGTCAAATAGCTACTCTACTTTTTCACCGAAAGTACTTACGGCAGCAATAATATTGGTAAATCGTCGGTATACGATCGAGCTGCGTTATTCGGCAGCATTAAAAATGCGATTATGTAGCATAAGAAATTGCTAAAGAAAGCGATGGTAATCAAAGGTTTCAGTTTGAAGAATTTTTTTCCTCCGACAAATATGCTTAAAAATCCTCCTATTGAAAACAATTCAATTGAAACAGGAAATTAGCTGATTGGAGTGTTTCATTTACCTAGATTATTTTGTTTATGAAGTAAGAAAGTAGGTGAATGCTCATATGTATGTATTGTTTACATACCAAGTATTTCGCCAATTCCTTGAAATATACCGCAGAGTGGAGCTAGTTCTTTTGAGTTAGCTGATAGGTATCTGGAAAAGCTCATACTGGCGCTGAGAATGCTCAGGAACGTCAAATGAATACCTACGAACAGTTTGAGACTATTTTAAGGAAATTGTATTCAGTGTACAATTGCTTTTGTTGCAAATTTTATTAGAAAAAATGTTGTTCAAGTACATGGACAATTTTTTCGTTTATTCCAGATAAATTCTATACCAAGTTGAATCAAAAACGAGGTCTGGTCATCTGAATTTTCTTAAAATTTTTCATCGTCATACCGTCCTAATTCTTCTAGGAGAAGGGGGAAGGGCGAGCCTCCGTAATTTTTACTCGTTTCGAATTTTTTGCAAAACTGATAAGTTTTAACAACTCATATTTCAAGACTGGTTCAACTTTGAGAAAATCTATTTACAGTGTTTCAAAGAGAATAGATTGAGCTTTCACTATTGGATTTCAACTAAGGGGGGAGGTGGGTACAAGGTTACACAATTTTCACCGAAATTCAAAAGGCTCTTTTCAAGTGTGAAGTAACATATTGATTGTTACTTACTCAAAAGTGCTGAATTCAAATCTTAAGTTTTTTTTTTTGATTCGATCCGTCCCAAGTCCTTCACCAGTTCCCGAAAATCAGAATAAATTCTAAAAAAATTCGAATCATTTGTGATGCATCGTTTATGAAGTTGCAATTTTGATAAAATAAAATGCAAAAATCACAAAGATGTTGTGTGAAAAATTCGATTTTTTTTATATTATGCTGAATTTGATTATCTATGCTATATTTTATTTTTTTAGATGTGTCATTTGGTTGCCTTTTTAGCTGCCAATATTGGTGGGGGAGGAGGGACGTTGAAAATTGAGGAAACTTGGAGTGACGTGTTGATTTTCGGGAAAGGGAAATTCAATTGAAAATGAGGACGGGGTTTTTAAAAATGTATTCAATTTTGGATCTCGAGCTACGTCCCAAAATCAGAACAAGTCAACTGATCACGCCGCATTTTTGAAACAATAAACGTTCCTCTATAATTGAAAAATTGTTTGATGCAAAAAATCAAATACCTCAGTGATATTTCAGGTATAGGTGCATATTGAACTTTGGAACAGCCTGTAAGGGAGGGGGAATTGAATGGCCTAAAATTCCAAAAATGGCATCTTCTTCATCTTCGAAAGTTTTATGCCTGACTCAATTGACTTTTTTAATCGAAAAACTGGTTGGGAGTTCATATAGGGTCATTCCGCGTCAATTGAACCAAGAAGTGGTAGGGGGTTCGGCGATTTTTTTGAAATTTTTCCTGTGGAAATACCTTCCGAAGGGATGACCAATGGCGCAAATCGCAGCCCTCTAGCCCTTTTTTAAAGGCAGCCAGGGGGTGTCAACGTTTTTAGTGAACCTAAAATATCATCCATTTCAGCAGTGGATTACTCGATAACCGCGATACCTACCAAAATGGAACTTTTTCCCATAGTTAGGAGTTTTGAAAGGCTTTTTGGTGATATCATAAAAATCAGTGTTGCCGCTTTTTTTCGTACAAAAAATTAGCTCAAAAAGTTTTGAAACGTAGTTTTCATATCGTTCCGTCTCTCAAAAATTCTGAAAAAAATACATTATAGACAACTTTTCATGCTGAACAACATATTAAAAAATTGGGATGGTAACGTGTTGCAAAGTCGATTTAAAAAAATTAAAAGTTTGCGAAAAAATGCGATTTTTTGATTTAAAACATGAAACAAAGTTTTGATCGGTGAAGTTGACCCATTTGACCTCTATTTGTACGTATATGTTGAAAAAGTTGAAAAAACCCTCTAGCTCAATGGAATAAACGCCTCACAAGAAAATCAAAATTTGAAAAAATTCAATTTTTCATTTCAAACATCAAAAAAAGTTCAAATTTATTCAGTTGTCCTATTTTGACCTCTTTCTGACGTATTTCATGAAAAAGTTGTTAAAAATTACACTCACAACAAAAAAATAAAAATTTGTTCATTTTTTGAAACTTTTCAAATTTTGATTTTTTTTGTGAGGAGTTCATTTCATCGAGTGAAAGGGTTTTTTCAACTTTTTCAACAGATACGTACAAATGGGGGTCAAATGGGTCAACTTCACCTATCAAAACTTTTTTCCATGTTTCAAATCAAAAAATTACATTATTTTGCAAACTTTAAATTTTTTTAAATCGACTTTGCAACACTTTACCATCCCAATTTTTTTCATGTTGTTCAGCATTAAAAGTTGTCCATAATGTATTTTTTTCAGAATTTTTGAGAGTCGGGACGATGTGAAAACTACGTTTCGAAACTTTTTGAGCTAATTTTTCATACGAAAAAAGTGGCAACACTGATTTTTATGATATCACCAAAAAGCCTTTCAAAACCCCTAACTATGGGAAAAAGTTTCATTTTGGTAGGTATCGCGGTTATCGAGTAATCCACTGCTGAAATGGATGATATTTTAGGTTCACTAAAAACTTTGACACCCCCTGGCTGCCTTTAAAAAAGGGCTAGAGGGCTGCGATTTGCGCCATTGGTCATCCCTTCGGAAGGTATTTCCACAGGAAAAATTTCAAAAAAATCGCCGAACCCCCTACCACTTCTTGGTTCAATTGACGTGGAATGACCCTATAGTATGCTCAAAAAATTTCGAAAAATATTCTCCTTCTTCAATTGGGTAAGTACTTTTGATTTATGATTTGAAATTCGGGGAAACAAGAGACTTGAAATAGACCAAGAAATAAGGTTTGAAAGCTGTTTAATTTTTTTCAACATTTTTGGGGCATCACTCAATCTATTTTAGAGCTGAATAAAATAAAAGTCTGTACAAAATCTATGAAAATGAAGTACTGATTTTTCAAATTTTGGGAATTTTAAGCCTATTTCTTTCTCTCACCTCCCCGCCTTACTCATCGAGGTTGCCAAGTTTCTATTCTGGAAACTCCAGAACGACTTGAAACCGCCTTCAATTAGCTTAGCATTTTGTAATTTAGAGAAAAAAGTAAATTTCAGCTGTTCTAGCTCCATATTGGGTAAAATTTTATTGAAATTTCAACTCTATTTTCCTTGTATACTACTTTTCTTTCAATTTCAATTTTTTTTTGAAAATTTTCCTGTGAAAAATTCGAATTTGTAAATTTTTTGTGGGGGGGGGGGGTCGAGTAAAGAGCTTTTTCAAAGTTTGGCTAAGAAATGTACCTAGTGATTTTTTCAACAAAAAATCCAAATTTCTACTTTTTAGGTCAATTTGGCAAAATTTCATTTTTTTTTGTATTTTTGGCCCAGATTTGATTTTTTGATTTTCAAAAATTCCCCAAAAATCAAAACATGCACTGAAGCACCTGAGGGTTCAAAAATTTTTCTGCCAGTTGGGTGAGGATACCTCCCTTGTTAGGTCATTCGATTCAGGTACGTAATAACTCACCTAGATGAACCATCGTTATCACCAACAGCAACATTTTCGGCGTTGTTAGTAATTTACTAGATTTAATTATCTCATCGCCGGGCGACCGAACGGTTTTTTCTTCTTCATCGTTTCGTAAAGGTGGTCGTATACCAAACATCATTATTATGGCAACAACAACAAATCCAACCAACGTCAGAACGATTCTTACCCTCAGTGGCCGATCGATCGCTTGATCTATATCGTTGAATTGAAAATAAATAATCAGGTTTCCAAAAAAGTGGCTGTCAAATGAAAAAAAAACAGACACGATGTTACTTAATTGAAGTATGTAGGTATGTATAAGTATAACAATTAAGGAGGAGAGGGCGTGTTGATTTTAGGTATTCGTTATTTCTGTACCTGGACTGGAATAGGATCCAGAATACTCCTATGCTGGAGTACGCCTTTCCTATTTTCGAATTTAAAACCGTGTAGTTGGCTTGTCCGGTCCATAACACCGATGCTCCGAATCCGCATAATGCTGCGCCCAAATATATCCAGAAACTTAGCTCGGTGTAAAACGACGCTATATAGATTCTGAGAAAAAACAGATGATATTATTTGTTGCCAAATATGAAATACGTACATGTAATATGTATTTATTATTCTAACGTAAGAGCTACCTACGTAAATGAATATCTAATGCAAAATACTTGTATATATGTAATAGTGATATCAATAATCTTACAAATAAAAAACAGTGCCAATTATCATAGCATATTTAGGACCAGTTTTTGCGATGATGCCGGGGGCCAACCAAGTACCGAGGGAAAGTGTCGTGTATACGATACCCAGCGAAATGTATCCGTCTAGATGAACCGATGGGTTGTCTTTTTCAATACTCGCTGTGATGGTTTTCTAAATTCGAGAGGAAAAAAAGACATACGGTGACTCGTTTAATTATTCCTTTAATTTTTCATAATTTTTAACGTAGAAATATCTACCTACTTAATTGTAGGTACGTCTACGTAGGTAGGTAGAAATACTAGTCTAATGTGTTAGTCAGCGGTATAGGTATAGTAATGAAAAATTATCTTCTACTATTGTCTATCGTCGCATAAATTTCTAAAACAAAAAATAACTCACTTGTACGCTCGTCAGTACATTGAATGCATTAAACAGCATAACAAAACACAATCCCAAGTAAACATCTTTCAAAAACCTCGTACTAATTTTATTAAACATCATTTTTTACAACGCCTATGTCTATAGAGAAATATAAACGACTCGATATTTCCGCGAGAACAACGCGATTAATACAAATAATTTCTTTATCGGTTTTTAATTATAGAATAATATTTTCATCGACGTTAATTATGTACTAAATTAGGTTCATTATGATTAGGTAAAGTCTCGCCAATAAGCTGTACGAACCGCGCAATAACACTTCACGAGACAACGATTCGACACCTTCATGTCTTCTTCAAGTCAGAAGTATGCATTGAACTAATGTTTTCGTTGAAACCAATCCGTAAAGAAGGTCAGTCCCCTCCAAATCTAACATAATTTACGTTATGTACTTTCGAGTGTAATGATAAGAATAGATAGCTTAATTGATCGAAGAACTTTCAGTCATTCGCACAACTTTACATATGTGTATAGGTCCATATCTGGAAACAAAACAAGGAGAGGGAACATAGGTCAAGTTAAAATCGAGTGAAATTTTTTCATATTGGAAACCAAAAACAAACGAAACCCTCATTTTGAAAAATAAAGTTGAATTGCTAGCATTTATTATGAAACATTATTACTTACCTATTATGATTATAAAAAAAATTTCAAAAAAATTCGAAATATGCTTACTGAAAGAGAGAATTGAATTAGCTAAGTAGGTAGGTACTTACGAGTATAAAAAAAATGTTGATAAAATTTCAATTTTCTTGCCAAAACTGAAATTTCCCCCTCCCCTCCCCCTCAAAAAAGTACCTATCCTCTAAACAAGCTTTATTTTTTCAATTTTAATATACCTACTTTTTATTGCTTGAAACAGTGTTTCGAAAACTGTAGGTACTCAGTAAGTCGGTGCATAAAAACGAGTGATTATCGCAATTTTTTCTGTCATTTACGTAGCTGTCCGTGTGTTTTATCTCTATGTCCTGTCAAAGTTGACCTACAAGTAGCAATAAAAAATTTAAACCAAAAGTACAAGTGTTATTGGTCTGTTGTGCTAAAGTACTACGAGTACCTAACCAGGAAAAAATACGACGGAGGAAGATGATGTTTTTCAATGTTTTACGGTGAAGTTTTTTTTGCTTTTAGTAGGTATTTTTTTTTTTAATTACCAAAAAATGCATTAACTTGCTGACATTTTAAAAAATATCATCAATTCATTATAAATTTCATCAATTTTCCGGGTAATTTGTCACTTTTTCCTTGAATATTAATTTCAGTAGGGTTCAAAGTCTCGCATATCGTTTTCACTTTTCTCAATATAAAATTCAAATTTGAGCATTCTACAAAAAAAAAAAAAGTCTAAAACTGCGGAGCTCATGATTTCCTGTTATTTGGAACTGTTGAATCTCTGTTGAGTTTTTAGTTTTTGAAAATTTTCTTAGTTTTTAAATTTCTGTTTGTCTGTTACAATTCATTGGAATTCTGAAATACTTTATCAATTATGAATGACATTTTAAGTAATTCTTGGCAAGTTCACCTCAATTTTTCTAGATACGAGTACGATATAAATTTGCAACATTTTCATGTCCACTTGTACAGTTTTCCACTTTTATGATATTTTGGTCTACCTATTTTATTGGTAATGATTTAAAGCCCATTCAAATTGTACAAAATTTCTATCAAATTCTAATATATTCCATCAATTTTTTTAATGCAATATTAACTAAATTTTCAAAAAAAATCAATTTTTTGGCAGTTATAAACAATTTTTTTATGTTAATATTGCAAGCTAGTAAGGTCCCAATTAACTATCCGCTCGATTGGAATGTTAAAAGCGATTTTATGATTGATTATTGTTCTACACCCATAAAAGAATGAATTTAATTGCTCGAAGTCGAAACTGAATTTTTCAAAAAACTTTTGATTGAAAAATGTTCACGTACAGCCCATTAGATGGGTCAGAAAAGGGGGAGGGGGTGGGTCCTCAAGGAGGGGGGAGAGGATGATCCTGATATAGCTGATTTGAAAGGAAATTTCATTTCAAACACTTTCAGCGTTCAAGTTTTTCATTTTTTTTTCGATATTTTCCCACAAAAATAGGAAAAACGTGATTTTGACTTTTCTTAGAATTGAGTTTTGTGTTCTGGAGGGGTAAGGGTTGTTCCAAACTGAATTTTGCTAATAAGTAAAATTGTAGGAAAGACATCAAGGAACAACTTTTGTTTGCAAAATTGTCACGTACAGTCCATTAGATGGGTCGGTAAAGAAGGGAGGGGGTGGGTCCTCAAGGATGGGGGAGAGGGTGATCATGATATAGCTCATTTGAAAGGAAATTTCATTTCAAACACTTTCAGCGTTCAAGCTTTTCATTTTTTTCGATATTTTCCCACAAAAATAGGAAAAACGTGATTTTGACTTTTCTTAGAAATGAGTTTTGAGTTCTGGAGGGGTAAGGGTAGCTCCAAACTGAATTTTGCTAAAAAGTAAAATTGTAGAAAAGACATCAAGGAACAACTTTTGTTCGAAAAATTTTTTCGTACTGCACATAGATAAGGAGATAGAGCGATTTTAAAGTTAGGGGGGTAGATCCTCGGAAAGGGGGGGGGGGGGAGGGGGAAATAGGCATACAAGCTAAATTTATTCGTTTATGGGTGTAGAACAATAATCAATCATAAAATCGCTTTTAACATTCCAATCGTCGGATCGCCTTTTTTCGGGCAATTGGGACCCTACAAGCGTGTTTTTGAATATTTTTTATTTTATTTCTGCGAAATTTCATTCAATTTTGATAATATTTAGTCAATTTTACGTATATTTTTCCAATACCTACAATTTGTTTAATTTTTGGACATTTTTATGATATTTTAGTAAATTTTTTGAAATATTTAGTCAAATTTCAGTCTTTTTTAACTACTTACTTTTATGACATTTTACATAATTTTTGAACAATTTTTGGAACGTTTGCTCAATTGAGCTGATTTTACATTAATTTTATTGATAATTTTTAATGACTGAGAAATCAGTTCCACAAATTTTTCAATATATTTTCTTCAATTTTCACAGATTTTTCATTCAACTTTGAGAGCATAATTTAAATTTTAAAACTAGATGACCTTTGTAGGGGGGTTACAGTTGTATTTCGTTTTTATAATACGAGATCAATTTTTTGTAATTTTCGAAGTATTTTTTTATATTGAAGCACAGGGTATCTAGAGGTAGTGAAAGTAGTAAAAAGGTAGTAATTTTGAAAGTCGGTAGTGAAAGTGGTGAATAAGTAGTGATTTTCAACAAAAACCCATTCCTAGTCGACTTGGGTCCCTGAAACTTTCCCAAAATGCACTTTTAGTACCTACTTATGAAAAAATCTCGAATTGTTATTTTTTCGAATGATGAATTTCACTAATGAAAAAATTCGCAAAAAATCAATGAATCTTCCCCCTCTTCCTTCCTCTGTAAAGCTTATTTGCCAAAATAGACGAGAAAGTCTTGGGTTTTTTGGTAGAAAATTGCCAAAAATGTCTACTTTTTTGTCAAAATGTACAAAAAATTTCTGTTTTGTATCAACATGTAATGTAAGTAATGTAAAAGTAATGCATTGAAACTCTCGGTGATGTTAGTAATGTAAAGTAATGCATTTTGCCTGAAAAGTAATGTTTTTTTTTTTCTCAAAATCATTTGAAATTCTTTAAAAACCACAAAATGAATCGATTGGCGAAATTTAAAATGAAAAAATTGTTCATTTTTAACCTCAAAAGAAGGCAACACTTGTATAAATTCCCAATCAATATTTCAAACTTCTCTCATTTTTTTATAATTTCGAAAAACTCTTCAAAATCGTGTTCTTTTTCAAGATCTTTATCCGCCCCTCCTTCCTAGTAAAATTGGTTTGATTCACCCCTGAATATCAAGTTTGTTTCAGCGATCAGTGCTTTGAATTTTTAATTATCTAGTTCAAAAAAATATAATTACATATATTATTCTACTCCATCAGAATTTATTTCTTCTTAATTTTCGTGTTTGAAATTTCAAGTTTTTCTGCCAAGTGGCAAATTATTGCTTAAAGACTCATGAAAGAGAAGAAATTCATGTTTCAATCAATTTTTTTTTGAACCTCAAGATATGAAAACTGAATAAAGCAAACCTGAAATGAAAAAGTTTTGCCATTACTGGTTTAGCGGGTAAGCTAAGAAATCACTTGTTAATTCCAACTGTTTCAAAAAAATGAAGGTTTTTCGGTTGGGGGGGGGGGGGTAAGCTGAATAAAAATGTTGATATGGTAATGCAAAAAGTAGGTAATGTAAAAGCAATGCATTTCTTCGAAAAAAGTTTGTTAAACACCAGCTGACTTCTGAAAGTTCTGCTTTTTCATCAAAATTACTTTCTAAAAAAATTGCGTTTTTTTGCGAAAATTGCCCTCAAGATCCACTTTTTTGATCAAAATTGTCAAAAAGATCTTCCCTTTTTTTGCCAATTTATCATTGTATTTTTGAAATTGTTATACTTTTTAATTTGTTTATTTTTCGAGTTCGTTCATTTTGTATTTTTAATGCATACCTACGTACTTACATGAGAAATTGTAATAACTTGATTAAATGTAGTATGATCGTTTTATAATCATTGAATTGATTTCAAATTGATGAAAACGTATTTTAAAAAAATTGAAAAATCTATCTGGAGAGAGGGGGTTAAAATATTTTGGAAGGTTGTGATTTTTTTTGAAAGGTATTGAAAAAGTAGTGAACACGTAATGATTTTTGGTTAACAAATTCCTGTAGACACTTTTGAAGCACCTTTCTGAATTTTACTCAATTTTTAAGTTCATTTAAACTATTTTCCTGATAATTTACAAATTTTCAAACAACTTTTACAACTTTACGATTATTTATGCTAATTTTTATATCAATTTATGGAAATTTTCAATAACTGGGAGGTGAGATTGGCAATTTTACCTGTAGGAACTTTCTGAATTTTTGATAATTGATCAATATTCACCAGTTTTCAATGATCTACAGTTCAGGAAAATTGGACGAAAAAAAGGGTCATTGAGAAAAGTGAGGTAGAAAGCTGAATTTCGGTATACTGGTCCATTTATATGTGCTGAACACGTATGTACTTATTGTTAGTTAAACGTTGAGATCACCAGAATCTACGTTCGCCTTCTGCCATCATCGTCGCCTATTTCTGTTTGTTTCTTCACATTTTTTGAACGTTTGAAACTTAATTTCTTTTAAATCTGAAATTTTGGATATGGAGATTTCAGGCAAAATCCTTTCTAAAAATCACATTTAATTCAAATCATACGCAGACATCTTAATTAGTCCTGTTATTAAAATACTTTTTTTTCAAGTACCTGGAACAAAAACAATAATCTATTTTTTAATTTTTTAAAATTTATTTCTCTAAAATTTGCGAAGTTACATTAGGTATAGGTACATATACACTCGAAGTGAGCATTCACATAAAACGCATGTGCATTCCTCACTCAGTCTTTAGTTTCAATACAATATAGATAAAGAAGAAAAAAGCAAAACAAAATAAGTAGGTAGGTAAACTAGTAAAAATAAATTTTTAAAAAGGACGAAACATTATCTCTAACAACACAATATTAAATTATTATTACGTATCACAATTGACTAAATGACTTGGCAGAGCATTCAAGTCGACTTGAAAAATTATAATTTATACAGCCTACATAGTTAAGTAGTAAAACTTGTTTATAGGAAACATGAAAGTTAAAAGTTAGACTGATAACTGAGTCACTTGTGCGATCCAGCTGAGGAATTCAACCACTCTGGTGTAAACTCCGGGAAAACTTGGGTCACCACAGCCTACTCCAAAAGATACGATACCGGCGAGGTAATGTTTACTGCCGATTGGTATGATTAGTGGTCCTCCGGAATCACCCTGATTTAAATAATTCAAAAAGGGAATAAATTAATACAATGAAAGGCTAATGGCAGAAGTGTTGAGTAGGTATTGAATCAATTGTGGTCATCTTACCTTACAAGTATCTTTGCCTTTTCCTCCAGCGCACAATACACGATCATCTATCACAACATTATGATTAACGTAATTCTTCGAACATACGTTTTTATCTATCACGTCGACTTGAGCCTCTTGCAGCATCGATGAAACAGATCCTTCGAAGTTTTGTTTACCCCAGCCCATTATAAAAGGGACTTTATTCGTGTAAAAGCTGCTACTTTTGTACGTTTCACTTTGGTTGAATAAGCAGACAGGATGTATTTGCTCTAAAATTTTAAAAAAATGGTATAAAAATAAGGTTTCGAGGAAAGGTTTATTAAAAAAATGAATGATTTTGGTGCTTACCAGTAAATTCTACAGGATTTTTTAGCCTTAGCAGCGCTATATCGTTGACTGGTGGACGTACTGTGAAGTTGGGGTGCACGAGGACCTCTTCAATAGGCACATCAATTGGTGTGGCTCCATCGGCTACGGTTTCGTCCAAATTCAGATCACCTAGTCTCACCGATACTCTGTAAAATTCATATTGTGATAATTTTTTAATTTTGAATACCCTGAGTATTATTTAAAAAACTTTTATAGGAAACTTACGGGACTAAGTTTTGATCTACGAAGCAGTGAGCTGCTGTAACAACCCAGTCTTTGGAAATCAATGTACCACTGCATCTGGTCGTTGGATGGGTATCGGATTTGCTTCGATAGTAAATTGCAGCTATCCATGGCCAATCACCTATAATCATAATGTAAAAAAAATTGAGTGATATTTTTGAAAAAGTTGAAGCTTTGAGGTATTCATTGCAGAAGATTAATCTATCTAAGAAGCATCCCAGAAGGTCATGTTTGATCTATTTGGATCTACTGATAATCCTCACAAAGCATCATAGAGCCCCAATCTCATCCCAACCAGTCAATCAAAGTCCAAACTCCTCCCCCCCCCCCCCCAATGAAAAAAACCATCTCAAGATTGGGGGGGAGGGGGTAAAAAAATTGAGCAAACTTTCAGATCTATTGAGCTTGAATCTATTGATAATCCTCACAAAGCATCAAGAGCCCAATCTCTTCCCAACCAGTCAATCAAAGTCCAAACTCCTCCCCCTCAAATGAAAAAAAAACCATCTTAAGATTGAAGGGGGGGGGGTTAAAAATTGAGCAAACTTTCAGATCAATTGAGCTAGGCTTCAATTTCCTGTTCATATTATGATTCTACATTAGTTGGAATGAGCATTCCTTCGTTAAAATTTCACAATCTAATTACCTAAACTGGCATCTTGCCCTCCGACTATTTTCACTGCTTTTCTATTCGTTAATCCGCATTTATATGGACCTTTGGTGGACTTGGTACGGCTCGTAGACCCACTCGGCGTTGGTGTCAGTGTTGGTGATATCGATTTCGGAGATCCAGCAACATCTGCATCGGACGCAGTTCGAAATATGGACGGATTGAAGTGCCCTGGATCTATGTTAAAAGGACAGCATACTTTTGGATTGCCATTATCCGCAATCCAACCGCAAAACGATCGTCGTAAGTAGGTTTTGATTGGTTGATCCGATCCATTGACTAATGATAACAGTACAGGGCAACTTCTGATGGCTATACAATTGCCTGTTTGATTATTTGGTGTGAGGCACATATCCATAGCTGAGGATCGAGAAACAAAACAATGACCAAATTTCAATTATTTTGCTGGAATTCACTTCGATATATAAGCCCACTATATTCTGTAAAAATAATCCAAAACTCACCATTTTGCCTCGGTATCCTACTAAGGTCACCGCTTCCGATAGGGATAGTCCAGCTACATTTGAAAAAAGCTATCAAAACGCAATAAAATAACAGCATTTCACCGTTCTATCGTCGCACATTAAATCACTTCTAAACGACACTATTCTCGATAATAGATAATAATTAAAACAATACCGAGAAAAAAATTCGTTAATAATGAATTCGTTCTTCGAACAACGTGAACTACTTTAATCAAAACTACATTAGAACGTTACATCTTATAACTAACTAGTATAAGACAAAACTACATATCAATGTCAGTTCCCTTCGAACGTCACGAAAAACTACCGCTCTAGACGGATATTCCAATCCAATAAAGGAGGCTCACATGGTTCAAGTTCAAATACGTAGGTACATTCGAGAGTCGAGACCTGTTTTCATGAAATTAGCAACGGCGAGCACGAGGATTCCATTACGTCATGATTACTAATTCTAAGAATAAATTGGTGCTCGTAGTACAACCAAGTGCTGAAGTAGGCATCGAATAAATGTTTTGACTATAACGCTAGATGGGTAAATAAAAACAACTAGGTGTATTCGCAAGTACCTATACAAATTGTACGTACAATGTCTTTATTTTTAAATTTTTCATTAAAAATTTCCTTAGGTATTTTCGACGCTCGGGTAATTTCAATAAGATGCGATCTGATGCCAGAAATAATACCGCTTCGAATGAAAACTGGTTTTTTGTCGAATTAGGATATGTAGTTTGTTGCAATATTCGTTTGGTTCCGTCTTTCGTCTCCTTTCACTGGTAAAATAATTTTGCATTGTATACAAACGTGGGAAGAATATTACCCATGGTGAATCACTAATGGGATTTTTTTCACACAAGTTTTTTTATTTTCATCGAATGCATGTTGAATTAAAGTACAAATCGGTGTAAATTTATCGATGAAGTTTTCCAATATTGTGTTTCTCGACGGACTGAACTATACGAGGTTTATTTTTGAAAAATTGATTCAAACAAGAGAATCATTCAAGCTCTTCGTTTACTTCATTTGCCACAAACTTTTGATTTTTCCAGCAGATAGGGCTACTCGAATTTTGAGATACCTACTTCATCAACTGTAAATACGTTTTTTTTCAAATTATGTTTTTTTTTTGTCAGCTTTTCGTTGGTTTTTAATTGCTTTTGTATTATTTTAAGAAGTTTTTTCAATTTTTTTTGCTTTTGTCATAATTTTATTTTTATCCATTTTTTAGTAGGCAATTTTTAGAAATTCAGAATTCTTATGCAAATGTTTGTTATTTTTTCAGCAAATTTCGTTTAATCTTTGTGATACTTGATCGATTTTTTTCTAATTTGATACACTTTGTTTGGTATTTAAGGCATTTTTTGCGATATTAGGTTCAAAGAGTTCCTGGGTAAAATTGGTGAAATGCCCCTGTCCTTGGATTTAAAAAATGTCGATGAAACGTTATTGGGTACTGTATAAGAAGATGTTGGAGCCAACAATAATTTCCCCACTCCCCCTTGCTCACAATGGCGAAAAAAGTTTTTATTTGGGGGGGGGGATCATAATGTACTTTCAACAAGTTTTGAACGAACAATTTTAAATTCACCCAAAATATTTAGAGGAGACACGAGATGATACTGAGCTGTTGAATCTGAATTTTTTTAAATTCAGGGTTATTGCCCTCTGATGCCTCTGCTTTCAGTTTCAAACTGTTGAAGGGATCTTTTAAAATGGCGCTCTTGGATTTCAACAAAATAATGCTATTCAGAAGAATCATGTCCTAAAACCCCCATTACCAAAATTTCTGCTTGAAAACTTCATTTTTGGAAAATTTATGAAAATCTGAAGCTATTTGGAAGGCAATTTTCAATCTTTTTCGGGAAATGCAAATTTTTTTGAGCAAAGTGAACCAATGTGAATAATTTCTTCGGTCCAGCTCCCATATATGGGTAATTCTCAAAAAAAAGGTCAATTTTGATGTGCATAATTTTGAAAAATAAAAATCATTTTTTTGGAAAATTTCAAGTGGGAATCATTTGTATAGGTGCCCCAGATTCCTGTTCTAGTGTTGGCCTCAATTCAATCTCCCCCACTGTGGACCCCAGCCCCCCTAAAACAGCGATAATTAGGATTCGACCCTCATCGATGTGTAATATGTCGATTGATATGTTTTCGAGGTCGTAGAATTCGAATCTGGAGTTATTTTTTATGTAGAGGTGGAGGGTGAGGCGTGGGGAGGGGGAAAATGTCGAATTTTGCTTATATTATCGTGTAATATGTCAATTTATGTTTTTCATGCCGCAAAGTTCGAATCTGGACTTATTTTTTTGGTAGGGGTAGAGGTGAGGTGTGGGGAGGGAGAAAATGTCAAATTTTGCTTGTTTTATCATGTAATATGTCGACTAGCGCGATAAAAGTACAGCTGTCTGAAATTTGGCCAAGTCGAAGGACAAATGGGCGCTGGACAAGCCGAAGGACAATCTCAACGTTTTTTCGTTTCTAGCCTTACCTACTGGACATTATTCGATTTTTAACACGTAATAAATGTGTACTTATCATGTAGAATAACTTCCCTTTCTCAATTATCGTTTTTGGCGGGTTCATCAGGGTAAATAAAAAGGCAAGCCGAAAGGACACCCATTTTGCAAAATATCATATTTTCAGAGACAAGTACGATCAGAATGAGCCATTGCGTAGGTTATGAGAATAACATTGCGGGGTAACATTTTTATGAAGACAGTGAACCAGTGCAGCCACTCACCAGAAAAAAATATTGGATTGGGAAGCTACCAAAAATAATTGAAAATTGCTCTAAAATTTGCGCAAAAAGTGTGTGACAGTTTTCAAATGTGAAATGTCAGCTTCCTATGGACTTATTCCAATTGCAATTTGCACAATAATGGACCTTCGTGTTCTATGATAATGAGAACGTGCCAATTTTTCCCCAAAAAAATGAAGTTCATGACACTTTATAACATTCATTTTCAAAAACATGGTGTGTGACAGCCAAGTCGAAGGACATTTGGGGTATAAAATCGAATGTACACCAATGAAAGGAGGGGCTAAAAATTTCAATACCATATGTGAAATGTGTGGGGATGATCCTTGAATGGACCAAAAAAAAAAAAAAAATTCATGCAAAAACCTTTGAGAAACTTGCCATGTACACGATTTTTACCTTTTTCTGAGAATTACCCATATATCAACAACTACTATAGTTTAAGGCCATTCTGGAGCCTCATCCGGAGATTTAATCAGCCTGTCACATACCAAATAAGAAATAATGAAGAGCTAGTGGAGAAACTGAAAAACACCCAGATAACACCAACAGATAGACCCATCTCCTTTGATATCACCAAATTATTCCCTAGTGTACCCATACCAGAAACCTTGGCCATAATGAAAGACTGGCTCCAAAAAGAGAAAGTTTCCCAAGAAAGGATTGCTGAACTCATGAACCTCACAGAACTACGCATGAAACAAACCATCTTCCAATATGGTGGAAAGTTCTACCAACAAACAGGAGGAACAGCAATGGGGAACCATTTGTCACCATTCATGGCAGACATTTTCATAGGCCACTTGGAAACCAAACTAAAGGAAATAGAAAAAGACTTCCCCAAGATTTGGTTCAGATATGTTGATGACATCTTCAGCATTGTACCAGAGGACTTCAACCATAAATGGTTTCTTTGAGACCATGAACAAACAATATGCCACCATCAAGTTCACTTATGAATATGAAAACAACCAACAACTGCCATTCTTGGACATCCTAATCACCAGAAAAGACAACAAATTGGAATATGACATCTACAGGAAGCCTACTCACACGAACAACTACATTCCTGCTGACTCTTACCAGCCCTGGAGCCAAAAACTGGCTGCTTTTAACAGCATGGTCCATAGATGTTGTGCACTACCCTTGAGCCCAGGAAATAGGAAGAGAGAATTTGACCACGTTAAAAGAGTAGTCAACAATCTGGGTTACAAGACTAAAACCATAGACACCCTCATCAAAAACCATATAAGCAAACAAAGATTGAAAGAGATCACCACATTCCAAAGAGATAAACCAGACAATAGAAGAATCAAGTTGACCCACTACCCTGTCATAACCAACAAACTTTGTCAGATCTTCAGGAAAAATTATTTAGAACCTGTCACAACTAATCAACATAAACTGAAAACGCTACTGGGAAGCCTCAAGGACAAGGACCCGAAAACTGACCAATCAGGAATTTATAAGATCACATGCTCTGGCTGTGACAAACTTTACATAGGACAGACTAGGAGAAACATCATAACTGGATACAAGGAACATATTCACAAAGCTAGATACAATATTGAAGGAAAATCAGCAATAGGAGACCATATTATAGCAACTGGACACACAATAACTGAACTCAACTTGACCCAAGAAAAACCAGTTGCCAGAATATCAGAACTACCAATTAGGGAAGCAATAGCCATGCACAAAAATAATAGAGAAAAACTCCTCAATGATGACTGGGACCTTTGGACATTGACCTACACAAATGCCTACATGGAACCAGTCACATTCACACTCAAACAAACAGACACACCCATCCTGGTAGTGACCACACCCAAGTTTTAGGGCCAATCACAACACTGAGAAACTGACACACCCAAAGGAGTGACCACACCCAACCTTTACTTTAAGATGTAAACTTTGTATTAGTTCATTAAGTGCTCTTGCCTGATGATGAAAAGTTATATATGGAGAGAGTTTTTGTTTTCCAATTTCTCTAGAAATTTCAAATCACTCTGGAAGTGCCCAAAATGAACTTTATAACCTATAACTTTCACTGGCTCATTTTGAGGACCCTCTCAACTTTTTTGAAGTTCATTTTTTACGCCTCTAGAGTGCTTTTAAATTTCTGATGAAATTTTAAAACTCTCTGGAGGCTCCAAAAAAGATGAATTGTGGTTGTTTTGGAGATCTTACTGAATGAAATTCTCGTCCCAGTTGGGTGAAAATCTGCTCTTATGCGACATAAAAACGCGGGCAGGAGATTTAACACTTAACGCCAATGCTTTTTCTGCCCATTAATCAGCGCGTATTTTATTTACGCGTAAAAATCTGCCATTGATCAATATTCTTGAAAAATTTTTTGGCACCAGCGGGGATCGAACTCAAGTCCCCGGATCTGTGAGCGGAATCCTTGCTACCTACGCCACCAGAGCACTTGGTAGAAGTAACTAAAGATTTATATACTAAGCTGAAACACACGCACAAAATACCACATTTACGCGCGTTTTTCAGCAAATATGCGAATAAATACGCTACGAAATATTTGTGTAGTGTATTTTTGTGGCTGGTTTTTTCAACATGCAAAAATACACCACATAATTTAGAAGCGTAGTAGCGGCTTTACGCGATAAAAATACGCTACAAAATATTCTTGTGGCGTGTTTATCAGCAGAAATTTTTTTCTGCTGTGCAGATAATGTGACAACCTAAAAAGTCGCTTCAAATTACGCCTGTGAATTGAAGCACGATTTTGAAAACTGTAAAGTCTGCTGCATGGCAGCAGTTTAAAGTCTTGTAGAAGTATAAAATGCCAATTAAACTGCTCTTTACCGCGTATTTATTGGCAGAAGGGCATATTTTCATCCAACTGGGGTGTATACTTTTTTTTCAAAGATTTAATTTTTCCACATCTTCTGGAATTTTTACAAATTGGCCAAAAATTCATTTTCAAACTGGTTGAGGATGATCAACCAAAGCTATACTTTTTAAAGTTCATTTTTGGATCTTACAAAATAATTTGAAATTTCAGGAGAAATTGAAAAATCGCTGATGGCACCAGAGTGGTCCAAAATTTTGAAGCAATTATTTACATTGGTTCACTTTGCTCGAAGAAATTCCTATTCTATGAAAATGTTTAAAAACCATCACTAAAACAGCTTTTTTCAGTGTTTTAAATTTTCAAAAAGTCGCCAAAAATGCAAAAATTGTATCTGAAATTTTGGTTATGGGATTTTAGGACATTTCTAGAAACATTATGATAACACTTTTGGTTGTATGAATTGCTACATTTCTAACAAAACCGTCATTTTTATTGCTAATATGATGAGCTACTGGTTGCAAAACAACGTTTTAATCATGCTTATATTTTTTCGACCTATGGAGTTGATGTGAAATCAAGTTATAATTAATCATCGATATCATTTCGCTATCTAAAAAACCAAGTTATAACCACGCGGTCTCGTTTATCAACTTAAGAACATAATTTTTAATTTAAATTTTCAGATGCTAAACGATTTTCTCATCAATATAGTGTGGCTGCCAATGTTGTACTTGTAAATGTCCAAGAAACCGACACCAATCGCAGTATTACTCGCGATCTCACTCTTATTAGTCAACAAAGCCCGCGTAAAATGCGACGAACAATTAGCCACATTCATAGAACACCATCCGCACACCTTCGTCGACAAAAGCAACTCACTGGTAACATTTTTCAATCACACCAGCGAACCGTACAACTTAATCACATGTCCTCGCAATTTCGGCAAATCCTTTATGTTGAACATGATCAAAACATTCGCTCAAATCGAAGTGGACCATTCAGGTAAACCTAAACCTTGGAACGAGACTCGAGCTTATAATACATTCGGTCAACTCGACGTCGCCTCGCATTCGGATATATTCACCAAGCATCTAGCTCAGCATCCGGTCATCTCTATAAATCTGCAGTTTGATACGGTCGTGTTCAAGGTGGATAAAAGGTACACAACACGTTTAATGACTCAACTTAAGCACACGTTCAAAGAATACAAACAAATTTGCGATGATTTCCCATCACTAGAGTCGAATATCACCGAAGAAGATATCGTGTTCTTGAGAAATGGCATGGATGGTAATTTAACCAAAGATGAAATCAAAGACAGCTTGTATCGACTATCGAAAATTCTCCACAATTATTTCAACAACAGCAAAGTGATCTTATTGATTGACGGATACGATACAGCAGCAATATTGGGAATGGTCACCGGTAAACGAGATGTCCTCAAGTATTACGAATTTCTCCACGAGATGTTGATTCGAGCCCTAGAAGATGGAGCTAAATATATCGAGTACGCTCTGGTTGCAGCCATCACCAGTGTCAGCTATTACTCCGTGGATTATTCTAAGATGAACATACTCAAGCATCGACCTTTCTTGGACGATCACCCTTTCACTTCGTTTTGCGGATTACTCGAACCAGAAGCTGCGAGTATATTCAACAAGCACTATTGCGATGAAATGGAGAGACTGGAGATCAAAAAGTATTACAACGGATACACCACTCTTCAAGGCACCACCATTTATGATCCTAATTCGCTGACATGTTACTTCGATAGTAAGTTTCGCACAACTCGAAGCTACTGGAGGAAAGATATCGGGGTGGAATTGATGTACGATTTTTTACACTTTAACGACGTGTACGAAACTTTATCCTTGGCTCTATTGGGTGATCATTCATTCGAGTCTGATTTCGTCATTAGCAAGAAGTACAATAACGATGCTTTGTACGCGTTCACACATTTGAAGAACCTCAATTACACCAGAGCTTACTTGGATAAGAACAAGTGTGTAAGTCAAATACTCACTTTTGTCTTCGAGGAAGGATATTTGTCCCATATGCCTGGAGCTAGTTATGGATATCGAAGCCCAAATCAGCAAATTAGAACCGAGATTCTGGACTTGTTCAAGAATTTCACCGAGACAGAAGGATCTCCTCTTGGATTTATTGTGTAGAACTGTAGATAGTGAAATGGGTGATTTGAATTCGATGATTTTTATCGTCATTTGTAAAAGAAGCTGTGAGATGATTGATCATTCGACTAGGGAATTTTTTCAAGTATTAAAATGAGATTTGACTTATTTCAGAGAAAAATTAGTGTTTTCGTAAACCTGTTAGGTTCTTTTTTCTGTGAAATCGAGGTTGAGAAAAACCTAGCACGACACCTGCGAATATTCTTAGATCTGATATTTAATGCAAATTTAAATTCAAGTTGCTGGTTCATCTGTCTGTTCATCTATCTATAGGTACCTACCTACCTAATTAATATTATGAGCTGTAGTACCAAATTTTTCCAACACCATCGTGTTGCGAAGTTGATTAAAGTTGAATTAATGACCAATCAGAATTCAGTATTTTGAAATTAGAGCTAATAAGATTGACATAAAAATGGTTAAAAACTATAAAAATTTGATGTAATCTTGAAAATTAAGTAAAATAAAAATTATTTATTGTTTAAAATGGCAAAAATATGGAAAAAATGTCTTTAAATTTGTGCAAAAAAATCAGCAGTTCACGTAAGATGAGTTTTTCATGAATTTTTTTCCAATCGATGATACCTAATTCGTTCGAAAATGATTCAGTCAAAGGCGAAAAATTCTTCGGGGACAAAAGAGCCACCAAATAAAGCATACCAGATGAAAAAAATGATGCCTCAAAATTTGGAATTACGAAAATCCTCAAAATAAAAAATTCATTCGAGGATGACCGAATCACATCGAAAATCCAACATTGTTTGATTTTCCAATAAAAATGTGAACGATTCGTTCGCGAACGATTTGCTCGAAGAAGGAAAATCATCCATATTAGGGTAAAAATGACATGGCAGAAATAGAAAAACAGGACTGAGTTCGTTCGCAAACGACTTGCTCAGAATCGAGAAATCATTCGAGAATGACTGAATCGCTACTAAATGAAAATCAGTTAAAAAAGACGTTGAAGAATTTGAACGATTCGTTCAAAAACGACGATGATTCATTCTAGAACGACTAAATCGTATGGAAAACCTAACATTATCTTATTTTCCAATAGAGGAACAATCAAACGCAGACCATTAAATCGACAATGAAAGATTATAACATACCTATCAACTAAAATTAGAGTTTATTCGTTCGCGAACGATTCGCTCAGAAATGATGAATCATTCGAGAACGACTAAATCTCATGAGAATGAAATTACATTGTGCGAAACAAGACAAACTGATGTATTCTCTGATCTGTCAATGAAAATTGTGAGTGATTCGTTCGCGAACGATTTTCTCAGAAGTTGAGCTCGTTTGCCAACAAATGAATCATTGACAAATAACATTAGGTATGGAAAACATGACAAAACCTGACAGTTTTAATGATTCTATTGTTAAAAACTGGTTTCAGTTCGTTCACGAACGATATGCTTAAAACCGACAAATTATTCGAGTACCTATGAATGAATCACTGCTAAATGAGATTTAGTTAAATAGGATGTTGAAGAATTTGAACGATTCATTCGAGAATGACTAAATCAGAGGGAAAACCTGACTTTGTTTGATTCGCCTTTTCGTTCGCGAACGATTCGATCAGAATTTAAAAATCGATCGCAAACTATTGAAACGACAATGAATCATACCAGATGAAAGATTATGAAATATCAACAAAATTAGAGTCAATTTGTTTGTGAACGATTCGCTCTGATATGATGAATCATTCGAGAACGACTGAATCACATTGGAATGAAATTACAAATTACACAGTGTAAAACAAGACAAAGCGAAATATGCATTCTTTATTTGCCAATCACAATATCGTAAATGATTCGTTCGTGAACGATTTGCTCAGAATATTAAATCGTTCGCGAAGGAATGAATCGTTGAAAAATCACATTAGATGAAGAAGACTTGATGAACGAAACTTGACAGTCTTGATGATTCTATCGTTAAAAATTGGACTCGACTCATTCGCGAACGATTTGTATGAGAGGGAAAAATCGTTCTCGAACGAACGAATCACTGAAAAATCAAAGAAGTACAACTGACGTGACTAGATGTGGGAATGATTTGGTCGAAATTCATAAATTGTTCGAGAACGACTGAATCACATGAGAATGAAATTACAAATAACACAGTGTAAAACAACACAAAACGAAATATTCTCTGATTTGTCAATCACAATATCGTGAATGATTCGTTCGTGAACGATTTGCTCAGAAGATTGAATCGTTCGCGAACGAATGAATCATTGAAAAATCGCATTAGGTGAAAAAGACTTGATGAACGAAACTTGGCAGTCTTGATGATTCTCTCGTTAAAAATTGGACTCGACTCATTCGCGAACGATTTGTTCGAGAGGGCAAAATTGTTCGCGAACGAACGAATCACTGAAAAATCAAAGAAGTACAACTGACGTGACTAGATGTGACAACATTTGACTGTTTTAATCCTAACATCGAATGATCGAAAACGAGACTTGATTCGTTCGCGAATGATTTGCTCGAAATTCATAGATAAATCGTTCGAGAACGACTGAATCACATTGGAATGAAATTACAAATTACATAGTGCAAATTGCAAAACAAGACAAAGCGAAATATTCTTTGATTTGTCAATCTCAATATCGCGAATGATTCGTTCGTGAACGATTTGCTCAGAAGATTAAATCGTTCGCGAACGAATGAATCGTTGAAAAATCACATTAGGTTAAGAAGACTTAATGAACGAAACTTGACAGTCTTGATGATTCTATCGTTAAATTGGACTCAACTCATTCGCGAACGATTTGTTCGAGAGGGCAAAATCGTTCGCGAACGAACGAATCACTGAAAAATCAAAGAAGTACAACTGACGTGACTATATGTTTGACTGTTTTAATCCTAACATCGAATGATCAAAAAAAGGACTTGATTCGTTCGCGAATGATTTGCTCAAAATTCATAAATCGTTCGAGAACTACTGAATCACCATTAAATTAAATTCGCGATGAAAAACGAATTAGATGAATTTCTTTTTTTCTATTCCATCGATGACAATTGAAAACGATTTGTTCGAGAATGATTTATTCTGAGGTGATTGATCGTTCGCAAATGAATTAATCACATGATGAATCACATTAGGTGAAGATGTCGTATCGAAATTGGCTTAACTTCAAAATATTGACAGAGAAAAGTAACAATTTTTGAACGCTTCATCCATACGACAGACGTGCCATCTATCAAACTACACACTGCCAGTTCATGATATACGTGAATTTTTAAGTAATTACGTTTTAATGAAATTCCGATAATCGTGATTTGTTTCTTCGAGTTCCTAAAATGATAAAAAAAAATAACTGTAGACGTGCGTATCTCGATTGATAGTAAGTAATTCGAGTTCGTGTTATTTTCTTGAGAGCATCAAATATGACTGCATGCATATCTGTGTAAACTTATTCTACCCCCATTTGGATCAAGTTCGTAAAAACACAGCACTGTCAAGTTTGTTTGCCTAATTATATTTTCTGCAACAAAAAATCGAGATGAGAATTCAGAGTTGAACTGATATTTGCAGTCACTTTGGTTTTATGAAAGTATGATTTACAACTTTTCAATTATTCTGGAGAAATTTATCAATGTGAGGACATTTTCGTTTCTTGGAGATTTCTCAAGGTGTGATTTTACTACTATTTAAAACGAAATAATGCAGAATAATCTCAGAAAGCACACCAGAGTAATCGTAAACCGTTCCAGTAAAATTTGAATCACAAGAAGGAGCTCACCAACAGAAACATGCCCGTCTCCATATTCCACCTTTTCCTCCTTTTCATACCTCTGATACCATTCAACCATGCAGAAAAGCTACCTCTCGATGTGAATTTCGTGAAACTCTCGCAATCATCCATTTACGTCGACAAAACCAAATTTCTATTGGCGTTCTTCAACAACAAAACCTTCCATAACTTCATCACATGTCCTAGACGTTTCGGTAAAACCACCATGCTCAGGATGATCAAATCATTCGCTCAGATCGAAGTCGATAAAAAGAAAAAACGAATTTACTGGAAGGATACTCACTCTTTTACAGTATTCCAAAACCTGGCAATAGGTAAAAATCTAAGTTTCATGGCTAATCATCTAGCTCACTATGTGGTCATCACTTTGAATCTGAACATGGATAATATCAAACGACCCACAGAGAAAAAACTCATAAGTTTCTTGCAACAGCAAATCTTCGAGTATTACGAGAGATATAAATGGATCGCGAACGAAGGCTACAAAGTCGACAGCAGCGATATCGATTACATGAAGAAGGTACAGAACAACACCCTGAATAAATTAGAATGGAACCTTTGCCTGTATCGTTTAGCTAAAATCTTGTACACTGTTTACGACAATACTAAAGTCGTCGTTTTAGTCGATGATTACGATAGTGCTTTTACCAAGCTCGTGTACGAGCCAGATTTCGAAATAAAAAAGTATTACCAACTCCTCAATAATATTTTATCGAGGACTTATAAAACAGGTCGCAAATACATCGATTACGTTTTGATGACGGGTACTTCGAGCATGAGTTACTACATGGATCTTCCCAGAATCCAAGGCATAGTTCATCGTCCCTTCTTGGAGGACCACCCTTTCGTTACATTTTTCGGTATTCTAGCAAAAGAACTCACCCCCAAGCTGGATGAACTCGACTTCGAAGAAGAAGAACGATTCAAGCTGAAAGAATGCTACAACGGGTACACATCTCGATTAAAACACAGAACCATTTATAACCCGAATTCAATCAGGCAATACTTGGAAACTAGACCACGTCTAAATAGAGTCTCCAAGTACTGGCAAGAACGATTTGCAGGGTCTAATCGTTATTTCCCTAAAGCGAAAGAGGTTGCTGCGTATTGGACGATAGATGATAGAGATTTTGTAATTTTCGAGTTTCTGTGTTTTTACGATTTTTTCATGGATATCTCGGTGCCGACCAATACGGAGAACAGAGATCAGTCTAATTTCACGTTGAGTAAGGTCTACGATGAGGATTCCGCTCACAGATTTATTATATTGGTGAAACACGTGCTGAACTATTTGAATTACGATCTGAATTTGGAGAAGAAAAAAGATATTTATATGTCTTTAATTCGATCATTCGCTTTTGAACACGGATATTTTACACATTCTCGTCGTGAAGATGGATTCCATGGTGTTCCCAATTGTGAAGTTAGAAAAGAGGTTGTCAAAAGAGTGGATGAGTTTAATGCCAGACCAAATCCTACTAAGTTTGTTTGAAATTTATTGCAATATTCGCAGATGTTGTGATGACATTTTCCCTGTGATAGAAACTTAATTTTATTGTGTAGTAATAATTTGTGAAATAGACGAAAAGTTTTATTGTAAAAAAAGTTCAATTACATTTTAGGTATATTATCACTATAAATGCATAAAAAATTATTTAGGAATATCTCTTCGAGAATGGTTCAAGTTGCCATTGAATTTGATGAAGACCTGCTATTACGAGTAAGAAAAAAATTATAAATGCAGGTGTCACCTTCAAATCAAAAATTGCTCTCAGGTTTCTCGATTATACTTGTCGGTTGGCATTCAAGTTATTGAATTCTGTTGTGAGCCATTCGGAATTGTTTTCCAAGGAAGCATATACTCCAGGAAGATTCCTATCGCATCCAACTCCCCACGATACTACACCAACTTGAACGTATTTATTTGGATTTGATCGCGAAACACAAACCAGAGGTCCTCCTCCGTGACCCTAATTTGGTGGAAAATATATTTATTAGTTGACTTGTTCATTTTGTACCCAAAATAGGTACTCCTTTTTAAGAAAAGACACAACTTTTGGTAGAAACTCGAATCTAAGAAAAATTAGCCAAGAGAAATTTTTCTTAAAGAGGGAGTCATAAAGAACATTTCTAGCCCTTATCCTCAAAAAAAAAAAAAGTGGCACTACATACTTGCAAAATGGCGGCCACTTTGATTGACAGTTCAGCTGAAATCGCAGATTTTGCGTTCCAACATAGAACTTGCACGAAATTTTTTAAACTGTTCAAAGGTAGATCGAAAGTTCAGGCAAAAATTTATCACGTGTTAAAATTTCAGGTACTAAAGTGCCTTTTTCGATTTTTGATGAATTTTTGAAAATCAAATTTAGGCCGAAAATGAGGGGAAAAAATCAAAATTTTACCAAATTGACCAAGAAAGTTTAAATTCGGGATATACCCTATTTTCGACATGCCAAATCGATTTGAAACTATTTCAAACCGTTTTGAGCAGTTCTGGAGCCTCCAGCAAATTTTTGGAACTCAAAATTCCTACAAAATTTCATCAAATGGAGTTGGAAAGCCGAAATATTTCAATACGCTACGAAGTCGACTACAAGTGGATTTCAAGTCGTTTTGAAGCCTCCAGCAACTTTTTGAAAATTACTGGAGCTTCCAGTAGATTTTTTAAACTTGAAATACCCCAACATTTTATTAAATGGAGACGGAAAACCGAAATTTACTCTACAAATTTATTTCATCGAGTCGTTTTGGAGCCTCCAGCGACTTTCTGAAAGGTTGTACGTGTTTTCTTGGAAAAATTGAAATTTCCAAAAAGTAGCTGGAAGCTTCAAACCACTTGAAACCACCATGCAGTCGACTTCATATCGTATTGAAATTAGTTTGGGAAGTAAGTTTCTGATTTAATGAAATGTTGTGGGAATTTCAAGTTTCAAAAATCTGGTGGAGACTCTAGTACATAGTTATTAAAAAGTCGCTGGATGCTCCAAAATGACTTGAACCCACCTGAAGTCGTCTTCAAAAGGTGTTAAAATTGGAGTACAGAGTAAATTTGGGCTTTCCATATCCGTTTGATGAAATTTTGGGGAAATTTCAAGTTTCAAAAATCTACTGGAGGCTCCAGTAATTTTCAAAATGTTGCTGGAGGTTCCAAAAGACATTATTTGCTGAGTAAATTTCGGCTTTCCATCTCCATTTGATGAAATTTCGGGGAATTTCAAGTTTCAAAAATCTACTGGAGGCTCCAGTAATTTTCAGCAAGTCGCTGGAGGCTCCAAAACGACTTGAATATCTCGAATTTCAACTTTCTTGGCCAATTTGGTAAAATTTTGATTTTTTTCCCTCATTTTTGGCCTGATTTTCAAAAATTCACCAAAATCGAAAAACGCACTTCAATACTTGAAATTTTGACAGGTGATAAATTTTTGCCTAATCTTTCGATCTACTTTTGAACGGTTTAAAAAATTTCGTGCAAGTTCTATGTTGGAACGCAAAATCTGCGATTTCGGCTGACCTGCCAATCAAAATGGCTACCATTTTGTAAATAGGGCAACTTTTTTTTGAGCACAAGGGCTATAAATGTTCTTTAGGACTCCCCCTTTTAGAGAAAAGTTGTCCCGGAGGACCGACGCGACGGGGGGTGCAATAGATCCTTAGCGGGCTCCCCGACTATTACGATCCTGGTCTCATATGTACTTTCCCACATTTACTACCAAAGTTGTGTCCTTTTTCTTAAATAATGACACGTGTGAGTATATGAATTGAATTACCTTGCACACAGATTGTTCTTCTTTGGCACATAGGAAACTAGGATGGAGCTTGAAAGTTCGTCCTAATCGTGTTTCTCGTAAGTTATTTTCACAACTTTCGGTGCTCATAATGGACGCAGAAACTCTTCTAAGCTTATTTTGTGCTGTGTTATCTGTTGATAGGTTAGTAATTGAATATAAGTAGTAAAAGCATGCAGAAATATTATTATTTACATAGCTCGAGTACGAGCCCTTCGCCTTCTCTGCATCTTTTGAGATGCAAATTTATGAAAAGTTGAACTGAAATACGTCGCTGTTTTTGAAAAATATGGGATTGTTTTGGTTTAGTGATTTTGTACAGTGGAATCGCGATAACTCGAACTCCGTTGACTCGAAAACCTCTGTAACTCGAAGGTCTGTTTCTTCAACTCCCCATAAGACGCAATGCAAAATTCACCTCGTTATCTCGAAAACTCCGATAACTCGAAGTCAACTCCTTTCCCTTCAGCTTCGAGTTATCGCGATTCCACTGTATCTTACATTTGAACGAATAAAGTTCACATTTTCATGAATTTTTTGTTATCCATTCGAGTCTAGTTTATAAGGTGTCAATAAGATCACTCAAAAATCTAACAAACTTGTTTTAATAGGTAGGTATGTACCTATTTCAACTTTCTCATTTCTCTTTGACAACAGTCTCCTGCAGAAAAAATTATTCTTGAAAACTTGTGCTTCTCTAATGAGAGATGATAAAGCTATATTTTTAAAATTTGGATTACAATCGAGGTTGGTTGGGAACAATTCGAATCGTGATTCGATTCTAATCACGATTTGAATCAGAAATGATTCGTGAATCGATCCATTTTTCAGGCATCACAAAATTCGTGCGAATTTTACTAAGATTTCATTTTAAACAAATTCCATTCGTTAATGACACGTATTTGACGTATTTGAGCAAGTTCAAGTGTAATGTGTTCTAATTTATGCATTTTCACTAAATAGTGCTCAAATTCTATAATATTTTGTTAATTTTTGGTCATCTAAAACTTTTTGTGGCATTTAGAACTTTTAATTTTTCTGTCGAAATTTCATCTATTTTTTTGACCATTTTCAGAAATTTTTATTTCTGGGATATCTGCAAACTCTATGTTATTTTTGAAAAATTTCACTAAATTTTCATAATATTATTTTGATTAATTTCTCGTTATTTTTTAAATTTCTACGACATTTTACTCAAATTTTGAAGTATTTCATCAAATTAGAGTTGTTTCAAATTCAAACTGTTTTCGAGACGTTTTAATGAATCAAGCAGTTTTTAGAAAGTGTGCAACAATTACGCTGGTTTTTTCATCAATTTATGGTAATTTTCAATAACTGAGGGTCAGTTTGGCAAATTTCATTATTATTTTCTGTGATTTTTACAAATTATGTAATTTTGAGAATTTATTGAATTACTTTATGTCATTTTAATAAGTTTTACCATTTTTCAAGCAATAATTGCAATGTTTAGCACAATTTCACTGAAATGCCATAATTTTTGGAATTCTTAGTTGATTTCTATTCCAATTTTTCAATTTTTATGATACGTTTATGTGATTTTTTTTCATCAATTTCAAGTAGATCGTGTTTTATAAATTTTTATAATTTTTACAGATTTTTTTTTTTTGTTTAATGTGAGTATTTCCACAATATTTAATCAATTTGTGCGATTTTTACTCCATTTCAAGTTGAATTTTGCTACATTTTATTCAATTATACCTACTGATTTTATATCAATTTATGGTAATTATTTCATCAACGGGAATTATATTTTTGCATTTTTTACAGAAATTTGGGGATACATATTCGATCAACTTTTAATAATTTTTAACGGTCTGATCGATTAATGAGATATCTCCTCAAAATTTTGAGATATTTGATCGTTTTCCATAAATTTAGAACTGTGATCAGAAGTTTGGGTGCTTAGAAATCATACTTGTTAATCATCAATCAAAAGTCCAGAAATTATTCCTTGAACTTTTGCAAAAACACTAAATTAAGAGTCCTATAGATATAATTTTGAAAAATGAAAAAACTTCGCAAAAATTGTACACCCTAGTTTTGCTTGAACAAAAATATGTCATCTTTTCTTTTCTTGAATAATATTAAAAGAACAAGTCTGTATGGAGAAAGTCGAAAAAATCTTTATTTTCAAATGTTTAGGTAGGTAAGTACCTATCATTAATTTTGGGAATAAAAAATGAGCAAGATACATATGTAACTATAAGACGTAGTATTCTTGAAAATGCACTCTTCACTCTCCCTTCCCTCCTCTTTTATGGTTCAATTTTGAGAATTTTTTCGGTTAAAAGGTAATCAGAACATTTGGCATGCGAGTATATCAGGATTACTAGTACTAATGTTGTCAATTTTAATTTTTTTCTACTCCGAACTTGGTTTTGAGATTTGGGAAAGAATCCTCGTGCTGCTAAAACAATGTCAACTGTTTTTGGTAATTTTTTTACCTTATTTCAGATTCTGAAATTGATTTCAAAATTTTGAAAATAATCCTCAAGCTGCCAAAATGCAGTCAATTTTTTGGAAATTTTGTATTCTTTATTTCCTGATTTTATACTCCGAAATCAATTTTGAGATTTTTGAAAATGGACTTCATACTTCCGGTTATGTCAAAAAGAAAATTTATTTTTAGCAAAATTGGAAATTTGAATTTTTTACAGATTACTCCGAAGTTGATTTTGAGATTTGGGAATGAATCCTCATGTTGCCAAAATACGGTTAATTTTTTTCAATTTTTTACCTTGTTCCAAATTAGGAAATTGATTTCGAGATTTTGAAAATATCCCTTGCTGGCAATATGCAGTCAATTTTTTGGAATTTTTCCAACTTTTTACTCCAAAATTGGTTTTGAGATTTTTGAAAGTAAACTTCATGCCGCCAGTTATGAGTCGAAAAAAATTAATTTTTAGCAAAATTAGGAAAAAATCGTAGAAGGTCATTTTATATTCGAAAACTCGGTCTGTAAATTGTTTCTAAAGAGCTTGTATTACCTGTCACACTTGTCCATCCAGTCACCAAACAATTCTCCGGATCGTACGAGCTCGATGTCGCATACGAAATATCATTGATCGAGGTGCAAACAGAAGAAATGTGATCTCCATAGGTGAACGGCTCGTTTACTGTTATCAGTGCCAAATCATTATGCAAAACTTTTCTCGAATGATTGCTGTGGATAAGGATATTGTTCACAGTGCGGTCTTGGTGGGGTAGTCTCTCATCTGATTCGCCATTTATGATGAAGTCTCCTGCGCGAACTCTCAGCGTACTTATATCTATATTGCTGCATAAATGGACGAATTTTTAATAGATATGTCATATTTTATCCACCCGAGTGCCTTAAATAATAATAAAAAACATTTAATTTTGACTTACTTAATGCAATGAGCTGCGGTCAAAACAATGTATGGTGATAATATCGATGCTCCGCAAATCAAAGTGTTATCAGTTGAACTTTCGCTGGTTCGTAGAATGGCTGCCATCCATGGAAACTCGCCAAACAAAGCATCTGGAGAAAAAAAGAAATCATTTTTAGTATTGTACTGAAGAAAAGATTTTTCATAAGAACAGAATTTTAATTTTCGTCAATTTGGTGGGATAAAATTATCACTGCAGAAAAGACAGCTTCGTTCAATATAATTTCTAACTCGACTCACCAATACTGGCATTTCCGGTGGAATCTTCATTTAGACCATTCTGTCTTCTGATTCCACATTCAGCTGATTCAGTCGAAGGGGTCGATGTTGATGAAGAAGTAGATGGCACATTGCTATCAATGAAAGATTCTGTCGACGTTGATGATGCTAATGAGGAAGATTCTGGTGATTCTGGCGCCGGCGTAAACGTATCGTCTTCGCTGATTACTTTTGTTTCTGTTTTGCAGCAGATTAAAGGTTCTTCGCACGTAGTACTGTAAGAAAAATTATCGCAATTAGCTACCCACATCTTCTTGGAGTATAGGTTTCATTTTTGCAGCTTTCTTTGTGGCAATGCTTACTCATTTTTAACGGTGGTAGCTTCCTCGCAAATGTAAAAAAGCACACATTGGCATGCCTGCTGATCACCGGCTCCTTCATCATCGAAATTGTTCCTCAACAATGGCGATGCTGCCCAAGGTTGATTGGATAAACGACTACGACCTGTAGTAGCTGTACGAGTAATTGCTCCATCAATCAAGATGGAAGATACAAGCACCAAAATTAATAAATGAAAATCGCGCCGGCACATTATCGAACGTGAAAAAAACTATACACAAGAGCAACTGAACTAAACTGCGGTTAGTATCTATTTAATTGCGTATTCGTGATGAAAATCTCGCATCTGAAGTGATCACTTTAGAGTCGATATTGATTCGCGATTCGATACCTACTGAAATGTAGTAGGAGGGTTAGAATATGGTAATTATTGCCTTCTTGGGGAAAACACATTTTACAACGGGTACAATAATATGGATTGGACGATAATCCTACCTCTGTTTAGTAATTAAAATATCGATCACGTGATCGAATATATGTATTTTTTAATGTACGAGTAGGGTATGGGTATGTAGTATAAGGAAGATTGACGAAAGTGTATCTGTTCCGAGCATATCGTTGTGAATTGGTTTGTTGATATTATTTTGCGCGTAAAACAGGTTCTCCGATGAAAGGAAGAAAAACCCAAACGTAGAAGCTAAATTCATAAACGACAGGGTGGGATTGGCTGCCTATGGCAGCTGGAGATGGGTGGAGGGACGTGTATCGTGTAGTTTTGTATCTGTTTTAAAAGATATATCCAGCTGTGTATCTGACGCAAATGCAGAAACAAACTTTAAGGCGAAAACAAATAAATGTGCCAAATTTTAATTGAAGAATGGGTAGGGTTTTTAAGTGCTCTCATACGTCAGTTGATACATCGGTTCATTTTGCCAAAAATGCGATTCTTTAAATTCTAAAACTTGAATATTTTTGTGAAATGAATATCGGGGATCAACTTTGTATTCACAGTGACCGATTCATGTGGCCCAAAATTTTAAAAAATAGGTACTTGGTAGTGAAAATTTGCCTTTTTGAAAAATCTGTAATTTACGAATTGAAATTTAATTGATCGATTTTGGGTAAGGGGGGTCCAGAATTGTCTGGGTGTAGGATTTTCTGTATTCCCAAATTTTTTCAGCATTTTTGATGCGCCGCAGAATGCTTTCAGCAGTGCTGAAAAAGTCAACGTGAAAAAGAAAATTTCAGGAAATGAATGAAAATATAGATGTTTTCCAATTTCGAGATGGCGAGTTTTTAGCATGAGCATGCCTTGAATGTCGAAATCTATTTGAAAATCCAAAAATGGTGGTTTTTTGTTAATGCTCTTTTTTCTTGAAGGTACTTTCTCAGCAAATGGCAAAGATTACGGACATTTGTTTTGATGCTTAGGTATCGAATGCCCGGTGCCCCAAATTGAATCCCATTGTTTCCAACCGTTTTAATGTCTTCAATAAAATTTTTGTGGTTTTCAGAATTCTTGAATTCCTCCAGAAACTGCGGAAATGAATTTGAGCCTCTAATGATCATATTCTGGTTTATTTTCGGCCTGTTTTTAAGCAAGTTCATCCATAATTGAAGAAATTTCCAGGCAAAAACTTGGAGTGTGCTTTGATGAAAAATTCAAAAAATTCATGTTAGTCCAGGAAAATTAGATGAAAAAAAAGGGTCATTGGGAAAAGTGAGGTAGAAAGCTGAATTTTAGTATACTGGTCCATTTTTTTGTGCTGAACACGAATCCTATGAGTCCCCGGTCGTCCCTGGTGACCGTTCTCCCCTATTGTGAATCTAAGCCCCCCAAAACCAGTTTTTTGCAATTTTCTCCCCCGCATTGCATTTTAGCGAAAAATATGTGGTTAGATAAAAGAATCTACGTCAAATTTCCGATCTAATGATATATCAACTTTCTTTCTACCCCCAAGGGGGGTGGAGCAGGAACCATTCAAATGTGAGGGGTTTTCTAAAAAAAACACAAAAGGGCTATCGGCGCATAAGAGGGGTGAAATGTGCCCCGAGATCGTTCGGGTTGATATCAGCATTGAAAGTGCGTACCATCGAGAAACTACCCCGTGAAAAATTTCAGATCCACACCACCTCCCCTTTTTGCGGAACCCCCCTTTTTTGAAATTTCAGTAACACTTTTCTCAGTCCCATTTCAACCGATTTCAAAAATTTTTCTGGAGGTTATGTATATCCTTGATAGGTATCCCCACAAAAATGTTCAACCCCCTCCCCTCATATTTACCCCTCAAAATGGCGTTTTTTTTTTCATTTTTTTATGCCTATTATCAATCAAGATTGCGAAGTACAATTTTGTAAACACGTTTTTTGGATGTATTTTTGGCCCCCAAACATCATATACTATGTTAGAAATTTTTGCTTTGGTGCGCCGTGGTGAAAACTTGGAATAATGTGTCGTAGGGGGGTGGGGGGGGGTGAAATGGCAATTTTGAAAAAAATAACTATCAATGAGTAGGATATCGTTTTCATATGAATCGATACCGCTGAGCACGAATATGACCTCAGATTTTCTGATACACTCACCTACCCCTCTCCAGAGCCCCTCAGCCCCCTCAATTTTCACGATTTTCGAAATATAGTTATTTTGATGACATTGGTGTCGTTTTCATATGATTCGATACCGCTGAGCACGAATATGACCTCAGATTTTCTGCTACACTCACCAAAAACTGGTTTTGGGGGGCTTAGATCCACAATAGGGGAGAACGCTCACCAGGGACGACCGGGGACTCATCGGATTCGTGTTCAGCACAAAAAAATGGACCAGTATACCAAAATTCAGCTTTCTACCTCACTTTTCCCAATGACCCTTTTTTTTCATCTAATTTTCCTGGACTAACATGAATTTTTTGAATTTTTCATCAAAGCACACTCCAAGTTTTTGCCTGGAAATTTCTTCAATTATGGATGAACTTGCTTAAAAACAGGCCGAAAATATTCCGCGAGTTATGGAAAATTTCAAAAATTCTGGAATTATCGAAAATCGCACTGAATAGATTCCAGAATGGCTGAAATTGTAGGATTCCGGTCCTAGAACAAGGTGTCTACTGGAAAGGAAAACAAGGAAATAGCAAGGATTTCACTTTAGGTAGCAAGGAAGCAGGAAAATAGCAGGGATTTTCACAAATTCTGTGTAATAGCAAGGATTTTTCAAAAAAGTTCCCCTTGAATTTTCAATTTCATAATGCATTTTCCATTTTTTTTCTTGTAATTTTCTCATTAAGAATTGTTGATTTCTACTTTTTGAATCATAAATTTTCGAAAGCCAAAAGCTTTTGCTCTCACTTCGCTTTGAAATCGGAAGTTATAAAATTTCAGGGTTGTGCCACAAAAAACGCAAAATTGTATTATGCTGCACAAAATAGCGAAAAGAGGTGAAAAACTTCTTTCAAAAACATCAAAAATCACGAAATTGTAGCGTTGAAACTTCTCAAGTATAATGATTTTACTGCTCTAAATTGTTAAAATCTTTGCCCTTCTCTTCTCGTCTTAGATTCAATTTTCAAAGTTCAAAAGCTGAATAAATCACAAAAACGACTAAAAAAGGTACGAATTTTTGATTTCAGTATACCAAGAAGAATTTTTTCAAGACGAATTGTTGTGAAGCTCATCTTTTGTTGTCTTCGTGTTATTATACATTTTTAATTCTTAATCATGCCAATTGTTTTTCTTCGTAATGTTCAATCAGCATGAAACTGATTGAAAAAAAAGTCAAGAAATTTCCTACAAAAGGAGTACGTACATTCAGAGGGGGGGGTGGTCTTTTTAAGCTCAAATTTGAAGCAAGGAAAATGGCAAGAAAATATCAAGGAATTTTATTTTTTAAATCCAGTAGACACCTTGTAGAAGTCGATATTAGCTCTTCATCAATTTCACTGAAAAAGTACACTGCAAAAAAAATAGGTTCCAGAAAATCACAATTTCTGGATTTTTAAAAATTCGCAAAAAAAATTGAAATATATTAATTTGCGAAGCTGAAATTTTGGTTATAGGGGTTAATTTTTAGGCTCAGAAATTCTTGAATGAAAACAACGATCTAGTTTAACTAGAGGGTACCTGAACTGGCAGGAAAATTTCGGTTCGAAGCTAAGCTGAGTGGAAATGGGCATGAAAAAGACACAATCAATTAAAATTTCAACTGCAAAAATTTATTTTTGGTGAATTTTTGAAAATTAAGATCCAAAAAAGGTTATGAAAATCGAAATTTTACCGATTGAATTTAGACTGTTAGAAGGTATGCACCTTTTAGAAATGACAATTTCCAAAGATTTTCAGCAGGCTTCAAAACTGTTCTGAAAGCTCGAAACCGTTTCCAATCGATTTTAAATATCAAAAATCAGGTGCTTGCCTACCAAATTAAAACTTTGTAGCACAATTAAGTAACATCTTGGGGTTTTCACTTATTTTTGCCTAAATTTGATCTTTGAAAATGGATCAAAAATCGAAAAATGAATTAGGATACCTCCCTCATCAAGAGAACTTTTTTCGAACGTTCAAAAATTCACTAAAAACTGACAAATTATTCGAGCAGTTTATATTTTAATCCATATAATTTTGGAACTCTTTCCAAAAATTATGTTGATTTTTCAGTTGGATTTCTTCAATTTTACTCTCTTTTTAGGGGAAGGGGGGTTGAAATTTTAGATAATGTGTGTAGTTCAATGTTCAAACCAGCGCGAAATGCAAGGTGTAACATCTGGATTTTATTTGGGCCATTGGATTTTCAATTCTCTCTAGTCTCTACAATAATTCATGTAATCAATAAAATTGTATCACCAGTATACATATTTTTGGAAAAATTTGATGAAAAAAAATATCTCGATATTCAAGACATGAAACAACAAAAAAAAAAAAATAATGAGTATTGAAAACTTTACAAATCGATGCACATGTAACAAAAATACAAAATAATCACGACGATGTTGTGGTTCCACTTAGATTATTAAATTCATTATTGAGCCATTCGGTGTTGGTGATCAAAGCTGCATAAATTCCTGGTATCGCACTACTGCAGCCAACTCCCCATGATGTAACGCCTACTTGCACATATATTTCCGGGGATGATTTCAAGGAACAAACTAGTGGCCCTCCTCCATCTCCCTGTAAAATTATTCGCAGTTTTTTTTTTAGTAATTTCATCACAGAACTATTTGAAACAGACTAAAGGACAAGGAACCACGACGACGACCTACAGATGAGTATTTTAAGTCGCACCTACAAAAATTCTTGTGCCCCCACCCCCACCACCCACTTAAAAACCATAATTTTCTCAATGTAAAAGTGAAAATTTCATGTCATTCTTTTGACAAATGAAAATAGAAACATTTGAAATCGATTTGATTGAAAATCAATTTTAGTCGAATTCAAACCCCCCCCTCCCCCTCCTTACAACTCTGAGCCAGTCTTCGAACGATTTTTTGTCCATGTAGAGATAAAACCTGCACTCAATACTTGATTTCTCTGATACTTTCCTATTCTCATTTGGAAATTGAGATGAGAGCAGCTACCTTTTGCAAAATGTGATATTTCAGGCCAAAATTTTTTAATTCAACTTTTTGCAAGAAACAAAAAAATGTCATTTTTGCAAAATGGTCCATCTTTAAAATTGAAGGTGTTAAAAAGAAATTAAATTTTTGAGGGGAAAAATGAATCCCTCAGTTCATCTAAATTTTTGAAAGTCGAAACTTGTCGACTTTGATGGTGAATTCGTGCGTAAATTTTTGAAATGAGCAGAAAATATTATTTTGAGAAATTATTTATTTTTGAAGTTCAAAGATCTATGTAAGGATGATAAATTACAAAACTGTGAAGGTGCCTTGAAAAATTCATCTCTGGAAGGTCATAAAAGTTTTTGAAAATGCTACCTACTACATCAATAGTTCAAGTATGCATGTAGGTGCAAAAAAGTGATGTAAAAATCCTAAAAAAAATTGTTTATTTCAAATCAAGGTCGTTTTTTATCCAAAGCTTTGTAGATAAGTATTTTTCATGTTTTCATTTTCTAGAAATTTTTTTTCAGAACAATAATTTTTTGAAATTTATATTTTTTTTGGACTATGCACAAATTTTATTTCAAGCTGCACGACATACCTTCCGACAAGCACAGATGATAAATTACGTATATTTGTATCTATGTGGTTATCTCACCTGGCACACCATATTATAAGGATCTTCTTCTCTGGCGCACATGAAACTCGGATGGAGTAGGAATTTGCCTCCCAAACGTGTACTTCGTAAAGAATTTTGGCATTCGTCATTAGGCACAGTGACTACGTAAACTTTTTTCAACTTTTGTGGCACAGTACCTTCGTCAGCTGAAATGAAAATGAGTTTTATTCGTATCATTTGAACTCCATCTCGTAAAAAGAGGTCTGAATGGATAACAGGAGGTCTATGTAAGTATAACCTTGTCGATTCTTTCCCCATCCAGCAACAATGCATTTCGTAGAATCGTAAGAGTCTGGTGATGGAGTCAGTCCCAAAGGAGCACAGATTCGACCAATATGGTCTGCGAAGTGGAAAGGCTCGGTCATATTGAGCAGAGCCAGATCATTAAGCAAGAGTTTGTGCGAATAATTTCCATGTATACTGATTTTTTTCACTGATCGTTCTTGGTGAGGAAGTGTATCATTAGTGTCGCCGTTCATGTCGTAAACACCTGCACGAATCCTCAAAGTACTCGGGTCTACATTACTAAAAAGAGAAAGGATTTAATTTTCAATCTGATGTTTCTGAGTAAATAAGCAGCTGTTGTTAATCACCAGCTTCGTACTTACTTTACACAATGAGCAGCAGTCAAAACTACAGATGGGGATAACAGTGATCCTGAGCAAATGAAGCCCAATGTTTGTTCACCATTCGCTTTAGCTGGACTGGTCTGTAGAATAGCAACAATCCAGGGGAATTCGCCAAATTGAGCGTACGGATCGACTGCATTATTCACATAGGTAAATAAATTAAAACACGAACGAGGTACTCAGATTTGTAGTAGTCTATTTTGAGAAAAATTTGAGTCAACTCACCATCAGGAATAATATTATCAGTTCTTTTTCTAATTCCGCATTTTTCACTACCGGTGTTCGATACCGGAGAAGCCTCCGATGATCCCTCGGCTGGAGATCGAACTATTCGCAATGACAATGAACTTGTTGTTATCAATAAAAACACCGACACTAAGGTAAACAAATCACAGAAATTGCGCATAATGAACGATAAACAATTATGCTTCTGTATCGCGTGCGGGTAAATGTATAAAAGATTCTTTACAATGTGCAGAAGTGTTACCTTGGGGGTAAACGTTTTCAATATGTGTATATTATTGATATTCTCAGCGACCAGTTTTATCTAAACTTGGCTCACGTGATGAGCAAGTCGCAATAGGTAACTAAATTTAGGTAGTATTTTGCTCTGCGTTGTATTGTGAACATTATACTCGTGCAAATAGGCAGATAGAGATACGCGAAACAGGTTATTTAACCGAAAGGGAAAACCAATAATATTTATAAATTATGGATACGAGATCATCAATTAACGTCGTTAACACGATGTACTTTTAATTAGATATCGCGAATCGATATAAAAATTATTACGAATGTTTTAAATGCATTTGAATTGATATTTTGTATCACATACGTACGTAAACTCACCTATCTCGTATGTAAAAGTTGAAGTATGGGAGCTAATGGCACTTTAAATGAAAGAAAAATAGGGATAGGTTAATTTAAGCTCTCTTCCATGATTTTCAAGGTCAACGAAGCTGAAGAACATTAATCATGATTTGCTAATTTTGAGGTTTCAAGGCTTAAAATTGTGTTACCTACCTGGTTTAATTTTGGCATTTTTTCTTGCATCTGTATTCAAATTTTTTTTGAAAATCCCTGTGGCATAAATTTTATACCAGACTTCAATATTCAATTGCATGAAAATTGTTTGCAGTGAGCCATTATTTTTAAAATCCTATACCTACATCAAAAAATGAGCGTTTATGTAAGTACATGGCATCTTTGTATCTTCTTTCTTTCTACTTATCAGTCTTAAAATATCTTTCCCATCATCCTTGTTCATTCTGAGACGATATTCTCAATACGTCGAGCAATTCAAATTTTGAACAAACGATTCGCCAACGTGATTTTGAACTTCCCCTTTTAGTCATTGGAAAATTACACGTTCTTTCTTTGTTCAATTTGTTCAATTGGAAAAAAACATAAGTACAAGGTGTCTGGCACGTATCCAGTCACGAGATTGCAATATACAGCCGGATTTCATTGAGAGGAAATATTTAATGAATGAGTTGTCTATCTACAAGTGTGAAATTGCACGTTATAAGATCATCATGTTAGGAATGAATAATGTATTGAGATCTGGATGAATGTTTTCGAGATAATTTCTTTAAGATTGAAGTAACTGTAAAATGTTAATGGTGGAGAAAATTTTATAGGGGGAAGGGGAGAGGGAGAGTTGGAAAAAAATTACTCGTCGTTACAGGGTATTTATTCAGTTCATAGAGTCTTACGTAGATCTTCATATTCAATTTTTTTTTGTATCATCTAAGGATTTTTTCAGAGCATGGGGTCTAGTAAGCCCTTTAATTTTTGTTTGGTTTGTTTGTACACATTTATACCTTATCTTCGATCTGTCGAATGGATTTGCGGTAGTTTCGAGTCGTTTAAGACAAGCCCTCGGGCATCAACCCCCCTTAAAACACAAATAAATATAAAAACAATCTTCGGCACCAAGCCCCCGGGCCGAAGGATCCCTTGCGTGAGATTCCCTTGACCATGGTCAGTGGTTTTCAGGTGTTTGGACGGGAATCTTTCGGCCATGTTGAGGTGAAGTGAGCGTTGAGTGATCTGAGGAGCGGCTGAGGTTAGTGTTTAGGGGATATGAGTTGAAGAACAGTAATGCAAGTTAGTTGATTAAAAAAAAAAAAAAAAAAAAAAAAAGCCTTCAACGGAAAACGGAAATGTAGATTTCTCAATTGGAAAAATTACTTTCAAAAGGGGCCAAAGAAGGGGAAAATTTTAACCTGCACAAAAACTTTCGAGTCGGATAAATGGGAATCGACAGAGGACTCCAAAACATACCACCAGCCAAAACTTCAAAGAGGGTCATTCCACGTCAATTAGACCAAGAAGTGGTAGGTGGGTTCGCCGATTTTTTTGAAATTTTTCCTGTGGAAAGACCTTCCGAAGGGATGACCAATGGCGCAAATCGCAGCCCTCTAGCCCATTTTTAACGGCAGCCAGGGGTGACAAAGTTTTCAGTGAACCCAAAATACCATCATTTCAGCAGTGGATTACTCGATAACCGCGATACCTATCAAAATGGAACTTTTTCCAATAGTTAGGGGTTTTGAAAGGCTTTTTGGTGATATCATAAAAATCAGTGTTGCCACTTTTTTTCGTACAAAAAATTAGCTCAAAAAGTTTCAAAATGTAGTTTTTATATCGTTCCGACTCTCAAAAATTCTGAAAAAAATATATTATGGACAACTGTTCATGCTGAACAACATATTAAAAAATTGGGATGGTAACTTGGCGCAAAGTCGATTTAATAAAATTTAAAGTGTGCAAAAAAATGTGATTTTTTGATTTAAAACATGAAAACAAGTTTTGATAGGTAAAGTTGACTCATTTGACCCCTATTTTTACGCATCTGTTGAAAAAGTTGAAAAACTCCTTTCACTCGATGAGATGAACTCTTCACAAAAAATCAAATTTTGAAAAAATTCAATTTTTAATTTCAAGCAACAAAAAAAGTTAGAATTATTCAGTTGTGTTATTTTGACCTCTTTCTGACGTATATTTCATGAAAAAGTTGATAAAAATTACACTCACAACAAAAAAATAAAAATTCGTTCATTTTTTGAATCTTTTTGAATTTTGATTTTTTGTGAGGAGTTCATTTCATCGAGTGGAAGGGATTTTTCAACTTTTTAACAGATACGTAAAAATAGGGGTCAAATGAGTCAACTTTACCTATCAAAACTTGTTTTCATGTTTTAAATCAAAAAATCACATTTTTTTGCACACTTTAAATTTTATTAAATCGACTTTGCGCCAAGTTACCATCCCAATTTTTTAATATGTTGTTCAGCATGAACAGTTGTCCATAATATATTTTTTTCAGAATTTTTGAGAGTCGGAACGATATAAAAACTACATTTTGAAACTTTTTGAGCTAATTTTTTGTACGAAAAAAGTGGCAACACTGATTTTTATGATATCACCAAAAAGCCTTTCAAAACCCCTAACTATTGGAAAAAGTTCCATTTTGATAGGTATCGTGGTTATCGAGTAATCCACTGCTGAAATGGATGGTATTTTGGGTTCACTGAAAACTTTGACACCCCCTGGCTGCCGTTAAAAATGGGCTAGAGGGCTGCGATTTGCGCCATTGGTCATCCCTTCGGAAGGTCTTTCCACAGGAAAAATTTCAAAAAAATCGGCGAACCCACCTACCACTTCTTGGTCCGATTGACGTGGAATGACCCAATAGTGAAATTAATTTCTCGATTTTTGGCGAATTTTTAAAAATTCGAAGGGTTGGGCCAAAAACGAGGGAAAACAAAGTTTTGCCAAATTGACCAAAAAGTCAGAAATTTGGTTTGTACCCTTCTTTCGACTTTTCAAGTCAATTAGTGACGTTTTTAAATCACTCTGGAGCCTCTAGCAGATTTTGATTGTTTTTTTGATTTTCTGGAGAAAATTTTGGATTTGAACCGGTTTAAGAAGATTTTTAAAATGTATGCCTAAATCGATTAAATGGGTCACAAAGCTGGTAAATCCGAATCTATAGGCAAGGAATTTCATTTTTACCCCAATTACGCAATTTTTTCCAAAACTGAAAAATCCGAAAATCCGCTGGAGGCTCCAGAATGATTCGAAACCGTCTACAATCGACTCTGGAGATCGAGAATAGGGTGAAAAATCAAAGAGCTTTTTAGAATAAGATAGTGAAATCGGAACTTTCTCCAATTTTGACAAAACTCGCCCAAAATGTTAGTTTGGATGTAAAACCATCCTCCAAAAAATTTTGAGTCGACCCTCCCCTTCCCACCACAATTCGAGAAATGCTCCCATACGTGCTCAAGATTGAAAATTCTCGTTCTCTGGAAGGGGTGGTCCAAAAATGTTGAAACTTTCACAAGGTCTAGATACTAAGTACCTGTGTGACATTTTTTCGAATTTTAAAAAAAATATATTTGGTTTTTTAGAGGGAGGGAGGAGGGTTAAAAATTTCAAAAATTTGTAGGAAAAAAACCAGGAGGGTACCCTTTGCGAAATTTTTTCAGAAATTTAGTTGCACCCCAAGGTATATCATATATTTTTTGTTGAGTTCAAAAATCGGTGCTACGTGCTAAAAAAATCAAAATCTTGCAAAAAACGTGATTTTTCGTCATTTTTTGTCGTGTTTGGGCTTTCAAGGTCAAAATTTTTAGAAAAAAAATGAAATTTCAAGCAACGTTACGTTAAAAGACACGAAAATGACAATATTCCAAAGGTTGCCCACCTTTTTTTTTTTGTTTATACGAAATTTTGAAATTTCAACACCCCTCCCTCCCAAGTCTTTTCCAAAAAACTCTTAATATTAAAATTTGTTTTGAAGAAAATTTCACACACGCACCTTCGTAGTGACTATTTTTTGTGGAAGTTTCAAAATTGGACCATGAGCACGTATGGGTACATTTCTCGAGTTATGTTGGGGGAGGGGGTTGACTCAAAAAAAATTTTAAGATAGTTTTACATCCAAACTAACATTTTGGGTGAGTTTCGTTAAAATTTAGGAAAGTGTCGATTTCACTATCTTATTTTGAAAGGCTCTTTCATCATTTTTCGTACTTTCATTTTTTTTTTTTTTGTTTTCATCAGAAATAATCACTGATGAAAATTTTCTTTTTGGACCGACATGAAAACATGGTCAAAGTAATTATGTGCCTAAATCGATTGAATGGGACACAGAGGCGGTAAATTAGAGGTTAGAAGTGCTGGATTTCATTTCCACCTTCTTACAAGATGAGTTTTTTCAAAAACTGTACTATCCGAAAATCCTCCGAACCCTCGAGAACGGTTCAAAACCATCATCAATTTCACTCTGGAGGTTGAAAATGAGGCCCAAACCAAATCTTTGAGAATTTGGAACTTTCAAAATATTTCGGTAGGCTCCAAACCTGCTTGAAAACCACTTAAAGCCACCTTCAATCTACTTAGTATGTTAAAATTAGGGTTCAAATTGAATTTCGTGAAAGGTTCAACTACCTATCACAAATTTGATAAAGGCTCCAGAACTCCTCAAAAATTGTTTAAAATCGTTTTCAACCGATTCAGGGCGAAGAGGTCAAAGAAAAGGTGCGAACAAAATTGCAGTTTTTCAGATAAATTTGGTGGAATTTTGATGTTTTTCAATTTTGAAATAAATCGTTCGATTTAGCTTTGTCCTGTTATTCATTTTACTGTCAGGATACCTCCCTTTTTTTTCGCCAACTTCAAACAGATATTTTGAGGACATTTTTTTTTCAATTTTTATCTTTTTTTTGGCGTTTTTCTGAACATGCCATATTTTTTCTTGCCATTGCGTGACCTCTTAATCGTTGATTTTCCTGCGAAACAATCAAGAAAAGGATCATTTATGATACTACTGTAGGTCTAGGTATACGTTGAAAACTTGACCATAATTTGTGAACGACTTTCGAAGTCGACTACTTCAAAAAATAAATTCCTCATCAGTGCATCTAGCTGAGTTGTTGATTTGAATGCTTTATGACCTTGCAAATTTATGTTTGTTGGTGGCTTGATGATTGTGTTTATACCTTCTTTAAATGGATGAACATTATATCTTCGGCATAATTGCAATGATAATAATAACAGATTAGTTTCGAATGAAAAATTTCCCAAATTTCCAAAACGAACAACGCAAAATTATTGTCAGATAATTTCAAAACGCTATTCTGTGAAATTAAAGTGTTGTTTTTGTTTATGTTTATTGAAATTCCTCTTAACAAATTTTCTGAGTTGTATTCTTCTGAATGAGACAAAAAAAAGTGTTTTTAATTTTTCCACTTCACACTTCACTCAGATTTGTAAATTCAAGTATTATTGTGCCTTTTCTGTCATATTTTTTTCAATTTCTATTTTCAATCGTTGATTTCATTACACCCTACACCGACACGATTCGCACTCGCATGTCAATAAAATATCCATCAAAATAACAAAACTCTCTACAAATTCATCAAGCTTTATTGAATTTTTCAACAGAACATCATATTTATGATTTTCTAATACACATATTTACAACCTTGCATCACTACTTTGTAAAATCATTTAAACTGCAATTATATCAACAATTCATTTACATTGGATGGTGAGCCAGATAAGTTGCATTCAATTTCCTCCTGTTTGAACAAATTCGCTTCCATTGGTACTTCGTGATCTCAAGAGAGCGCATGATTTTTTGTACAGCACATTTTCTTATTTCAAGTTTCTGTGGAAAATAACATTATATTTCATTAAAAAGGAGTGAAACTGCAGCCATCGAATTAAAATGTATAAGTAGGCAATATTAATGTATACTTTTAATCGACTTGAACGAAAAAAAGAGTAAAATTATCGACGAAATTTAGACTTAATTCATTATTTAAATATTTCGATCATTTTCGTATAGTTTTAAAAAATGTCAGACCTCTAGAAAAATGAAATTGTCTTTCGCAATGATTTCCAAAATTGAGCAATATTTTATCGCAACTCAATTCAGCTTTGATGGCGATTTAAAATTTCAAACTGGCAGTAGTTTTAAGAAATTCATCTTTTTTCCACGTTTTTGGGCCATTTGAGCTATTTTTGTGGCAATTATTGAATTTTTTGAAAGTTTTATTGATAAATGATTGACTTTTTTGCAATTTAATGATTGTTTAGACTAAATAATTTTACATGCAAAGAATTTGATGTAAGATTTGAACAATTCAACATATTTTTTTGTTATTTTACTAATTTTTTGAATCTCCTGAATCTTTTTATGAGATTAAATTCTAACTGAGGTCCTTTTTTACGAAAATCAACGAATTTAAAAAGTAAAAAATTAGAGATAATGGTAATTTAATGAATTACTCACCGAGCCAAAGTTGGCTTTTGGCAAAATGACAACGTGGTTTCAAGAATCATATCGTAGGTTATTTCAACGACCGACAAATGCCTCTTGATTATTTCTTCGCAATCGATGCCTTTGTCAGAGGTGAGCAATGATGATGATTTTTGAGAAAATGCTGCACACTTTTCCACAAATAGGTGGCTCTTTGCTGACGACGATTTACTATTTGGTATTTTACAACGTACGTTTGAACCTTGGCATTGGCCTCTGCAAATAAAGTCACCCATTAGTTAAACTGGAATATAGTTCATCTCGCTTTGTTGGTCGAGTTAACGAGTTTTTAAATCGTAAAAATTGAAAAGAAATAAACGAAAAAAGTCTTAAAGCACACTTACTGGTTATGATCATCTTCACTAGTTGAAAAAATGTCAACATTGTCTCCTTCTTGTACACACACAAAATGTTACAACTAATTCGCAAATTAACACTTTTCTAGTATTATTAACTCAGCTGGAATCGCACTGATATTCACAGAAACCACCGACACAAAAATATTGAGAACCGAGAATCGAAAACACACTACAGGTATATAAAATTCAATCAATCGACTATCTTGTTATTCCGGGTTCGACTGCCAACGAAACTAAAGAAACACTGAATGCCTACTCGCCTTCTGCCAGGTATTAAAATGATTACTCGAAAAAAACCCTGTTTACGTTTATCCAAATACCTATGCGATACAATTATAGACGTCGTTTCGTCAAAATACCGCGCAAATGGTGAAAAAACATTGATACAGTTTGACGCACTCAGCTGATGGGAATCCAGAAATCCTACGTTAATCTATATTTAAATCGCTACACAAAACTGGTTTCCCAAAGATGAGAGAAAAAAAAACCAGCAAGCGGGAATGCAATTGACGTATTTTGGAGGTCATTTCACGAATTATTGTGTGCGGATGAGAAGAGAAGCATATTTTTTGTGAAATTAAACAACTCGGGAAATTATTGTATTTTTGTAATTAGAAGCATGTAATACCTCTGTATGTTGAATTTTTGCTGACGTTTTACGTAGGTAGATTAATGGATCAGAACGAAGAACAGCGTTTTAAAGTAAACATAAGACTCGAATCGTGGGCAAATTCGTGAAATAATTATACATCCTATAGGATAATTTTCACATTGATAGTTGATACTCGTGGGGTTATAAGTAGCTATTCGAGCCTATTTATATATTGCAGCTTATTATGACAAATGATGTAAATATTACTAGTTCGGTGATCATGAATGAAATTTTTATTCTTTTGAGACAATCGAATGAAAAGTAATTCTAAATTCAAGCCTATGTTGCAATTTATTATGGCAAATGATGTAAATATTACAAGTTCAGTGATCACGAATAAAATTTTTATTGGTTTGAGACTACATATCGAGTGAAAAGCAACTCTAGTTTATTTTATTTAGTGATAGAAAATATGCATTTATTCATAACTTCCTGTTTACTTTCTGTTTCAGGTGAGTAAGAAATCAAATTTTCCCTGCATGAATTAGAGAACATGAAAATGAGTAAGTTAATGGAATTTAATGTTAATCGAAGAGGTGACGAACGAATTTTTCATGAATTTACTCATCACTGAAACATGATTTAACCACATGATCAGAAAATTAAAATCAAGAAAGTGGTTTCGATTATTCAATTTAAGGAGATTTTCTAGTGTTAATAATGAAACTGTGATTATTTTTCAAAGTTTGCCTGGGATTTTTCCTGGAGATACGATCGTATTTTTGATAAATTCTGAGGTAAAAAATAAAGCGATTTTCCCATGATTGAAATCAAATCGGGTTGGTCGAAATAAAGGTTGTGCCACTGATCGAAAAATGCTGAAAATTTGCATGAAGGTTTGAAGCAGCACGATATTTTTCTGTGGTCTCAAGAATGGCGATCCGAACTTGTTAAAAATTGACTTAGAAGGTCAATGAACCTGGTGACCCAAAAATAAGTGATTTGCAAATTTTCAACTGCTCAGTAGAACCCTAAAAGTGGTCTGGCTTTTGATGGCAATAGCCTAGGTCGAAGCAGAATCTCAAATATGTGTACTATTTTTTGGAACTGGGGCATTTTCCCCAAAGCAGGGTGGATATGGGCTGGTGCAAAAAAAAAACACGATTTGTTCGAAAATACCCTTTCATTGAGGACCCATATCCCTATGCAAAGACACCTTCGGATCTAAACATTTTTCTGAGTGACTTTCAACTCAAAATAATAAAATAAAGGTCCCTACTTAATACTGAATTTGGTCAAAGTCTTCCAGAATTTTTTTAATGATCCAATCTAACTACATGTAACAATTTTTTCAGTTTTTGGGAAATAATTGGGGTCAAAAGAGACGCAGGAGAGATCTAATTAGAAAAATCAAACTTACCACGTATTTTTTTTTTTTTGATTTTCGGAAAATTTCGGGAGTAGATGGCGGACGTTGGAGGGGACGAATCTGAAAAATTGGTCAATATTCGTATTCAGCGTTTCCAAAAATCACATAAACTGAGTGAGAAACAATTTTTTTTCAATTTTTATCATATTTGGGGGACCAATGTGAAACGTTAAAGAAGACCATCACTCAATGTTTTCAATTTTTAGGACTTTTTTGAGAATCGATGGAGGCATTGGAGGTGCTGAATCAATAAAACAAGATGATAATTATTTGTATTATTTAGAGCTCCAAAAACTCTGATAAAACACATGTCAAATAATTTTATCAACTTTCAAGCGATTTGGAAGACTAATGGATGGGTTTGGTGGACCATACTTATTTGACATTTTTTTACGGTTTTTCCAAAATTTTGAGGCTGTACACTCCCCCCCTCTCTGGGTTTTGAGAATTCCATCACCAAAAGTTCATAGTATTAAATATGTATCATTAAAAGGCGGGTATGTTTTCGCATGATTGATTTTTTTCAAATTTTCTAATCATAGCTTCAAAACTTGGAAAATATTCGGGAGCCCGCTCAAGGATCCATTGCACCCCCCTCGATCCTCTGGGACAACTTTTTTCTTAGAGGGGGAGTCCTAAGGAACATTTCTAGCCCTTGTACTCAAAAAAAGTGGCCCTACTTACAGAATGGCGGACATTTTGATTGACAGGTCAGCCGAAATCGCAGATTTTGCGTTCCAACATAGGATTTGCACAAAATTTTTCAAACCGTACAAAGGTAGATTGAAAGATCAGGCAAAAATTCATCACCTGTCAAAATTTCAAGTGTTAATGTGCGTTTTTCGATTTTTGGTGAATTTTTGAAAATCAAATTTAGGCCAAAAGTGAGGGAAAAAATCAAAATTTTACCAAATTGACCAAGAAAGCTAAAATTTGGGATATACCCTATTTTCGACATACCAAACTGATTCGAAACTGTTTTAAACCGTTTTGAGCAGTTCTGGAGCCTCCATCAGATTTTTGAAACTCGAAATTCCCGCAATATTTCATCAAAATGGAGTTGGAAAGCTGAAATTAATTCTGCAAACTAATTTCAGTACGCTACGTAGTCAACTGCTGGGGGATTTCAAGTCGTTTTGGAGCGTCCAGGAACTTTTTGAAAATTCCTGGAGCTTGCAGCGGAATTTTGAAACTTCAAATTTTTTCAAAATTTCATCAAAATGGAGTTGGAAAGCTGAAATTAATTTTGCAAACTAATTTCAATACGCTACGTAGTCAACTGCAGGGGGATTTCAAGTCGTATTGGAGCGTCCAGGAACTTTTTGAAAATTCCTGGAGCTTCCAGCGGAATTTTGAAACTTCAAATTTTTTCAAAATTTCATTAGATGGAGATGGAGAGCTGAAATTTACTCTACACTCCAATTTTAACACTCTCTGAAGACGAATTCAGGTGGGTTCAAGTCATTTTGGAGTCACCAGCGAATTCTTGAAAATTACTAGAGCTTCCAGTAGATTTTTGAAACTTGAAATTCCCGCAGCATTTTACCAAATGGAGTTTGCAAGCTGAAATTTACTTCGCAAGCTAATTTCAACACGATGTGAAGTCGACTACATGGTGGTCTCAAATGGTTTTGAAGCTTCCAGCTACTTTTCGGAAATTTCAATTTCCCCAAAAACGCCATACAACCTTTCAAAAAGTCGCTGTAGGCTCCAAAACGACTTGAAATTCACCAGCATTCGACTGCGTATAACGTATTGAAATTAGTTTGCAGAATATATTTCAGCTTTCCAACTCCATTTGACAAAATGTCGGGGAAATTTCAAGGTTCAAAAATCTACTTGAGGCTCTAGTAATTTTCAAAAAATCGCTGGACGCTCCAAAACGAATTGAAATCCCCCTGCAGTTGACTTCGTAGCGTATTGAAATCAGTTTGCAGAATAAATTTCGGCTATCCAACTCCATTTGATGAAATTTTGTGGGAAATTCGAGTTTCAAAAATCTGCTGGAGGCTCCAGAACTGCTCAAAATGGTTTGAAACAGTTTCCAATCAATTTGGCATGTCGACAATAGGGTTTATCCCAAATTTCAGCTTTCTTGGTGAATTTGGTAAAATTTTGATTTTTCCCCTCATTTTTGGACTAAATTTGGTTTCCAAAAATTCACCAAAAATCGAAAATGGAACTTAAGCACTTGAAGTTTTGACAGGTGATGAATTTTTGCCTGATCTTTCAATCTACCTTTGTACGGTTTGAAAAATTTTGAGCAAATCCTATGTTGGAACGCAAAATCTGCGATTTCGGCTCACCTGTCAATCAAAATGGCCGCCATTTTGTAAGTAGGGCCACTTTTCTTTTGAGTACAAGGGCTAGAAATGTTCCTCAGGACTCCCCTTTAAGAAAAAAGTTGTCCCGGAGGATCGACGGGGGAGGGGTACAATAGATCCTTATGCGGGCTCCCCAACTAAAACTTTTAACTGTCCTCAGTAATTAGATAGGGTATCTAACATGTAGTGAAAGTAGTGCAAAAATAGAAATTTTGAAAATTTGTTGTGAAAAAGTAGTGAATTTAGTTGAACGAGTTGTAAAAGGATGGAAAAAATTAAAGGCGCACCAAAAACCTTTAAATCATTGAAAAAAAGATCATTTTTTTATGAAATAGGCAACTTGCTTTTTTTTAAATTTCGAGTGAAATTATTAAAAAATATCTTGTCGTATAAATTTTCTTTAGTATTCAATTTTTTTCTAATTTTCTTGTGAAAAATTTAACGTTGTTGATTTTTTTTGTGTGTTGGAGAGGGAGAGGGGTTATACAAATTTTCTTTCAATTTCAATTTTTTTTCCTGCGAAAAATTTGAGTTTGTTGATTTTTTTGGGTGTAGGAGGGGAAGAAGGGTCTAGTGGAGAGTCATTTCAATTGGCTACCGAAAAATAACATAGTAAAAAACACTTGCTTTGGAAGGGTGAGTGGGTGAGGAAGCCAATGATAGCGATTTTTTTTCTTTCCCAACGTAAGAAAAAATGCAAAAAATTGGAGGATCTAATCCCAAAATCTGCCTGATTTGACTTGGAATGACCCTGTAGAGAAAAAGAAATAGTGAATGATTTTTCTGTCGAATCCAACACCTTGTGAAAGGGACTGAGAGCTTTAAAAAAAACTTCGAAGTAACTAACTCACATTTTTAATGATTTTCAAGGTTGAAGTTCTTCTGCATTATTATGAGGCCCAATTCGATTTTTTTCTGGGATTTGTGATCAAAATTTGTAAGTATGGCATTTACTTTTTTTTACAATTTGAAAAAAAAAACACGTATCAAAGAAGTAAATAAAACTGCAATACGTATATTTGACTAAAGCGTTGATAAAATGAAGTATCCTTTCATTAAGCCGATGATTAAAGTAGATAAAGAAAGCACATTTCTTTTCTTGAGTTTTTTCCTCGGAGCTTTTCAATTCCAACTTTTCCAATTCTTCCATCATGTTTAATTTTCTATAACGTCACGGCCAAACAATGCTCTGGATCCAGTCCAGGTAATACGCCACTTTGGTATACACTCCTGGTTCGGGCTCATCAGAATTTCCGCATATTTTACCAAAAGATGTGACTCCAATTACGTCCCACATGCAGAACATTTTGCCTATTAGAGCTTGCATAGGACCTCCAGAATCGCCCTACAGTTCAAAAAATGTATGATTTTTCTGTTAAGCGCATTCTGGCAGAATATTGTGTCTTAAAGGGAGTCGGTCAACTTACTGAACATGTATCATTGACTCCAGCGTAATCTCCGGCACACATCATGCTATTTGCGTCGTAACCCTGGCTAAGCCTAACGTCACTTTTGGTATTGTACGATTCCCTGCATCGTTCATCATCCATCACTTCGATTGTTGCTTTGAGTAAATGGTCACTATGACGATAACCTATCGAAAAAGGATTCAATTGTACATAGCTTTGCTGAGTGAAAAATGGATAATGTTGAAAATTTATTTTACCATGGCCTACTGCACCCCAACCGGTGATACTTGCTTTGGAATTAACTTGACTGGCAGTTGAGGTGTGTAAACAAGCTGGCCTTACGAAAGGGCTCATCGCAACAGTGGTGTTTAATTCAAAAAGCGATATATCGTTGTAGTATGAAGGTGCTTTGTAATTTGGATGATCGTATACTTTTACTATTCTGTAAATTTGTGGTTTGGCCTTGTCATCAGTCGAAGTTAGGTTTAGATCGCCCAGTAAAGCCCATCTTGGAACACCCCTAGTGAATGAAATTTGAAATACCATTGTAGAGAACATCCGCGTATATCTCGATATATTGAGAATATTATTATGAAATGCAAATTTCTACCAACTGGGCTGACTGTCTGCCACAGTGTGCTGCGCTCAAAATGAACCGTTCGCTGATCAAAGAACCTCCGCAAGCCCATTGGACGTCTTTGAAGTCATTACCGTAGCCGATCAACGCCTGCAACAATGCAAGAAAACTTATTGTGAGGACTGATTTAATTCATTTGTTGTACTAACAATAAGTGAAAAGGTCCCTCATTACTTATTTCATATTTGTCGGAAATTCGATAAATGAACGTTTAGTATCTTAAATTCGCCTTTCTAGTATGTATTTTGTGAATGCCATAGAAACATGACCTCTCAAAAGAAATAAAACAGAAGAATGGTTTCCTTTGAAATGAAGGCTTGGCGCAAAATGCTGTGGTCATCGTGGACGGTGCAGCGGATAAATGCGTCTGTAACAGTAGATCTGAGTGAGCCACAAGGCTGAATGCTCTTTTAAAAAGTAAGAAAACTGAACTATTTCGGGACGTAGTATTTTGTAGTTCATAAAAATGACAAAAACTTGGAAACATCATGCTTGAACATATCTCGGGCTAGTGGAGCAGAATAAGATTGCAAATGACATGGTGTCAGCTAAAATCAGTTGCTGGAATACTGAGCATTGGTCATAGCTCAGTAACTGCACTGAGTGATGTGAAAAAAATTATCATTTTGAGTTGTATGGTAAGTAACTTTGAAAAAACTGTGATAAATTCTCAACATTTTACTCGAAAACTTGGAAAAAATTTGGTAATTTCCATTTGCCCACTTAGACTAGGTACCTACTTAGTATGTATAACCTACAGTGTGTCCAAAAATTTCCTGAACCTAGTTTTGACATGATCATGTATAGTGAATGGGCTCTAGCATATATGATCATACCTAAATGGTTTCATACATGATGAACATGATGAAAATGATAGGTATGATCAAGTATGATTCAGTATAATCAAAATCATGATCATGTGTGGGATATTTTCCTAGCATGAACATGTATGATTATATACTCATATGATCATAGCCAAAATCACACCAACAGACACGAAATATTGCCACAGTTTCAGTTTGGCTTTCGAAAACATACAGCAACTGCACATCAACTCCATTGTCTTACTGAAATTATTCACCAACAGTACACCGCCACAGCGTTTCTCAACATTAAACAAGCTTACGACTCTATATGGCATTCAGGTCTCCTACAAAAATTGCAGAATACTCAAGTACCGCGTTACTTATTCCATATTATCAAATCGTTCTTATCAGACCATTACTTCCAGATTTTCATCAACGATTCACTTTCAGACCCTAAACCTATCTTCAGAGGTGTTTAAGCCCTACGCTTTTCAACATCTACTGCAACGACATCACAACTTCATCAAATGCTAAACTTCTGCAATTTGCAGATGATACCTGCTTATGCACCCAAAATAATAATCTCTCCAGTGCAATCGATGAACTTGAACAAAGTATCAACACTACTAACTCCTGGCTAAAATCATGGAAACTTGAACTCAATCCAAACAAAACAGTTACAAAAATCTTCACACTGAGACATCACTGTAACCCTGCCAGAAACATTAATATCAAAAACACTACAATGGACAGGAGTGATGATGCCGTTAAATATCTTGGAGTATACCTTGACAAACGACTCACTTTCACAAGTCACATCTCACAGAAATTGAAACCTACCTACCTACTTCAAACTCAAAACACTTTTCCCACTAATCAACAGAAGTTCCCACTTGAAAAACCAAATAGCATTACTAATCTATAAGACTATTCTTCATCCTACATTTACATATTTGGCTCCAGTGTGGTAACTACAGTAGGTACAGTAAAACCTCGATAAGTGCTACCTTGATAACTGCAAATTCGTGTTAAGTGCAACAGAAATGTAATCCCCGGTCCCTACAGTCAATTTACCATGTAAATTCACCTTCATAAGTGCAAATAGTAACCTCGATAAGTGCAACAATTTTTTGGCAGTAGAAAGCACTTTTACCTCTATAAATGCACGTTGCTGTATGTTTCACCTCTATAAGTGCAAAATTACCTCAATAATAAAAATTGTAGGCGAATTTAACCTCTATAAATGCAAGTTGCTCTACGTTTTGCCTCTATAAGTGCAAAACTACCTATACAATAGAAATTGTAGGTGAATCTAACCTCTATAAGTGCAAGTTGTTGTACGTTTCACCTCTATAAGTGCAAAATTACTAGGCAATGGAAATTGCGGGAGAATTGAACCTTTGTGAATTGTTTACCTCGATAAGTGCACACTGTGGAAAAATAACCTTGCTAAGTGCAAACCTTTTCAAGTGAAAAACTTGATAGGTGCAATAATTTTTCCTGTCCCTTGAGTTTGCACTTATCGAGGTTTTACTGTACCTCCAAACCAAACAAAAACTTCAAACATTCCAAAATAAATGTTGTCAAATTGCCACTAACGCTCCATGGTTTTGCCGGAATACCCAAATATGTACAACGAGAGCTCAAAATTGAAATGATCGACGACTTTCTAAAAATTGTAACTGAAAAATACCTGAACAAAATAATCTGAAAACACCCTTGCTTGTTGCTTCGATATTGGGCGAAATCGCTCTTCAAGACTCAAACCAAAACTTCCTCAAAATTTCTTTTAGGTTCTTAGCCCTAACTCTTTTCTTTCTTAAGTTTTTTTTCAAGTATCCTATGCATAAAATAATTGTGCTGAACAGAATAATGATAAAAATTTTCATTCATTCAAAATCCATATAAATGATCAAAGTCAGAACTTTTTCCCAAGGAGTTCACGATATTTTTGGACACACTGTAGTATGTATCTCATCTCATTTTGCAAATTTAATGGTAATTTCTCGTAAAATACTGGTAATTTATGGTAAATGACTGGTAATTTATGTTGAATGACTGGTACGTAATTTATGGTCATGCTAAATTGCTGGTGATTTATGGTGATGGTAAATTACTGTTAGTTCAAGGTATTGGCAAATTAGGTACTGGTAATTTTTTAGGTTAATTACTTGTGACTTTTGGGTAAATTGCTAGCATTTTTTTAAAAATTACTCAGAATTTTTGGGTTAATAACTTGAAATTTCTTGGTAAATTACTGGTAAACTTTGATTACCCACCGATGAGAAATAATATTTGAGTATGGTAATTTTTGGGTTAATTACGGTAATTTTTGGGTAAAATACGGTAATTTTTCGGTAAATTATGGTAATTTGGGGGTAAATTACAGTAACTTTTGGATAAATTACCAATCATTTTTCAGTAAATTACTATGTGGTAATTTTTGAGTGAATTACTGGTAGTTTCTAGGTAAATTATCAATCATTTTCAGCCAAATTACTGGTAATTTTTTGGGTAAATTACTTGTAGTTTACGGGTGAATTATTGGTTAACTTTGATTAATTACTGGTAACTTTTCGTAAATTTCTGGTAATGTTTGGTAAGTTTTCAATAATTTTTTGTAATTTTGGGTCACGGTGATTTTTTTTTTTGCAAATTACAGGTATTTTACTGACAATCTTTGGCGAATTAATGGTGCTTTGTGGTAAATTACTGTGATCTTGGTTTTAAATAACTGCATAAAATTAAATTACTGGGTAAAGTTTGCAAATAAATCTGAATTCTTGTAAATCTTGTGGACAGTTTTTAGTATAGGTACTTTGTAAGTTGTATTACTGGAAATCTTTAGTCTGTAAATTTGTAATTTTTGGTAAATCCATAAAATTGCTGCTAACGTACGAATTACTTAGTGGTAATAATTGTTGGGAAAGTATTTGTAATTTTTGATAAATTAAGAAAGACGAAAAGACGAAAGGACGAAAGGACGAAAGGACGGAAGGATGGAAGGACAGAAAGACGAAAAGACAAAAAAACGAAAGGACGGAAGGATGGAAAGATGAAAAGATCAAAAGACCAAAATAGGGAAATGAGGGAAAGACAAAAAGACCAACAGAGGTAAAGACGAAAATATATGAAAAGACGAACAGACGAACAGACGAACAGACAAAAAGACGAAAAGAAAAAAAGATGAAAGAACGGAAGGATGGAAGGACGGAGGGACGGACGGAGGGACGGAAAGATGAAAAGACCGAAAGACCAAAAGAGGGAAAGACAAAAAGACGAAAAGAGCCCATTGATAATTTCATACGATTTACTGATGATTACACGTAAATCACTTGTAATTTTCGATAAGTTACTGGTCACTGGTCAATGTAATCCTGGCATTTGAAACCGAGAAAAAACTTTAGGATTGTTTATGTTATGTCAGAGGGTCAAACTTTTAGAAATTTGAGAACAAAATTAAATCAATTTCCAATATTTGAATAAAGTGATTAATTTTAGGTCCCAGTTTTAAGAATTTAAAAAAAAAACTAGATACACCAATTTGTGTCACTTATTTGAGATACACAGAAGTATAATTTTAGATTTCAAGTTGAAAAAAAATCTATAAATTGCTAGAATTGTACCATACTCTCAAAAATATTCATCTGACATTTTGTCAAACTTTTGAAAGTTTAAAAAAAAATCTGTAGGTAGGGGTAATCAAATTTTAAATAAAAAACATCAATAATTTAAAACTGTCCTTAGGGAGCTAAGTAGAGTTTTTTCTTACGGTTTTTTTTTTTTTTTTTTTTTTTTTTTTTTGGGTGTTTATATTCTGTAGAAGAGAAAAGAATAATTTTACCAAGCAGATAAGAAATAGAAAGATTCTTTCAAAATAGGCACATACTTACATGATACATGAGAAGAATAGTTCGAAAGTTGACCTGTTAGAAAAAGGAAGAGAGTTCTAGATTCCTATCACTTAATTGAAGGCTACTTTTTTTTTAAATTCATGAACAGGGTTTGATATTTTTTCGAGGTGAAAGGTACAGAAAATACTCTGATTTGTTGAAGTAAGAATCTATTTTTATAGAAGAGGTATAGGTGGGAGGATTGCGTATTAAAATAGCTTTCGAAATTAAGGACTGTTTCTCAGTCAAATTTTACTTTTGTACCTACCTCTTGAGAAAATCAAAAAATGAAAATACAATATTTTGATCTGTACTGCTGAACTTACCATATGAGGGTATTCTCTTGATTCGGCTGCTGCTCCTCCACTTATTAATGTCTCCACTATTACGCAATCCGGTACACCATGCCAGTATCCTACTTCTCCTGGTAGACTGGGATCAACCCATTTTTGTGCATATCGATATTCTGCATATTTTTCACAATCTGCAAATGTACAAACGTAGGTTTATCGATATCTGTCTGTACCTGTTGGAGAATTCTCATTTTCTAAAAACCGTGCAAATTCACACGTCACACTCACTCAGAATAGCAGTTGCTGTAGAATTCTTGAAACGATTCGCAGTTTGAGGATTTTGTGGTATTGCTGGAGCTACTGGAGGACGAACAGTTGGTCTGTATTGCTGCGGAGGAGTTGCTGGTGGAGCGAAGTGTGATGGATTCTGCGGTGCCGGAGTCGCTGGTGGGCGAACATTTTGAGGATTTTGAGGCGCCGGGCGAACCGTTAGTGGAGGACGAAAGTTAACTGAGTTCTGGATTTCAAAAAATAAAATGCAAACTAGAATTCATCAATTATATTTTTGATGCAGCTCGCCTAGCTTAGCAGAGTTCAGCCCTTCTTGGCCTGAAATTGGTTGAATATGTTGGACCAGATGGAAACTTTAGGGTACCTGACTTACCTGATCTTTTCAGTGCTGCTGAAATTTATTTTCAAGTTGAAAAAATTCGCTTCTAGCTTAAATTTTTTCAACAGTTTCGATTTTTTTTATGAAAACGGAGAAAATAACTGCGTTAGAAAAATGAAATATTTTATTTTGAGTTTAAAAATTCAAGAAATTGAACTATTTTTTTTTTTTTTTTTTTGGTAAATCAAAATTTTAAAATGTCTTTGATTTATTTTTATGAAAAGAAATTTTTTAGTCCTGTTCCACTAAGATAACTCAATTTTTTTTTTATTATCTTGGATGAAAATGCCTTAGACGTCAGTCTAAGCGATTTCAAAAACCCAACATTTGTTTCCAAATTAATTTGAGCCTATTTCCAAAATCAAAAATTCAAAAGTATATTCTCTTACCTGGGTCGTGGAGGAAGCTACTGTCGGATTTGGTGACACATTACAGCATATCTTCACCTCGCCATATTGATCTGGGTGAAAGCACCGTAAAGCTTTTCTCGTCTGGACTAGTTCTGCTGCATTGGGACACATGGAGTATGGAGTACAAGATTGTCCATATCTTCTGCATGGATCTTAAAACACATACCGGGACATAGAACAGAAGAATGTTGCAATGTAAATTATATTAAAGCAGGATGTCCTGAAAAAAAATCGTAACAAGTTTTAGTTCTTCGATGTGAGAAATAAAATATTGGTGATATACTTCTATATGTAGATAGTCTGACCACTTGTAATGTATTCGTTCAGCATTCGACTCGAGTACTTCGTGGCATAATTAAAAAACAGTCTTTGCCAAAACGTATTCTCAAGTTGGGTTTCCCCTTCTTAAAATCAATTTAGAATAATTATTTTCTCCCCGAATGTGTATTGTATGAAGTTTGTTCCATCATTAGTTGGATTTAAATTTAATAGATCGACGCAAAATTGACGAAATTATAGTTGAATTAGTTGTCTATGTGCTTAAGTACTCGTGGTTTTATGAGAATTGGCAATAAAACAGCTTATATGAGTAGGTAAATAATACTTTTGACGTCAACAAAGTATTATTTCCATACGCGATGTAGTTATCATGAATTATGATTTTTTTGAAAACATAGTTGACCCGGTGAACTGTTTATATTGCTTGTAATTAGAACTGCCTGACGAGTTCTCATAAATTACGCTGAATGACGCACTTCACATGGATAAATTTAAATACGAGTATAATTTTTTTGAAAAATTTCTTCTCAAAAACCGACCGAAGCGTAACAAATGAAAGAAGTTCTCGTATTGTTGATGATTCTATCTAAAGATGGTAACAGCTTTCGAAATTTAATAGTTGAATGATTTTTTCAAACACTGAAAAATTCATCTAATCAATAATTCTCCAAACAATGAAACTATCCGAGCACTTATCCTATCTTTGGATTAAGCTCATACCTACTTACTCAATTAATTCAAATTCGAAAAATATCAACAAAATGTTGCCAAATAAACCGAATTAAGTTATTAATAGTCGTAAAAAGCACGTATATTTACCTTGTCCTTGGCTGCTACAAAGACGAACGTTTACGCAAAGTAAAAATATCGAGATTATGATCGAATCGTAACCATTTAAATATCGCGATATCGACATACTGGATGAATTTTAATAAAATATCAATATACTCTGCGAGTAAAACGATGCAGTCGCCATATGAGTCACTACACAATTAACACCTAGAATCTTACTATGATTATCCCAATCCGCATATACGCGGAATAAAGACGCCATTTTGTACCACCAGTAAGGTTTACCACAATGTTACTTCGTGGGGGGAAATCTGTACAGCATCCAGGAATCTTAATCCACGTGGTTGTACTTGCCTAGGTATCTTGATCAGTATTGTAACCCGAGTGGTAATATTTATTTTGGTGTATCTCCTCCCTGTTCTCCTTCCATTGCATAGAGTGCTTTGCGTGACTTGTAAATTCAAAAGTAAGATTTTATAGTGATACATATTATTTGTGATGTGGTCATTGAGCTGGTATTCGAATCGAATAAGTGTATCTAGATCTACTCTTTTTTTTCTCCCTTAATTTTTAGATTTTGTTAGGTTCACGTATTTTTTTTTTTTTTTTTTGTATCGGAGTATACGTTTCCAATCGTGAGAGTTGGATTGTGGATTGTGGACTGTGGAGGTCAAGTGTGTCTCTAGACGTAAAAATATGCATTTAGTTAATTGGTTCCGTTGATGACATTGCTGGCCATCGTTGTGACATTAATTTTTGTTTTCATTGATATTTCATGTACACTCACGTCAGTTGACCAATTGTAAGTGTAAAATTCAAACATTATAATACTCGTGGATTTAGTGAAAAAAAAGACTAAAAAAATTAACAAAAAAAGTTACCAAAACACGTATGTACATTAAGTATATTTTTCTGAGAAATAAATGAAAGACGTTTTACTTAGATGATGATGATGGTGTTGATGCGAAATTAAACGATTCCATGAACTCGTTCTCGGACAAAAAAATCAAATCGCCATAAATTAATTAAAATGTTTGAGTTACGTATTGATTATGACTTTGAAAATTACACGGTACGAAATTAAATATGTTGTATGTGTTGAAGATGAGAAACAGGTTTTTAAACACCTATCTTATGCGTTTTCATACTTGACTGCTAAATTGTGAATCTGGTATACAAGGTAGGTATTCGATTCCCGTTTATATCAATACGAGTAGGTAACTTTTTTATTGAAATACCTACCTAGTACCTATACTTATGCTTTTTGATAAATACTGAACTGACAGGGAGACCTTTTTTGTCGTTTCTTTTTTGGGGGCAAAGGTCGTAAGTCCATAGTTTTCTGTATCCTATCCCCACCTCAAACATCCAAAAGGAATTGATTTTCGCCTTATCTGTTTGAATAGTCCCCTTTTTGTTCCAGAATTGCCGATCAAATGTCCTGTTTTTTGCCAAACTTCCTTGTAAGGTTCTGTATTTTTTTTTTTTACCAAATTTGCCCCAAGTCAAAAAGTGTTATTTTTGAAAAAAAGGGTCAAGAAGTGTAAATTTTTTGGTAGGGAATGTCAAAAAGCGTCAATTTTTTGCAAAACAGGCAAAAAGTATCTAAAAGATCAATTTTTGGCGAAATTTTCAAGCAGTTCAGTTCTTGCCAAGATTGCCTAAAAAAAAACTCAATGTTTACCAAAATAATTGTCAATAAAATCTTAGTTTTTTGCCAAAATTGCCAAAGAGTGTCAATTTTTGGGAAGTTTACTCAAAAAGTAGTAAGCCTAATGTTTTTTCGTCAAAATTCTTTGGACGTAGTTTTTTGATAAAATAGTTAAAATTGCCCTAATTTTTTCCAAAATTACTAGTATTTTGCTGCCAAAACGTCCCAAAAGAATTGATTTTTGCCCCTTTCCTACCCAAGAAAGTTTGCTGCTCAAAAGTCTCATTTTTTACAAAATTGTTGAAAAGTTTTGTTTTTGTAAAATTTTATTTTTTATTATTTTAATTTTTTCATAGTAATTATTCGATATTTTTTGAAATTTCCTTGGTAAGGCGAAGGGGGGGGGGTACTTGTATTTGGTTACTTTTTTAACATTGTACTTGGTTACTTTTTTATCAACTCAATTGCCAAAACTACTAAAAATGAGGTTTAGTTATTTTTTCTAAATTTTGGTTACCTGAATTACTTTTTTTTTAATTTTCAAAAACTCAGTTTTTCCCAACTTTGGTTCAACTTTTTTTAAAAAACAAAAGAACAGAAAAAAGTAAGTGGTATCAACAAAAATGAATAATTTGCAAGAGTGAGTATACAAATTTTTATTCTTTTTCACCTGGATCAGGTTGCTTGGTTCATCAAGAGGAGCCAGTCCCTGAGGACAGATGAGAAGGCAAAGACAACACCAGGGAAATTCTGCGCATCCACCTTGTGTGGGTTAGTAACATGTTGCTATTCGATTGATTGGAATTGATAAACACGGTAAAGCAGAGTTTTCCAGTTGGTGGAACAGTGGAGAGGAATGGCAAGCCAAGGATCCAAGCCTTTATAAATACCGCTCATGATTAATCATACACAAGAACCGTTGAACACCAACAACTCACTCACTGCAGTCCCAGGGAAGCGAATGCTTCAGAGTGAGGAGGCAAATTACCAGCACCTAAACTGGCAAGTTTGGCTGAGGGAGTAAACTCCTACAGAAAATCAGGGTGGAAGACAATGGGAACCCACTACCATTATATTCCCAAGAATTAAATGTGATGGACATGAATATACCTATCAATGGCCCGAAGTCTCCATCAGGGTGATCCTGATCCACCTAGTCAACCGACTATGGTGCAAAGAATATGAGGAGTGGAAACAAGGCGGAACAACATCAATGTCACAACCTGGAATGTAAGAACACTATCAGATTGGAAAACTTGCAAATGTTGTTTTGGAAGCCAGGAGACTACAAACTGGCAGAACTGATTAAGTGGGTCAGGATGGTCAGTGAGGACATGGGGTCATTGACTTTTTAGATATGGACAACTAGCGGCTCATAAGCTTAACATACGGCTATTGTCTTGAACATAGTAAGTCAAGGGTTGCGATCTGCGCATGTGTCAGCTCTGTTGTGACGTTATACCACCCAGGTATGGTTACATGGAGTTGCAGGAGGTATAACATCGTCACCTGGTAGGACATCATTTTTCAGATTCCGGCATCAGCATGTGCAGAAGCCAAACCTCGACTAACTGATGAACCATGTTCAAGACCATTGGCTTATGTACCGCTAGCAGTCCATATCTAAAAAGTCAATACACGGGGCTCCTCATAAATGTGGGGAAAACCAAGGTCATGGTTGGTGATAGAGCTGGATACTTACTGGAATCTGAAACCTTGAATGAATTTGAAAAAGTGAACTCATTTATTTGGGTTCACTTGTGGATGCTGATGGAGGATCAGACAAGGAAATTAGAAGAATAGCTCTTGGAAAAGCTGTGATGTCTTGGTTGAGAAAAGTCACCACCACTCGAGAAATCTCCATAAAAAACGAGGAAGAGACTAATCAGGATGCTAGTTTTTCCCAGTTTTCTTATACATGGAGCAGAGACCTAGACATTGAAGCAAGATGATCAAAGAAGAATATTGATGCCTTTGAAATGTGGGTATGGGGCAGGATGTTGAAGATACCATACACTGTACACCGAACAAATGCATCAATTGTGGAACAACTGCAAGAAGCAAGAACCAGCCAAGCTAAATAAAATATGTGAAACCAGGATAATGAGTTATTTTGTACACATAGCCAGTAGAGGACTGGAAAACATTGAAAAAGGAATTCTCTTTGGCAGGGTCCCCAGAACATGAGGAAGAGGGAAATCTACAACAAGGTGGAATGATGCAGTCTGGAAAATAGCTGTTGGCTCAGTTGCAAATGCGGCCACACTAGCTCAAGACAGAGAGGAGTGGCAGTGGTTGTTGGGGGCACACTAGTTGCTTGCAACTATGACGTTGATGATGATGATGATGATGATGATGATGATGATGATGATGATGATGATGATGATGATGATGAAACTACAGATTGACATATTAGGAATAAGCGAGACCCAATGGACTGGAAATGACAGAATTTGGGTTGATAAAGATTATGAAAGGATTTTCGCTGGAAAGGACAAATATGAACATAGTGTTTTTATACTGATACATACCAGAATCAGTGATAAAACCAGTGCTATAATTCCTAAATCAGAGAGGATAATATTGGTGAGATTATAATCTCATCATCAATGTGTTTGGAAATCAAACAATGGATCTAAGTCTGAGGAAGTGAATTATGCTATGCTACATATGGACTGTTCTGAAGTACCTATATTCTTGTAAAACATGGACCATGAGTGCAGAATGTGAAAATAAAATATCCACATGTGATGTTACACCAAAGGCTACTGAATATTAACAATTTTTGGTAAAAAGTGAGACATTGAAAAGTTTTGCAAAAAGCAGGCGTTGCTGCTTTATCAAAAATTGGCAAATAGTCGAATCTTTTGCTAAAATTGTATGTCTTGCTTCCGGTCAAGAATTTTCACATTTTTGTTGAAGATAGTCAAAAATTTACAAAATAATCAAACTCACAAGCTAAAATTTCGAAGAAATATCACTTTTCGTTATATAAGGGAGAAAAAGTGATACTTTTGCTCCCCCTTGCTGACCCTGTGGAAGTGGATACTGGTGTTTTTCTCCCTCATAACAAAAAATATTTCATTCAACCCAGGAGTAAAAGTGATTTTCTACGATTTTGAATTATTGCCAGAGCGACGTGAGGGAAATAATTCAAAATCATAGAAAATGACTCTCGCTCCCTAGTTGAATAAACTACTATTTTTGCCAATAGTTTCCAAAAAGCTCTGCTTTTTACTGAAATTGTTGGAAGTCTTTTCTGTGATTTTGCACCAGTTTTGTATAAAAATTTCACGGTTTATTAATTTTAACTTTTTTTCAAATGGCAAACCCCCTCTCAAAATTTTATCAGACATTTGGTTAATCATGTGAAAAACATCGACAAAATCCAAAGCACAAATTTAGAGAATTTTTTCCTATTTTTTTCACATAGTACATACATACTTACATTTAAATGGCGGTGAATAAGCAATAGTGCAATACACACTAAATGAAATATCTAATGAACTATCAATTAGCTATACACTTATACACAATGCATTACACTGACAGTATTTTCAATTACTCAAATGGTGACTATGTGGTGCTCTCCAAATATTGATCCATTCTATACCTACAGTTCTCAAGCTAATACTTTGTTATATGAAATAATAGGCAGGTTTTATCAAAATGATGTATTCACCAATATGTACACTATTCAACTGTTTACTGTCTCAGTACAAACTTACTGTCTAGCTTGATACCGACTAATATTATAAACGATATAAAAACGTCATGTTTGAGTGTCTTACTTATTCATTTTCACACACCTCAAAACCTATTCCTCAAACTCTTAACTCATCCAACTAGCTCATTCTCTGTACACTCCTATTTCTTATACAACATACTTACATCTACATAATTATATATACATCAGTGCATATTATGAAAATTTTAAATTCTAATCTTAACACAACACCACTCAAAACAACCAGTATCACTTGTCATTATCAAGGCCAAACTATACTCTGGATCCAATCTACGTAGTGCGATACTTTGGTGTAAACTCCCGGATATCCGTTATGTTGACAAATTCCAGTACCAAAAGAAGCGATTCCTATTATATTCCACTTACAAAGTTCACCTGGCGACAAGATTTGTAGCACACCTCCGGAGTCAGCCTGTTTTTAAAAAATCACAAAAATTAGTCTTGCCCCTCTTGTTATGTATGGCAGAAAACACCCTCTTGTCCTTCGGCTTAAAGTAGTATGTACCATTGTACCTTGATGTGGCTCTCCTCAAATGATCGACAATTCCAGTGCGGTCCTGCGTGTGCATCTCGGCCACAAATCATAGCATTTGAATCATAAAGGCGTGCCATCTCTGTGCTATTTTCATTAAACGATATTTGGCATTCTTGATGATCTATTATTTTTATAGCTGCTTCCAGTAAATTGTCGCTGGTTCTTTCGGCTATGAAATGAGAATCAAATGTTGAGAGACTGTCTAGATCAAATGAGGATTGCATCGTAATATTTTCTACCTCTGCCCGTTCTTTCCCAGCCAGTAATGGTCGCAAAACTGTTGATGGGTATATCAGAAGTCGATGCATGCAGACAAGCTGGCCTCAAATAAGGGTTGAATGTGACTGTGGCGTTCAACTCAATAAGCGAAATATCGTGCTGAAACGATGATGACTGCAGGTAATCCGAGTGGACATGGATTTTGACAATGCTATAAACTTTTGATTTGGGTGGTGTGTACCCGTCTTGTGGATACAAGACCACTTCTCTCAGTAAAACCCATTGTGGCGGACCCCTGAAAAAAAAACAAGAGAAATTTCAATATGTAGGTATTGGGTAATCACGGATTTATTGGAGATGTGCTGAAGTGAAAATTTCAACTCACGATGCTGATGTTTGACTACAACGCCCTGAAGTCATGACAAATTTTTCGCTTATTAAAGCTCCGTCGCAATCCCATGAAACGTTGTTGAATTCTCTTCCGTATCCAATCAGAGCCTATACATACAGATAAATCAGTTATTGGTAATTTGGTACTATCAGAGGGAGATATGCCTACAGGGTTACTCGAATGAGAGTATTTTATATACCCTAGTTCGGGTAACACTGCAAAGCCGGATAGTTTTGAAAATTTTGAGTCTAGCCTATATTTTAGATCTGGTAAAAATTTTGTACCATATGATGATAGTCTCGAGTTTTTCCTGGCGTTTTTTGAGGCAACGCTGCAGTATCTAAGCAGTCGCTAAGGTGTTTGTAATAGTATCCTTTTTGGCCTGGCAGTTGGGGGTCTGTCCATTTGTTCACATATCGATGTTCTCCATACTCTTGGCATTCTAAATAAGGAAATCTCAATAAATTCTTAAGTTTGAAAAACGACGAGATGAAATTAGTTAAACTTCAGAACAGAACTAAGGTTAGTATGGTATGTGAATTATAATAGTTACCTACTGTTACATGGAAATGAAAGTTTCGCTTTTTAATATAGTATTGTACTTACTTTGTAAAGCTATTTGTATTGCGGTGGAATTCTTGGAACTTGGCACTGGTCTCGGAGTAGTTGATGTATTACCAAATGGTCCACAAATTGCCTAACATCAAGCAGTATATTGCATTAATCACAAAATTCGAACAAAGTACTCAAATTTTGGCCCCTCTAGACTAATTTGAAATTTTTAGTTCGGTGCTGCTGGTTCAAAAAAGGTCAAATTGCGATTGTTTTCGAGTAGAGTGATCGTTTAAACACACCAGACGAATTATCTTGCCAAAAAAACTGCTCGTTGTGAGAAAATTCGATTTTTTCGTTTCTTTTTGTAATTTAAAAATTGGTCAAAAATTCACTTTTTAACTCGCGCTTCCGAAATATCCTAGTGTCCATTTGAAACAGTCGAGGGGGTGTTCAATAAGCTCCGATCGAAGTCATCAATTCTCACTTGAAAATCCCCTTTCACTCGATGGAATAAACTCATCACAAAAATCAAAATTTTAAAAAATTCAAAAAATAAACGAATTTTAGTTTTTTGCTATGAGTGTTATTTTCATCAACTTATTTATGAAATACGTCAGAAAGAGGTCAAAATAAGACAACAGAAACTTTTTTGATGTTTGTAATTGAAAATGAATTTTTTCAATTTTGATTTTTTTGTGATGAGTTCATTTCATCAAGTGAAAGGGTTCTTTTTTCCACTTTTTCAACGGATACGTAAAAATAGGGGTCGAATAGGCCAACTTCACCTATATCAGAACTTTTTTTCATAGGTTAAAACAAAAAATCACATTTTTTCTCAAACTTTCAATTTTTCCAAATCGATTTCACAAGATACTGCCATCCCATTTTTTTAATATATTGTTCAGCATAAAAAGTTGTCCATAATATATTTTTTTCAGAATTTTTGAGAGTCGGAACGATATGAAAACTACGTTTCAAAACTTTTTGAGCTAATTTTTCGTACGAAAAAAAGTGGCAACACTGATTTTTATGATATCAGCGAAAAGCCTTTCAAATCCCCTAACTATTGGAAAAAGTTCCATTTTGGTAGATATCGCGGTTATTGAGTAATCCTCTGCTGAAATGGATGATATTTTTAGTTCACTGAATACTTTGACACCCCCTAGCAGCTTTTAAAAAAGGACTAGAAGGCTCCCCTTCAGAAGGTCTTTCCACAGGAAAAAGTTCAAAAAATCGCCGACCCCCCCCCACTACCACTTCTTGGTTAAATTGGTGTAGAATGACCCTTAGGTTTGGAAAGAAAATATTTTCAAAATATGAAACTCCTTAAAAAATATGCAATGTGTAATTTTTCAAGCACCCTATTCAGTTCAGTCCTGAAGTGTCGTGAATTTCGACACAGATTATTTATGACATATGAAAATTATGTTCAGCTGAACTTTTAATCCAAATTACCTATACCTGAGATGGTGGAGATGGATTAGGAGTTGTCAGAATAATATTTGTCAAATTGCAGCATATTTCGAAATATTTGAGCAAAATTTCATCTCGATAAGCACATGGCATGGTTTGTTCAGCATTAACAAGCTCTCTCGCATTGGAACAATCAAAGTGCGTGTTGCAGAGCTTCCCATATTTTCTGTGCTTATTTTTGTTTTTGCGAACACATTCTGAAATATGGAACTTGAAGGTATTCATCACTAATACCAAAGAATAACTTATGAATAATATTATGTAAGTGGAATGCGTATGTGTATGTTCAAGAATTCGAAGTGACTCGAAGTAAGCTGTAATTTGGTACGTACAAACTAAAATTTACTATTTGTCCCAATTTTAATATGATGAGTCGGTTGGAAGGGGTTTCAAGCCGCTCTGGAACTTCCAGCCATATTTTGAAAGTTTCAGATTTTCAGAAAATGCCATAAAAGTGTCAAAAATTAAGTTAAGCTCACACAAACGCGATTTGAGCTTCTTAGTGACCCCTTGACAAATCATTCATTTTATTTTTAAAAATCGGAGGGTCTCCAGAATGGCTTAAAATCACATCCAATTGTTTCATCGAGTTGAACTTGATCAGATAAAATTTCGACTGATTTTTATAAGAAAAAAATGTTGGAGGCTCCACAGCAGTAGGAAACTGTTTCCAATTGGTTTGCCTCTGCAAACATAGAATGAGTTCATTAGGTACCTATCTGTACTTATGTACAAAATTTCAATTTTCTGGGTCAATTAGTAAAATTTTTAAATTTCATTTTGTTTCTCTGGTTTTTGAAAATTTATCAAAATTCAAGAATGAACATTGGAGCTTGAAAATTTGGCTTGTGGGTTATTTTTAATGCCTTTTTGAACGAGCTTAATCTGTGATCTGAAATTTTTCCACCGATTCCGATACTTACCTCCAGAGTACCTACTTGAGTCACTGATAGATAGTCAAATTCATATTATCAATTGTTATTCAATTAGACTATTGTTATGGGTTCATTTTGGCTTACCTTCTGCTTGACAAAGATGCAATATGAGAAGGATAGGTATTATTATTGAAATACAGCGTATCGATATTCGCTTCATTGAGACGATTAAAAAACCAAAAAAAGATTCTCGAATTCAGCTTTAAATGAAACAGTGTTACGAGTTGCTATTCGATTCATGTACAGCAAGTACTTAAGGAAGTGTAGATGTTCGCAACTTCCACGAGACCAGTACGACAACGAAATGAATGCATGATGATGCCATACTCTTAATGTATTTGTCTCTGAATTTGAAACCATATTATGTTACTGTAAAAATAACTGTCTTGTTAACCTCTTGATGGCATCGAGTTCCCTAAATGCGAATACTATAAATCAACAAGAATGGGAATTCCCATTTAAAATACTGCACGCAGTTTCGTCGCGATACTGGCTGTACCTGAACGATATGGCGCGTGGCGTGAAACTATATTTTATGTGACCTATTATGCAGAAAAAGCAATGCGAGGGCAAAAGGCAAAAATTTCGATAATTTTCATATTGAAAAGTGAAAAAAAATGTTTTTTTGACAACTCAATTTTAGAATTCGAACTGACGTGATTTTGAAATTTTTAAAAAAAAAGCAAACTGGCAAAAGCTTACGAAATTTTATGTTCAGAGGAAGTAAAAATAGCATCTATTTTTAGTTTAAAACATCAAAAATCTACTGGAGGCTCCAGTATTTTTCAAAAAAGTCGCTGGAGGCTCTAAAATGGCTTGAATCCAACTAAAGTCGTCTTCAGAGGGTGTTAAAATTGTAGTGCAGGGTAAATTTCAGCTTTCCATCTCCATTTGATGAAATTTTGTAGAAATTTAAAGTTTCAAAAATCTGCTGGAGGCTTCAGGAATTCTCAAAAGTCGCTGGAGGCTCCAAAACGACTTGAAATTCACTGCAGTAATTCGTAGCGTATTGAAATTAGTTTTTAGAATAAATTTCAGCTTTACAACTCCAATTTGATGGAATTTTGTGGGAATTTCGAGTTTCAAAAATCTGCTGGAGGCTCCAGAACTGCTCAAAACGAGTTGAAACCATTTCCAATCGGTTTGGCATGTCGAAAATAATTTCAGCTTTCTTGGTCAATTTGGTAAAATTTTGATTTTTTCCCTCACTTTTGGCCTAAATTCGATTTTCAAAAATTGACCAGAAACCAAAAAACGCACTTTAGCACTTGAAATTTTGACAGGTGATAAATTTTTGCATGATCTTTCGATCTACCTTTGTAAGGTTTGAAAAATTTCGTGCAAGTCCTATGTTGAAACGCTAAATCAGCAATTTCGGCTGACCTGTCAATCAAAATGGCCGCCATTTTGTAAGTAAGGCCAACTTTTTTTTGGGCAAGTTTGCTTTAAAATGTTCCTTAGGATGTCCCCTCTAAGAAAACAGTTGTTCCGGAGGATCGGTGGGGAGAGGGGGTAGCAATTACTCCTATTGTCATATGCCGAACTATTTTAGTATAAGAACACATGGACCCCCCCCCCCATGGTTTAGTGTACAACTACTAGCGCTACGGTCATGCTGAGTACTAAAAATTATACTAGTATAGTGTAGTATCGATGATCCCTGTACTTATTTCGGATCCATGCATACTTCGGTGTCTCTCATCAGCAATTGTTTTTTTTGCGCATTATTATCTTCCCAATGGAAAATTTTACAAGTTTTCCATTCGGTAATTCATCAACTTCAAATAAAGTTTGGAAAGAAATTATTAGCAAAGTAAGTAGCTTCACAATGAGTACTTTCAAAATATACTTTCATATTTGTCTTTAATACTTCAACTGATTTTCAGAATTTTTTTCATTTTTCATAAACTGAGCCGATTTTTTGCATGGGTATAAATATGGACCCCTAAATTTTTTTACCTAATTTTGATTCAATATTTTTTAGAATGTCGAGAAAAGTGTTTTCAACAAAGAAGGCAAGTCCAAAGTGTCGAAGATGTAACCTTATTACTCCCATGGTGCGATATTCAAAAAAAAAAGTCGGATAAGGCATTTCACGCATTGTTCACTTTTGTTTGTACTTACCTTTTTGTTCGGTTCATCCTTCTCTAATAGTGGAGGCAAATTAGCACCATATTTGAATTAAAAAAACATTTTTGGCTACCCAAGCTTTTATGATGAAAAATTGTCAGGGGTGGTCCCCTGAATAATTCCTGAGAACTACCACCCCACAGACCCCCGGCTAACTTTTTTATGGGCGGTTGAACCCCCCCCCCCAAAATGGGTTTTTTGCACGTTTATCCTCAGGGGTTCAGTTTACGTCAAAAATAACTTTAGTTTTGTGTTCTACGTCAAATTTCCGATCTATCGATATATCAACCGTCTTTCTACCCCCAAGGGGGGTGGAGCTAGAACCATTCAACTGTGAAGGGTTTTCTAAAAAACACAAAAAAGCTATCGGCGCAAAAGAGGGGTGAAATGGCCGCCGAGAGCGTTCGGGTTGATACTAGCATAGAAGGTGGGTACTATCGAGAAACTACCGCGCGAAAAATTTCAGATCCACTCCACCTCCCTTTTTTGGGGAACCCCCCCTTTTCTGAAATTTCAATGGCACTTTTCTCAGCCCCATTTTAACCGATTTTGAAAATTTTTCGGTATGTAATGTATATCCTTGGTAGGTATCCTCACAAAAATTTTCAACCCCCTCCTCTCATATTTACCCCTCAAAATGGTGTAACAAGTGTCTTGGCGAGGTTTGGGGGTAAAATGGGAATTTTGGGGAAAATAACTAGTTATTAATAATTAGGGTGTCGTTTTCTTATGATTCGATACCGCTGAGCACGAATATGACGTCAGATTTTTTGCTACACTCTTCTAGCCCTTTCCAAAGCATTTGGACCCCTCAATTTTTACTATTGTTAAATAACATAAAATAAGTTGCAAAATGCTATTTTGAAGGGTAAACATGAGGGGAGGGGGTTGAAAATTTTTGTGGGGATACCTACCAAGGATATACATTACATACCGAAAAATTTTCAAAATCGGTTAAAATGGGGCTGAGAAAAGTGCCATTGAAATTTCAGAGAAGGGAGGTTCCCCAAAAAGGGGAGGTGGAGTGGATCTGAAATTTTTCACGCGGTAGTTTCTCGATAGTACCCACCTTCTATGCTAGTATCAACCCGAACGCTCTCGGCGGCCATTTCACCCCTCTTTTGCGCCGATAGCTTTTTTGTGTTTTTTAGAAAACCCCTCACAGTTGAATGGTTCTAGCTCCACCCCCCTTGGGGGTAGAAAGACGGTTGATATATCAATAGATCGGAAATTTGACGTAGAACACAAAACTAAAGTTATTTTTGACGCAAAATGAACCCCTGAGGATAAAAGTGCAAAAAACCCATTTTGGGGGGGTTCAACCCCCCATAAAAAAGTTAGCCGGGGGTCTGTGGGGTGGTAGTTCTCAGGAATTATTCAGGGGACCACCCCTGACAATTTTTCATCATAAAAGCTAGGGTAGCCAAAAATGTTTTTTTCTTTTCTTATTTGCCTCCACTATAAATTGTATCGTTACTTTTTTTTGGAAAATAATTTGAGTTCGAGTCATGCAAATTCAGCAAAACTTTTCATTTTGAGTTGAAAACTAATCACATTTATTGATCTTGGGGGTATCTCCTGGGGGGGGGGGAGATATTTATGGTTTCTCAAAAAAGGATTTTTTCAAAATATGAAATTTTGAAAAAATCCTTTTTTGAGAAACCAAGATGGAGTGAAGAAAAACCCCAGAGGCTGGATTTTGACGAAAATTGATTAAGAAGTTATAGGTATTTACTTTCAGTGCAGGACTACCCAGAAAAATTTTAATCCTCCTAGCCATGCAGAAAGCTGAGCCAAGGGTCCTCAAACTCTGGTCATTTTTGAAAAACGTAGTTTTTGCCACTTGGGATAATACCATCTGTGCAGTAGCCCGGCCACTCCCTCAAATGTTACGATTGGAGTTTCTAAACCTCCCTGACTCATTGAATTCAAAATTCAAGATCACTTTCAGCCCTCTACCGAGCGATTTAAGATTGGCGGATGTAGAAATGACGATTTCTCATCAATATCATTGCACGTTTCCACCATTAAAAATTACTTTAATAAAATACCAACTGTGGATTCGTGTTCAGCAAACTTACCTTACCTCTGAGAATCATTTCAATCAAATTTCCAAACTAGACAACTTCTCTAAATTTTATTGTTATAGGTAATTTAGATGATCGTGTGCACCACATCGACGAAATCTTGAGTGATAATTTGAAGCACTAGGTATTATGCTCATATTTTTTTTATGTAGTTTTTTTCAAGCAGGCACGTACAATGAATAAATAGTTACATACATATATTCAAATGAAATCAAATGAAATAGGTATGTAATGAAAAATTTTCACTACATTGAAGAAATGCATCGTACTGTGAGAGTTTCAACTGCTCAAATGGTGACTGTGGTATCAATCTAAAATACTGATCCATATTATACGATTTTAAAGGTTATGAATAGGTATGGGCACATATCAGTGCATATTATGAACATTTTAAAATTCTACCGTAATTAACACCACTCAAAATCACATTTATAATTTGTCATTGTCAAGGCCAAACTATACTCTGGATCCAATCTACGTAATGCGACACTTTGGTGTAAACTCCCGGATACTTGTTATGTTGGCAAAGTCCAGTACCAAAAGATGCAATTCCTATGATACTCCACGTGCATGATTCATGGACAATTTGTAGCACACCTCCCGAGTCAGCCTGTTTTTAAAAAATCACAAAAATTAGTTTTGCCCCTTTTCTGGTGTACCTAAAGGCAGAAAACACGTTAGTTTTCTTCAGCCTAAAGTACTCGTAGTACCTTAATGTGGCTCTCCTCAGACGATCGACAATACGAGGGATCTTCTCTGTATGCATCTCGAGCACAAATCATGGTATTTGAATCATAAACGCGTGTTAAGTTGGTAGCATTTTCATTGAATAATGCTTCGCATTCACGATGATCTACTCGTGGGTAAACTATTGCTTCCAGTAAATTGTTGCTGGTTTGTTCGGCTACGATATGAAAATCAAATTTTGAAAAACTGTCTACATTAATAATTAATAAGGATTGCATCGTACGGTTTTCTACCTATGCCAGATCTTTCCCAGCCAGTAATGGTCGTATAACTGTGAATGGGTATAGTCGATGTATGCAGACAAGCTGGCCTCAAGTAAGGGTTGAATGTGACTGTGGTGTTCAACTCAATAAGCGAAATATCATGCTGAAACGATGATGGCTTGTAATCCGAGTGGAAGTGGATTTTGACAATACTATAAACTGTTGATTTGGTCGTGTACTCTGCTTCTAAATCATTGACTACGTCTTTCAGTAAAACCCATTGTGGCGGGCCCCTGAAAAAAATTAAACGTTTCAATATTTTTGGTAATTTTATGGATTTATTGGAGAAGTGCTGAAGTGAAAATTTCAACTCACGATGCTGATGTTTGACCGCAACGCGCTGAACTCATGATAAATTTTTCGCTTATTAAAGCGCCGTCGCAATCCCACGAAACGTTCTTGAATTCTTTTCCGTATCCAATCAGAGCCTATACAAACGGACGAATCAGTTATTCAAGGATCAATTGGTACCAGAGCATATCTTTAAGAAAGGGTATTCCCGGATAAGATAGGTGAAATGCCCCTGTCCTCGGATTTTTGATTGAACTTTTTTGGGTACCTCTAAAAAAAATTGTAGACCCAAAAATTTGTCCCCCATCCCACCCTCCTTGTCTACAATGACAAAAAAAAACTTTTTTTGGGGGGGGGGGGAAATCGCACTTCAACGAGTTTTGAATAAAAAAATTTGATTTCACCCAAAATATGTACAGGAAGCATGGATCTATCCACATGAATTTTTTCGAAGAAAATTTGAAACCGCCATATCGCCGAACCTAATTGTTGTGCCCAAAATTTTTTTTCTTCTAAAAATATGTTCAGGTAAGTACTATTTTTGGAAATTTTTTCAAATTTTTTCTCCAGGTGGGTCATCTTCAAAAACTCAAAAAACTCTTCAAAATGTGCTTTTTGTGTCATAATCATAATAGCACCGCCAATTTCAAAAATACTCGTAGTGAAGTTCTGAAGCTTTACACGTGAACCTTGAAAAACTATAGAAGATGCAACAATTCTTCTAAAAGCTCATTTTGGGCCCATGGGCACCTCCTCACCCAATTTTGGGTCTGAAAAATGTTGGCAATATGGGTGTCGTTTTCATATAAATCGAACCCCCTGAACATGAATATGAAGTTGGATTTACAGTTGAACCCTTCCAAGCGCCCCATTTGGGGGGGGGGGGTACAGTGTCCCAAAATTGAGTTTTTCACAAAAAATGGTCTATTTTAGCGTAACCTAAGTCCTGTAACTTCCTTAATCAAGGTTGACCCATGGTTTTTGTGGAGAATACCATTATACACCACACCCATCCTCTCCCCCTCTCCCCCTCTGCCTATGTTGACAACTATCACAAGATATAAAAAAATATAAAGGTAAAAATATTTGCGAAGGTGGAGATGAAATGGATTTAAATCAAGAAAACGTAGACGACCCGAATCCGCAACAAGTACGTTATTTTTATATCTTAAGTTCGAGTGTGATCCGTGTGAGGCTAATTAAAGTGGAATGTTTTAGCCTCGTAAACAAGGACACGGTGGTTGTGGTAGATACCAACCTATATTCAGACGTACCGGATTAGAAATAACAGCCGAATGGAAACACGTTAATGAAGATTCGCAAGAGAAGAAGATCCCTCTGAGTGCCGAACGAGTACACGAAATTTTCAAGCATATTATCGACGAAGAGTGTATTATTTTGGGTATGGATCCGAGATACGCGCGTCCCGATTGGATGATCGTTACCGTACTGCCTGTTCCTCCGTTACCAGTTCGACCTGCTGTTGTTATGTTTGGATCTGCTCGGAATCAGGTGCGTTTCTCTACGAAGAAATGGTATTTTGAAGATGATTGGGGTAGTATGGTCTGATTTGTGTTTAATTTTACAGGATGATATAACTCATAAACTATCCGATATAATTAAATGTAACAATGAACTCGTAAGAAACGAACAAGCCGGTGCTGCTGCTCACGTTATTGCCGAAAATATCAAAATGTTGCAATTTCACGTCGCCACATTGGTCGATAACGATATGCCTGGGTTGCCTAGGTACGTATTTCTTTTACTCGATTTACGTGTATATTTTGATCAATTAACGGAATCTGTTTGCGTTTTCAGAGCTATGCAGAAATCAGGCAAACCGTTGAAATCGATAAAAGCTCGACTCAAGGGTAAAGAAGGTAGAATTCGTGGTAATTTGATGGGTAAACGTGTGGATTTCTCAGCTCGTACTGTAATCACACCTGATCCTAATTTACGTATCGATCAAGTCGGTGTGCCTCGTTCGGTGGCACAGAACATGACATTCCCTGAGATTGTTACGCCGTTTAATATTGATAAGTGAGTTGATTTTTGATTCGAGCTAATTTTTGTATTCACGAATTTGTAGGCCTAGTGATTTTTAACCTTTTTTGGTAATTTTCCAGTATGTTACAATTGGTGAAACGAGGTAACTCTCATTACCCCGGTGCCAAATACATCATACGAGATAACTGTGAAAGAATTGATTTACGTTTCCATCCTAAACCATCCGATTTGCATTTACAATGCGGCTATACAAAGTAGAAAGACATATTCGAGATGGTGATCTAGTCATATTTAATCGTCAGCCTACGTTACATAAAATGAGTATGATGGGTCATCGTGTAAAAGTTCTGCCTTGGTCAACTTTTCGTATGAATCTTAGGTTTGTAATGAAAAAATACTCTTGACTTTTGGGTACTTCCTTATTTAATAGTGTTTATTTTTGTCGAACAGTTGCACATCTCCTTATAACGCTGATTTCGACGGCGATGAGATGAACTTAACGTACCTCAGTCGATGGAGACGCGAGCTGAGATCGAGAATATTCACATAACACCGCGTCAAATCATTACGCCTCAGGGCGGCTATTACCGAAATATTTTTGCATCCGCAATCGCCGCAATCGACGTAATGAGCGTTGCAAATTATTGGCGTTATCTTGAAAAAAAAAAAATTTCAATTGTTAATTGGGCTTTTATAAACATTAGGTATTGTTACTCACATATTAAAATAACGCACATTACGCTCAACACGGTTGCTTTCTATCTACTCTAACGACGCAATCTTTTACGTTCATTGCGTTGGATTACGTCGATTGCGGAGGCAAAAATATTTCGGTAATAGCCGCCCTGGCCAATCGACCTGTTATGGGTATTGTACAAGATACTTTGACGGCCGTGCGTAAAATGACGAAACGAGACGTGTTTTTGGAAAAAGTAAGTCTTCTTTGAGAAGACACCTGTGCTCTTTTTCGAATTCTTATCACGTTTGTTGTGTGTAGGAACAAATGATGAATATTCTGATGCATTTACCGAGCTGGAATGGTAAAATGCCCATACCCTGTATTTTGAAACCGAAACCGTTGTGGTCTGGTATGCTAAACCCCCCAACTTTGTAACCAATTCTAAGTTTATTTATACTATTACCTATAATACCTACAATACTACCTACCTATGTTATAAGTATAACTTGTACAAAGCCAAAAGGCATAAACGTACCGAATAAATTGAATTGAATTGAATTGAATTGATCAATTTCGAGTCGAAAGGACACTCGTTGAACGATTTAATGAGATTTTTTTGCTTTTGTGAATATTCGCAGGTAAACAGATCTTCTCTTTGATTATTCCCGGAAACGTAAACATGATCAGAACTCACTCGACTCATCCTGAAGAAGAAGACGCTGGACCAAATAAATGGATCTCCGTTGGAGACACCAAAGTAGTCGTCGAACACGGTGAACTAATTATGGGTATTTTGTGTAAGAAAACACTCGGTGCTTCAGCTGGTTCGTTGTTGCATATTTATTGGCTGGAATTGGGACACGAAGATTGCGGTATTTTCTACGGTAATATTCAAACCGTGGTCAATTACTGGCTGTTGTACGAAGGTGAGTTGATATTTGAAGTTGTAAAGGAAAATATTTGTACCAAATTTACTAATTTTATCGGTGTTATGTGATGCAGGCCACTCGATTGGTATTGGTGACACTATTGCTGATCCCCAAACGTATCAAGAGATCCAGAAAGCTATTAAAAAAGCCAAAGACGATGTAATAGAGGTGATTGCCAAAGCTCATAATATGGAATTGGAACCTACGCCTGGTAACACGCTTAGGCAAACTTTCGAAAATCAGGTGAGCTTCTAGTAATATTTGATAAATTCATGTAGACGGATTCAGTTGAATTAATGACTCAATTTGGAAGGAATTCTTCTCTAGTAATGTTCTTCACATTGTGTTTTTCTAGGTCAACAGAATTCTAAACGATGCTCGTGACAAAACTGGAGGTTCTGCTAAAAAATCGTTAACTGAGTATAATAATTTAAAGGCTATGGTGGTAGCCGGATCCAAAGGTTCAAATATTAATATTTCGCAGGTTCGTAGTATTGCAAAATAACCGCAGAATATCGACATTGCTGAAAATTTAAAAGATATATGTCTCATGTTCACTTCTGTTTCGCTAGGTTATTGCTTGCGTAGGTCAACAGAACGTTGAAGGTAAACGTATTCCTTTTGGATTCCGTAAACAAACGTTACCGCATTTCATCAAAGATGATTACGGTCCTGAATCTAGAGGATTCGTAGAAAATTCCTATGTAGCCGGATTGACTCCTTCGGAATTCTTCTTTCACGCTATGGGAGGTGTCGTGAAGGTCTTATCGATACTGCTGTATAAACAGCCAAAACTGGTGAGTTATTTTTTAGAGGTCGACACCTTTGGGGGAAAAATTTGTATTCAGTTGACTGAGAGGTATTAATTTTTCAATCTGCGTCGTTTCTAGGATACATCCAACGTCGTTTGATAAAGGCTATGGAGTCTGTTATGGTCCATTACGATAGCACACAGTTCGTAACTCGGTTGGCCAACTTATTCAGTTACGTTACGGTGAAGACAGTTTGTGCGAAGAAATGGTAGAGTTCCAGGCCATAAACACCATTCAACTTTCGCACCGGAAATTTGAAGAGAAATATCGATTCGATCCGTCTAACGAAAGGTGCATATTTGAAAAAATTATAACGAATCTGATTTTTGAACGAAACTTTAACATTTTCTATTCGCTTTTGTAGGATTTTCAACGAAGACGTAGTTCGCGAATTGATGGGCAGTGGTGAAGTTATCGCTGAACTGGAGAAAGAATGGGCTCAGTTGAACATGGATCGTGAAAATCTACGCGAAATTTTCCCCTCCGGCGAGAACAAAGTCGTATTGCCTTGTAATCTCAAACGTATTATATGGAACGCTCAGAAAATGTTCCATATCAATGAACGTGTACCCACCAATGTGAATCCACTGAAAGTTATTCAAGGTTTGATGATTATTTCAATCATTTCACCCAATGATACGAATAAAATTAACTAAAATTCGTGTAATTTTCTCGCAGGTGTTAAAGAATTGCTGGATAAATGCGTTATCGTGGCCGGAGAACATGTGCTCAGCAAGCAAGCCAACACAAACGCTACGCTTTTGTTCAGGGATTGATAAGATCCACTTTATGTTACAAAACTAGTTTCAGAAAAATATCGTCTGTCTTCCGAAGCATTCGAATGGTTAATCGGTGAAATCGAACATAGATTCCATCAAGCTCAGGTAATATTTTAATACCCAGATGTGTGACCCTGAATCGAATTGAATTTGATTTAATTCGCGTGTACGTGATTTTGTTCAGGTACAACCTGGTGAAATGGTGGGAGCATTGGCTGCCCAAAGTTTAGGAGAACCGGCCACGCAGATGAACTGAATACTTTCCATTTTGCTGGTGTGTCTTCGAAGAACGTAACCTTGGGTGTACCCAGATTGAAGGTAAAACTAAAGCATACGTAGGAACGAAAATATCGGGTTATTTCGTGTCAAATTAACCAGGTTTTGGGTTCAGTGGGTGCGATTTTGTTCAAAATTTTTAAATTTCAAATTCTCCGTTATTTAGGAAATCATCAATATCAGTAAAAAACCAAAGGCTCCGTCATTGACGGTATTCTTGACCGGTGCAGCAGCTTGTGACGCAGAGAAAGCTAAAAACGTATTGTGTCGTCTGGAACATACCACATTAAGAAAGGTAAGCAGATTCGTTTGAGGTTTCAATATCAATTTTGGTTCTGGAATGTTTTCTCATCATTACCTTTCCATTTTTTTTCACAGGTCACCGCTAATACGGCCATTTACTACGATCCGGATCCTGAAAACACTGTCATCAAGGAAGATCAAGAGTTCGTTAACGTTTACTACGAAATGCCGGATTTCGATCCGACCAGAATAGCGCCTTGGTTGTTGCGTATTGAATTGGATCGTAAACGAATGACAGGTATACGAGTGTTTTGGTCTTTCTCGTCCATACGTCTCTTTCCCGCTGGATTTTGGCTAAAATTTATTCGTCTCTTTTACAGATAAAAAATTAACTATGGAAGCGATCTCGGAAAAATCAACGCTGGATTCGGCGAAGATTTGAATTGTATATTTAACGACGATAACGCCGAGAAGCTTATCCTACGAATACGTATCATGAACAGCGAAACCAGTAAATTACACGATGGCGAAGAGAATCTCGATAAAATGGAAGACGCCATGCTTTTGAGATGTATCGAAGCGAATATGTTATCAGACATGACCCTACAAGTGAGTTTCAGCGAATCTGGTCTCATTTGTTGTTCTTAACGAAGGATTCTTACTCACGCGAGTTTTTGTTATTGTTTAAATAGGGTATCGAAGCCATCAGCAAAGTGTACATGCATTTACCTCAAACTGATTCCAAGAAACGTGTCATTATCACCGAAAGCGGAGAATTCAAAGCCATTGCTGAGTGGTTTCTGGAAACTGACGGTACCAGTTTAATGAAGGTGACACAAAGTCCGACCGAAAGCGCATGCAAAATAATGAACATCACCAGTTAACATTTGAAATTCTAAATTGCATTTTTCATTTTTTTTTTTGAATTTTCAATTTTTGAAAATCAGTTTGGCTAAAATTGAGAATAAAATACATGAAATCAAAAGTTTACCAACTCGACCTTGAAAGCTGAAAATTTGGGATATACCATATTTTTGACCTACCAAATCGATTGAAAACCATTACAAATTGTTGCAAGTAGTTTTGAAACAGTCAGCAAATTTTTAAATTTCAAAATTTCAAAAATTTTCACAAAATGAAATTATAAACTCGAAATGCACTCTGAGCCTTGATTTCAGGATGAAGAATCAACTTTCAACTAAGTATTTCATATTTGCAAATACCACCCAGTAGCGATGAAGTTAACTCGAAATACCATACCGATTCAAAAAACGATTCATCGCTCTAATTTCTTGTTCAAATAACTCACAAGGGAACCTCTTGAGGTGTCCGCCTCCGATTTGAACGGGACCGCGATTTTTGGAAAGAGCATGTTCTAAAACCCCCAAAACCAAATTTTCAGCTGCCCAAGTTCATTTTTCGATTTTTTGGCGAATTTTTGAAAATTCAAAATTGACTGTTTTTGGCGATTTATGCTTTTTTTCAAAAGTACGAACTTGATCAGTAAAAATGGTCAAAATAAGCCCCAAAACTAATATTTATTACCCGAATCCAAATTTTACCATTTCTAGCCATTCTGGAGCCTCCAGCGCGATTTTTCAATTTCTCCAGAATTTTGAATTCGCTCCATAAGAAGACGTGAATATGAAGTATTTATCGGCACTACAAAAAAGTGTTTTGCACGACAGATGCTAACGTCCCAAAACCACTTTCTTAACGACAGAAACCGTTTTCAACCATTGCACAACAAAAATTCAAGTGCACGCCAAAAAAATTGATAATGAAATAAAGCGATCTGTAAAGAACCGTTTTTTTGTTTTGTTTTGTTTTCTTCCTCAATTAAATAAATCGATGATTAGGTATATTTTTGTTTCATTATTTTTTCTTTTTCTTTAAAGGTGGAAAAAATTTTAAATGCGATTAAGAGATGTGCTTAGCTTGAGGTAGTGGTATCAGTTTTCTTTTCTTCTTCTTTTAGCTTCTGTGAACATAAATAATAGGTAATAAAAATTAAGTATAAATTAATTGACAAAATTAAAAATACTTTGGTAATTTTATTTTAATAATAACATAGGTAATTATTATTGTAATTTTCCTACTTTCAACAATCATACATGTTTCTAAGTTTTTTTCACTCAATCTCTCCCCTCCGATCGCTCTCTTTGCTTCAATTGACCGAACATGAACATCATCTCAAAATTATCATTTCAAAATCATAAAAACGTACAAAAATTTCAAATAATTTATCCCCCTCCCTCATAAAGAAAAATCAAATCTTTTTACAAATTCTAATGATTCATCACTTTAAAACCGTAAAATACTTGAACATAAACAGTCAAATAATCTATTCAAAGCATTAAACTTTAAAACCGTAAAATACTTGAACATAAACAGTCAAATAATCTATTCAAAGCGTTAAATAAAAATTTCCATTTAAAAATTGCAAAAATGCCTCAAAATTTTCGAAGCCTTTAAAAAAGAGCATCGAACAGAATCAGAAAATTTTAAACATTATCCCCTTTTCTATTAAATAAGAAACACCAAAAGTCAAATCCTAAAATATTCGAAAGTAAGTAGGTACTCGTTCATAAAATTATCTTATGAATGTTTTTCTGCTAAAAAAATATGATTTTTCTCAGATCTTAAAATGTTTACAAATTTTTTCATCTTTTTCAGTCGACAAAAAATTGTTATGTATTTATTTTGAATAGGTAGCCTGATTCTACATTTTTTGAATTTGCCATTTTCAAAAAAAAAAGAAAAAAGTCGTTTAGAAGGTCATCGACACTTGTTATTTGTTTCACAATGAAAATTAGTCAACGAGGAAACAAATATTCAAATCGTTTTTTCACACTAATAACCTGAATCATGACCCCCCCCCTTCCCCAGACCGCTCTCTTTCATGAAACACTCAGTCATTCTCGCGTCAGAAATTATTTTACAATATGACACAAAAGTAGTGCTCCGTGGCTTTTATTTATAAGTGGAAAGAGTTGGCGAGATGAATGAAACGGCGTTGAGTAGAGACAAATAAGGACTTTCAAAAGCGGCCTTGAAAATTTCAAGCCCATGGACAGGATGTCCACAAATTATAAAACCGGTTTGGTCAAAAAATTCAAACCGGTTTTTATATGCGCAATGTATTCTACACACTAAGACGACAAAAACGTGATATGAATTTTTTGAAACCGGTTCATCAATTTGCAACCAGTTGAAAAAAAATACCCAAAAATTGTATGAAACAAAAGTTTGTAGTGGTTAGGGGGTGTGCACTTGTGCAGCGTGCCGCCTTGTACTATGCCGGCCAACTTCTCTTTAGATTACTCGTGTAGCGATCTCTATACTTATAAGCTTAAACGTAATGTTAATGTTGTTTCTTTGCCCTGTGTTGGCTTAATGAATTTTAATGCATTCTAACACGTTTGCGATAGCTTCTAGCTCAGTATAACGGCGATTAAATTTGTATTCTTAAATAAAAGTATTTTTACTCTTATTTGTTAGCCTACATGGAAGACATTATAGCGTATTGGGATTAATTAGATATTTGGCTTGTTTAATTAATAGGCGGCTATTTTGTATGATTTGCTTTCTTGTAATAAATAATATCTGAAACGAACTCTCCGTATTTATTCTTTGTGTCGTAAACGATATTCCTATCAACTTACTGACGTGACGTATAAGGGTTACACATATGAACACCCTATTCACTATTCAGCGCTGCTAGAATCACTCCACCGCACATTCGTAAGTATGGTAGTAATCGTCATAAATCGACACTTCGTTACCTATACCTGCGAAAAATAAAAATAAAAAACTAAAAATGGTCACTCAACAGGAGTTTGACGATTATAAAAAAAATAATCGCTCAACAATTAAAAGAAGCACAAGATGCTTCGAAAAAACAAGACGATGACAAAATCAAAGAATTAGAAGAAGAAAGTAAAAAACAAATCGCGGAGAAAGTAAAGGAGCTAGAAAACGAATACAGAAAGCTTTTCGAATTGTCAACCAAGCAATTGGAAACCAAATTCGAAAAAGATTTCAACGATTCGATGAAAAAATGGGCTGAAGATACGAACCAAGAAATTGGTACTAACATCTCTGAATTTAAAAATAACATAGTAGGCGAATTAAGAAACGAGGCAATAAACCTATCCAAACAGAACGAAGCGGAAATGGAGAAAACAATCGATGTATTGTTGAGAGGTGCAGAAGTGACATTGGCTAATAAAATGAAAACAACATCCGAAGCTCAAAAATCATCACCAGGACAAGTGTTCATCGAGCTATTTAGAAAAAGCGCCACAATGTTCACTCAAAAAATGCACCACCACCCGAACCGTTTTGTGAAACGAAATCAAACAAAAGAAATTGAAGAAAATTTGTCGCCCACCACACGCCGAATGCTTTTTATTTCATGCGTTGAATATAAAACACAGGCGTGGGAGACAAAAATTCAAAAAGGCGACCCCCTAGATAAGTTATTAGCTGATTTTTTGAATCTATAGATACTGGGACGATTCGGCGAAACAATCCGCCATCGATTATTTTTAATTCAGATACTACCGAAGAAATCAAAACGATGGCTGACTACATCATATTTCGCTATGTGGCACGATACTTTATCTGAAACACACCTGGCACCGCCAAACGTAATGAAAACAATACTAGATAGGATGCACGACCCTATCCAAAATAAGATCAACTTAGAAGGCCTAGAAACGAAAGATGATTTGATTAAAAAATTAACTCTAGTGAAAAAAGCGGTGTCAGACGACTACCTACTTAGCAATGTACGTACATTCGGTGAAAAACGTACATACGAAGCGAAAACCGTCGAAGAGTCACAAAAAACCCTGGAAGAAAAACCAAGAACCAGGTATTTGGGAAAAAGATTCGATCCGCATTACCACAAATGATTAAGGAATATTAATTGGCGCGCAAAAAATAATTATGGATCAAATTAGAGGAATCCCCCTCCCACCCGACAAGGTGACCAAAGCGGTCCGAGCGGCCAAAACGTACAAAATGTCCAAACTGGAACCCCCCCCCCCCAGGAATACCACCTTGGCTCCAACGGCCCCGCAACAATCGTTGTTTTACACACACGCAAATCCAGGTGGATCAAAAAACGAAAACTGACGATGTATATGGCAAAAAATGCTACAACGAGGAGGGGTAACAAAACATATAAAATTAAGAACCAAATTTTCGACCGAATAGGGGAAGGTGCAGTGGTCAATCGTATTGTAAATAACCGAACGATCGAACAACAATGGAAAATTATTAAAAATACTACTAATTTAAAGAAGAACATGATTCTATCCATTGGGGAAGACGAAGTAAACGATATCTTCGCCACCTTCGGCTGCATCGAGGATTACCTACTCCATATGATTCAGCATTTATACGTGAAAACGGTGCCGAAAATATTTTTGTAAATTTCCAAATTTTGTTACCCTATGTAAAAGGCAGAAAAAATGCGAAAAGTCTGAAAAGATACCTAATCTTACGCAGGCTTTTTCCAAAAATAACTCAAAAAAAACCAAAACATATCTGTTAACTCGACACTTCGACAGGCTGACATGTTTTTGCGAAAAACCGAAACTCACGCCTTTGCAAGAACCGAATTTGGAAACGTAAAAGTAAATAGGTACCTATTTGAGAAAAATCATAAATCAAATAAGCCATCTATCAAAAAATACGTAGTAATTAGTAAAATCGTGCCATATAGCGTTGATACGCGAAATTGGGCAAATTATCGACGGCGCGGTCGAGAGACTGAGCAAATCGAGCACGAAATTTTCCTCGAAAAAAACGAAACCAAAAAACCAAGAAAAAATAAACGAAAAAATTCGAAAAAAGTAGTTCCAATAAAAGTAGTCCCCCTAAATCCCAAAACACAAATTTTTGAAAACTCGAAATAGGTACAAGGACCAAGGAGAGAAACACATGGAAGAACAAGTTACAAATGCACAAATAAATAAAAATATACCTAATCGTCAACGATGTGCAGCAAAACGTTGAGCCGGAGCATAGTGTGCCTTTTATTCCAGAAATCGTGATCACACCGCCGATCAATTCAATGGTCGAGGAAGTTCAACAGCCAATAGCTTCAATTAAATCAGCAATGGCAGATTCTGCCCAGCAGGCAACTGCACCAGTGACCAAACTGAAGGTCAAATTTTCGTTCCACGAATTAAACAAGGAACTGGAAGCTGAAAAAGAAAAAGAATCAAATAACAAAACACCAAAAACAATTCTGGAAAACGATAAATTAATCGAGTCACCGCCAAAAGTCATGTCCATTGAGACTGAAAAACCGTCCGTCGACCAAAATTCAGCAAAACCAATGTCACCCGAAGCTGAAAAGAAAAAATAAAAAGCATTAAATACGTGTGTAATAGAATGGACGATTCGAGGGGCACCATATTATGGATTGATGGACACTGGGACAGAATTTAATTAGTGAACGATTAATACAAAAGATTGAAAAAAATAGCAAAGAGTCGATTGAATTTTCAATCCCAAAACACAAGGTTGTAATTACGGTAGCAAATGGTAAAAAAGAAAGCACACTGCCCTACTCAGCGACGATTAAAATGAAATTTGAAGATTATTTTATTGGAAATTCCATTTTATATTGTGAACAGTCTTCCGTGTGGATTTTTTATTGGCAGAGACACGATGGAGGACGAGAAAATCGACATCTCTGCGGAAAAAAAGCGAGCAAGTAACAAATTTTTAAAACGTATGCAAAAATTTAATGGAAAACTTGAACGACATTTGGGGGAAAAATATGCCAATTTTTCAAAGGCAAAAGCTCTCAAAAATGTGTAATTCAAGCTATAAAAAAGTCGACAAATGAGCTCTTTTCTACGGAATAAAGATTGAGAAAAAAGAACGAATGTGAATTTTTTCATTTATTCACTGGGTACCCTTTTAACAACATTTACTACTTTTTCACTATTTTCACTACCTGTTAGAGTGTTAGATACCCTGCTATACAAAGAGGCGTAGGTATAAAATTGTGGAGTGGGGCTTTTCCTTTAAAAAAATTTACTTAGGTATTTAGATAAATTTCGACACAATTAAAACGATTGAAACCTAAAAAATCGTCAATGACTTTGCTCATTTCATTTTTCTTGATTTTCCGTGTTTTTGAGGGCTCTACACTAGGAAGTAAGTATAGCTTTGACTTTGAGGACAAAGAAGTTTTTATTTGAGGAAGAAAAATCATTAAGAGGAAAATTTCAGGTAAATTGAATTTTAAAATATTTTTCAACTAGATGGGTCTCCCAGCAAAACTCATTTCAGATAGAGGAAAAAAATATGATACAACGTGGGCTTTCCAGCCCGAAGTGACAACATTAAGGGAGGAAGGGGGTGGGTGGGTAGAAGGTAAAAAAATCCAATCTTGTAAAATACTCGTAAGATACAACACAGCTAAAGAAGAAAATTTGTTGCAATTAAAATTCAAAAGAAGGTGAAGATGAATCGATTGTTGAAGGAGTCCTATTAATAACTCATGGCTCTCGTTTTGTATAACATTCTCTGATGTAATGGTCAACTAAAGCTCAACGATCATCATTTTGAAAAACAGGGAGTTTTTCTGAGACGAGGGATAGTAGGGACACGAACATCATTTTTGTAATGTAAGTATAAATAATTAATATTATCCATAATTTACGAACGAACTGATAATTTTAAAATTTATTTTGAAGAAGTACCACAATTATAGTAAGTTCTTAGGAATACATAATAATAATTTCGCAAAAAACAAAATATCGAATAACTCAACGCATGACATTTTTAAGCTCGAAAAACTTTTGACACTGAATAAAAAATCTTAAAAAATAATAACACATGAAATGATCGTATTATACGAATTAATATCCATCTTTACATCGTTTAATTATCTCACACTGAAAACCGACCGGCAAACACCCTATTGAACTCGTTGATTTCTTCGGGATTTCTGAAATACCATTTCAAAAACCCACCGACAACCCTATCATTAATTTTTACATCCAGTGGAATGAATCGCCACCGGTTATAGACGTTAGCGAAGAGATCACTCATCGGTATTACCGATTTTTTGAATTTAGTAACTTCTTCTTCATTGCCCAAGCACCAGACTAAACTTTTTTGTAAATCATCAGCCGAGATATTATCGATACGAACTTTGAGCAGGCTATCCCTCACATACTCCAAAACGCGCTGTTTTAAGGAATTTGTAACTTTCTCGTTTGATACAAATGTATCTATGAAGCGTATGAAATGATCGGAAGAATATTCGCAGCCCAAATGAATGCATTGATATAGAACGTCTTCAATCGCACAAAAAGATATAACACAATTTTTAAAATCGGAAGCATATTCAGCATCGTCAAAAGTATCGTCGATGAACTCATTCATCAGTTCGAATTTGGAGAAATCTCTAATTTTCAAGACGAAAGATTCATCGGAAATACACGACCGTAATAAGCGCTGTTTTAAACCCATTCTTTTTTCAGCATCACGACAGCAGAAGATCAAAATATCATCGAACTGTTCAAAATATCCGAGTTGCAATGCTCTAATGCAACGCGCTCTGATACTTTCGTAATCAAACATGTTGGTTTCTTTAAACTTAGCAATATCGTTTTCGTCTTTGAAGCACAATTTCATTATTCGGTGCAAATCTTTTCCACGAGTGTCGACGATCAAATTACGCCAATTCTGTTTCCAAAAATCATTTCGGTGTTCGAACAAAGCATCCGACAACAAAGTTAACAGAAACCTGATCTCCCTATATTCTGTACGTGTGATGGCATCTCTTACAAACAGGTGACCTTGAGTTAAAATATTTCTCACCGTTGACTGCTTCCATTCATCTGGAGAACTTCTCCATATTTCGCAGCATAAATACGTTTGATCGTTAGTGCTTGACAGATATCCGAGTTCGGCAAAATTTTCGTTGAGGGTATCCTCAGCGATATGATGATTAGTCTCGGCATACATTAATGACTCAATCAGCTTTGTGAAATTGCTTTCGTTCATGTTGTTTCTAATATACATCCACGTTGGAAGAGCATAAAATTCACCATGGCTACTGGTCACCAGGTCATAGATCAGTTTATTGCCACTTTGAAGCACAAGCCTGCCGAGCAATTCGCCACTTAATTTTGGCAAAATAAACCTGACGAACGATCCATGTTCGCGATAAGATAGGTCAATGGTTGCCGACAATCGATATTCTGGACGGATTCGGTTCCAAAAATATTCTACAGATGACCAATGTTTAGATGCACACAGTTCTAACATAAAAACATCGATTTCATCGTCAGGTTTAGGTATACAATCCCGTTCATTACTCAGCATACAAATCCAATAAAACAATTCGGGCCTTTCTATGAATTCAATTTCATTCAAGTGTAGTCCCTCTGACACCGATGGCCAAATGCGTCTAGCATCATCTTCGAAACAATACAAGCAGGCAATTTTGAATTTTTCATCATTACTCAGTCGATCACACTTCATCATTTTTCTAGCTGTTTGAGCATAATGAACAGTGTCGTCTCGATCACATATAAAATCATAAAAATTGAGAACAATGCCAGTTTCATCTTCGTGCTCAAAAATCTCTTTTTGGCGATGGTAAGCCGACCATTCTTTTATAGAGGTGATAAATGTCTTGCTGCATACTTCGATCATGCGTTTGATTGAAAAAGGCATTTTGAGGGGTACACTTTTATGGATATCAAGGCCGGATATAAACTCATCTGTCGGCGTATATGGATTCCTTACTTGGAAACTGGTCATGCTAAAAAATACTGCCTTATGATTGGCCAAAATGCCAGTGGGCGTTTTCTAAGGACTTAGCATCGCGTTTGTGAAGTGTGAAGTGAAACGCAATTAATGCAAATAATAATAATATAATAATAATAATTAGTAATTATTCATGTTTTTTTCCTGATTCCAAAAATCGATGAAAAATGTCAAAATGTGTTACTTGAAATATTAACATTAAAGAATAGAGGATTTTAAATAACCGAGTCGATATAGAAAAATTCTTGGACATGGACAACCCTCGTTTATTTCTACATATTGACATATTACTTATCAACTTTCGCGAGGAAGTTGTGATGTCGAATTAGTATTTGTTTCCTGGTGAAATAAACGCATCTTTGGCCTTATTCAAGTATAGTGTAATGTACATAATGCAGTGAGCAAATGCGTGTGATAAGGCGGATAAGTATTGATATTTGATAAATTGAGTATGAATTAGTGTAAAGTTTGGAGTAGTGACCATATTTTACAAGTACATTACACATTAGGTTAGGATGTGAATCTCGCATTATTGCATTACATTTGTGTTGATTCACTAAATACATTTAGCTAAAGCAAATCCCCTGCAAATGGTTTTTGTTCAATTAAATTGATAGATATGAAAACTCTTTCAAATGTGCCAATATATATATGTACGATAAAAGTCTTGCAAATTTAAATCAATTGTATTATTATTATAGGTAATTTATTAATTATTGGTAATCGCGTACATAACTGATAACTGATAACAGCATAGCGCGTTCCTTCCTACAGCCAATCAGAGAGGCGTATTTTTCAGCATGACCAGTTTCCAAGTAAGGAATCCATATACGCCATCTGTCGCACGATTTTCGACTCCCCAGCGCCATAATCCGGTAACAAAGGCCTGGCATGAGATTTCTTTCAGAGTAGCTGGACTAGGATACATCAGATCGTGTACGTTGGATACTATTTCGGTCATTTTGAGTTTTCGATTCGTCTTGATTCCAGGTAGAATGAAATGAACCAATCTGAAAAAATAATTTCAGTTAGTAGGTCTACTGTCACATTATTAACGTGAGTAGTATCGAATGTATTCGTAATATTTAAACATGCTACAACATTGAACTTTTTCAAAATTTCGGATATGGAACGGCTCTCTTAGAAGTTTGCTGAAGAGAAAGCTCTCGTGGACCAATTCACCCTGCTCAACCACCTATGAATTTTTGAAAATTTGGTTTAAACTAAAACTGCCATAGAGAGAAATATTCAACAGAAATGCCAATTTCACCACTTTTTGGAAGGGTTAGGGATAAACTAGTGATATGAAAATTCAGTCACGGGGGTTTATCAAGACCTCAAGAAACATCTTCCACTGAATCTATCAATGCACTTTCGTGTCTGAAATTCTTCTCCCAACTCCCTCTCTGATAAGTGATAAGTTCTGTCTACCTGATACAGTCTCAAGTTCACTCAACTCAACATCAACAATTCAACACAAGGATGCTAAGTTTAGCGAAAAAACTCGAAACCAGGGATGGAAGAGCCGGGAGCGAGCCGGAGCCAGAGTCTGAAAGAGCCGGATTTTTTGAGAAGCTAGAGCCAGAGCCAAGAGCCAAATAAATGAAATTGCAGAAAAACATTAAGAGCTCTCTTGCAAAAGAGCTCCTTATTTTACTCTAGAGAGCCATCATCATAAGGAGTCTTCAACTTAGAAAGAGCCAGAGCCGAGTGGGAGCCCACAAAATTTTTCAGGCTCTTTGGCTCCTTAAAAGTAGAAAAAATAGTGAAAAAATGCGCACAATTTTATCAAAAATTCAACTTTCAACTTGAATTTGTGAAGAAAATGAAGAATTTCTACGTTTGTTTTCTCATTAAGAAATAAAATTTCATCTTTTTCATCGTTTTTCACGAATTTTAAATTCTAATTTAAAGAGCCAAGAGCCAGAGCTGGAGCTGGAGTGGGAGCCAAGAAATTGGAAGAGGGAGCTGAGAGTCAAAGAACTGAGTCAGAAAGAATTGAGGAGCGAGCAAGGAGCCAAAGAGCACCTGTAAAGAAAAAGAGCCAAGAGCCCAGAGCGAGCCAGAGCTAAAACTTGCCGGGAGCTGAGCCAGAGCCAAGAGCGGGAGCCCTGAAATCAAGGCTCTTCCATCCCTGCTCGAAACAGTTATAAAATTACCTCAATGTATTACAGACTTTTATGTGAAAGTTCGCTTCCTTATTGCACAGTGGTTGAATAATAAACCACCTGAGTTTGATTAGCTGCAGCTGTTCGGTTTCATACAATTTCGTTATATTTGGTTCTAATATCAATTAGAACCACTAATAATTCATAAAAAACTACGGGACATCACTTTCCAGGATTATTATCAAAAATTCAAAATTGTGTGCCTTTTCGTTATCACCAACTATAGACAGTAAAGGGAAGACTACGCACTCAAAGCGGGACTAAATCAAAACCAGTCGCGTTTCGGACGCCAGGTTTTGAAGAATTTGTAGAGGGCGCCGCGCATGTAACTTCGCGATTCTATAGCGATGCTCTTGAATCTACGTAGTTCGTACATTTCTCGCGCTGTGAATTATAGAGGGCGCTCGCGCATGCAACTTGGCGATTACAAAAACCTTGCGTACGGAAAATGTACATTTTTATAACGTTAGTGCCAGGGATCGCGGAGCGGAGCGGAGGTGGAGGCCCGGAGGCCCCCGGAGGGTACCCTTTTTTTGCCTTGCTCCGGGAGCAGGAGCCGGAGCAAGAGGTACTTGAAATTTTTCTGCTGGAGCCGGAGGTGGAGGCGGAGGCACTTACAAAAAAACCCCGGAGCCGGAGCTGGAGCCGGAGGTACTTGAAAAGGTACCCTCCGAGCTCTGATTGAATTCAGTATTTTTTTGTATTTATTTACTGATAAATTCTATAAATTTCAATATTTTTTAATGATAAAGTGTGACATTTATGACATAATTATTTTGATACTTATTCAAGTTTACAAAACTCATTTTTATTGTGAGGAGGGCCCATTTAGGCACTTATCAAGGTTTGAAAAATTCATTTTTATTGTAAGGAGGCCCCCTTCAAACAGCTACCTCCTGGAGGGCCTCCGGAGGGCCTCCCGGAGGGATTGAAAAAATATGGAGGGTGGAGCCGGAGCCGGAGGCACTTACAAAAAATCCTTGGAGCTGGAGCCGGAGCTGGAGGTAAATTTTTTACAAATTCAAGAGCCGGAGCTGGAGGCGGAGGCACTGACCCCCTCCCTCCGCGATCCCTGGTTAGTGCGAAGTCTTCCCTTTACTGTCTATATCACCAACATCCAAGTCCAAGGAGCTAAATTCTGAAACTGGACGACAAACAAAAAAGGCTCTAGCATTCTAGATGGCGCTAGTGTAGGGACGGGGAACCAGCTTTATTGTGAAAATAGAATGACGGAACGTTGTGCGTGAGGCAAGATCCAGGTAATGCAGAGCCGCTGCCAACCTATACATTTTTGAAACGTTGAATTTACCAGGGATGTGAGTTGTCAGTGTATGCAACTAACACAAATGTCTCCCTTTTTAAAATATGTACTTGATTCAGGGCTGGTGGAACGGAACAGAACGGAACGAATGAACGGAACAATAAACAAATCAGGAAAAAATCGTATTCAGAACAGAACAGAACGGAACGGAACAGAACAAAATGAACAAAACCAGAACAGAACAAATAAGATAACGAAGTGTTCTTGAACAGAACAGAACAGAACAGAACAAAACAGAAAAAAAAAATGGAACGGAACAGAACAGAACAGAACAAATTTCAGCTTCCATCTTCATTTGGTAAAATTTAGTGGAAATTTTGATTCTCAAAAGGTCAATAATCTGCTGGAAGGTTGCAGAAAATGCAGAATTGCTCAAAATGGCTGAAAATCATTTTCAATTGATTCGGGGGGCAAGATTACCTATAAGTAGCACATTCCAAATTCTGGTTTTCTAGATAAATTAAATTTTCAGAATTTTGTAAAATTTTGATTTTTTCTCATTTTGGGACCAAATTTGGGTTTAAAAAAATTGAATTCATCTAAAAATGAGAAACAAAATGCACTTCAGTTTTTGAAATTTTCAGAATTTTGGATGGTGTCAAATTTTGCATGTTAATTTTTTGTTCATTCGATGATTTTGATCTAGCTTTGTCTAGTTCAATAATTCAAAAAATTTTCTGCCAGGTAGAATCCCCCCCCCCTTTGTTAAAACGGAACGGAACAGAACAGAACAGAACAAACGGAACGGAACGGAACGGAACAGAACAGAACAAATGGAACGGAACGGAACGGAACGGAACGGAACGGAACAGAACAGAACAGAACAGAACGGAACAAAAAAAAAATGATGAGCAAAACGGAACAGGACAATAAAAATGCGAAGTGATTTGTTCATGAACGGAACGGAACAAAACGATCGTTTTGGTCACCAGCCCTGCCTTTCACACTGACTAAAAATAAATTATCCTAGATTTATTGTCCTTACGAGGGGACAAACACAAATGGTTTTTTCAGTGGGAAATTTCCGCTCTTTGTTGCAATTTCACACACAATGGTGTGAAATTTCAACTAGGAATAGAAATTTAAAGGCAGATGACGAGTGTAAGTCACCAATCTGTCTTTTTCGAAGATTATTGGGCGCCAATGTGAGAATATTCTTACTTTATGCCTGTTACTGTAATAAATAATTACTACTTCAAAGGGGAGAACTAAGAAATACTCCGAGGAGAATAACTTACCTGGCTAGCTCAGCAGGACGGCGTTATAAGAATAGACCACAAGTTGTGGATTAAATCGACACATTTGCATACACAAAAGGCATTTAATCTGATTAAACAGTGTCCCATTAGACAATTAACACAAAATAAGAACAGATTAACATAATTCAAACAAGATTATCACCATAATTAACACGATTCACAGATTACAACGATGGTTGGTCTGAGAATATAACTATCAGCGCAATGAAGCGACCTATTTAACACGATAGTCCATCTCTCCGGCCGAAAGAAACAGAACTACGCCGATCCACACACTCGTAGCTGCGTCTAGGGTGCAGCTCCGAGTAGGACAACGCAGTGTTACCATAGGGAGTAATACATAATAGTACACACAGGCAGGTTAGGCATATGAGGATATAACAAGAGGGTTGGTTTTTTTCTGGTAGTTCGAAGGGTCTATTTAAACACATTCACGAAGCAAAATTTATGCGCCAATTTTTTATTTTTCGTCCCCTACCTTTTTAAGTTATTTTCTCGCTATAGTTGTTTTACGAGCTGAAAACTGACATGTTTAAAAAAAAATTTTCTCGAAAAATACAAAAACCTCCCTCGCCATTTTCTTATAATTCCATAGTATTCCATACATCAAGGGCTATAACTGAAAATTTTTCAATAATTCAACTCACCGGCTTCATTTTTTAAAAAATCAAGACGATTTTTATAGGTCTTTTCTCTGATAGTAGAGTAAATTGAAAAATGAAATTCTTCAGGAAGAGTATAATATGCATAATATAGATAACCCCCACCAGACAATGTTTGTAAATCTTGCCATTTTATTAGTGTCTGATTGTAATACGTTATTGGGTTTATCCGTGTTCGTGAATTTATCGGCAATTTTGTACATTTATTTACATATACATATCGAATTCAAATTGTCAGTCTCGCTTTCTGCCAAAAAATACATTATTCGTCAAGATTGCTGAAATAAGGTCTCGTTTTTCGCCAATAATTTCAAAAAATTGTTGCTTTTTTGTAACAAAAAAAAAAAAACCAAAAAGTCTCACTGTTCTCCAAAAATTGGTTTAAATTCTAATTTTCTTGTAAGAAATTGTCAAAAGGTATTGGCTTGTGCTAAAAATGTCCCAAGTGTTGCTGGTTCCCCAAATTTCCAAAGACTTGTTTTTTTTTACCAAGAAGTTGTAAAATTCTGTCGATTGTCAAACATTTTCAAAAATTTTAGTCTCTTGCCAATTTTTTCTGAAACTCAAAAATTTCATTCTGTTATTGCATCGTCGAATCTTATATCAAATTGCCAATCTTTGCTCTCGTGTTTTTCTCCACCTTACAATTTCGTTTTGGAAACCAGCATGGTCGTTTTGTGAAAATTGAAGCAATCCAAAATTTTTAAATCTATTCGCTGAAATACTCTGGGAGCTTTGAAGGGTTAAACGATGTAATGGTTAACATAACGAATATAGGTATTGCGTATTTTATTTATGAAGAATGTCAGTGCTATCAAGTATCGAAAAAAGAATTTAGAATTGAATCGAATTAACCTTCAAAAATATCGAGTGTATCGGGAATTTTCGATGTACCGTAGACTTGGCTCTGTAGTATCGTCGTTGCAATTCACTCTTACATTTTGCCCTATCTTTCTTTTCATCAGAAAGATGATTAGATTTTTCAGAATCGATGTTCCATTAGATTTATTTAGTATTAAGTAGACGATGGTTAATTGTAAGGTTCGTTTCTAATTGTTTTTTTTTTTCTTCTTCTGTATTTCAGGCGAATTTGGTCCAGATTGACATCAAGAAAAATACATATGTGGGTAATTTATTTTTCTCAAATACAATGCATTTCGATGTATGTAATTAATGTCACCTTTGTGTTTCCACATCCGTAAAATCATCACCACATTGGCAATTTGCTAAGGCCAAACGATACTCTGGATCCAGTCCAGGTAATATGTAACTTTGGTATAAACCCCGGAGTCAGCCTCATTTCCACAAATACCAGGACCACGAGATGCGATTCCTATGATATCCCATGTACAAGCTTCATCTGGCTTATGGATTTGTATTGGACCTCCTGAGATACCCTAATTAAAATCAGCAAACACTTATTCAGCACCTTATTAAGACTGTTTTTTGCATATTCAATGACTCAAGTATATGTAAGTACATACTTCACATGTATTTCTGCCAAGATTTTCTACGATGTCTGCACAAATCATGGTGTTTGAATCGTAGCCAGTAGAATTGCCCACTTTGAATGCTGTTCTGCATTTTTGATGGTCGGCTATAGCAACGGCTGACTTCAGTAACCCCCCGGTGGTTTCTTCGCCTAAACAAAATGAAAATCAAATTTTAAGATACTGTTACAGTGGAATGAGTAGTTATGTATTGGGTGTATCGCAATGTCATCTACCTCTGTTTTTTTTCTCCCAGCCAGTAACGTACACTATCCGGTTGATGAGTAAATCTGCTTGTGATGTATACAGGCAAGCTGGCCTCACGAATGGGTTAAATGCGACAGTGTCGTTCAACTCGAAAAGCGAAATATCGTAATTGAATGATGGGAATTTGAAATTCGGGTGATTATGGACTTTAACAATGCTATAAGCTTTTGGCTTTGCGTCGTCATTCCACATGGGTAAGATGAAATCTCCCAATAGAGCCCATCGTGGCTGGCCTCTGAAAATGAGCAGAACAAACAAAACCAGAAAATAATTATCATTTTTTTTTTTTTTTTTGAGGAACAAACTGAAGTGAGGATTTCTACTCACAATACTGAAGTTGCACTGCAATGCGCAGCACTCATGATATACTTTTCGCTTATTAAGGTGCCCTCGCAATTCCACGAGACGTTCTTGAATTCTTTTCCATATCCAATGAGAGCCTATGTTTGAGGAATCGATTACTTTGTTCGTACTTATCTCAGTGTCGTTTCACGATACTCGATAAATCTGAAACAGTCAAAGGGTATTCCCAGGTAAGATCAAAGATAGGGGTCATTCCACGTCAATTCGACCAAGAAGTGGTAGGGGGGTTCGGCGATTTTTTTAAAATTTTTCCTGTGGAAAAACCTTCCGAAGGGATGACCTATGGCGCAAATCGCAACCCTCTAGCTTATTTTTAAAGGCAGCCATGGAGTCTCAAAGTTTTCAGTGAACCTAAAATATCATCCATTTCAGCAGTGGATTACTCGATAACCGTGATAACCTACCAAAATGGAACTTTTCCCCATAGTTAGGGGCTTTAAAGGGCTTTATAAGAATCGGCGTTGCCACTTTTTTTCGTGCAAAAAATTAGCTCGAAACGTTTCAACACGTAGTTTTCATATCGTTCCGACTCTCAAAAAATCTGAAAAAAATATATTACGGACAACTTTCCATGCTGAACAACATATTAAAAAATTGGGATGGCACTATGTCACAAAGTCAATTTTAAAAAATTGAATGCGAAAAAATGCGATTTTTTGATTTAAAACACGAAAAAAAGTTTTGATTGGTGAAATTAACCCATTTGACCTCCATTTTTAACGTTTCTGTTGAAAAAGTTGAAAACCCCCTTTCACTCAATGAAATGAACTCCTCACAATAAATCAAAAGTTGTTTACAATGAAAGTTTTGAGAAATTTCTGCTAAAGTCAATATTCTTTCTAGATATTTGTCATCAAATAGTCACATCTTGCAAACGTTAGCAGTACGATCGTTTTTCTGCAGAAATATTGAAATAGGTTTATCTACTATGTACTTTGAAAAGCTTTGCACAGTCAAATTGCAGCACTCTCTGGCATTTCATAATGTTCAAGCATACACGAAGAGGTCACTATCCCTCCTCAATCATAGATAGTGTAGTTGCACGTACATCATGAAACATCATGATTGTAAACGACGACTTCTGCTCATGCAATTTTCACGATGTAGAACTGCATTATTCAGGATCAAGGAGAGATAGTGACCTCTTCATGAATGCTTGAACATTATGAAATGCCAGAGAGTGCTGCAATTTGACTGTGTAAAGCTTTTCAAAGTAGTAGATAAACCTATTTCGATATTTCTGCAGAAAAACAATCATACTGCTAACCTTTGCAAGCTGTAACTATTTGATGACAAATATCAAGAAAGAATATCCACGGTGTGATGAACAGATTTGATGGGTGGATTGTAGATTTTCTGAACTTATGTCCTGTTAAGAGCATTTGTGTTCCTTTCAATTGTTGTTTCTGTCATTTCCAGCCTACTAGAGAATATTTCCATATAATGTACTCTGCGTATTCATGCTCTGTTTTTTCGGGTTTTTCCCGAAACAAGTTTATCAAATTTGTAAAAAAACGCTCTGGTCCACCCTGCACTCACCTTTCTTGATTTCATTTTGTGAAAGCTCAACCCTCAATATATTCATCCAAAAATGGAGCATGGGTCCCTGTATTTTATACCAACTTTTATCAATGTTTGGCCACCCCCAAAAAGGGGTGAGGTGTTGTTTGGAATTATGCTTTCACTCATTCATTACATCTGATGAAACTATATCATTCAGTTCCAAGATTGACCCAATTGGGTTTTTTGCTTGCTCAATTTTTGACGATGATCAAATAAATAAGTCTATCATTATCAAGGTGGCTTCAAGGGACGGGGGGGGGGTGAACTGTGAGTAAAAGTGATGCGTGTGGTGATCTTATTCTGGAAATTGAAAACATTTTTTCCTAACTTCTCAGGATGTGCTTGGGCCTTTGAGGGTTAAAAAAATTGAAAGTTTGTGAAAAATAAAACATGAAAGAAAGTTTAGATTGGTGAAGTTGACCAATTTGACCCCTATTTTTACGTACCTATTGAAAAAGTTGAAAACCCCCTTTCACTCGATGAAATGAACTTATCACAAAAAAATTAAAATTCGAAATGATTCAAAAAATGAACGAATTTTTATTGTTTTGTTGTGAGTGTAATTTTTATCAACTTTTTCATGAAATACGTCAGAAAGAGGTCAAAATAAGACAACTGAATTCTGAACTTATGTCCTGTTAAGAGCATTTGTGTTCCTTTCAATTGTTGTTTCTGTCATTTCCAGCCTACTAGAGAATATTTCCATATAATGTACTCTGCGTATTCATGCTCTGTTTTTTCGGGTTTTTCCCGAAACAAGTTTATCAAATTTGTAAAAAAAACGCTCTGGTCCACCCTGCACTCACCTTTCTTGATTTCATTTTGTGAAAGCTCAACCCTCAATATATTCATCCAAAAATGGAGCATGGGTCCCTGTATTTTATACCAACTTTTATCAATGTTTGGCCACCCCCCAAAAGGGGTGAGGTGTTGTTTGGAATTATGCTTTCACTCATTCATTACATTTGATGAAACTATATCATTCAGTTCCAAGATTGATCCAATTGGGTTTTTTACTTCCTTGATTTTTGATGATAATCAAATAAATAAGTCTATCATTATGGAGGTGGCTTCAAGAGGCTGGGGGGTGAACTGTGAGTAAAAGTGATACGTGTGATGATCTTATTCAGGAAATTGAAAGCATTTTTTCATAACATCTCAGGATGTGCTTGGGCCTTTAAGGGTTAAATTGACTTTGCGACATATAGCGCCATCCCAATTTTTTAATATGTTGTTCATCATGAAAAGTTGTCCATAATAAGTATATTTTTTTCAGAATTTTTGAGAGTTGGAACCACAAAGCCTTTCAAACCCCCTAACTATGAGGAAAAGTTCCATTTTGGTAAGTATCACGGTTATCAAGTAATTCACTGCTGAAATGGATTATATTTTAGGTTCACTGAAAATTTTGACACCCCTTGGCTGCCTTTAAAAATAGGCTAGAGGGTTGCGATTTGCGCCATTGGTCATCCCTTCGCCCGTTGGACAGCGTAGCCAAAAAAACTAGTTTTTTGCGAGAAAAATTCTGTATCCATGAGTAGAGGGGGGAAGATTCTATTGCCAAGCGGAATGTGTAGGGGAGCATGAGCCTTTCAACACGATTTTTTTCACAAATTTTTATCATAGTGATGGGGTAAAACTGACAAAAGAAAACTTTGAAGGTTTGTGCACAAACACTGTTTTTGCCAAAATTCACTGATTAATTCAGTAAATAATTCACATTTGACTGATAAGCAGTAAATTATTTATTGAAAATCCAGTCAAAAACTACTGCTTCTGGGAAGTTGAAATGTACTTTCACTGTTTATCCATTCCCAACATTTTGCCTTCTAAACAGTGAAATTCCACTGTTTCAGATTTAGAGAGTAGATGATACGTTAAGCTAATACATTGCGAATTCATCATCTGCCTACCATATGAGGATATTCTTTTGCTCGAGGTGGCTCAATACCTACGGGCAGTAGTAAAGACGTAGATGGGCAATCACGAATGGTAACATTATGTCCTTCTTCTCCAGGCAGCTGAGATTCTATCCATTCGGTTTCATATTGATATTTTGCATATTCTTGACATTCTAAATTAATAAAACATGTGGCTAGGTTTGTAAAAACAATCGCTGCAGATTAGCTGGTGAAAGGAAAGTCTTCGAATAGTGATCGAATTTTTCTCGTTGGATTTGAAAATGAAGGTATCGAGTGTGAGTTGCTTACTTTGTAAAGCTACAGCTGTGGAATTCTTGGGATTTGGCGTGTGTTTCGGAGTTGCTGATGTGGTAGATAGTTCGGAAATTTTCTACTCGTACCATAAAAGTAACACAAAAAAATAATGTTGCATTATTCACGAAGCTTAAAAAATAAAATCGTATTCTATCTTCTTCCCAATATTTTAATTTTTTTGTAAGATTTCTTCAATGTTGAGCACATCACCGAATCCAAAATAATAGTTTTTTGAAAATAAAAATCCCTCCGTTAATCTCTTTATTTTTGACCAAAAACTTTTTTGATTTGGAAATTACGTCACTCTCGCATTTGTAATTGACAAAACTCGCGCAGAAAATCATTTTTTATTAATCTGAAATTTTTGGATTTTGGCTTCAAAAATTGTTGATGTAGGTAGAGGTACCTATAATTACTATTCAAAATTTTATGATTTTCATGTTGGTATTACAAAGGGAAACTTTTCGGAAAATTTTCGTATCGCTGCATCGAAAATTTCTTATTTTTGGAAACCTTGGGATTGAAAAAATATCAATTTTGAGTATTTCCTGAGTAAACCTGATTTTGAAAAAAAATCTGCTTGGCGAAGTTACATCCTTTCCCATGAAAATTTTCAATTTTCATCCATCAGATTTTTCTCGGGTCTCAACGGGTTAATACTCGTACATACGTCAATTATTGATTTCGTTTATGAAATATGCATAAACAACTTGGAGTAATACTCGTACTACGATTTCTTTTCTACATTACCTGAGACGTTGTAGATGAATTGGTCGGACCATTAGGAGTATACGACGGATTACAGCATATTTTTACATCTTTTTGCAAAATTTCGTCTCGAAAACCGCATGGTATCGCTGTTCTATTTTTAATAAGCTCTTTTGTATTGAAACAGTCAGAATGAGGTACGCATACCAATCCATCTCTTCGACAATCGTCGCGAAAACGCGGAAGTGTTTCTGTTATAAGAGGAAAGTATCAAATAACTTCTTTATAAATTACACAAAATCAAATAGAGGGTGTAAGTGCTGTAACAAATACTTAATTCTTTACTTGAAACGCGATCGATCATTTATGAGATTGAAAATCGTTAATGATGAATCAATTTCTTGCAATTCGATCAATCGATTTTTGATCGGGAAGTTGGTTTTTGAGGCTATTTATTTTCTATTTCGTGTGTGATCGATTACATTGAATCGAAAGTTACAAACAAATCGACTTTTGTTCGATTTATCGACTTTTGATTATGATCGATTTTGATTGTGATCGAAAAGTCATTTTTTGAGGGCAAAACAGATTTTTCATTTCCAAAATGTTCGATCATGTAGAATCGAAAATAGCAAATTAATCAATTTTTAAAGTTTGATCAATCGATTTTCCAACATGATCGATTTTTGATCGAGAGTTTTATTGTAAAATATGGAGGAGAGTTGTACCTACATTGTAGGTACATAAACATAATGTTTAGTTTAAAACTGTGATTTTCCCCCTTCATATCCCTTACACTTGTTGGTTTTCAATTTCGAAAATTCTTTCCATGTTTTAAAGATTTTCGTTCCCTCCTGCCCAACATAAAATCAGTTGTCTCGGAGGCCCACAAAATTGAAAAACATATACGACAAATTTTTAAATTAAAAATTAACGAATTCTGTGTCGGAATTCCTTGCCCCAGTTTCTCGAACAATAATGATCTCCCTTCTCCCCACAAAGCCATCTAAAGAAATTTCAAAATTTTTAATTATTGCGTCAAAATTCCTCTAAATAACCTCTTTTTTAAAGAAAAAAACCTCTTCAAGTTTCTCAAGTAAGAAGAGTCCATAACATTTTGAAATTTTTTTTCAAAAAGTTATTTCTTTCTGATGATGAAATTCCCACATTCCTCATCTTGATTTAATGAAAAGATATGCATATTCCTTAGGGTGGCAATGAAAATTTTTTTTTCGATTTTGAAATAGCTCACCCCCCAAAAATGTTCATTTGGGTACTAAACAAAAATTCTCAAAGTTTCATCCCGATAGCTTAATATTAACACGAGGCGCATGAGCCCCAAAGTTGCAAACACAGCAGTTTTCACCAGGAGCCCGTAACTCGTACTACAGGTCCACGGCGCGCCATGGTAAACGACTCATACCGCGCTGAATATCTGCAGAAGTCACATAGACAAGAAATTGAACCTTTCCCATGTTGTATTCAATTTATTGTTCCGCCTGCGTATTATTACTGTATTTACACATCTAGTCCAAAGTTTAGTAGTTAATTTTAACCAGTCAGTGAAAAGCTGATTGTAATTAACACGTAAAGTTCAAAGTTCATTGGTCATTTTTATCCAATCATAGCGATACTGCACTTGATTCTTTACATTAGAGTTTCAAATCCACTCAAGGGTTAAAAGCTTATAAATACACCTTCTGCTTGAATTTTCAATCATTTATATTTGTTGGTTTGAACAGATTCAATGTTTGAATCGTAAATTTGAAATTTGTGGTGAATGTGCGCTCGATTACATTACACTGGGCAATGGCAAACTTGTGTTTGATTTGAAAATACTTAGGCGTAATCGATAGTTTAGACCCTAAAACAAAAAACTGAGTGACTTTTTTAAACTTTAGTGGTTTTTGCAGTCAGGGAAGATGGCCTTTACGAAAATGGCCGTTTGCGTTTCTTCAAAAATTCATAGCGACATCCGTATTGTTTTGCGAAAAAAAAGGAGGTCACTTTTGGATTATATGAATTATTTTTCGGGTAAATGATTTCTCCGAATTTTGATTTTTCAAGTTTCAAGCGCATGTAGAAGATTTTTGTTTGTATCATTTTGAATTAAAAAAAAAAAAAAAAGCTCCAGTGCAGTAGATAATCGGCCTTCAATAAAATTTGGCAAATTTTTTGACTTGCACTAATAAAATAATTATGATTTTACAGCACATACTTATAAGTGATTTCATCTCACCCCAGGGGACTGGAGCCTCAACACTATGATTTGAGGAGTAAATGGGTGATTTTGTGCGTTTTGAGCCGAGTGATTTCCAACATTGTATGCAGGTGAACGTTCTGGAGATGAGAGTTGTGGATTTTTTTTTTTCGATTTCAGAGCACCGAATTGACTTTGAAAATAACTTTACAAGCTGAAAATGGTTTTCAAAAGGGTATATTTGAGGTGAATTTTTTGTATTTCAAACATTAAGAAGAAAAATTAGTCGTATGCGCTTGAAACTGTGAGAATCAAAAATCGGAGAAATCAGTTTACTTGAAAAAGTTTGTAGAATCCGAAAATGACTTCAGTTTTTTTTTTCAAAAAGCAATACGTATGTTGCTATAAATTCTAGAAGCAGGGCAGAAACGGCCATTTTTGCAACTTCGACCATCTCCCCTGACTGCAAAAACGACTCAAGTTTAAAAAAGTCACTCAGTTTTTTGTTTTAGGGTCTAAACTATCGATTACGCCTAAGTATTTTCAAATCAAACACAAGTTTGCCATTGCCCAGTGTAATGTAATCGAGCGCACATTCACCACAAATTTCAAATTTACGATTCAAACATTGAATCTGTTCAAACCAACAAATATAAATGATTGAAAATTCAAGCAGAAGGTGTATTTATAAGCTTTTAACCCTTGAGTGGATTTGAAACTCTAATGTAAAGAATCAAGTGCAGTATCGCTATGATTGGATAAAAATGACCAATGAACTTTGAACTTTACGTGTTAATTACAATCAGCTTTTCACTGACTGGTTAAAATTAACTACTAAACTTTGGACTAGATGTGTAAATACAGTAATAATACGCAGGCGGAACAATAAATTGAATACAACATGGGAAAGGTTCAATTTCTTGTCTATGTGACTTCTGCAGATATTCAGCGCGGTATGAGTCGTTTACCATGGCGCGCCGTGGACCTGTAGTACGAGTTACGGGCTCCTGGTGAAAACTGCTGTGTTTGCAACTTTGGGGCTCATGCGCCTCGTGTTAATATTAAGCTATCGGGATGAAACTTTGAGAATTTTTGTTTAGTACCCAAATGAACATTTTTGGGGGGTGAGCTATTTCAAAATCGAAAAAAAAATTTTCATTGCCACCCTAATATCTAGGTATGTACTAAAATTGAAAATTTAGATTGTTAAAGAGAATTAAAGAAACTGGCCCGAGCGAAGCGAGGGCAAACGCTCACAAAAACATTCGTTGGAGAAAGTCCAAATATCATATTCTTTTGGTTTAGAAATGGCCCCGGGGGCCACTTGGTGTTTTGGGGCCTCTGGCGATTCCGAATTTTCAAAATATGGATGAGAGAGATATAATACCCCCTAAAAACTCCCTTAAATCCGCCCCTAGACTGTCTTATCACTTTTCAAAATTGTTATGAAATACGACATTTACCCATTATTTTTCTTATTCAAGTTATATCTTATTTAATATATGTATAGAGAGGTACCTAGGTACTATTCTATGGTGAGTGTATGCAGCAATTATCCACTTGCTGTGTTTAGTGAATTCAACGATTTATTTCAAGATAAATTTTTCTTCTGTTTCCTACAATTTTTTTATGAACTCATTAAATATCTGCCCACTACCACTACCACCACCACCCCCCCAAAACTTTACCGGGCATTTGCCCGGTAAAGTATTGGTATGCACGCCACTGCCCAGGGTGAGCGTTATTTCCAAAAATGCCAGGACGACGAGACGTGATTCCAATGATATCCCATGTGCAATCTGCATCTCGATTATAGATTTGTATTGGACCTCCCGAGATACAGTTACCCTAATTAAAAAACAGCAAACATTTATTCAGCACCTTGTAAAGATGGTTTTTTGCATATTCAGTGACTCAAGTACAGGTACCTACTTGACATGTATCCGTGCTAAGATGTTGCATGTTTTCTGCACAAATCATGGTGTTTGAATCGTATCCAGTAGAATTTCTTATTTTACTCGTAAGATCTGTTATGCATGTTTGATGATCGGCTATATAGATAGTTGCTTGCAATAACTCACCAGCGCTGGTTCGTTCGCCTAAACAAAACGAAAATCAAATTTTAAGATATGTACTTACTGTCACTCGTACAATGAAATAAGGATTATGTGTATCGCGATGTTATCTACCTCTGCTTATTTTTTCCCAGCCTGAAATGCTCGCTGTCCGGCCGATGAGTAAATCTGCCTTAGATGTATACAGGCAAGCTGGCCTTCGGTATACGTTACACGCGACAGTATCGTTCAACTCGAAAAGCGAAATATCGTGATCGAATGATGGAAATTTGTAATTCGGGTGATTATGAACTTTAACAATGCTATAAGCTTTTGGTTTGGCGTTATCTCTCCTCGAGAATGAGGTAAAATTTCCCACTAAAGCCCATCGCGGACGACCCCTAAAAATGAGCAGAACAAAACGAGAAAATAAATTATGAAACATTCATTGGTTAAAGAATAAGCTGAGGTGAAAATTTCTACTCACGATTTTGAAGTAAAGCTGCAATGTGCAGCACTCATGATGTACTTTTCGCTTATCAGAACACCCTCGCAATCCCACGAGACGTTCTTGAATTCTATGCCAGATCCAATAAGAGCCTATTGTTTGAACAATCGATCATTTTGTTCGTAATTATTTCAGTGTCGTTTCACGATATAGATGCTACGTTAAGCTAATAAATTTAGAATTCATCTGCCTACCATATGAGGATATTCTCCTGTTTGAGCTGGCCCAGCATCCGGGGGAATTAGCGGTACCGTAGATATGCAATCATGAAGGGTGGTAACATAATCTCCTTCTTCTCCTGGCAGGTAAGGCGCTCTCCATCGGGTTACATATCGATATTTTCCATATTCTTGACATTCTAAATTAAACGATACATGCGGCTAGGTTTTTATGTTGGAATAACTCAAATCGTATTTACTCGCGAATCGTAATATTATTAAATAAAAACACCATCGGGGCTTAAAGCCTTTATTTGAATTAAAAACATCGCGTCTATACACACGTACATATAGCCAACTTCTATACGCACGCAACACAATACTACAACTGGTTTTACATAGCTAGCCAGCCAGCCGCGTACGTATACTCGTAGGTATACAGTCGATCATCTGGGAATACATAGGGCGTGGCTAGTACAGTATAGTACAGCCACGATCTAACACTCCCCCTATTCACAGATGATAAAAATATAAAATTTTGAAAAAGACAAATCGCACCACGCAGAAGCCCCGCCACAGTGAAAGACCAAAATACTGTGACTATTTATAAATCGCACCTCATCATGAACAAATAAATCAATTTTGCATAACAACTAAGTAATAATTAAAATACATTAGAAATCATTTCAAGTCCATTTCCAAGTCCTCGTCATTGGCAAACAATTCAATTTCAAAATCATGTTCCATGGACTCATTATTTGGACACGCATTATTTGGTAACACATTCATTTCTGAAACTTACAAAAATGTATTAGAAAAATGCAATAGTTCTTTCTCATCATGTAAAAGTTCTATATCTCATCATGCAACAATTCTATATCTCATCATGCAACAATTCGTGTCTCAATTTCACGAATCTAGCCAGACCAAGTGGCTTAGTACAAATATCAGCAAGCTGATCTTCTGTGTCAATTTTCATAATTCGCACCTCGCCATATTTGACACATTCTCTAACCAATTGTTCCTCTTCCTCAATTACATGCTTGAGTTTAGGTTTACTAGTAACAGTAGTGCATTTGATAGCAGACTCACTATCACAAAATGCAACCACCGGATATATATAATCTCGCATCACACTTTTAATTGTGCTTTGTATGCACTTCATTTCTCTGATGCCTTCATTTAATACTCTAAATTCGGCTTCACAAGTCGAAGTTACGCGCCTCCTTCGTTTTCTTGCAGCCCAGGAAATCACATCTCCAAATACTTTGATAATAAAACCTTCAGTTGTTTTATTAGAGGGTTTCAGATCTTTATAACTGGCATCGGTATAAATTTCGACTTCATTTGTCAAACTAGAATATACTAATTTCAAATCTCTTGATCCTTTCAAATATCTAAGTACACGTTTGGCTCTCTGCCAGTCATAATTTGTAGGATTTGACATCTTAGTCGATAATTCATGCACAGCATATGCAATGTCTGGTCTAGTACCATCTGTTAAATATCTTAAAGAACCAATCAACTTTCTATAAGGGTACTCAGTTGGTTCTAAGAGTTTTCTCAATTCACTTCCCTCGTCACTTTCTTCAATGGCTTTTAGTTCTTTGGTCATCACACCTTTTTCCACCATAGGTGTCTTAACAATTTTACAATTACTCATTTCGAATCTATCTAAAATGTTATCGATATATTGTATTTGATCGAGAGTAATAATTTTCTTACCTCGGTCTCTCACAATGTTAATGCCTAGATATTTTTGTGGCTCACCTAAATTACTCAATGAAAATGTGGCAGACAACTTTTCAACAATTTCATTCAATTTACTGGTATTATTACTCAACACTAACAAGTCATCTACATAGATCACAATTATCACTAATTTATTACCAATGTATTTGAAGAAAATACACGGTTCGTTCAATTTATTTTCAAAACCTAATTCCTTGAGTACAGACTCCAATTTTTCATACCACTTCTTAGGACTTATCTTCAACCCATACAATGCCTTTTTCACTCTACAAACATAATTCTTTCTTTGAGTATTATCCATTGCACCTTCAGGAACTTCCATAAATACTGGCTCATCTAACTCTCCATACAAGAATGCTGTCTTTACATCAAGATGGACAACATCCAGATTTAGCTTATTTATTAGGGAAAATATGACCCTAATATTAGGCAATCTTTCAACTGGTGAATAGGTCTCATATAAACCATATTCAGTAGGATCTTCAAAACCACGTACGACAAGTCTTGCTCTATATCTCACCTCTCCAGTAACGCTAATCTTCTTTCGAAATACCCAAGTGTAAGACATCACTTTCTCATGAGGTTCAACTTCCTCTCTTTGTATCAAGTCCCACACATCATTATTCTTCATCGATAAATTCTCATCATTCACTGCTTCACGCCATTTCTCACAATCTTCACGTGAAATTGCATCAGCATAAGAAACTGGATCTTTATTCATTACAGCCTGAACATCTCCATGATCTTCAAGTAAGGCCAATGCAATCAACTTCTGATGAATATCAGACTTAATTTCTTCCTTCTCAGAAAGTATATTTTTCGCATCTAGTCTCGTGAACGGCTTATTCAAACTAGTCCTTTTCAACGCCTCTAATTCAGAAATCTCATCAGAAAACCATTCATAATAATTCAACTCATCATCAGGCAAAGGAATAGCATTCATTTTCAAAATTTTACTCACATCTTTATAGACAACACCTCTATTAAGTCTCACATCACGAGTCTTGACAATCTCACCTGTTTGAATGTCTAGCAACTTATAGCAATTCGATTCATAACCAATCAGAAAATACCTTTTCAAGTTCTCTACAGGAGACTCTTTCTGAACATAAGTACGAGAATCAAATTTTCTCAGATCACTTCTTTTCAAAACCTTTCTATAAGCCAAACATCCAAAACGTGCCAAATGATTTATCTCATTTGTATCTCTAGGATCAAACTTAGACAATGGAATCTCAAAATTTATGCCTTTATGACAAGTTCTATTCAATACATAAGTAGCTGCTTCTACAGCCAAAGGCCACAGGTTTGCAGGAAAACCTGAATCGAGCATAAAGCATCTCACCGTATTTTGAAGTTTACGATTCCATCTCTCTGACTTTCCATTCAATTGTTGAGTATAGGGAGGTGACACATCAATCTCAAATTTCTCCCTATCTTTGACCTTCAATATTTCACCTAAAGTATACTCTCTAGCACCATCACATCTCAAATAACAAATTTTCGCATCATGACCTAATTTATTTCGAGCACTCACCAAAAATTTCTCAAAATAGCCAACAACCTCATCTCTAGATTTCATACAATAAGTATAGGTGTACCTTGAATACTCATCAACGAATGAAACAATATAACATTTTCTCTCTGGGAAGCTCACTGGCCTAATTGGTCCCATAATATCTGAGTTTACAATTTCTAACGGTTTCAAGGCTACTCTCCTATTATTCTTAAAAGGTAAACGAGCCATTTTGCTAGCAATACACACCTCACAATCCAGAATAGAATCATCAAAATTAATATTCTCAAGTTTCTCATGAACAGTTGCCATTTTCTTTAAATAGGTTCGAGAAATATGACCTAAATTTTCATGAACTTTGAAACCTTCTGACTTTTTCAAGACCTCAGGTGTCTCGTTATCAACTAGTCTGACCATTTTCTTTTGTATCACATCAGGTTCATCGTTATGATCATAATTTCTCTTTCTAGTGCACACACCACTCATTATAAACTTTGTCTCATTGCAAAATTCCAAGATTTGCTTCTCATCACACAATTCAAATTCGACGAACCATAAATTATTCCGATATACGCCATTGATTATAGTTTCATTTGTCTCAGGGTCAAATATACGCACCACTTCTGAATTCAGTAAAACTGAATAACCCAAATCAGTAAATTTTCTCAAGGATAGTAAATTTTCACTTCCTTTATCTGAATATAGCACATTGCTAAGTACAGATACTTTGTTTTTCTTATCACACACCAATACATCACCACATGTAGTAATGACCAAATTGCTATCATTACTCGCACCTATTAAGGACAGCCTATTGTTTGGCTTCCTAATATTAATCAACGCATCTCTATCTTTAATTAAATGTTCGCAAGCACCACTTTCTGCGATAAATGAGATCAACAACTTACTTTTACGTTGAAGCTGCAGAAACGCACCACCTATATTATTTTCTGCCACACCCGCTTCATTTCGGTCGTTTACTCTATCTGCAAAAATTTATTTCTTTTTAGTTATAGCAGTCTCCCCCTTCTCCTGAGACCGCTTGAATTTTCTTTTCATACCTGTTCTTGGCGGATTATTCGAATCAGAGGACATTCCTTTACAGGACGATGAAATATGCGTTGCATACCTTTTACACTTATAGCAAAATTTTATACCACTATTAGGGTCGATAGGACACTCGTGAGATTTGTGTCTGTTCGCGCCACAATTATAGCAATGTTGCTTTGGATCATTAAAGAAAGTCCTAGGCTCATTTCTAGGTTCATTTCTTTGAAAACGTCCAAATCCACGTCCACGTCCTCCTCGTCCAGATTGTTGACCTCGACCTTGCCAAGAACTACGCCCACGACCTTGCCAATCAGAATTAAAATTTTGACCACCAGAATGGTATCCACGACCACCACGATTGCGACCATGAAACACAAACGCACCCTGTTCACCTGAAACATTTGATTTCCAGGTTCCTTTATCCTTTTCATTTGCTTCGAACCACAAAGCTAACTTGTAGAGTTCCTCATAATTTTTAGTCAGAAAACGGTTTTCAGCAGTAAGCTCAAATTGATCGAATTCCTCACGCACAGCTATGATGAATCGATTACATTTTGCAGAAATATCGAGAGGGCTACTTAACATTTCATACTTTTCAACAGCTGCCTCAAACCGAGCTGCAAAAATAGCTACAGACTCTTTACGTTTGTTAAACCTAACATCTTCGAGCTGCTTAAGTAGGGTTGATGAAGTAGTGTTAATTTCTGCGATTCTAAATTCACGAATTTTGAGGAGAGCCTCATAGGGATCTCGAATGCTGATTATTTTATTGTGATAAGTTTCGTCAATCTGATTGATCAAAATGTGTCTCACTTTTGCCTTTCTCCGTTGAGTCTCACCTTGAGTGAAAACTCTAGGAGGGGGTGTTGTAGGTTCAACAATATCCAATAAATTCAAGGCGGACAACTCACTCGTAAAATTATCATACCACACATCGTACCTTACATGAGAAGTAAGCTTATAATCCGTTCTAATATTCAAATTAACGCTACGCTCACCGTCTGCTTCTCCGGGGTTTATGTTTTGTAATAATTCGCTATTCTGCTGTATCAAATTTGAAACCAAGTCAAGTAATTGATCTTGTGATTGATCTTGAGGAGGTATTGAACCACCTCTTCCATCTTGACCACGACCTTCACCTTGGTCCTGACCTCGATTACGACCTCTACCAGATCTCAACATATCTGAAATATTCGACGAATCAATTTATTCAATTTATTCAGGTTCAAAATTTCAAATTTCTAACCTCAGCTTTTGTATATGGAACACTCATAAACATCAGCTACACGTATTCTCAACTCAGCCTCAGTATACGGAACACTCATACACGTCAGCCATACGTAAGTAATGTGCTCAAACTATTCAACTGTTTCTCAAATTTGCTCATATGTCAAATTATTCGATATTTTTCTCGGATTATTCAAATTTAGAAATCACATTTAAGGTCACTCGTAAATTGACCATCAAGGTATGAGTGAATACATAGAACCTACTCAAATTCGATAACCAATGATTTCAGACTGTAGGTAGGTACATGGTACGCTCATATGTCTGAACCAAACAGCCATCTATCAAAAACCAAAATTCAAAAATCCTAATTACACGAACTCGCAAACTAAATTTATCAGCTCAAGACACAATATAAAACTAGACTCTTATGTTCTAGTTCAGTGAATTCATAGCAATCTACACATCTCAAGACACGATATCAAACTAGACTCTTATGTTCTAGTTCAGTAAATTCATAGCAATCTACACTCAAAATTTGCTCCAGTAAATTCATCATCACAAATCCGAAATTCAAAGACATGCACATATTAAAAATTCAAAGACACATCAAAATATTCAAAGTCTAAATAATCAATATCGACTCACCCAACAGTTGATAAGAATACTTCGAGAAATGCGTACGTACGTCTTTTCTATACCACGAGAGCACAAGAGCACTAGAGCACAATACAAGTTATCACCTTCACCAGGTAGCACAATATAAAAATCGTTTACGCATCTCAACTCTGTGCTGGTACCTTGCAGAGGTTGCAGCTGCAAGTTTCTTTCCACCCCTTTTTATCATCTCTAAAACTAGACGATATTTTTATTTTTCATTTCAAATAATTGTCAAAAATCGACATATTTATGGCTTGGTACCAAGTCTCGCATCTCACAACAAATATACAATATTCACTGCATCGTTACATTTATTCTAGAATAATAGGATTTTATAAAATCAATTTCCGTTCTCACGATGCGTACTGCTCATTAACTAAAGGCAGTAAAAATCAACGCACCTTTCCCATGATGCGAACTGCTCATTAGGCAGTAAAAATCAAGACAGTAAAAGTCAACGCACCTGCACATGTGCCCGCATCTCACATCTCACAATTATCCTTCGCGTCTCATACGGCCAAACAAAAATTAAAGTCGTAAAGACGACTGCGCGCATCGCATCTCGTAGGTACTCGTATTTACATACTCGACACTATCAAGGGCTGTGTCCACACCAGGTACAAACAACGCTGTTAAAAATAAAAGGCCGCGTCTCGCCATCTCACCAATGTACCTCTCGTACCTACTGGCCATCGCATCTAACCGGCAAGTTTATCTAATAAAAGATAACGTTGACAAAAGTAACTAAAACCCTGTACCTATCACAGGTAGTAACTTTGTCTACGGCTGCACCAAGGCCGCATGCCGCCACCACACCATATCGTTAACGTTTTTAAATATCATCCGCGGGTATGTCCATGGGGGTTCCCCTTCGTAACGCATCTTGGTGCCTACAGCTAGGGTTGAATACCTTACGCTGCTCTATCAATGTGTATAACATGCACACATTTACGTACCACATACTAACACACCAATATGGCCATATAAACGCACCTAAGGTAGGTAGGTACCTATCATATCCACGAATGTGCACCTTACGTGGATAGGTATCTATCTACACACATGCACATGTATATATTATCTATAGATTACGTATCTACGAGTATTTAATTCACATGTAACATAATCCAAAATATTCTAAAATATTCTACTCGTATGTACCTGCCTAAGTTGCGCAACTTTAAAGACTTCTAATAGGTATCATATATCATAATTCGTAATTCGTAATTCGTAATTCGTAATGATTAATCATGCAATAAGTAAATGAATCGAAATAATCATACCCATCATGTACACAACAAAACAGTAATTATGAAATGAAACGATCATACCCATATGTCAATTGTCCAATGTACCAATCTCCGAATCGCCAATTTCTATCTTCGTAAGTGTCTGCTTTTTTTGTTTCCTCAGCATCTTATCTCTTCTATGAATATTCGAATATTCGTTCCGGGGGGGATACTCCGGCTGCCTCCACCATGTTGGAATAACTCAAATCGTATTTACTCGCGAATCGTAATATTATTAAATAAAAACACCATCGGGGCTTAAAGCCTTTATTTGAATTAAAAACATCGCGTCTATACACACGTACATATAGCCAACTTCTATACGCACGCAACACAATACTACAACTGGTTTTACATAGCTAGCCAGCCAGCCGCGTACGTATACTCGTAGGTATACAGTCGATCATCTGGGAATACATAGGGCGTGGCTAGTACAGTATAGTACAGCCACGATCTAACATTTTAAAAACAATCGCTGCAGATTAGCTGATGAAAGGAAAATCTTCGAATAGTGAGCGAATTTTTCACGTTGAATTTGAAAATAAAGGTTTCGAGTGTGAGATTGCTTACTTTGTAAAGCTACAGCTGTGGAATTCTTGGGATTTGGCGTATGTTTCGGAGTTGCAGATGTGGTAGACAGGTAGGAAATTTTCTACTCGTGCCATAAAAGTAGTAAGTATAAAATAAAAATGTTGCAGTATTCACAAAGCTTAAGAAAGAAAATTTCATGTTTTTCTGTGCTTGTGTTGATTGGGCATATCGTCTATTTTCATGACTCAATTCTACGAGTTTAATTATGTATTAGTTTTAAATTTTTACTCGCAGGTCTTGAATATTTTCTGTATTTTTTTTGTTATTCTCTTTAAAATTACGTACTTACCTATTTCAAAATCGTTTCTCATGTGTCAAAAATATGTAAGGTTAATTTTTCGATGATCTTGAAACGTTTCACAAAGAATGGTGTTTTTCATAATGAACCATGAAACGACCTTGAAACTCAATTTCCAAAATGATTTTTTTTTTAAAATAAAAATTCCTCCGTCAATTTCTTTATTTTTGACAAAAGACTGTTTTGATTTTAAAATTACGTCACTTCCACAATAATTTTGTAAATTGTCAAAACTTATGCAGAATATCATTTTTTATTTTTTTATCAAAATTTTGGATTTTGGCTTCAAAAATATTGTTGACGTAATTATTCAAAATGTTCTAATTTTTGTGTTGTTTTTGCAATGAGAAATTTTTCGGAAAATTTTCGTACCCCTACTTCAAAAATTTATTATTTTTGGAAATTGGGATTGAAAAAAATGCCAATTTTGAGTATTTCCTCAAAATTCCAAATGAAATTTTGAGTAAACTTCATTTTAAAAAAAATCTGTTTAGCGAAGTTACACCCTTTCCCATAAGTAATGAAATTTTTCAATTTTCATCCTTCAGATTCTTCTCGTGTCTCAAAGGGTTGATACATCAATTATTGATTTGGTTTATGAAATATATTGTATTAACAACTTGGAGTAAGTACTCGTAATACTCGTATAACGATTTATTTTCTACGTTACCTGAGACGTTGTAGATGAATTTGTCGGACCATTAGGAGTATACGACGGATTACAGCATATTTTTACATCCTTTTGCAAAATTTCGTCTCGAAAACCGCATGGTATCGCTGTTCTATTTTTAATAAGCTCTCTTGCATTGAAACAGTCAAAATGAGTTACGCATACCAATCCATCTTTTCGACAATCGTCGCGAAAACGCGGAAGTGTTTCTGTTATAACAGGAAAGTACATTACAAAATTGAAAACAAACCTTTTTCATTTGATGAATTTGTTACTTCGCCCCTTCAAATCCCAAGTTAGACGCACATTCATACTTGTACTCAGAAAAAGTTTCTGTTGGTTTAACAAAGACAATGATTATAATTTTCAAACGTGATCGATCATTTATGAAATTGAAAATCGTTAATGACGAATCGATTTTTTGGAGTTTGATTAATCGATTTTTGATCGAGAAGTTGGTTTTTGAGGCTATTTATTTTCTATTTCGTACGTGATCGATTAACTATACTCGTATTGAATCGAAAGTCGCAAATGAATCGATTTTTTTGGTTCGATTTATCGACTTTTGATCATGATCGATTTGAATTTTGATCAAAAAGTCTGTCATTGAGGGAAAAACTGATTTTTAATTTCCAAAATGTTCGATTATGTAGAATCAAAAATGGCAGATTATAAATCAATTTTTAAAGTGAGATTTATTGTAAAATATAGAAAAGAGTTTGTACCTACATTGTAGGTAGGTTAGGTACCTACATAATTTATAGTTTAAAGTAGTTCTTATTTGTATACTGAATAAGTAATTTAATTTGATTAGAAATTGGAAATTATTATTGTTGTCTGGTAAAAATAAAGTTGAAAATGCTGGCCAAAATTCGATGCTAGCTGAAGTTTTCTTATTCGATAAATAACACCCATAGTTTAATTTACAATAGAAATCGTAATTATTGTATCTTATTTTATTAGATATAATAGGATTGAAATTATTGGAGGCATGTAGCCAAAACCTTATATTCGCTTACTTCTTTCTTGGCAGAGATGAGTAGACAACAACACGAAGAAAATTATATTTGCTGACATTCGCCACATTGACATGGTAAAAAATTCTTGAACAAAAAAACAACACTATCGAAGTCTCAATTTTAAACGATACCCTGTAATATATTTTTATTGTAAAAACGTCTACTTTGTGAATGCATGAAATATGCTCTATGTTAATTCATGCGTTGAGCAAAAACTGTAAGTATAAACTGAAGTCGTTTGTACCTTCTAACCATATGTTCTAAGAGGTAGTAGGTGTGGTCAGAGTTTAAGTGTACAAGTTCCTCCGAGTATTCCGATTAATTTTTCAAGTATTCATTTGAACGTTTAACATTGGAAATCCCATTAAGTAATGATTTGAGTCGTAAACGTGCGTTCCAAATTAAACTCAATTGTAACCTTAATATCAAGTTTTAATAATTAGGTATCACGAAACGCAGATCTGCTCTCCGAGCTAGATGTGTACCTAATAAAGTACATGCTCAAATGAATCGACCTCTGCCCAGGAAAAAATTTTTGGTCGTGATATTCTTGATTATTGATCAAATATGATCTATATATTATTACGGATTTCGACCAACTTCATATGATAAAAAGGTAGTTATGTAGTTTAATTTGAGTTGAATGAAACCAATAATGAATTTTTGGATTCTGGTAGGTACAATTCCCCATATCGATCCGTTATCCTGACTGGACAATTTCTCGAACGGTTATTTCTCCGAACACTCATTTCCTTGAATCTAATTCCCCCGAATTCCAATTCCCCTCGAAATCTATTTCCCCGAATCCGATTCATCCTCTGAATGATTTTTCTCTCAATTCGTATAAAAAAGGTTGTCTGATATTTAAAAATTCCAGGTGAGTTCTTACCTACTTGATCCAAAAACTTGAACATTTCTTTCCTGACTTGAGGTGTCCGCCTCCAATTTGAACGGGGCCGCGATTTTTGGAAAGAGCGTGTTCTAAAACCCCCAAATCCAAATTTTCAGCTGCCCAAGTTCATTTTTCGAATTTTTGAAAATCCAAAATTGATTATTTTGGTGATTTATGCTTTTTTAAAGAAAGTACGTACTTGATCAGTAAAAATGTTCAAAATAAGTCTTAAAACTGATATTAACCCCCCAAATCCAAATTTCGCCATTTCCAGCCATTCTGGAGCCTCCAGCGCTATTTTTGAATTTCTCCAGAATTTTGAATTTGCTCCAGAAGGCGTGAATATGAAGTTGGGCAGCTAAAAATCGAGTCGTGTGTTATACTCGACCAGTTTAACGAATTTATCCACATTTGAGTCAATTCTGGAGCGGACACCCCAAGAGTGGTTTTTTGACCAGTTTTTTTTCAAAATAAAAAAAATATTCAAAAACTAAAATTTGCGCGAATCGCAGTATTTTGTCATGAACTAACCCCACGAGGGCGAATCTAGCCATTTCCAGCCATTCTGGAGGCTCTCCAGCGCGATTTTTCAATTTCTCCAGAATCTTCAATTTGCTCCAGAGGGCGTGAATATGATATTGGGCAGCTAAAAATCGAGCTGTGCGTTATACTCGAACTGTTTAACGAATTTATTCACATTTGAGCCGATTCTGGAGGAGACACCTCAAGAGTGGGTTTTTGACCAGCTTTTTTCATAATAAGAAATCCCAAAAAAATCAAAATTTTACCGTTTGTGAGGAAATGTTTGAAATTTGCGCGAATCTTTGTATTTAGTTCGCATCAAACCCCCCGAGGACGAGTTCCGCCATTTCCAGCCATTCCGGAGCCTCCAGCGCTACTTTTCTATTTCTCCAGATCCACTCTTGAGGTGTCCGCTCCAGAATCTGCTCAAATGTGGATAAATTCGTTAAACAGGTCGAGTATAACACACAACTCGATTTTTAGCTGCCCAACTTCATATTCACGCCTTCTGGAGCAAATTCAAAATTCTGGAGAAATTGAAACATCGCGCTGGAGGCTCCAGAATGGCTGGAAATGGCGAAATTTGGATTTGGAGGGTTAATATCAGTTTTAGGACTTATTTTGAACATTTTTACTGATCAAGTACGTACTTTTTCTAAAAAAAAAGCATAAATCACCAAAATAGTCAATTTTGGATTTTCAAAAATTCGCCACAAATCGAAAAATGAACTTGGGCAGCTGAAAATTTGGATTTGGGGGTTTTAAAACATGCTTTTTCCAAAAATCGTGGTCCCATTCAAATCGGAGATGGACACCTCAAGAGGTTCCCTGTGACGTGCAAGAAAAAATAAATTAAATCTTTTGTCCTAAACAGACCTAATATACCATCTCTCACACGCATTTAAAACAACCCTTAGGTTGACTAAAGACAATCCCAAGGGAAGACCTAGCTATCTAGTAGCTTCGCGAATGTCTGGCGAATTACCGCCTCGCCATTCGCTTTTCGGTGAAATAAAAAAAACGTAAGCACTTTTTCAGCACTGGTAAATCCCATATATTTCAGGAATAAAACAAGACAATATATGGGTTAAAACAAAGGAACAAAAAGGCAAAAAATAAGGAACAAAAAGCAAACAAAAATAGTTAACAATGAATGGGATTATCCCAGCGCTACCCTACCAGTCCTATACCCCTCGGTACCGGGCACGAAAGCATCCGAGAGACAGGAGCACCCTCACTCCATACCTACCCAAAAGGTGTAGGTACAAGGTCGGATTCCCTATTCCGTAGCTAGCGGATAGGTAACCCTGTGAGCTATGTACTTGCACTCGTAAGCGAAGTACATAGACTGAATTTTGACACGTAGAGCCATCGCGTCGTTAGCCATAATTATAGCTAACGAATCCCTACCTAACAACGTCCCTATACATGCCGTAGCGGATAGGTACGCGGTCTGTTAGGTAGGTGCACTGCTCTAAATTCTAAAAGAAGTTACTTTTCTTCCCCCTTAGAGGAAATAAAAGTTTACTTTTTCTCGCACTACACCTGGTGAGCTAGAAAAATTTTGATTAAATGTTTCAAATTTTCTGTGATTTTTTTACCTCTTAAATTAATGACAAAAGAAAGAGGGTTGGTTGCGATTTTTGAACTTTTTGGACTTTTTTATATTCTGACATCAACACGTAAATTTGTTTGAATCTCTTCTCCCCTCGTTCCTCTCATTTCAAAATAAGCCGGGAAGATAAAAAATTGACCGCGAGTACCTCGAGAACTTTGATCAGATTCAATTAATTTTTCATCAAATTTTGTGAATTCGGCGATTTGGGTAATTTGGAAAAATGGGATTCGGGGAATTTTGTAAATTTGTGGAAACGGGATTCGGTCGAATGTCTGGGAAGCGAATTTTTGGCACAGTGTAGGAGAAGCTATGAATGACCAAAGTAGGATCATTTCTGAAAAAATAAAATAGTGTTTTGCTCCCATCCATAAATCTATTGCACACAAAACAGAAACAAATGAAAAGTACGAGCAAATTTCATGCGATGACCTTTTGAATGAATAATTACTGAAAAAAATTAAAAAAGCTTAAGTACGTGTATTTCCTATAAAACTTATCACAGTATTCAATTACAAAACTTCCCTGTACCTACGAATAGTCATCTCTTTTGTACATGCAGTTTTCCAGCATACCTATAAGTATATATTTTGTTCGATTCTCAAAACTTTCTCCATAAATGTACATAGTTAGATTGCCCAGGTATCTGTAGTCTCATTGAAAATCACTTATAAATTGACCACTATCAAGGCCAAACTATACTCTGGATCCAATCCAGATAGTACGGCACTTTGGTATAAACTCCTGAATCTTCATTATTTCCACAAATACTGGGGCCAAACGATGTCACCCCTATGATATTCCACATGCAAGTTTCATTTGGTATCAGGATTTGCAGCGGACCTCCCGAATCACCCTGTTTATAAACAAATATCAAAAATTATAAAATTATTGTAATGTCCTCTCGCGAAATATTTCTCGTAATTACGATTCAATTATTACCGGACACGTATCTATGCCCTTGTCTATGTCTCCAGCACAAATCATGGATTTTGAATCGTAACCACGCTCTAACGTAGGTCTGGCTTCAAATGAGGTTGTACAATTTTGATGATCGACTATGCCTATAGTTGCTTTCTGTAAGCTGTTGCTAGACCTTTCGGCTATGAAATAAAAATCTAATGTTAGTATACTGCTGAGTAAGATGAGACGAATAATGCATCAAGATATTTTCTACCTGCGCCAGTTCTTCCCCAGCCAGTAATGCTTGCTCTAAACTTGATGAGTGAATCAGTGCTTGCGGTGTATAGGCAAGCAGGCCTTACATAAGGGCCAAGTTCGACAGTGGTGTTGAGCTGGAAAAGCGAAATATCGTAGTAGAGTGATTTCGAATTGTATTGCGGGTGGTTGTGAACTTTGACTATGCTGTAAATTTTTGGCTTGGCGTCTTCTGTAGTTGAAGATATGTCCAATTCTCCGAGTAACACCCATCGTGGTGGACCCCTAAAATAGAAATTTTTGAGTTATTCGTTTTGCAGATTTTCTTGACCAAAAATTTACTGATTTGAGAATTTTAATTCATTACAGCTGTGTTTTGACACAATGTGCAGCACTCATGATGAAATTTTCGCTGATTAGACTGCCACCGCAATTCCACGTAACGGTTTTGAGGTCTGATCCGTATCCTATGAGAGCCTGTGTTCACAAAATCCATACACTTCATCTCAATATTGTGATTTGTATTAAAACTTTTGATCACATGTGGAGCCAGTATTGAAAACTGGATGTACGTAGGTACATTTAAATTACAAAGTTATAATTTACGTTCTTACCATGTGAGGATATTCTTTGGGTTGAGCTGGGATTCCTCCAACAACCAATTCCTGCACATTCACACAGTCTGGTACGTCGAAATAGTAGTCTTCCTGTCCAGGTAAGTCAGGTTGCATCAATTTTTTCACAAAACGGTATTTTCCATACTCTTTGCATTCTTGAAATAGAAACATTTTGATTATAGGTCACAAAGGTGAATTGGGTAAATTACTTTTTTTTTGCGTTGAATTTGTTAGGAAATTAGATCTGTAAAATACAATTTAGTTATTTGTATTTAGAGTGAACCATTTTCATGTGGGTACTGACTTTGCAAAGCTACTGCTGTGGAATTCCTGGTCTTGATGATATTTGTCGAATTGCAGCATATTTTTGAGCCTTTTTTATTAACTTCGTCTTGGAAACCACATAGTTTAGCTCGTCCACTGATTATAAGTGATCTTGAATTTGAACATTCTGAATGCACTACGCAAAGCTGTCCTGATTGGGTACAGTTGTGAATTGTGATAGGCCTATCTGAAATTTTATTATTTTTAGAATTTTTAGTTTGGTTTCTAGTTTTTGATTTTATTTCTGGTTTCATTTTTTTTTTTCAGTTTTAAATTTTATGTTTCTTAGGTACCTATTTAATTTTTGAGCAACATTTTTTCAGAGTTTTTCAATCGATTGGAGTTTTACATTTTTGCTTCAAGAGTATTCGATGTTGCTTTTAATTTTTTATTTTATATTCAACAGAACTCACAGGTTTATTTTCAGAGCATTTTGATTCAGTTTTAAAGTTTTCAATTTTGATCTAGACTTAGTTTTCAAAATTTCACCAAAGGTTTTGACATCTTTTTTTTAGTTTTTCATTAAATTTTCAGTGTTTTTAAACTAAATTTCGGTTTTCAAGTTGCTTTTCTGCAGTTTTTGATTTAATTTTGAGTTTTTTAGCTTCATCTTCAGAGATATTGTGCTTTCATTTATTTTCAGAGTTTCATATTTCACTTTATGGAGTTTTCCATTCGACGCTTAATTTTTCATTTTGTTTTCAGAGCCTTATGCTTCTCTTTCAATGTATTAAATTTTACTCTCAGTTTTTGGAAGTTTTCAATTTTTTTTTTTCAGTTTTTGGCTCGTTTGATTTTTTTTTTAGAATTTTCAAATTTTATTTTCCGAGGTGTTTTTGTTTTTCAATTTTTCTTTTCCGTTTCAGATTTTGAGTTTATTTTGAGTATTTTGTTTATTTTTTGAGATAATACTTCGAGTTTATTATTAGATTTTAATGTTTTTTTTTCGTAGTTTTGGATTTTACTCACTTTTGATTTCAAATTTAATTTTCAAAGTTCTCGACTTCATTTACGGTTTTTTTATTCGATTTAAAATTAATTTCATTTCCAGTTTTTGTTTTATTTTCTGAGATTTTTGGTTTTCAGTTTTTCATTTCATTTTCAGGTTTTGATTTTATTTCGAGTTTTTGATTTCATTTTGGGAGGTATTTTTATTATATTCTTAGAAGTTTATGTTTCTCTTTCACAGTTTTTGAGTTCATTTTTGAGATTTTCGATTTCATTTTCTGTTTTTCATTTAATTTTTATAATTTTTGATTTTATTTCTAGTTTTTGATTTTTTTTTGCATAGTTCGTTTCAATTTTTCACTGCATTTTCAGATTTCTTTTGATTTTATTTTCGGAATAAGTACACTATCTTTTAGGTTTTTTATACTTTTTAGTCTTTATCTTGACAATTATTTCTGAGATAATTGCATTTTTCAATTTGATTTTTAGTTTTGCATTTTATTCAATTTACTGATTTACCTACTTGATGTTCAGAATTTTTTTATTTGAATTTTTTTGTCATCAGTTTTCGGTTTTATCCTCAGAATTTAATGTCATTTTCAGTTTTCAATTTTATTTTATCAGTTTTGGTCCTTTTTTATTTTCACATTTTATATACATATTCAGATTTTTTAAATTCTGTTTTCAATTTAATGTTTTGGAATTTTAATATCATTTTACTGGTCTCATTTTCAGAGTTATTTGGTTTTATTTTTCAGAGGAGTTGTTCAGTTTTTTTTTTTTTTTCGAAAATGTGACATTTTTGATAAGAACGAAAAACATGGTCAATTGGTGCATTTTTATTTTCATATTTCACTTTCAGAGTTTTCTTTTCAATCTGTTTTCAATTTAATGTTAGGAATTTCAATTTAATTTTCAGTTTTCGATTTCACTTTCATGTTTTCTTGATTTCATTTCCAGAAATTTTGATTTTTTTTCAGTTTTCCATCATTTTAGCGCCCTTATTTTCAGGGTTTGTTGTTTTTTTGTTGTTGTTTTTTTTTTGGAAAAAGATAGGAAGTATCTTTTGATAAAATGAGAAACACGATAAAAAAATCTTTTTCTGAGTTTTCCTTTTATTCTATTTCCAATTTAATGTTCAGATTTTCTGGTTTTATTTTCACTTTTCAATTTTATTTTCAATTTATTATTATTATTTTTTTTTTTTTTTTTGGAAAAGATAGCATTTATTTATGCAAAGGAAAAGTAGGTATGGTAAAAAAATCAAAATGAAAATCACGCTTTCCTGAATCTCCAACTACGTATTGCATCTCTAGCTATTATTCATTAATTATGTGATGAAATAAGTTCAGTTATCATAAAAAGTCGATGTATGCTTACTTCTCGTTTGACTATTGCAAAGATGTCCCGACAGCAAAACAAGAAAAATGGAAATAATTGAATCACAGCACATTGACATTCGCCACATTATTATTATATGTACTTGTAAAAACTCGTTAACAACTCCCGAAATCAATTTAGGAATATTACGTATGTAAGCCTGCCTTAATTAAAAAGTGTCACAGATTTCAAATATTTTAGCCAAATTCGAATAGATTATAGGTACAGTGTCAAGATGTAGTACGACCGAACGCGAATTTGTTATCTAAGCCAAGTGTAAGCTGAGGTAAATATATGTACTGGCTGGAATTGCTTCGTGTGGTGGGAGAACTCGTGCATTTAATTACACGTGGTTACGAGTGACTCTCACGATGCGATGGATCAATGTACGTATTATACCTAATTACCTACCTAGAATTTTTATTATACAAAATTTCTAGAAAAATATTAGGTAATTTGGATTTGATAGGTAGGTACTCATGATGAATTTTTAACCAGCCATTGATGAGCTAAATTATGTGTTTCAACTCTCCTGCAGCTCCGGTTCTGAGAATCATTTCATTGACCTAAGTAGAAAATCTAAAAACACGTTCAAATTTTGAACTTGCCAACCAACGTTCATTTTTTTCATTTGTTTTTTTTTTCGTTTTTTGAGAACTTTTCGTATACTGATGTACCTACTAAAGTGTGATTTCCAATTTAATCACTAGATTAAGGGTATTTTGCCAGGGAAGATGGGCGAAATTGTCCTTTTCCCAGATTTGAAAAATTATGATGAATTATTGTTGGGTACCTTCAAAAAAAAAAAATTCGAGCGGATATTGTGGCGATTGAGTGCAGAAAGGGTCCAAGTCCCATTTGTTTAGGCAGCTACAGCGTCGGCGCACGTGAATATTTTTTTTTCAAAACTGTGCTAAAATTGTGTCTTGGAGTTCTCTTTCAATGACCTTAAGCATGTTTACCAAAATTTTTTTGATTTTCGAATTAATCAGTTTTTTGTTATTCCTGCAGAAAAATGCGAAAATGTGACTTAGCCCTTTTCTGTTCTCACCGAATCAATTATACGATTCATATTTTTCAATGGAAATTACAAACCATAAAAAAATTGACCAAATTAATCCATATTGTCTTGACTGTGAGAGAAAAAAAAATGTCGACCAAAATTGGTCCTCAAGAGGGACAAATTGTTTGAAAAATCAAATTTTTTAGCATTTTTGAAGGTACTTTACCATAGGTACTGAAAATTCTGAAAAAATACCTTTTTCATGTACTGAAAAAAAAAGATATGATCTTTGCCTCTTTTTAAAAAAAAAACTTCAATTTTAAAGCACTTACTTGAAGCTTCACTTTATGTCAAAATTCATTGACAAATCAAGACAATACATATAAAATCATCGTATTTTTAGAACTCGATCTCAGTCTGTTAGCTGGAAATACATATGATCGGTTTTTAATTATAACTCTTGCGTTTAAACTTGACTACCTACATTTGAAAACAATGACGTAGGTAAAATTTATGATTCAAATCAGAACAGGTTTGCAGATTCTCGACTATCGATAGGTACCTAGAAATTGCTCATTTTACGTACATGATGTACGAATTTTTTTGGAAAAATCAAAATTGATTTTCAATATCTGAATTTTTTATTGATTTTAATTTTTTCTATGCTTACTTTTTTGGATCATTTTTTGTTTTATTTTAAAATGACAAAGATTCTAAGTGAAATTCGCTCTATTGCAAGCGTCCATTTCGTGTTTTGTTTCAAATTAGGTACATTCCTGTTATATTTATTTTGAAGCAATCAAATGTCTCCAATAAGGTGTAAGCAATCCAAAAAAAATTTCACATTAGTCTTTTTAATGTAGCTGTTAGTCTACCTTACAAGGGAACCTCTTGAGGTGTCCGCCTCCGATTTGGACGAGACCGCGATTTTTGGAAAGAGCATGTTCTAAAACCCCCGAATCCAAATTTTCAGCTGCCCAAGTTCATTTTCCGATTTTTTGAAAATCCAAAATTGACTATTTTGGTGATTTATGCTTTTTTTAAAAAAGTGCGTACTTGATCAGCAAAAATGTTCAAAATAAGTCCTAAAACTGATATTAACCCCCCAAAATCCGAATTTCGCCATTACCAGCCATTCTGAAGCCTCCAGCGCTATTTTTCAATTTCTCCAGAATTTTGAATTTGCTCCAGAAGGTGTGAATATGAAGTTGGGCAGCTAAAAATCGAGTTGTGTGTTATACTCGACCTGTTTAACGAATTTATCTACATTTGAGCCGATTCCGGAGCGGACACTTCAAGAGTGGTTTTTTGACCAGCTTTTTTTCAAAATAGGTAAAAATATTCAAATGTGTCATTCCGCAGGTAAAGGGCCAATTTGGTCGATATTGAGTTAGGGGTGGGGGGGGGGTAAAGTAGACCTCCGGAGCAATCATATGAGCTGGATAGAAGCCCAAAAAGTGCAAAAAAAAACTCCAAAAAAAAATCCAGAACTAAAAATTTGTAAAACTCAACTTTTGAGAAAATTGCCTTCAAAGTTTTTTTCCTGAAAAAAGCTGAAATTTCACGTAATCCGAAAACCTTCATACCTAAAATTGAAGATTATTGTTTCTGATGTCAAATATTACTACCCACCTGCAATAGCGATTTTTTTTACTCAATATTTTCATGTTTATGAGTATTTTAAGCCTGAAAAACAATGATTAATAAATTTAAATTTTGCATAAAAATTCATTGCTCAGTTCAAAAGCAGAAAAAAAATGATTAAATTACATTTTCTGTCAAAATTCAACTTGTAAAAATAAAAATCATGAAAAAAAATTTTCAAAAAATTTCTTCCCTCGGCGGGATTCAAACCCAAATCTCCTGCTCCGCAATCCGTTATCAGTGTCACAGGCTAACGCTGCACCAACGTAAAACGTGTTTTTGAATGGTATACATGTTGCCACTGGCAACTAGGTGCAGTATGATTTGTAGGGTATTTTTTTGGAAGCGAATTTACTGCTAAAAAGCAGCGCACCTGCGGCCTTGATACTTCGATACGAGATAGTCGGATATGTTCTACATCGAAATCCATCAAAACCTCGATTTTCGATTTTTTCAACTGTTTCACTAAAAACCACATTATCATGATAAATAAAAACGACCAAATGGGCCCTTTACCTACGGAATGACACAAATATCAAAAATTTCCCGTTTGCGAGAAAATTTTTGAAATTTGCGCCAATCGCAGTATTTAGTCATGAACTAACCCCACGAGGGCGAATTTCGCCATTTCCAGCTATTCTGGAGGCTCCAGCGCGATTTTTCAATTTCTCCAGAATTTTCAATTTACTCCAGAAGGCGTGAATATGAAGTTGAGCAGCTAAAAATCGAGTTGTGTGTTATACTCGAACTGTTTAACGAATTTATTCGCATTTGAGCCGATTCTGGAGCGGACACCTTAAGAGTGGTTTTTTGACCAGCTTTTTTTCAAAATAAAAATATCCAAAAACCAAAAATTCTTCCTTTGTGAGAAAATTTTTGAAATTTGCGTGAATCGCTGTATTTTGTCATTAGCAGGGCTCGGATATTCTTTCTCTAAAAAACCCAAAATATGCGCTTAAATATTCCCTGAAAAATGTCAAAATATGCTCTAGAAATTAAAAATATTCCCTAACGATATGGGCATTGTTTTACAGGAAAAATCAATTTCCATACAATTTTAGTAATATTGTTGTGTAATAACAAGAATTCACGAACGAAAATGCAAAACAGAGCGTTTTAAAATCAGGAAAAGGTAATTCTAATTTCATTATTAAAGGAATAAAAAACGAACAAAAAAAAAATAACTAGGTACGAGTGAGCTATACTCGGTTTTACAAATTTTTCGGGGATTGTAGATTATCTGAACTTATGTGCTGTTAAAAGCATCTGTGTTCCTTTAAATTCTTGTTTCTGTCATTTCAAGCCTACTTGATAATATTTCCCATATTATGTACTTTGCGTATTCATGCTCTGTTTTTTCGGGTTTTTATTGAGAAAAGCGAATCAAATTTTCAAAAAATCGCTCTGGTCCACCATTTTCACACCTTTCATGATTTCATTTTGTGAAGGGTCTACCATCAATATGTTTATCCAAAAATGGAGCATGGGTCCAATTTTTTTATCCCAACTTTTTTGAAAATTTGCCCCCCAAAAAGGGGTGGGGTGTTCTTTGTGGATATGCTTTCACTCATTCAGTACACCTAATGATACTATATCATTCAGTTCCATGATTGACCTCATTGGGGTTTTTGCTTTCTCGGTTTTCAAGGAAAATTAAATAAATCGGTACGGCTTTTACGAGACGGCTTTAAGGGGCTGGGGGGCAAACTGTGGGTTAAAGTGATGCTTGTGATGATCTAATTCAGGAAATTGAAAGCATTTTCACACAACATCTCAGGATTAGCCTGGGTCTTTAAGGGTTAAGAAATTTCTAGTTTACAAAATTTTAAATTAATTTCCCAAATTCCCCATTGCTACAATTTCATAAAGTTTTCAATAAATTTTCAGAATTTTGCATTGCTGCTGAGTTAGGAAACTTCCAATCAATTTTTAGAATTCACATTGCCTCTAAATGACCAAATTTTGAATAATTTTTCAGAATTCTTATTGTCTTCAAATTACAAAATTTCAAATTCAATTTTCAAGTTCATATTGTCCACAAATTGCAAAATGTTTACTCAATTTTTGGAATTCTCAGTGTCTCTAAATGACAAATTTTCATATTTTTTTAGAATTCCCATTGTCTCCAAATTTATAAAATTTCAAACCAATTTTCAGAATTTGACTTTGATTTTAAAATTATTAAATCATATAAAATATGTTAAGAATTCGCATTGCCTCTAAATTACACGAAAAAAATATGAGTAATTTTTACAAAAAATTTCAACTACATATTTAGCACAATAACTGGATCCCATTCAAAAATACATAACTAATATAAGTATGATAAAATTTGTTTTAAAACTCAGTATTTCCAACTGTTCAGTTACAATAATAATTTTTACTGTAATCTTATAGTACAAATTAGGTATCATTTTAATAAATTTTGCTATACCAATAGTAAAAATCATTTTGTTTTAATAATTTTTACTAAAGCGTGATAATAAAAATTACATAAACCAAGTTGTGTAAAAATTACTCATTTTAAGGTAATTTTTATATCATAAAAAAGTAAAAATTACTCATCTTAATGCAATTTTTACTATACTTATGGCACTATAGGTAGTAAAAAGTATTGGAATAAATGAAATTAAAATTCATTTAGCAAAATAATATCATCATATTTCATAACTTAATATGAGGGGGTTACAGGGTTCAAAATCCGTTTTTTTTTTGCACCATCATCATGTACTTACTCCGCAGCCTTTACCTATCCAATATTTCCAACGAAAAATCCGTCACCTATACCTACCTACCTCATGGGGATTTGAACCTGGGACCCTACATATCCTATTCCTACCTACATGCCCTAACCACTCGGCCATGAGTTCACATGGAGGGTTAGGTCATTAAAAGAATATATGTATTGTTTGGTAAACACCCCACCAAACAACTCCCACTTGAAATACACAGCGGGCAGACTGGGGGTAGAGCAGGGTGCATGAAACACATCTGGTGGTGTTGGTATAGGACAGGGGTATAGCAGGGTACAATGAGCGGCAGGTGTTTTGCAAGTCCCCTTTACCATTTTTTAGGAATTTATGCATTAAAATAATGAACTAAAATTGCAATTACTCAGCAATTACCCATCCGAATTGAATGAAAATAAATCTATACCCTCCGCCTTAATGATTCTCAAATGGTGTCCAATAGGTACAAAAAACGGTTGGATAGCTTAAGAGAACATTCAGTTACAATGAAATTTCATTTCTCAAAGCGAAACCAATAGTGTGCTACGCACACTAAAAAAGCATAAATCACCAAAATAGTCAATTTTGGATTTTCAAAAATTCGCCAAAGATCGGAAAATGAACTTGGGCAGCTGAAAATTCGGATTTGGGGGTTTTAGAACATACTCTTTCCAAAAATCGCGGTCCCGTTCAAATCGGAGGCGGACACCTCAAGATGTTCCCTTGTTAGGTACTTCTGTTGCAGTATTTCTATACTTTTTGTTAGGTTGTTCGAACCACTTCCTTACCTTCCGTTGGATTTTGCCCTCTCCTTGGACGATTTGCAGGTGCACCACTGCTCATATAATTTTTGATTATCATTATAGGTACAACTTTTCAATAAAATATCTTTAAAAAATTAAAATTGAAAAAAAATATATATTCATCACAGTATTCAACAACAAAACATTCAAGTTTGAATTTACATCCCTTCTGCGCAGCTCTTCAAATATCCATCAGTCGAATTTTTGAAACTTTTCAAAATATTCCCAATTAAACCGCAGCAATAATTTTCTCAATCATGAATTAGCCTCTGTCAAGGCCAAACTATGCTCTGGATCCAATCCAGATAGTGCGAAACTTTGGTGTAAACTCCCGGCTCTTCGTTATTGCCACAGATACCTGGGCCAAATGATGTCACTCCTACGATATTCCACATGCAAGTTACATTTGGTATCAGGATTTGCAGCGGACCTCCCGAGTCACCCTGTTTGAAAATAAATACCAAAAATTATTCTAAATGTCCTCTCATGCTATATTTCATGTATTTTTGATTCAATTACCGGACACGTATCCCTGCCCTTCTCTGTATCTCCAGCACAAATCATGTTGCTTGAATCGTAACCACGTGACAGCTTGGTTGGATTGATTTCAAATGTGGTTCTGCACTTCTGATGTTCGGTTACTTCAATAGTTGCTTTTAATAATGCATTGCTTACTCGTTCGACTACGAAATGAAAATAAAATGTTACAAAACTGCTACGATGGATGAGTTAAAGGTACACGGAAACATTTTCTATACCTGTTCCGGTCCTTCCCCAACCAGTAATGCTTGCTTTAGTTTTAGCAGGAAAATCAGCCGTTGAAGTATACAGGCAAGCTGGCCTTACATAAGGGTTGATTGCGACGGTAGTATTCAACTCGAAGAGCGAGATATCATAGTAGACTGATGGTGCCTTGTAATTAGGGTGGTCGTGAATTTTCACTATTCTGTAAATTTTTGGCTTGGCGTCATCTTTTGTCGAGGATAGGGTTAAATCTCCCAGTAAAACCCACCGTGGCGGTCCCCTATAAACAGAGAAAAACTAATTTTAAAAACTTTCTTTTCTGATTCAAGATTTACCACGGTTGAGAATGTCGACTTACGATGCTACAGTTTTGCCACAATGTGCAGCACTCATGACGAACTTTTCACTGATTAAACTGCCGCCGCAATCCCATGTGACGCTTTTGAAGTCATTTCCATATCCAATGACAGCCTGTAGGCATTCGTGATATCAAACATTTTATTTTACTTGTATTTCAGTGTTGTTAAAGGTGAATTTCATAAGCTGTAAATGTCCAGCGTAGCCAAAATGATAATTTATTTATGTATGTACCATGTGAGGGTATTCTTTGGATCTAGCTGGGACTCCTCCGGCGATTAATGTTTCCACATTAAGGCAATCTTGCTCTTGGTATGAAATACGCTTCTCCCCAGGTAAATCTGGATCTTTCCATTTTGTCACATATTGATATTTTGTGTACTCTTGGCATTCTAAATTAAAGGTTATTTGATTAAATTAAAATCTGTTTTTTATGTTACCTAGTTTTAACCCTTTGAGATACGAGACAAATCTGGGGGACTAAAATTGAAAAATTTCGTTATCAGAGCAGAAAAACGTAAAAAAGCGAGGGTGAAAAGGAAAAATTGGCACATAAATTTTTTCTTCGGGAATGTGTTCAGATGAACCCCCTGAGCTACCAAAACAAAAAACCGCACCTTCTACCCCTGGAGCTAACTTTTTTAGGGGGTTAAAACCGGTTCCGATTCACCTTTTTTGCGATTTACTCCGAAAATATTAGGTTTACGATAAAAAGTACCATGACAAAAAATGTTCCCCTTCAAATTCTCGACAATTTGATACGACGTCCGATACCTATCCCTCAAAAGAGGTGTCTGAAAAAAGGGGTGGAAAGAGCAGGTGTTTCAAAAAAGGTCAGTATATACAATAAATTGATCAAAGTTACCACTTTATATTATTCGTTTTCGCTCAAATTTTTCTTACAAAGTCTACTCACTCAACTATTAATTACACCACCATTGATTGGTCTTCAATCCTCCCCGGGGTTGGTGGGGGGGGGGGGTTGTTTGAATTTTCAAGTAACACACAACTGAATCGTATATTTGAAAAACGAATCTGGACATGCGATATATCGAATAGTATGTTTTCGAGGTCGCTGAATACGAATATTAACTTATTTTTTGGGTCCAGTTCCTCAAAGCCCCTCTGTGCCCCAAAAAGGGGGTTAAAGTTTTGAAAAATTGTGAAAAGCCAAGTGACGTATCGAATAGAATGTTTTTGAGTCGCCAAGCACAAATATGAACTCATTTTTTGGGTCCAAACCCCCAATGTCCTTCTGTGCCCCAACAAGGGGGCTAACATCATCAAAAAGTCGAGTGGTACATCGAATGGTATGTTTTCGAGGTCGCTAAGTACGAATATGAACTTACTTCTTGGGTCCCACCCTCTAATGTCTCTATGTGCCCCCAAAAAAGTGGCAAATTTTGAAAAATCATGAAAAGTTAAGTGATGTATTGAATGGTATGTTTTCGAGGTCGCCTAATACGAATATGAACTTATTTTCTGCTTACAGTTCTTCAAACCCCATTTACGCCCTTCTAAATAGGATAGAATTTTGAAAAGTCGCTGAAAATTGTGTAATACGAGTATATCGAATAGGTAAGTAGTATGTTTTCAAGATTGCTGAACACAAATTTTTAGAATCCAAAGCACAATGGTTCTCTGTCCCAAAAAAGTTAACGACAAAACATGGTGTGATCTTTATCTTTGAAGATTCTCACCATTATTTTAGAAATAATTCTGAAAATTCAACTCAAAAACACTGATTGGAGTAACTTTCGGAGGAAGGAGGGTAGAGGTAGAGGTATTACAAAAAATTCAAGCACCCCCCCCCCAACCCAGGGGAGGATTGAAGACGAATCAATGGTGGTGTAATTAATAGTTGAGTGAGTAGACTTTGTAAGAAAAATTTGAGCGAAAACGAATAATATAAAGTGGTAACTTTGATCAATTTATTGTACTGACCTTTTTTTGAAACACCTGCTCTTTCCGCCCCTTTTTTCAGACACCCCTTTTGAGGGATAGGTATCGGACGTCGTATCAAATTGTCGAGAATTTGAAGGGGAACATTTTTTGTCATGGTACTTTTTATCGAAACCTAATATTTTCGTAGTAAATCGCAAAAAAGGTGAATCGGAACCGGTTTTAGCCCCCTAAAAAAGTTAGCTCCAGGGGTAGAAGGTGCGGATTTTTTTGGTAACTCAGGGGGTTCATCTGAACACATTCCCGAAGAAAAAATTGATGTGCCAATTTTTTCCTTTTTAAGCTCGCTATTTGCCCGCTCTAATATGTGGGAATAAGCAGTATAACTTCGTTGAGCTGATTTTTTTAAAAAAAATACTTGAGGTTTACTCAAAATTTCATTTTGGAATTTGAGAAAATGCTCATAATTAACATTTTTCCTATCCCGATTTTCGAAATAAATTTTCGATGTAAAAATACGAAAATTTTAGAAGCCAAAATCCAATATTTTTAGAAAAAATAAAAAATGATTTTCTGCTCAAGTTGTGACAATTACAAATGTGGAAGTGACATAATTTTCAAATCAGAAAAATTTTCGGTCAGAAATAAAGAGATTCCCATTGTCAATTTCTTTATTCTTGACCAACGATTTTTTTGATTTGCTCCCACATTTGTAATTGTCGCAATTTGTGCCGAAAATCATTTTTTATTTTTCCTCGAAATTTTATATTTCGGCTTCAAAAATTTTTGACCTAGAACATAAATATACTTATGTATTATTCAAATTTTTCTGATTTTTATGTTGGTATTACACTCGGAGAAACTTTTCGGAAACTTTTCGTATCCCTGCATCAAAAATTCATTTTGGAAATCGAGATAGAAAAAATGTTGATTTTAAGCATTGCTTCAAATTTCAAAATAAAATATTGAGTAAACCTAATCGGGTCTCAAAGGGTTAATGTATTGTTGGGAAATTAGATTCTCATTCTATGGACGAGATGAAGTCGGTTATGTATACTACTAGAGTGTAATTTTTTTTTCACTCACTTTGTAAAGCTACTGCTGCGGAGTTCCTGGAAGTGGTCGTTGGGGAAGTAATGCCTGGCCCACGAATAATCTGTAGTGAAAGAAACGAATGTATTACTTACATTTTTTTCATACGCGAAAGGAAATCTCTGAACTGTGATTTTTTGAAAGAACAAAATTTCAGCTGCTGGAATCGATTTTTCGACTATTGGCGAATTTTTAAAAAATTAAGTAAAAAGGAATTTATCGTTTTAGGCGATTTCTGAATATTTATAAAAATATATAATTCTTATCTTGAACCTAATATAGACTCCTCAACTGAATTTCATTGTTTCCGGTCATTTATGTAGCCTCCAGTGCAGCAGCGTGATTTTTAATTTCTCCAGCACGTCTATTGAAAGCGGCTGAAATAAGAAATAATTGAGGGTAGCCAAAAATCAAGTTGTGACCTACTTTCAACTTGTTTGAAAAATTTATTCACATTTGAGGCGATTTCCAGTTGATGCATCGAGTTGTTTTTGTTTTTTTTTTTTTTTTCAATTTTTGAGTTTCTTTCTTCAAGTATAAATAATCTGGTCAAAAATACTGTTCGTCTGAAAATCGAACCAAATGTGCATAAACTTGTTAAACTGGTCGAATCGAATATATACCACAACTCGATTTTTAGCTGTTCAAATTAATTTCCCTGTTTTCTAGAGAAATTTTAAAATTCTGGAGAAATTGAAAATTGCACTGAGGGCTGTAAAATTCGGTTCGGAGGAGTTGATAAAATTCCGAGACCGATTTTCCAGAGAAAAAAAGTACATAGGCAGCTGAAAATTGTTTATTTTGCAATTTTCCAAAATTCACCAAAAATCTATTTGGGCAGCTGAAACTTTGGTCAAGAGGGTTTTGAAAAATGCTTTTTCCAGCTTGTCCCTATGTTATTATTTTTACGAACTTAGTTCTTAGTATACCTACAGTCATTTTAGCAAAATTTTTAGTCTAACCGCGGAAAAATTAGGGGAAAGCTGAATTTCACATTATTTGTTCAGATTGGTCTCTAAAACAACCCATCAAAAGTTGCACCCCGTAACTTGCCGGCTACCCTCGCAAGAGGTCATTAACCTTTGTCGATACAGGTTTTTCGGCTGTATTGCCCACATGAAGGGTCCGAGAGGGAAAATGTTCAAACAGAAATTGTTCTACGCTAAATTTACTATCAGCATGACCAGTTCAGTTTTTCCCAAAATGGCGATTTCACCCTTACTAAGCAGGGGATAAAGTTGTCAATTTTATGGAAATTGTTTTTAAAAATTCAAATCAACGCAATTCAAAACGTGAATTCGATTTACGGTAGACCCGAAAATATTTTGACCAAAGTGGCACACTGCAATTTGTCTGCCACCCCCGCAAGAGGTCATTAACCTTTGTCAACCTACGTTTTTCGGTTATATCGCCGAAATTAAGGGTCGGAGATATGTGATTGAACTACAATTTGACCTATAGAAGGCTGAAATTTGGAATATATCCTATTTTCAACCTGCCAAGTCACTTAGAAACTATTTCAAACCATTTTGAGGAGTTCTGGAGACTTCAGCAGATTTTTGAAATCTGAAATTTCCATAAAATTTCATCAAAAGCAATTGGAAAGCTAAGATTCATTCCGTAAACTAATTTCTACACGGTAGGGAGTCGACTGCAAGTAGATTCCAAGTCGTTTCGGAGCCTCCAGTGACTTTTTGGAAATTACTGGAGCTTCCAGCAGATATTTCAATGCTCGAAATTTCCATAAAAATTTACCAAACAGAGTTGGAAATTCAAAATTCACTCTGTACTTCAATTTTAATACGCCATCAAGTCGGCTGCAGGTTGGTTCAAGTCATTTTGGAGCCTCCAGTGACTTTTCGAAAATTCCTAGAGCCTCCAACAGATTTTAGAAACTTGAAATTTCATAAAAAGCAGTTGGAAAGCTAAAGTTTACGTCGACTACCGGTAGATTTTGAGTCGTTTTGGAGCCTCCAGCGACTTTTTGGAAATTACCGGAGCCTCCAGTAGATTTTTCAATGCTCAAAATTTACATACAATTTTACCAAACAGAGACTCCTCATTTTTGACATTATTCTGAGGTGGATCGCAGGCAGTTTCAATCCGTTTTGGAGCCGGCTTTCCAACTCCATTTGATGAAATTTTGTAGTTTCAAGTTTCTAAAATCTACTGGAGGCTCCAAGAATTTTCAAAAAGTCGCTAGTGGCCACAAAATGACTCAAACCCATCAGCAGTTGACTTAATATAGTGTATAAATTGGATTGCAGCGGTAATTTCTGCTTCCCAACTTCATTAAATGAAATTTTGTGGGATTTTCAAGTTTCAAAAATGTGCTGGAGGCTCCAGAATTGCTCAAAATGGTTTGAAATCGTTTCCAATCGATTTGGCAGGTCGAAAATAGCGTATATCCCAAATTAATTTGGTAAAATTTTGATTTTTTCTCATTTTTGGCCCAAATTTGATTTTTTAAAATTCACCAAAAATCGAAAAATATATTTCAACTCAAGTGATCATGCTTATACTCGTACCAGTAAGAAATTTGATGTAGAATAATTTCAGTTCAATCACTTTTTTCTCTTCGACCACCCTTCATTTCGGCGATATAGCCGAAAAACGTAGATTGACAAAGGTTAATGACCTATTGCGGGGGGGGGGGGGGGTGGCAGACAAGTTGCAGTGCGTAACTTTGGTCAAAATATTTTCGGGTCTACCGTAAATCGAGTTCACGTTTTAAATTGTTGATTTGAATTTGTAAAAAAATTTCCATAAAATTGATAACTTTACCCCCTCCTTAGTAAGGGTGAAATCACCATTTTGGGAAAAACTGAACTGGTCATGCTGGTAGTATATTTAGCGTAGAACAATTTCTGTTTGAACATTTTTCCTCTCGGACCCTTCATGTGGGCAATACAGCCGAAAAACCTGTATCGGCAAAGGTTAATGACCTCTTGCGGGAGTAGCCGGCAAGTTACGGGGTGCAACTTTTGATGGGTTGTTTTAGAGACCAATCTGAACAAATAATGTGAAATTCAGCTTTCCCCTAATTTTTCCGAGGTTCGACTAAAAAGTTTGCTAAAATGACTGTACGTACTATCTTCTAATTTATATTTACATTTTTTTAAGTTAGAATTTCGAGTTTACACTTAACGCGTTGTTTTAAAATCTCTTCAATAAAGGGTGACTTCAATTTTTATTAAGATAATTTTCCAGATATTCTACCAGGCCACGCATTTTTTTAAATTTTTGAGAGTTTGAAAATGTTATAAATTTATTTGTAAAAATGGAAAAGGGGGTAATTTTATTCAAAACTATTTCAAATTAATTTTTGGTACCTACGTGAAAATGTTTCAAAAAATTGCACCATTCTACTTTGAATTTCTGATGTACCTACTCAGTCGCCAGAAATTTTTTTAAATCAATGGTTCATTTCAACTTTTGGATTCTCGGTGGGCTACATTTAAATGAATTTTCATGGAACAGTTTTTGAGGTTCACACTTCACAGTTCTATTGATAAGTTATGGATCATGCGCATTAACTAGGTACCTACTGGTGTTGGAGGTGAAGTGACTACCGGAATGATATTTGACGATTGGCAACATATTTTTGTATCTTTTTTCAAAACTTCGTCTCGAAACCCGCATGGTATAGCTTTTTTACTATTGATAAGATCTCTCGCGTTGGAACAATTGTAGTGAGTTACACAGATCTGTCCATGTTTAGCGCAGTTATCTTGAAAAACAGGGCCTGAAATTTAAAACATGTAATTAGCCTGTTGTATTACTCACAAAAAATCACATGGTACGTAGATCCAACAACATGATGCATTTCAAATCAACATCCCATTTACTACTTATAAATTGCAAAACCAGTATGAGGAAATATTTTATTTTCGTTCACACTGTCTTAATTTTTATGATTTTAGCTTCAGGTGTAAATTTTTCTCGGTAGAGATTAATGATTCCAAAACTGCTAAATTATGATTAAATACCTATAAATAATTCCAAATGGTCAAATTTGAAAAAAAATTGTGTCATTTTTCATCAAAATCCTATAAGAAGATAGTTCACTAGGTTCCTAGTAAGAAAAAACAGGTTAAGTATACCTAATCTCTTTCCACTAAAACAAGAACCATCGCGAATAAATCTCGAGGAGATACATACCTATTCTTCTAAATCTATGAGGTCATCTGGTCTGGTAAATAATTATAGAAATCATAAAGCGATAGTAGTCAATGAACCACCTACCTTTTCCTTTTGCTTGACTGTTGCAAAGATGAGCTGACAGTAACACTAAAGTAATCGCAATTATTGAATCACAGCACATTGATATTCGGAAAATTGACATTATAAAAAACTAAAGGAACTATCAAACTTGACGTTAAAAAAATATTGTGTTAAATTTATAAAGTTTAAAACTAAGTATGCAAAAGTACATACAATGAGATGCAGGTTGTTAGAAATGTTTGCCAAAATCGAATAGATTTCGAACGCTATCAACTTATCAAGATGTTATTTCACCTTACACGAATTCATTCTCTGAGCTAGGTGCAAGCTATAATATACAAACAACCTCATGTGGTGGGAGAATTCGTGAATTTAATTACACGTGCTTGCAGATTATCTACTATCACGATATGGAAGCATCAACCTATGATATTATTTATTAGGATCATATGTAGGTAATTTCAACGAAACGTATCTGCATATTAATGTTGAAATGCAAACTGAAACGAAAAGCTAAGTTGATAAAAATTTGCATCTTTTCAGGATCCATAAAAAAAATCCAAACCCAGCAATTCATTGGCTTCTTGAACGCCTTCGACACTCTCAAGGATACATATTCACATTACAACGACGAAATTGACGAAGCAGGGTCGGACATTTCGAGATTCAAAAAAAAAAAATTCTACCTAAGATAAAATAGAAAAGTGCAAGAGATCTAAAGCGCAAAAACGTAGAAAATTTGTTGAAATTTCATTTTGAAATTTGAAAGGGAAAAAATGTAAAAATTCAATTTTATTAAACAATCGAAGAGAGAATAGTCGAAAAAGTTTCAATGTAATGAATAATATCATAGCGAATTATTCTTCTTTTCCTACAGACTTTTCCTAAGAATTTTTTAAATTTAAAATGACGTAAGCTCGTCACAATAAATTAATTAATACCTACGTAATAGACGAGCGAACCTATTATTTCATTTCTTTTTCTTCAAGACTACAATTTCAAGATTTAGATTACATAGACTGTATCCAGAAAAAAAAGTCATTCTTATTTTAGAGCACTTGAGACATCATCTCACTCACGTCACAAAGAAATGACGAATCAAGACAATTATAAAATCTTCGTGTTTTCAAAACTTGTTTCCAGTCTTTCGGTTAGAAAAATTATAAAATTTTAATTATAACTTTTACGTTTGAACTTGACTACATAGTTTTTAAAAAGAATGACGTATAATACTATTACGAGTTTAATGTTAGAAACAGGTTTGCTGCAGATTCTCGTTGCGATGAACAGATATTGCTTTCATGGTCGTTTCATAAAAATATGAATTTGATTTGTTTTGTCGATATTTTTCTCAGTTTTAGTTCGCCAGTCTGTTACCTATGTTCGTCTATTTAGTGTTTTCATTTTAAACTGATGATATGTTGTTGCAGTTTTTACGACTTGTTTGATTGATTTATTATTTTTTTTCTCGAGTTTATCGACTTGATTGTGCTTTGAAGTATAAAAGAAGGGTTTTACGATAAAAAATATGGGAAGTGGAGTCGTAAATGAATAAATTTCGAATCGTCTGTGTTAGCCAGGCGCAGGCTGGGTAGGTTTTAGGAGCCCCTGGCAGATGCATCGAATGAGACCCTGAAAATGTTACTCCCCCCCCCCAATCTTTCTTCACCGGTATGTTTTTGGGTTCGGATTTTTTGGGTCAAATTCTGAGATTTTACTTTGTTTAAATGGTGAAAACGTGATTTTAACATTTTTTCGAAGAGTAAAATCTCAGAATTTGACCCAAAAAAGCTCAATTTTGAATGTTACAGGGGCCATTTCCTGTCAATTCGACCAACGTTTTTGAGTCATGTCTTTCGATTTCACTCAAATTTTTTTTGCAACATCTACCCACCCTGTAAGTAAGATACCCGCAATCAGTTTGGTACCAGCCCCCTCAGGGGGTGGGTGGGGGGGACTTCCATTATTTTCACATTGTCTCGAGGTTATGATACTTTGATCAAAACTGATTTCACAGTTCAAAAGGGTATTGAATTTTAAACTTTTTAAACATTTTGAAACTGTCAAAATTTGAAAGTTCAACTTTCAAATTGAAAGTTCAAATTTTAAAATGGTGCTGTAAGTGGGAGCTACCATTTAAAATTCTGAAAAAATTTCCATAGATGTACCTTTTGATACTTTTTTGAAATATTCGAGTTTCGATATGGAATCTCTCAATGAAAGGGGAGCACCCCCATCCCACAATTTTGGGCAAAACTTTCAAAAAAAAATTTGGGACATGTGATACATCGAATTGTATGTTTTTGGTACCGCTGAACACGAATATGGCGTTAGATTTTTGATTAGGCCCTATCCATGGCTCCCAGCACCTCCCCAAATGGGGCTAAAAGTTCAAAATAGGGGTTTTTTGTGCGACACATCAAATAGTAGATATGTTTTTGGTGACGCTGAACACGAATATGACGTCAGATTTTTGATTGGACCCATCCACGGCCCCCAGCTCCTCCCTAAGAGGGGGTGATCTAAAAAAAAAATGGTTTCAATCGTGTGACACATGAAATAGTACATATGTTTTCGATATCGCTGAACACGAATATAGCCTTAGTTTTTAAAGTTGACCTCACCCATGGCTCCGAGAACCTCCCCCATTGATAAAAGTCCAAAAAATTTGTTGGAGGCTATGGATGGGGTCCAACCAAAAATCTGACGTCATATTCGTGTTCAGCGTCACCAAAAACATGCTATTTGATGTGTCGCACAAAAAACCCCCTATTCTGAACTTGTACCCCATTTGGGGAGGTGCTGGGAGCCATGGATGGGGCCTAATCAAAAATCTAACGTCATATTCGTGTTCAGCGGTACCAAAAACATACAATTCGATATATCACATGCCCCTGATTTTTTTTTGAAAGTTTTGCCCAAAATTGGGGGTGGGGGTGCTCCTCTTCCATTGAGAGATCCCATCTCGAAACTTGAATATTTCAAAAAAATGTCAAAACGTACATCTATGGAAATTTTTCAGAATTTTAAATGGTAGCACCCATTTAAAGCACTATTTTAAAATTTGAACTTTCAATTTGAAAGTTCAACTTTCAAATTTTGACAATTTCAAAGTGCTCAAAAAGTTCAAAATTCAATACCCTTTAGAACTGTGAAGTCAGTTTTGATCAAAGTATCATAGTTTTGGAGGAATGCGCTGCTGAAGTTGAGTATCTCGAGACAATGTGAAAATAATGAAAGCCCCCACCCACTCCCTGAGAGGGCTGGGATCAAACTGATTGCGGGTATCTTACTTACTGCGAAATCGAAAGACATGAATTTCAAAATCGCACTTTTTTGGTCGAATTGACATCAAATGAAAAATTCTCGAGCTCTTGCTAGTGTGTTTCAAATGTAAATTCTTCAATTTATTTGAAAAAATATGCATGAACGTATTTTTTAGAGGGGGGCCTAAAGTGGGGGGTGGGCTTTGAAAAAAGGGTTCAAAATTACGAATATACAGGGAGCCTAATTGAACTTTTTCATCTAGATAATTGAATATATATATGCCTCTAAACGTTACGTTGGGCGCAAATCGCAAGTTTTTAATTTTCCAGGGGTTCCCAAAATATCGAAATTATTTGGAAAATTGATTTTTTCAGCACCAGCAGAAGGTTTTATTGAGCTCAAAATTTGGTGGGATGGAGATCTTTTAAATATACTAATAAACTGTAAAAAGCTTTTTAGCGCGGTTCAAAGGGGTAGGTTCGAAATTGTGGTTCCAAAATTTTCCAAAAATCAAAACCCCCTAATTTCTGCCCCCGAGGGTTGAGAATAGAAAAATCACCTCGCATAGTACGTTTATCGGGTTCAAACAGATACGTATTTTACGGTGAAATAGTTTTTGAAAATACTGAGTGATTCCTGAAATTCTTTTTTTATTCGCAACTTTGGGAACCCCTGAAGCCCAAAAATTGTCATTTCGGGTTAACTAACCACGGATTCGTATTTGGGACATGTTTAAAAAATGTTTAAAATTTGAATGATGAGTTTTTAAAAATTTTAATTTGGAAAATGAATTTTTTAAAAGTTCGGTTTGAAGAAGAAGCCAACAGGAGCCTAAACAAAGTGAGGGCAGGTCAACTCCCTCAAAACTGGCCGTAAAAATCCTATAATTTTTTTATGATGAATGAATTATCAATTATTATTGATGATTCTTTTTTTTTCTGACTCCAAAATTTTAGAATTTGTATATTAAGTAGGTAATTATAAAGATCAATTTTGAAAAAAAGAAAAAAAAGAAAATAGGCCCCAGCGAAGTGAGGGCAAAAGCATGCGAAACTTCATGTTTAGAGCGAGTGAAAATGATATATTTTATGGTTTAAACATGAGCCCCGGATGTCTCTGGCGATCGCCAGTCGACATCACAGATATTTCAACAAAATAAATCCGGAAAACTAATTGAAATGAAAAGTTTGTAGGGTAGGGTTTTTGAAAAAGATGTGGGCACTCGAGTGAAGATTTCAACTAACGATGTACTATCAGCGCAATGTGCAGGACTCATGATGAATTTTTCACTGATTAAACTACCGCTGCAATCCCACGAGACGTTTTTGAATTCTTTTCCATATCCAATGAGAGCCTGTGTTTTACAAAATCAATCATTTTATTTGTATTTTTATCGCTGTTTTTTGTGACATTGGAAAAAATTCATAACATAAATATGACACTTCAAGTTGAACTTATGAGTGTAAGTATGTAGGTATTTGGTATATTTTTGATTGATAATTCGTCTACCATATGAGGATATTTTTTGGCTGCGGGTTCGCCTGGATTTCCTTTATCCCCCGATTAGCGCAGTGGCAATTATTTTTGTCATTTTTACTGCCACGTTGGCATTTTCGAGTATAAAATTGGCACCTATGAAATAGAAAATGATGGTAAGAGAAAATTGCCACCTAAATGTCAAAACGCTGCCACGTATTTTATTTGCGCATGCGCATCTTGCTGTGGTTGGCAATAAATTGCGAAAAAGTTGGCAATAATTTCCTTAGAAGAATATTGCCAACATTTTGACAATTTCTTGCCAACATCAGCACCATGCGCTTGCGCAGCAAGACATTACAGATACTAAATTTTTTTACAATTCAGTTGAAGCGCTACAAAATTCAAGTACATATGTTTCAGTGCTAAAAATTTTTTGGGTTTCATTGAAATAATTAGTATATTTTGGTGGTTTTAAAGTTTAAAATTAAACTAAAATCTTAAGTATTAGTTTGGATTTTTAAATTCAATTACAAATGAGAAATTTTTAACATTTTTAAATTATTTTTTTGGTTTTTACTATAGTTTTTCTTTCAAAGTTGGTACCTATTTCGTATTTTCAAATTTCAAAAAAAAAATCCCTACACTCAGTCAAATTTTGTAAAAAAAAAAAAGGAAAAACAAAAAAAAACAAATGCGAAATAATTTACGAGGTAGGTACCTCTTTTAAAACATTTCTAAATTCACAGCAATCACTCAAATTGGAAAAAAAACGAAAAAGAAAGGCTTATGAACGATTTCAAATATTTTTAACCATGAAAGCCCCCCCCCCATGTGGGGTTTTTCAAACTTTCAAAAAAAAAATTCTCTACAGAGTCATCGCCAATTTCAAAAAGGAAACAATTTAATGCAAAATACCTAATATTTTGAACCAAATCATCAGAAAAATCTGAGCAGAATAATTTAAGAACAAAAATTTTGAAGCTAAATCCAAAAATATGTACTCAGTTTTTGAAAAAACTACTGCAAGCAGTCACTTAAATTTTGAACCCCCCCCCCCTCCCCCAAAAAATTATAATTTCAATACCTGGTACTTAATTTTAATTAAACATTTTTTGAGAATAGGCTATAACCTTTTTTTGTTTTTGGCAGAAACGTAAAAAAATTATAATAAAAATTGATATGTAGGTACTAGGTACATAGGTACTTAAGTATGACTGAAAATATTTTAAAATTTCATTTTAGAAATTAAACAAAGTAGGAACTTGAGTAACTGTATAGGAAAACGTCTTTTTGTTTCTTTTCAATTTTTTTTATTCCAACGTAATAAATAATTTTTGTTTAAAAAGATAATTGATTTAAAATTGTTTGAAAACTACTAAAAAAATTCCGAATGGGTATAACGGATCGAAAAAAATTCCAGTAAAACCAAAAATTGTAAAGCTAAATTCAGATATTTTTTTAATTCCATTTTACAAAATAATTTTTTCCAAATCAATGAAAATAAAAAAATCAATTCACAGAATTCAACAAATTAAAAAAAATAATTGCAGTTTAATTGATATCAATTTTTAAAATTGATTTTCTTATTTTTATTTTATTTCTGAAGTAGAATTTAAAAAATTTCTGAATTTAGCTTTAAAATTTTTAGTGTCACTAAAATTTAAAAAATCTAGGTACTACTTTAAGGAATTTTTACCACCAAAAATATTCGTAAATTTTTTTGACATGGCCTAAATCAAAGCAATTAGCAACACGAGCCTGCAAGCAAATGATAAGAATTCATTTTATGTCCAATTCATCTTGTGGTACTGGTAGCTGTAGGGTTAGGTGTAGGGTTTTAGGTGCAGGAGAACACAGGTTTGAACCCCCCTTAGGTCAGGAAATTTTAGTGATATATTATAGGTAGGAAAAATGCAACACGATGGAAAAATACCATTTCTGAAGTCAAAAAGCTGAAACATGTAACCCTTCCCTTCATTTTTGATTTTTGAAATTTAAAATTCAAAAATGTATCCCTTATTTTGAAAATGTGAGTAGTTGACAAAAATATTGCCTTTTTGGTAATTAGTTGGCAAAACGAAATGTATATGTAATTGACAAAAATATGCCTCTGTTGACAATTAGTTGGCAAAAATTTTGCCAACAAATTGTCAAGTTGGCTATTAAATAAAGCGTTTTCATTGGTGGAGACTTTGCCAACTTTTACTCGAATTTTTGCCAAAAGTTCACAATTGGCAGTTGGCAATTTTACTGCCACCGAGCGCTAATCGGGCCATTAATGTTTCCGTAAGCATGCAGTCTACCTCGACATGATATTTTCCTTTATCGGCTAGTAGAAGAGTAGGTCGCAATATTTTCACGTATTGATATCTTCCATACTCTTGGCATTCTAAATCAGGGACCATAATACGGTTATGGTTATAAAAATGACTATAGCAAATTATTTTTTTTACGTCCAGTTGTTTGGATATAGGTTTCAAACTTAAATATTCAATGCATTATGAGAAAATATGAATGTTTAGTGTACACTCACTTTGCAGTGCTATTGCAGTGGAATTCCTGGAAACGGATGACCCAAGATCTTGTTCTCGAATTACCTAGACAATGAAGCATGCGTAATTGTGTACATGCATAATTGTACATATTTTCTTATCAATTTTTTTTTTCTCAGCTACAGAGTGTCCAAGAATAAGAGATTTTGATGTTATCAAAAAGGGAAAAAATTCCGTGCTTGAAAATTATTTGCAAGTTGAATAATTATTTGAAAAATGGGTGTTTTGAGTGATTGTGTCAATGAAATAGAAGGTAATTATTATTTTGTTTTGCATTGAAACAATAACTAGAAAACACATTTTTTCAATTGTTATTCTGTTGTGTTGACAATTTTGTCTGTGGTAAATTTAGGTTTGTTTGTGCCTGAAACGTTTTGTGTGGCAATTGGTGGTAACACTGATGTTCACAATCATGTTGTACATTTGCCTAAAGCTCTTTAATACAATGGAAATAAGTAGATTATACTCTTAAGATAGTCATAGCATTTCATGTAAGTTTTACGTACTGTGCACGCATCAAATCAGCTGTTCACTTACAACGTTGCACCCCATTGGTTGCTCCCAGGGGTGCTAACCTTAATTACTTTAATTATGATTACGGTTTCACTCCAATTTTTCCTAGAAATTTTTCGGTTTTCTGTTCGGTTCTGGTTTTGAAATTCAAAATTTCAGTTTTCGGTTTTAGTTTTCATCTTATTTAAAAAATTTTGGTTTCAGTTTTGGTTTTTGGTTTTACATAATTTTTTTTTCTAATATCTTACATTCAAAATTTCTCAATCTCAGGAAACGAAAGTATAGTAATTTCATAATAATTCTAAAAAAGTTTATATTTTTCAAGAACAATAATTATATAATATTTTTTTAATACATAAATTTTGTAATCAAAAGTCAAAAAAGTGAAAAAATCGCAAAAAATGAATGAAAAAAAAATGAACATAATAAAAAAAAAAACGGAAAAACCCCAAACCAAAAACCGAAATAAATTATATCTGTTTAGGTTTAGGTTTCACTCACGCTGCTTCATTATTTTTGTTATGGTTTTTCAAAAAACACATGAAATTTCGGTTTTTGTTTTCAGTTAGGGTTTGAAAATGGCTAAAATTATGGATCTTGTTCGAGTTTCGGTTACGATTTTTGGTTTTTTTGCGGTTACGGTTAGCACCCCTGGTTGCTCCACCACGTGATGATACTAACCTGCCATGCGCAGTACGTAAACAGTGTAAACACATACGTAAAATGCTATGACTATCTTAAGAGCATAATCTATTTCCATACTTGTGTTCTAAAGAGATTTACCATTTGCCATAGATTTTAGTTTTTATTCATATTTGATTTATGTACCTTTGTTGTAATGGTGTTTTTCTAATTATAAAGCTTGAAAGGGTTAGTGCATAATGTCATTTTATTTAATCAAATACTACAGGTTATGGGCCCAGTGACTTTCTGGTGACCTACCAGTCTTTTTTTTTGCTGTTTATTGTGCTCTAGTTGTGTTTTGGTTTGGTGTTTTTCTAATTATAAAGCTTGAAAGGGTTAGTGCATAATGTCCTTTTATTTAATCAAATACTACAGGTTATGGGCCCAGTGACTTTCTGGTGACCTACCAGTCTTGTTTTTTGCTGTTTATTGTGCTCTAGTTGTGTTTTGGTTTGAATTCAAACAGAGGAAATGGCTACTGTTGTGAAAGGTACTGAAGCAGTTCTGATGCAGCATGTTTTCAAAGGTAAAGATTGTTTAGAGTGGGCATACCGAGTGAAGCCGCAACTGAGAAACTAATGCTGCATTACCACAATCTAAGAAGAAGATCCGTCAAAGCTGTCAGATAATATGAAAAATAAAGCAATGGATGTGATCATTGGAATACTGGATAATCATATGCTTGCGGGGTTGTACGTGTCCGCAGTCGAGGATAGGCCCAAACACGTTACAGGCATTCGTAATATTCGTCTCGAGTGAGGAATAAAGGTCGAGGTGAAGCGTGGAGCTAAACGTTTATATTGGCAAGTGTACACAAAGCCGTAAACTTCAGAACTAAACTATGTGTCATCTGTATAGGCGAGGATCGATGCAAGAACGAGCAACGGGCATAAGGAGCGTGAGGACAACATCGGAATGAAGCGGCCCATGCAAGAAAATCATAGATGAGTAGTACTATAGTACTACTTCAGTACTATTTCTGTAAAACTATTGAGTACTAATTCAGTACTGTAGAACTAAGTAGTACTTAGTATTACTTCAGTACTACTTCTGTATAACTATTCAGTAGTACTTCAGTATTGGGATACCAAGTAATGCGATAGTACTGTGCTATAGACGAGCCTAAATAGAAATAGTTAGGCAAAACTTGGTACATAAATTCACTGAGCCCATCTCAAGGTTAAAATCTGTGGTGGGAAACTTGAGTGATTATGACAATAGGTATAACCTACCTATTATTCAGTATGTTTTTTCTCTCTCGATTGATGAACGTGCGTTCGCATTTTTCTATATTTTTTATCTTGTAATTTTCCTGTCATTTCATGGCAGTATTCGAGTTTTTTGTTTAAATAATTGAACTAATTAAAATGATTTAATTTCTCCGGTAACGCGAGTGTTATTTGTGTTGCTATGAATTTATTTCTCTAATTAATTGGACAATAATTCTAATGGAGTAAGTTTCCGGGTCGAGTTACCGGCAGGGCTGAGGGAAATCCTCTAGCCAATATGTTGGTCAGCATTTAGGTTCTTTCTTCCAAAATATAGGGCTAAGATATAGTCTATGAAAAGACTGAGTCCGAACTACAATTAAGATGGTCAAGGTAATGATTAGGTTAATGGTAAAGTAGTTAGAATTTCTCTGAATGATCTAGGTATGGATTTATAACAGTGATTCAATCTGAATAATCTAGGAATAGATTTAATAGAGTACCAACTATTTCGACTTGTTTTTCATGTCTAGAAATGTACGTAAATTCAATTTACTTTTCGAGTTAATTTAGTACTGGGATACGTTCCAACTATGATCGTTTTTGATGTAGGTTCTACCTACCTTGTAAATAAAACCCCTTTTCTTTGGATGAAATATTGATTGAGATTTATCTTCGTAATTTTGAATAAATTTAGAGCATTTTTATATTATGTGGTTAGGTAGGTTTGTCTTATCCTAATCCAAACCCATCCCATTAATTCCCAATCGTGAATTTTCCTAATACCTATTTTCTCATTATTTTGTTCCTAGTTCTTAAAACTTCTTATATTTCCAATACCTATACCACATAATATAAAAATTGGCGCCCAACGTGGGGCTAGGGCTTAATGAGTTTAGGTATTAATTATTCAAAATTCATCTTCAGAAAATTTTCGTGTCAAAATTCCATTTTAAACATGTGTTTCATGTTATGCACGAAGATTTCTTTCAATCAATATAATATGGCCGTTAGAATAGTAACTCGAACGCGTTATCTTTTGTGCTATGCTTTCGCCTGATGAGAAGTACGGTCCGCCTGTGAATAGGTATCGAATAGGTAGTAGGTACCTACTTCACTTAGGGAACTGTTTGTTAGAAAGCATATTTTAGAGTCACGAAGAAACCAGCTTCGAATTGTACTAGCCGTTCTGGTATTGTACATGTAATAAAATGTACCATCAACGAGATAACGACATCGAGTAATTACATCAAGACCATCGAGTACCAGAAAAATGATCGAGTATATTTTTTCAACGTATAATAAAACATGTTAGAACTAGTTTTACAAACGGTACTCTGTAAAGCTTCGGCTAGGATAGGTTTTTGATAAAGGCCGCTAAATTAATTTCCCCCTTTCCCGCATATGTCTGGATATCCACATATTCAGAATATGCCTTTAGAATTAAGATGCGTGTTTTTCTAAGAAAATAAATAAAAAATACAAAAAAGATATGTGTTTGTGTTAGTGTAGAAGAATCGGCATCGGGCTGAACAAAATTTCTAGGAAACGTTCGTCGCAGTTTCTAGCTATGGTATTATGCTTGTAAATCGCCATTTTGTTATTCTCTTATCTCTATAGTCGAGTCTTCGATCGCAATCTAAAAACGCATTTGGTTTGAGTATTATTCTTTTCTTCGTTTAGTAAACATCTCTCGAGTAGTTTGCATTTTGCGTATGGTTTTTAGTGCGGTAATTTTACTTTTGCTAAATTGATTCGATTATTGTGATCATTTTTTTTTGAGATTTTGATTAAACAATTAAATGAACTTTTCGCAGTGAAGTGAAGTTTGAAAGTTTCGCGTACTTGTCGATTCGAGTTTTGAAAGTTCCAGCCAAATACTTAGCTGATTATCTTTATGGAGTAATTTCCTTCTCGTTTGTTTATTTATGATCATGGCGTCTTTTGAGGTAAAAGTAGATCTAGTTATTTTGTTTACATTCGATTTGATTCCTTCTTATATGTATTGTGTTTCGTTTTCGAAAATATTTGACATGCCTAAATTGGTTGGAATTTCGCAACCTGGAGCCTGCGTGGGTATGTACTCTTCTTTGGTTTTCTCATGCATAGTCAGATGTTTTCGAACGATTAAATGTTAGTTGTGTTACTTGTGAGATCATTACCTTGGTCTATAGGGAAACTAGGGATCCTTAGTTAGGGATTTTTTTTTAGTTAGTTAGGGACCATAATGCTGACTCAACATGCCACATGGTAACTCGAGTTTTTTAATCAACGAAGTTTATTCAACAGTGAATAATTCAAACGAACCAGATATTGAACTCAACGAGACATCGGCGAGTGTTCATTTTCAGGATCCAGCTGTTATCAGTTTTACACTCGATAGCAGTAATATTGCACTCGAACTCTCTCTCGACGAATTGAACGAATTCGAAAATCAAGAAGCTGACGATTCGATCGATAACGAGTTAAGCAGTGTACGAGATCGATTGAACGAGACAACACGACAATTCGATAATTTCGATTCTGATTCTTCTTCTTCACTCGAGTTAGATCCAGGAGAGAAAAAAGAACGTCGACGAGCAAAATTATTTCAACCAACTCCTTTGTATTATTTGCGATCACCGCGAGTTCCAGAGGGATTTTTCAAAGAATCCCGATATCGTCCACGAGTTCCGAAAACTTTAGACTCATCGGACGAAGACGTCGTTCATATTAAAATAGAAATTCCAAACGAAGAATACGACGTGTTCGACGAAGACGATAACCAACCACCACCAACAATGTCTTTTACACAACAAGATTATGAACGTTTATTAGCCGAAAATGATGCCATTAAAAAGAAAAATGAAGAATTGCAATCAAAAGTTACGAAGCGAATGTCTCTTGCTAATGCAACCACAGCTTCTATGTCAGAAGGAGCTGCTCCAGGTCCTAGTGGAGTAACTGCTGCATTATTAATGGATGTCATTGAAATAAATAATGAAACGTTATCAGAAAATATTGCCAAGCAATTTGCTATTCACGCTAGACAAAGTCGTGGTGGAGGTGGAGGAGAACGCGATTTTGTTCCCCAACCTTCCTGTCTAACGATTCCACAACGACATTTTCATTTAAAAGCGAAAAATGAGCAACTAGTTTTCCGGATCGAAGATTGTCGTTCATTATTAGTAATTTCACCTGTACAATTTTCGAGTATCGATAATTCTGGCAGTAAGAAGAATGTGAAACAAATATGCGAAGGAGCTCGAATTATGAAGTGGAAAGCTAGCGATGATTACCGAACTGTCGAAGAATTCCTTATCGAGTTTGAGAACGAGATTCGTCAGTTGGTGAAAACCAATCAAGAATACAATCTCTGTCTTGATTATTTTCTCGAACATACAGAATTGGTCAATTACAAGAAAGCTTTACAAATAGACGAGCCTTGGCATTTGAATGCAATTAAGTTGGTAAAACAATTTTCCACCATTATGAATCACCAACTCGATATTGAAGAATTCAAAAAAGAACAGAAAAATCAAAATCAAAGCGTCGTAGATTTTGTGACTTTCTGGTTACGAAGGATGAGGTGGAATACCTCAGTAACGCCAAAGTGGGTTGCTCAAGTTTTGACTGAAAAAATCGGAAAAGAATATCGCGAAATATTTAAAGAAACGGAGCCTACAGATACCATTGAAGAGATTATCGAAGCAGTTTCTGAAATGGAAAATTCTGGAACCGCTAATAAGAAAAGCGTGAATGCTTCTTCGTATTATCAACAAGTGGCTAAACCTCTTATGGATAAAGTTCGAAATGCAAAATCATCAAAAGCTTCATCCAGTTCAAAGCTAGATTCCAACTCGAGTAGAAACAACAGTTCCGGTGAAAATCGATCGAATGCTCCGCCAAAGAAAGAAAATCCTTTCACAAAATTCGATAAAGGTCAAATCCTAAAACGCTTTGATCGAGGTGGAAGAGCTCAATTTACTAAAGTAGCGAGTGTAAACGAAATTGATTTCAATGAACCTGGTCTCACCGTTCATTACGTCGATATGAATCATAATTTGCAAAAATATGATCAAAAAAATCCACCTAATTTTGAAGAATTTTCCGCTTGCGATATTTCGATTCCACTTGATGATTTAAACTTGAGTTAGGTAACACCGAAGGTCGCAGTGTTACCTCTAATTCAGATCAGCCGACCTTTGAAGCTGCAATAGTACATAATAAAGAAGCTCCAGTCATCCCTCCGGTAGTTCCTGATATTCCGAATAAAGAAAAGATGTATCTTTTCTGTGATGGAATTGCTTATATCGGTAGTAACGTCATGTATAAATTTTTGAGATTCCACGAAAATAAGAACATTGCAGATCACGCACAATTTCCATTAGTTCGTGATACTTTGACGGTCAAAAAGGTGAATCAATTATTTGAAGAAAACACATTCGACATACCTTTTGGTACTGAGCATGCGCTAATTCACCTTGGCTTACAAGAATCGATGTTTAAAAATTTCGATAGTTCACAGTTCCAGAATGAATTGCAGAAATTGGTTGTTACGTTACGAGACATTTATCGAATCAAACATATTGTTTTCGCTCTAATTGCTCCGGTGAATTTTCCAAATATAAGTCTCGATTATTGGAAAAATTTAGAAGAAGTAAACGAGAAGATCTACTTCACAGCAACGAAGCAAGATAATTGTCTCTTTTGGAATGCTTTTTCTCCGTTCGTGAAACGTAATGAGCTTGTGCCAACCGAAAAGAAATGGTTTAAATATACATCAGATGGCGCTATTCTTTACGATATCAAGAAAGAATTCTACAAGCCTGGTGGAATAGCTCATGGATCGAAGCCTGACTATGCAAGTTGGGAAATTCTCAATCTGAATAAACTGACTTACGATATGTGCAGTTTTTTCAAGAAATATTGCGGTGTTAATATCTTCAAAACACAGCCATATAAAAACACGAAGAAAGATGAAAGACTAGATAGTATGTATGGTAAATCGGATGAACCAGTAGTATTCAATCTTAATCACAGCATCCTTGACGTACTCGATCCAGTCGATATTGAATACTCGAATAAAGACGTATCACCGAAAATAAAAGTGCAATTTGGGAAAATCGACGTCGATGCACTTATTGATAATGGATGCTCTCATGTACTCATGAATGAGAGCGTGTATGAGCGAATCGTTGCAGCCTACCCTGAACTGAAGAAAAGTGAAGTTAAAGCTGATGGTATGGGTCAAAAATTCTCGCTAGCTGCCACTAAAGCTCATCCGAAAATCACAAAAATGGCTTACGTACCTATGAGTTTTCCAACACAAAAGCCAAATAAAAGTGTTTTTAATATTCAGGCATTTATCGTAAAAGACCTGAATACTTCGTTGATTTTGGGAAGAAATCTAATGCGATCATTCGAGTTAGTTATTCATACTTCGAAGAATTATATCGAGCTGACCGATCCAACAGTGACAGCCCTTCAGAATAAAACGTTCAAGATTCATTATAACGATTCGGAGAAAATCCCAATCAATTTCGAGTTACAGAAGGATCCGAAACAATATCCTTTACAAGAAGTCCAATACATAACGTCAACGAAACCTGAAGAAATATTTTCGATCAGCGAGAATCCATCCTATGTCATCTGTACCGAGTTGCTGTATAAAATTGAAGAAGCAGTCGAGGGTACAGAACTCTCGAATAAACATAAAGGTACGTTAAGAAGACATATTCATAATAATTATGAAACATTTGAAAACCGAATCGGTTTATGTAATTGTTACGAACACCGATTCGCATTCATAGGCAATAAACTTCCTCCCCCACATAAAGTGTGGTGTAAATCTCGACCGATTCCCCATCGTTACGAAGATGGTGTCCACGAAATTATAAGGAAGTGGAAAAAAGAAGGTAAAGTAGTCAAAAGGCAATCACCATACAAGTTAGGTCTTGTCTACGTAGATAAGGGAGGCGGAAAAGTTCGTATATGTTTGGATGGAAGGCCATTAAATGAATACATTCTCAGACACTCGACTGAACCGCCAAATATTAATAATATGCGGATGAAGTTTAAGGACATGAAGTATTTTTCGATCTTTGACTTCAATAATGGTTTTCTCCAAATCAAATTAGCAGAAGATCAACAATGCGTTCTATCATTCACCATCGATGGTATTCCTCTTGTTATGACGGTTGTAGGTTTTGGGACCGAAGATAGCTTGGCTGCTTTTGTTTATGCTCTTCGATTGGTGTTACGTGGTTGTGAAGATTTCACCGGTGTGTATGTTGATGATGTTATAATATACTCGAAAACCATTGAAGAACACCTTGAGCATATTCGTATTTTCCTTGAGAAAGTGAAAGCTGCCGGAATGACACTCAATCTCCGGAAAACCCAATGGTGTAAAACTCGAATAAAATATCTCGGAATGATATTTTCCGACGAAGGTGTTCAAGTAGATCCGGAAAAGATCGAGCCTATATTGAACTTCGAGTTGCCAAAAGAGGTAAAGAGCCTCCAACAATTTCTTGGCATGTTCCAGTACTACCGAGAATATATGGCTCGAATAAGCGTACTGTGTGCTCCTCTTTACGCATTGACCACAGAAGAAAATATCAAACACTTCGAATTGCTGAAAAAAGAACTCGCAAATGAGACACTATTGACCTATCCTGACTTCGAGAAGCCATTCTACATATACACTGATGCTTCGACGAAAGCTATCGCAGGTGTAGTAATGCAACCGAGTCGAAAAAACAGAAAAAATCTAATGATGCCAATCGCATTTACTTCTCGAGTGTTAAAAGGCTACGAAAAATCCTATTCAATAATGGAACTCAAACTTTTGGCAATCATACACCTTCTCGCCAAAAATTACTACCTTTTGGCTGGAAATAAAGTTCATTTGTATACCGATAATATCGCAGTGACATACCTCAAGAAAAATGAACTTTTACCTAATCGAATTATGAAATGGTTGCTGTATTTGGACAACTTCAGAATAGATATTCGACATATCGCTGGAGCTGATAATTCGATTGCTGATTTTTTGTCAAGGTATACTTTCAACATTACCGAAAACGACAAAAATTTTACCATCTTTCTATTCGATTATAAAACACCAAAATGTCTATTCACTGAATTTAGACGACTTCGATCAATCCAAAATAATGATGAAATAGTACAAGCATGTATCAAGAAATACCCTGAACGTACTCGAGTGGATAAAAAATTGAACTTGGTTATTTATCAAAATCAAAATGATCAAGAATGGCGAATATTTATTCCAAAAAGTCTACAACGAGAAATAATTCACCACTATCATTACGAATACGGTCATGTTGGAATTACTCGATTGATTCGTATTATACGAAGACATTTTGATTGGCCTGGACTAACAACTCAAGTTTGTCAATTCGTAAATGATTGTATTTCATGCCAAGTTTCAATGAGATCAACAACTCGATTATATGGTCCAATTCAAACACTCGTGTCAGAACGTTTTAATGAAATATTATGTTTAGATAATTTTGGACCGATTCCAAGCAGTACAGCTGGTGTTGACACGATCTTTGTGATCGAAGACCATTTTACCAAATTCGTCAAATTATACCCATTAAAAGTTGTAACTTCAGCAAACATACTCGAACGGATGATCCTTTGGATAAATGAATTTGGATTACCGAAAATAGTACTCAGTGACAACGGTCCACAATTCTCTTCTCGTTATTGGAGAAAATTTTGGCTAAAAAGAGGAGTCCAAATTCGATATACATCAAGATATACTCCAAATAGTAATCCTGCTGAAAGAGTAATGAGTACGATTGGTTCGAGTATGAGGAAATATATCGCTGATAAACAAAAATCATGGTGTCGTATCCTACCAGATATTGAGCGTAAATTAAACTATACGGAAAGTACAGTAACAGGTTGCATACCCTATGAAGCAGTTCGCAGACGATTAGTACCTGATCCGTTAGTCGATATAATTAAACAACGAAAACTGCCACTCGATATAAATCAGCGAATACTCGAAAATCAGAAAAAGAATCATGAACGTCGTCAAGAATATTTCTGGAAGGTTCATAAACCAGTGATATTAGACATTGGTGAACGAGTGTTTGTTAAAAATAGACCAGTTTCATCAAAAGAGAAAGGAGTAGCTGCAAAGTTATCACATCAATGGAAAGGCCCGTATAAAGTTGTTACAAAGCCTTTCATTAACGTTTACGAGCTCGAAGACGAAAAAAATCCAGGATATATTATTCGAGAAAATATCCGTCATCTTCGAAAATACAATCCAGCTACTGATGACACTGTTCAACCTCCGATGAAATAGGTGTTTTTGTCTACTCGTCTTAGCCTTCTATGCCTTTCTCTCTTTTTAATTTATTTTAGTTATAGTTTTCAATAGTTTGTAAAACGACAAAAGCCTCTCTTGGAATAATTCTAATCTATTTTCGTGTATGATTTTCAATTGTTCACAGAATGATTTGTATGCTACATGTCGCCAAGGCCACATACATCCCATCGTCGATTCGAGTCCAGAGAACTTAAAGAAAACGTTCTCAGCCGAAGATTTGGACACTCGAGTGTTTGTAATTCGAAGCGATCAGGAAGACACACTCACAATAAAAAAGCAAAACGTTCGATGCCCAATCACAGCGATAATTGAAATTTCAGTGAATGCACTCGAGTTGCCTGAATCGTTGGCCAGAAATCTGATGGAATCAGAAATACAGCGGGTGGAACTGTATATCCGCGAATACCTCGTCACTGTCTTCACACCTGACCGTATTTCTCCATGCCGAAGGTGTTTAATCCCAGCAGAAGTACCAAAGATGAACGAATTACCATCGACCATCGCTGTGGAGATCGAAGGATTAAGCGAATTTTTATTCGAGCAGATGGACACTCTAACTCGTCCGATATCGCCGGCTCCTCCAACTCCAATTCAACGACCGAAATTAACCACTACAATTCGTCGAGCGTTCTCCGAAAGTGATTTAATCTTACCACCCTCTGTTTTTTCATTTGTATACGTAGAAAAACAACCTGAAGTAATCACATCGAACTCGAATGAACCGGCGATTGACCTGACACAAGACGAAGACGCAATCAACATCTCCGATAGCGGTAGCGATGATGTATTTGGGAACAACGCCGAGATACTTAACCGAACAAATCGTCAATTGTCAATCTTCTCTTTCGATGGCGCTGCTCGAGTTACTCACTCCACTGAATTCGAGAACCTATCTGTTTCATTGCCTCGACTGAATGCTCCGTTAAAAAGTGCGCTTAAGAGTCCCGACGAAGGCTTACCACCGGCAAAAAAGTTGAGTTACACCGAAGAAGACAGCACCGGTGAAAGGAAAACGGTTGGTTTTCGGTTTCCTGAGTCAAAGTCGTTTCCACTCCAACAGTCCAAACCGGTTGATCTAGATCTATCCGTTGAAAGTATTCTATCGACATTACGCCAGAATTCGTTGATGGCCGATCTGAACCTTCGTAATCTCATCCCATCGCAGAATCGACCAGCGACTTCACATATTGGCGAGAATAACTCGAGTTCTACGTCAACTTCTGCTGACATCGCTGCAGCCATTGTCGAAAATGATATCGTAAATTCGAATTCAACGTTAGCTTTAGCTACTGCAACTCAATCAACTGATGAAACGAAACAAGTCGAAGATGCTGTCGATAAAGAAAAATCGGTCCAACCAGCTCCATTAGCTGAAGCCTCTGAAACAGCAGCTCCAGCCGCCGCTGCTGTAGTTTTACCGCCACCGCCTCCAGCCTATATTTCTGCGCGATTTCCAAGACTAAATTATGCGGAAATAGATGGGATTCAAGTCTTCAATCACGAGTTGATCGGTGACGCCGAAATTCCTGAATGCAGCCTTCGACCATACGTTCCACAAGAATGGCCTGTTACATATGAGCCATACGAATTCAAGTGGGACCCTTCTGACCGTGTATTTGCTTATTTAGCGGTTGACCTATGGGAAGCGTTGATACGTGGAACATATGTCCATTTTAAGATTGTGGTTCCAAGATTCGAGCATTACGACAAACGGCAGTCCTTCGAATGGCCAAGAATTGATATCGAGGCGGTTACTTGGCGCAATCATCTTAATTTGGTCCGCTCGACTTTTCGCGACGAGGTTTATCCACTCGAACACGTTTTTTGTCCCAAATGGTCATATCAAAATCAGACCAATATGAAACACCTCGTCACTGTTCTGGGAAAAATAGCCAACGATTTTGTCGAGATAATTATTGACCCGACACTCCAGGTGTCTTTGATTAACACCGCCACAATCGAGTTTTTCGATAAAAATGTGTCATTTGATTTCGAATTCCTTCGCCATCCCAAGGTTGTCTATTTGCCTTGGAAGGATGAGTTCCGGTTAGTAGTCCGAAGAAAGGTGAATGTGCCATTGAAACTAACTCCTGGCATTGAACGTAACAAAAATGATGTTCACTGGTTCCCATGTTATGTAGCCGATTTTAAGACTACAAAGAAAGTAGAGGCACATCGCGGTACGGTCATCTTAGGTGTACGAGATATCGGGCCTCTTATCAAAAGCTACGACCCACAGACAGTGTCAATTAATCTCCGAGGACCGCCTGGAATTCCTTACTCGAGAACGGTCAGATGTAAGGAAAAGGTACCGCGAGTTCGGATGATCGGACTTCTCAGAAGCCTTCGAGCGATGGATCGATTTATGGTACGAGATAACTTCTATCCGGTGGAAGAGTATCTTATTAAAAAGACGAGTAAAAAATGAGTTTCGTTTTCAAAATTTTTTTTCTTTTGTAAATTTTTTTTTTAAGTTTCTGTCTCGAGTTGTATCGTTATTATTACCGTGAATACTCTGTATTATAATCTCGTGTAGTGTTTATGGGTGATGTGTTTTTTGGCGATAGTTTTTTTTATTTTGTTCTTAATGCTTTTTCTGTGTTAATCGTATTCGAGTTAGATTAGTTGTTCAATAGTCATTGTTAATTGCAATAGTTTAATGTAATTTTTCAGTCTTGCATTCGAGTTTTCCCTTCCACAGATTTTCTCTTTGGCAGGGGGAGAAATTATGTGCTATAGACGAGCCTAAATAGAAATAGTTAGGCAAAACTTGGTACATAAATTCACTGAGCCCATCTCAAGGTTAAAATCTGTGGTGGGAAACTTGAGTGATTATGACAATAGGTATAACCTACCTATTATTCAGTATGTTTTTTCTCTCTCGATTGATGAACGTGCGTTCGCATTTTTCTATATTTTTTATCTTGTAATTTTCCTGTCATTTCATGGCAGTATTCGAGTTTTTTGTTTAAATAATTGAACTAATTAAAATGATTTAATTTCTCCGGTAACGCGAGTGTTATTTGTGTTGCTATGAATTTATTTCTCTAATTAATTGGACAATAATTCTAATGGAGTAAGTTTCCGGGTCGAGTTACCGGCAGGGCTGAGGGAAATCCTCTAGCCAATATGTTGGTCAGCATTTAGGTTCTTTCTTCCAAAATATAGGGCTAAGATATAGTCTATGAAAAGACTGAGTCCGAACTACAATTAAGATGGTCAAGGTAATGATTAGGTTAATGGTAAAGTAGTTAGAATTTCTCTGAATGATCTAGGTATGGATTTATAACAGTGATTCAATCTGAATAATCTAGGAATAGATTTAATAGAGTACCAACTATTTCGACTTGTTTTTCATGTCTAGAAATGTACGTAAATTCAATTTACTTTTCGAGTTAATTTAGTACTGGGATACGTTCCAACTATGATCGTTTTTGATGTAGGTTCTACCTACCTTGTAAATAAAACCCCTTTTCTTTGGATGAAATATTGATTGAGATTTATCTTCGTAATTTTGAATAAATTTAGAGCATTTTTATATTATGTGGTTAGGTAGGTTTGTCTTATCCTAATCCAAACCCATCCCATTAATTCCCAATCGTGAATTTTCCTAATACCTATTTTCTCATTATTTTGTTCCTAGTTCTTAAAACTTCTTATATTTCCAATACCTATACCACAGTACTATTCCAGTACTACTTTAGGTAAGACTATTCAGTACTACTTCGTTATTGTGGTATCAAGTAGTACTATAGTACCATTCTAAAAACTACTATAGACAAATTTCTCATTTTATGGTCAATGTTCAAGCTTAAACTTATTTGTTAAAAATAGGTATGTGAGTTTGAATTTCAATTATACCTGCCCAGCACACGTCTTTTCTGAAATTTAAAAAATTAAGTAGCTAATAAATACGGCAATTATTTCTATATGCTCGAAAAACAGAAAAAAAAGCGCTCATAATAAGTGGTTACAATCTAAAAAAAAAAAAAAAAAAAAAAAAAAAAAAAAACGCATTTCATTAATATTATTGTGCTAAGAAACCAAAAACAGCAGAAATAAGTGCTATAAAACTGCTCCATTATGGGTAGGTATCAAAATGTAGGTATGTATTTTCAATGAGCTATCAAAAAACCTAAAAAAACGTCAAACATTAATTTTTTTTAAAACACAAATGCATCGATCATCGTTTTTAATTTTCATATTATAGGCTATAGAAAAAACATTCATTTTTTTGTATTGACAATTTCAAAATTTTTGTTTTTTCCCATTTTTCAAACTGATTTTTGCTGTTTTTCCCCCCACAAAAAAGCTGTAACGACCTAAAAAAACCTCAAAATCAAGATTTTTTAAACTGAAATAAGCATTTGCATTTGTTTTTTCCAAAAATATGCAAAAATATGCGCTATAAAGTTTCATCATTTGTCTCAAAATTGCATGAAACTGACAAAACGTAAAGAAAATTGCTATCTGCGGTATTTGGTGCAGCAAAAAAAATATTCGATATCATTAAAACAATTTCCTTAATAATAATGTACTGCAATTTTTAAAAAAATGAAAATATTTCAGAATAACAAGGATAATGTGCTTATGTTGTTCAAAATGTGCTATATCCATTGAAGTCCCCATAGTCTAGTGGTTAAGGTTACGCAGTTAGGAACGTAGGGTCGCAGGTTCGAATCTCAGGTTAGGTAGGAAATTTTCGTTAATGGAATTGGATGGTATATGAATTAATGATTCGATGGATAAAATGTAAAACGATTAGTAATAACATGAATCGTGCCAAATGTACTCAATATTTTTAAAAATTAATTTAAAAATTTTAAATGTAGTACTAGGTACAGTTCTTTTGAGTAGTACTGCAGTAATATGTCCTAGTAGTACTGCAGTAATACTTTTTCAGTACCTAGTACTACAATAATACTTCTTAGTAGTACTGTCAGTAGAACTGAATTGCTCAATTTAGTACTACTGAAAGTAGTACTGCTTTTAGTATTACTTTAGTAGTACTATTTTTCTGCATGGGGGGATGAGGGGAGAATGTAAAGGCAGGAGAATAGATGGACAAGAATAACGGGAACTGGTTCGAAGGAGAGCGAGCAGCGTAGGCGGTGATGCGAGTATTGTTGCAGTTGCAGGCAGTACGAGAGATCAACAAGAAAGTGCAAGAGCATCAACAGCGGTGATGCAAGCATGCGACGATTGTTGGAGAGGACAGAAGGAATGCAGGATCGTGGCAACAGTGTGAGGATGCGAGAAGGATGACAACTACGATGAGAGATATGCGATGACCATGGTATGGTCACCGCATGCTCAGTGCAGTTATGTCTGCATCATGTCTGTATGAAGTAATGGAAATGTTACTTGAAAGATACACTCCTAAAAATTTTGTCGTTTCTGTTGGTTTAAGAACGCAGCTCTCAAAGATACGTGAAGGCCAGTTTGAAATGATGGAATATTATGTAAATGAAGTATCCACCCTTGTGCATCAATTGTGTATGGAAGATGGTACCATTACTGATTCCAAGCATATTCACTACCTGGAGAATGATTGAGCTGAAGATTGTTTAGAAGCGTGTTCAACAATTAGAGCGGTGTTACAGACTGGTGAAGTCTTCGTTGAAGATATCGAGAATATTATTCTTGAAGAGAAAAATCCAATAGTTCAGAAAGCAGTGGTTGAAACAAAAGCGTCAGTTGAAACAAGTGTTGGAGTCTAGTTTCAGTCAGATCAAAGCAGCAATCGTAGCAGCAACAGTTCCAGCTGCGAAAGCTCATATCAGCTACAGGTGTTGGGGGAGTGGACAATTGGCAAAGTATTGTACAACATATGGTGAGGATCCGCCTAAATGCAGTAAATGTGGTAAGTATGGCCATGAAGAGGCTAAGTGTCAGAGCTCCAAAATGGATAGAGGGAAAACAACAGCCTTTCTTAGTGGATATAAGGCTTGTTAGGAATCAGTAATGGTACCATCTTGCATACACAATTGATGCTTAAAGGTGAATACTTTGTTTACATAATCTTCCATTATTTTAAACTGGCCTTCAATTCATGTACCTTACCTTTGAGAGCTGGGTTCATAAACCAACAGAAATGTCAAAATTTTCAGGAGTGTATCTTTCAAGTAACATTTCCATTACTTCATACAGACATGATGCAGACGTAACCACATATTTTTTATCATGATTTTGACCATTTGTGTTCTTTTTTTTATCAAGCTTTCATTCGTTCTATCGAACTTTTGTGCGTATTAATTTTATATCTAGCTTTTATGCATTTTTTATCATGCTTTTGTGTGGATCTGCTTTTATATTGATCGTTCATTATAATTGTAAGTTGTATTTGCATAGTTGTTAGTGTTTTTTATCAGAACAAAATTATAGGGGAATGTTGTGTTGACAGTTTTGTCTGTGGTAATTTTAGCAATTTTTTTTGTGACTGAAACATTTTGTGTGGTGATTGGTGGTAACATTGAAGTTCACATGTTGTACTAAAGCTCTTTAATACAAGTATGGAAATAGATTATGCTCTTAAGGTAGTCATAGCATTTTACGTGTGTGTTATGTACTGCGTGTGGCAGGTTGGTGTTGTGACGCTTTGGAGAAACCAATGGGGTGCGACGTTGTACAATGTGAACAGATTTGATGCATGCACAATAGGTAAAACTTAGGCAAAATGCTAAGACTATCTTAAGGGTGTAGTTTAGCTTCCAAAAATCCGAGAAAATAGGTAATGGGAAATTTTTATTGAAAAATATTTGGCTACCAAATCCAGAGTTTAAAATTTTACTTTTTAATTTTATCAGTAGACAAATTACTGATTTGTTCACGAACGAAAAATTGAATAATTATTGAGAATTTATTTTGAAAGAATTATTAAAAATTGTGCGTGCGCATTTTTGCATTAATTGTTGCCATTTTTTGCACTCACACTCGTACACGCTGGTATTTAATACGTTGGAAGCGTTGCCAAATCGAATTTTTCGTTTCATTTCAAAACATTTCCAAAATAATTCTGACTTTCGATAGTCACGAATAAAAGAATTTCTCCGGCCAAGCGCGTCGCCACTTTTTCTCCACGACGTTGTCGTGTAAAATTGAAATCCACGCGCTCGGTCGGAGAATTATATTTTTCATTTTCATTTACTGTCTTTTTTAATGTGCTATAATATTGAATGCATGCGTTCACGAATTATTTTTAATAAATGGAGGGTTTGTTTCATTTTCGGAATGATTTTTTTAAATTTCCAGTATGCTGAATACAAAAATATTTTTTTCAATTTTTTGAAATTCAATTTTCTGACAAGAATTTTTATGAAAAATTGCAGATTTTACAAAATTGAAATTAATTTTGTTTTTTAAAACACTTGGATGTAATAATTTCACTACATTATACGAACATTTTCAAGTTTGCACCAATTACAGTAAAATAGTGCAAGAGTTCGAATAAGTGTAGGCTTACGCCTAGTACTGAATTTGTCGTCGTATTCGTGTTTGGGGAGGGTTCAATTAATATGTAAACAATACCAGTATTATGAGTAATAATATAGCCTTATTTTAAAAATTGTAGAAATTAGGGGGTATTGGGGCTCTGGAAGGCGCTATAGATGAGTGTAGCACAAAAGCGAACGTCATATTCGTGTTCGAGGGTTCCCATTCATACGAAAACGACATCCATATAATTTGAGTAGCTCTACTTTAAATATAGCCGAAATTGGGGAGGGGGTTGAAGCGCTAGAGGGGGCTGAAGCGCTAGAGGGGGCTGGATGAGTGTAGCAAAAAATCGGACGTCATATTCGTGTTCAGGGGGTTCTTTTTCATACGAAAACGACACCCATATGATCTAAGTAGCTTTACTTAAAAAATTGCAGAAATTGATGAGAGGGTTGAGGCGCTGGAGGGGACTGTGTGAGCGTATCACAAAATCTGACGTCATATTCGTACTCAGCGGTGTCCCCCTCTACGGCATGTTTTTTCAATTTTTCATTTTCACCACGGCGCACCAAAGCAACAATTTCGAAAAAAATATATGATATGTAAGAGTCCAAAATACATCCAAAAAACGTGGTTAGAAAATTGTGTCTCGTGATCTTCAGTGTTAAAAAGAATTTAAAAAGTTTATAAACACCATTTTAAGGGGTGAATATGAGGGGAGGGGGTTGAAAATTTTTGTGGGGATACCTCTTACGAATGTTCACAACATACTAAAAAGTCAAATAAATAGGTTCACATGAGGCTGAGAAAAAAATGTTTATTGTAATTTCAGAAGGGGGGGGGGGGTTCTGGGGGTCTGAAACTTTCCACGCGGTAATCTCTCGATGGTACCCACCTCTCATGCAAATATCAACCCTAAAGCTCGCGAAGGCCATTTCACCCCTCTTATGCGCCTACAGTCTTACGACCATTATTACTTTATCAGAAACTACTTCCTGATGATAATTTTGACCAAAGACCATTTCAAATTTTCGTCAATACACTAAACATTGACACTATCTGAAAATTTTGTCAAAAAACGAGAATTTTTTGACAATTTTGGCAAACACAGGATTTTTTGACCAATCTGGACAAGAAGCAAATTGTTTAACAATTTTGGTAAAAATTGACCTTTTTTGAAAATTTTACCAAGAAATAAGAATGATCACAAATTGATAATTTCATCCTAAATGGGATATATTTTTTTACAATTTTACCAAAACTTTACGTTTTTTGACAACTTTTCCGAAATAATCATACTTTTTGACTAGGACTTTGGAAACAAAAAATCAGAAAGTTATAAGATAAACAAGTCTAGCAAAAAACAGGACTAAAGTACTTCTTGCTAATTTTGAAACAAAAATAGGAATTTCAAGAAAGATGTAGAGGTAAACCCCATTTTAATGAAACGCATGCCATTTTTTTCGAACACTCCGAAAATCATGATCAAGTTGTTGGCTCACAATTTTTCTCAAATGCTCGAAAAAAGTTTTGATAGTAATTTTTGCCAACTTTTTAACCCATTTCTACTGGTTGTATGACATCTTCTCAGAAATTTTCGAAATCATGACCTAATTTTGGGCTCAGAGTCTCAAAGATGCTCAAAAAAATATTGTTTTTAGAATATTTGAAATCCTTGCAAATTTTTTCAAAAAATTCAAAATATTAAAACCCAATTTTGAGCTTGAAATTCTTCAAAAATCCTTTTAAAAATAGTTCTGTCATTAGGTATCAAAATTAGCATGAATGGAAAAAAACATTGTTGAAACTTCTTCCAACACAAGAAAAAGTCCTAAAAACACAACATAAAAAGACTCAAAAACCAATCAAATTGTTGAAGATTGCGGAAGAAAGGATAACATTTTTTGTCAAGTAGGTACAAAGATGGAATTTCTAAAAATTCTTTAAAACACCGTTAAAGTTACCTAAAAACACGAAAATCAAAAAACACTCAAAAACGCATTAAAATTACTCAATTGCCAATCAGTGAGAATCATCGAAAGTGGATGAAACTTAAGTAAAATTAAACAAAATACAAACGAAAACAAATAAAACTTTGCTTATTGAGAAGACGTTCAGCTAAAACTGAAAACTAAACCTTTATTCTATTGTGTTTTTATTTGCCCATTGCCATCTGTTTTCTAGAGATGAAACCGTGAAATTTGAGAAATAAAGTAGGTACACTCAAAAGATGTGGACATTTTGGGAAAGTTCACAAGGTAATAAATTTCCAAAATGAGACAATGATTAATATAATTTAGAGTTTTTTAAGGTTGTTCGAAATTGGTAAATTTACTCACTTATCGAATACTCTAATTCTGAATAGGTGAAAGTTCGTAAGCACATTGCATATGAGAGAATACTTAAAATGTAAGCAGGTGGTAGGTAAGTACATGGTTTATTGGTTGTTGGAATATATGAAATGTATTTCGAAACAAATTGATGAAAATAATTAATCATATCAAAATAAAATGTAATTTTTTTCTACTTCAAAGTGATAATTGATAACATTACAAAATTGTTTTTGATTTTGAATGGTAATGAAGGTGGCCAGACGTGTTTATGATGAAAAGAACGAAAAATACCATTCTCAAAATCAAAAATTGCAAAAACTGCACATACGCTCTCTTTATTGAAAATGCTTCAACTAAAATATGTAAACAAACATAAACAAACGCAAATTTGTTTGCTGTCATGGCGACGTTAATCTATAGAAAGTCGGCAAAATAGTGTTCGTATTTTCCATTTTTCACGCTCAAAAATGATCAAATAAGCTTCATTTTTGGATATGTTGTTTATAAAGGTTATATCTCGGCGAGTACGGGCTCAGTTTTTTGAAATATTGTCTCATAAATGAAAAATGCTCGCATGAAAAGGACCCTAAATTACGTAATTTTAAATCCGAAATATGTTTATTCTAAAGCAAATTTTAAAAAAATAGCTCCGTACTCGCCGAGATATAACCTTTCTAAACAACATATCCAAAAATGAGACAGATCCGTTCACCCGTTTTCATGAAATTTGGAAAATAGAATTCATCATATTTTACCTACTCATTTACCTACTAAACTACACCCTTAAGAGCATAATCTATTTCCATACTTGTATTAAAGAGCTTTATGTTGTACATTCGCTGTAGATTATGAAGAATCTAGTTATCCTATGAAATAGGGAGGTGTGATCAGTTAAATCATAAAATGAACTGTTAAGAGTTAAGGTTTGCAGAGGCTGATAGCAAATTTAACTTAGAATTTTCTGACGTGGCTATAACTGTGCCAAATGAACAGGAAGAGTTGTACCAAGCAAAATAATTGGAAAAACGTGTTCAAAAAATGGAATTTTTTTTGTTTTTGTAAAAAATCTCAAAATCTGTTACTCATGACATATCCTTTTTATCAGTCGTCTTGAATTCAAAAAGTATGATCTTTTTGATATCGCAAACCCACGTGTCTCTCTGTCTCAATTTATAAAAAAGTTTCACCACTTTCAATGCTGAACAAATAAAACTTGAAAAATTCAAAAGTTTCATTTTTTTTACTCTCATTTAAAGATCTGGCGCAGTTATTAGCCACGTCAAAATATTCTACGTGAAATTTGCTATCTAACCCAGCAAACCTAAATTTTTAACAGTTCATTTTCATGATTTAACTGATCACACCTCGACGCTATTTCATAGAATAACTAGATTCTTCATACATTACCCAGATGAACTGTGAACAATTTACTTGCATTAAGTACTTTTTTGTTAATGTATGAATTAGTTATTTCATACATTACCTGGAGTAAGCACATTAACAGTAACACCTATACATAGGTATAACCTATTTTCGACCTGCCAAATAAGTCAACTGTTGGTGAGTTGAAGTGATTTTTGAGCCTTCAGTAATTTTTTGAAAATTCATGGTGCCTCGAGGTGAATTTTTTGAAACTTGAAATTTCCTATAGACTGCAGGTAAATTTCAATTTGTTTTGGAACTTCCAGAGATTTTTGGAAATTACTGAAGACTCCAACTGATTTTTCAATGCTCAAAATTCTCGAAAATTTTACCAAACAGAGCTGGACATTCAAAATTAGTTCTCAAATTTCAGCTTTTTAATCAATTTGATAAAATTTTGATTTTTTTCTCAGCTTTCTAGGTCAATTTGATAAAATTTTGATTTATTTCTCATTTTGAGTCACTTTTAACTCAAAATGAAAGTGTCTGCTGAATTTGGTCAAAATCCGTCGACTTTTTTTTTCGCGATCACCGTAATCTAGATATTTATCGTGTTGGCAAAAAACCAACAACCTAAAATGATATCGAGTTTTTTGTTTTTGCTTACCTGATGTGATGGAGGTGGTGATGAAGTTGTTGCTGAGATAATATTTGATGGATTGCAGCATATTTTTATATCTTTTTTGGAAAGTTCATCCCGAAAACCACACGGTAAAGCTTGCTTACTTTCAATAAGTTCTTTTGTATTAGAACAGTTGAAGTAATTAATGCAAATCTGTCCGTATTTGCTGCAGTTGTCTTTAAAATCAAACTCTGAAATTTTAAATACGCACCACCTACCTAATTAAGTTACTGTGATTTCTCGCGCAAAAGATCTGACTTACTTAGTTAGATTTCCACTCAAAAATGAATCATTTTTAGAGGAACAGCTTACTTGGGAAATCATGTATGTTTGGTGACTACGATTTGTCATCTAGTAAATTATTATAGCAATCGTGAAAAATCTATAATCGCTTACCTTTTGCTTGACTATTACAACGATACGGTAGCAGCAAAACTATAAGAATTGACTTCATTGAATCGCAGACCATTGATACTCGGCACAGTGACATGAAAAATTTTTAAAAAATACTTCAACTTGATGTATATAAAATAAATTACAAAAAAAAAATGTGTGAAGGATATTTATATACCGCACCGAATCTGAACTCTGACTATGAGATTGGTGCCAGCCTTTATATGTACTACATACAATGTGACCGTTCACGTTAAAACCGACCATATCGGTGCGAAAATTAGATTTTTAGGTACGAATATATCAGTCCAGTTCCACTAGTTTTGCTAGAGCGCTTGTGTTTATTACCTACATACGTATTCTCCGACTAAACTGAGCTAAACATGGTCTTGAAAAACGTTTCTTGTTTGCTTTGTGTGAACATAACTGCGTAAAATGGGTATTTATAGTGATTTGTTGCAGTGAAACAAAATCTGATCATGAATGCACTCATTTTTTCATTTATTTTTTTGTCATCTGTTTCATTACATCAATTTTTAGGTCAATCTGGTGGCGAAACGAAGTGTTCTACGTGAAAAATGCTCAGAACTAAAGTTGCATAGAGAATAAAATTTCCAACAACCTGTTAACGATTTATTTTTCTCCTCAAAGCATTAGTATTTCCGGTTTTTTTTCATATATAAAACAAAAACCTTACGATTATATCGCAAAATTTCATTTTTTTTTTAATTTAAAATTTGAATGATGAGTTTTTCAAAATTTCAATTTCGAAAATGAAAATCAAACAAGACTTGAATAAAGCGAGAGCAAAAGCTCATTTTGGGATGTAAAAAAAAAAACACATGATTTTTCAGGTGAAAAGTGCATTTATTTTTTTGGCTTGAACATTTTTTCAAATTTGAATGATGTACCTATATTTTTTAAATATCAATTTGAAGAAAAAACCAACAAGAGCCCAAAAAAAGCGAGGGCAAAACCTTTCAAAAGAATTCGTATTTTCGAGAGATAAAAATGATTTAAAAAAAAAATTATAAGTAGGTAGGTATATTTTTTTAGGTTTAGGAATTGAATATTGGGTTATTAAAAATTCCAATTTTGAAATAAAAGAAAAGCAAATAGGCCCAAGTGAAGCGAGGGCAAATGCTTGCAAAACCACATGCGTAGAGAAAGTGAAAATGATCGTATTTTTGGTTGAAACATGTTTAAACAGAACAGTATCTTAAGGCCCCTGGCGATCGCTAGTCAACATCATAGGCCATTCCAGCCCCGATCCCAACAAAACAAAAATACTGATCACTAATGTAGCATTTATTGTTTTAAAATACAATATTTAATGATTAAAAATATCTTATGACAGTTTGAATAAAATGAATTAAATGGAAATTGCGACATTCTCTTTTATACTCGTACATTTGCCACTGACACTGTCAAGGCCAAACAATACTCTGGATCCAATTCAAATAGTAAGATACTTTGGTATAAACTGCAGGTTTGTTATTTCCACAAATTTTAGGACCAAAAGATGTCACTCCTATGATATTCCACTTGCAACTTTCATTTGGTATCTGGATTTGCAGCGGACCTCCCGAGTCACCCTATTTCAAAACAAGTTACTTTTATTTCTGATCTACATGAATCTTGAGAGAAATGTTTCTCGTATGTATTAATAATCCTATACTACCGGGCATGAAGCTCTGCCGCTCTCGGTGTGTCCAGCGCAAATCATAGTATTTGAATCGTACCCACGTGCCAGCTCAGCGATGTTCGCCGGAAATGCGTCTCTGCATTTCTGTTGATCGAACACCATAATTGTTGCTTTTAGTAATCTATCGCTGGGGTTTTCGGCTGTAAAATTAAAATCAAATTTTGGAAAATTGCTAGCATACTCACTTAATATTTATGAGCACTAAGCCAAGATATTTCCTACATGCGCCAGTTAGACCCCAACCAGTGATGCTTGCTGTAGTTTTAGCTGGAAAATCAGCTGTTGAAGTATGTAGGCAAGCTAGCCTTACATAAGGGCTAAATTCGACAGTGGTGTTCAATTGGAAAAGTGAAATGTCGTGGTATAGTGAATTTGAATTATATTCCGGATGGTTGTGAACTTTGACTATGCTGTAAACTTTTCGCTGGGGGTCGTCCTTTGTTGCGAGTTCATTCAAGGCTCCTAGTAAAACCCATTGTGGTGGACCCCTGAAAAAAGAAGAGAGAAAACCAAGAAGGCAATTTTTGTAATGAAACATTTGAGGGGTTCCATGGAAAAAGGGCCTTAGTCATTTTTTTGTTTTTCTGATTTTTACAATTCTGAATAAATGTTTAGAATTATATTGGAAAATATTTGCTCATAGAAAAAAATTTCAAGTCTATCTGAGCATTGTATAAATTGGTAAAAAAATTGACCTAGGCCCCTCTTCCATTTAACCTCTTAATTGTAGTGTACGTTTTTTGAGAAAAATTTACTCAAGTGAGAATTTCAACTCACAAATCTGTATTAACAGTGCAATGTGCAGCACTCATGATGAATTTTTCACTGATTAAACTGCCACCGCAACCCCACCAGACGCTTTTGAATTCTTTTCCATATCCAATGAGAGCCTGTGTTTTACAAAATAAATCATTTTATTTGTGTTTTTATCACTGTTTTGCGCGAAAATGGGAAAAATTTATGAAATATGACACGTCAAGTTGAACTTAATTCGTCTAGTACCATATGAGGAAATTCTTTGGCTTCGGCTGGCGTTCCTCCTGCAATCAGTGTTGAAGCATTCACGAAGTTCTCGCTTGGTAGTTTAGAATCTTGCCCTTTTTTCACGTATCCATATTTTCCATACTCTTGGAATTCTAAATCAGGGACCATAATGTGGTTATGCAGGTTATAGAAATGACTGCAGTAAATTAGTTTTTTTTTTAACGTCCAATTATTTGGAATCAGTTTCAGCTTGAGTTTCCACTCAAAAATGAATCGTTTTTAGAGGAACAAATTATTTTGGGAAATCATTTCATGTCAAACTGGCAAAAAAGTTTTCGAACTTGAAGTTGGTGATTTTTGAAATATATTTTATGTGAATTGACTATTTTAGAAAAAATTACGCCAAATAGGTATACAAATAATTTTTTTTGATTATTTACAACCGAAACATTAAAATGGCTTTTTTCTGCGATTCTCGATTTTGAAAATTCCGAAGTTCACGAGAAAATACAAATTTTTTAATACAAGTTCGAAATCGTGTGAGTACATGGTGATTATGAATTGTCATCTAGTAAATTATTATAGCAATCGTAAAAAATTTGTAATCGCTTACCTTTTGCTTGGCCATTACAAAGATACGCTAACAGGAAAACTTGAAGAATTGGAATCATTGAATCGCGGAACATTGATATTCGACGCACTGACATTATGAAATAATTTTTTGAAACACTTCAACTTTATAAATTTCACTGCTGTGATACCACCGAATGTGTACTACATCCTGAAGATTTGGGTGCCAGCCTTTATATACCTACATGGCTACATACTACATAAATAGGGTAGGAGAATTATTCAGAAGCGTGATGAATGATATCATTCGTGTTTCCGAATTTCTAAAAAAATGGAAATTGAATGATTCGATATTATTCATGATAACTAGGGCTAGGATTTTTATGTAAATGCATAATATGTTTTCTCGTTATAGCAGATAGGTAGCCCATATCCAAGTTATCTTTGCGATTCATGGAATTCTGAATCCATATGTCAAATTTTACAGCGCATATGTTCGCATATTTCTACCATAAATGCATCAAAATGCACAATTTTTCCAAAAAAAATGGCTGAAAACTGCTTATTTACCGCTTATTTGAGGTCATATTTTTACAAGAACTGGTCAAAAATCACTTCCATCAACGAATTTTTACTAGGTAGGTAAGTTTTCGCGAATTTGTTACTCGTATTTATTTGAAAATCTAGCTCAAGGTGCTGAATATGGCTCATAATATAAAATTAGACAAGCGAGGTCCGGGGGATCTGGCAAGAGGGTTCCCCAGATTTGGATTTAAAAAAAACCGCTTTTCTTTGGGGAATTCTTTATATACTTACCTAACAAAAAAAAGAAAAATGGGTCATGGAAATTTACGGTGCAACCTATTGGAATTCAAAAACCATCAAATATGCTGCGTGTTATTGCGGAGTTTCTAAATCTTCCTAATATCAAGGCATATAAATACTGGTGAGTTGCTGTAATAATAAAGCTAAATTTTTGCATCAGTGTTGTATTTACTTGCTTATACACGTTTCTTTTTGATAACAGGTCTCCTTTAGGAGATACTCTGCATCGATTGATTGTGACTAATGCAGGTGCTGATATCACTACTCTAAAGCAGCTCAGAAACTGGATCTGAAAAAGCAGCGACAGAATATGTTGAACAATGGTTGCATAGTAAAAATAAGACTGCAAGCTTAATCGAATTAAAAATCAACCCAGCTCCTGTGGAAATCGATTTGGGCAGCTAAAAATTGTGGTCCATTTTCGAGTCTATACAACAAGTTTGTCCACATTTAATTGGACGTTTTTTCAGTCAGTATTCTCCTCTAATTAATCATTTGGGTCATTCCATGTCAACTCAACCAAAAAAAGTCGATTTTGAAAGTCATGTCTTTCGATTTCGCTCAAATTTTTTTTACAATATGTACCCACCCAGTAAGTAAGAAAGCCGCAATCAGTTTGGTCCCAGCACCCTCAGGGGGCGGGTGGGAGGGCTTCCATTATTTTCACATTGTCTCGAGGTACTTAACTTCAGCGGCCCATTCCTCCAAAACTATGATACTTTGATCAAAACTGATTTTACAGTTCGAAAGGGCATTGAATCTTGAACTTTTCAAGTATTTTGAAATTTTCAGAAGTTGAAAGTTGAACTTTCAAATTGAAAGTTCAAATTTCAAAATGGCGCTGTAAGTGGGAGCTACCATTTAAAATTTTGAAAAAATTTCCATAGATGTACATTTTGATGCTTTTTCGAAATATTCAAGTTTCGAGATGGGACTCGTTGACGGAGGAGGAACACCCTCACCTCCAATTTTGGGCGAAATTTTCGAAAGAAAATCTGGGGCATGTGATACATTGAATTGTATGTTTTTGGTGACGCTGAACACGAGTATGACGTCAGATTTTTGATAGGACCTCATCCATGGCCCCCAACACCTCCCCAAAGGAGGTAAAAGCTCAAAAAAGCGTTTTGTTCGAGTGACACATGGAATAGTATGTTTTTGGTGACGCTGAACACGAATATGACGTCAGATTTGTGATTGGATCCCATCCACGGCCCCCAACAGTTTTTTTAAATAAAATTCGATGCGCACTTCAAGATAAATGATGTATTTACTCGAATACATAATAAATAAAATATGTACAATAATAAAACGAATAAATAATCGCCATAATACGATCATAAAACGTAATAAACTCGAATGGAAAAACGAATACTCGAGTAGAAAAATATCAAAAGTCATCGGATGATTTTGTTGACTTCTCGGAAACGAAAACGATACAATGTATCTCGATAACGCTCGAATTACAGGTAATTACAACGAAAAAATCGAATACAAATAATTACGCGAATTTGCTCATTTTTTAACACTTTCCCTAATTTGAGAATTATCGAACCAATGATCTAAACAATCGATGATGTTAATCCAGATTGTTCTCGCAAGATTGACAATCTTGGACATGGCAACGGTTGCTGCTCAGTTCGAATATGCTGAACATCGATCATATTTGCTCGAATTCGATCACGGATGAAGAAGTATTTTCTCTGGATATGCTTCGTTCTGCTATGAAATTCGACGTTCTCGGCTATTCGAATGGCATTTTCGTTATCCACCAATAACACAGGAATGTCGGACAGATTGATTAATTCTCGAAATAATCTCGAAATCCAGATAGTCTCCTTCGATGCTTCGTTAGCGGCGATTAATTCGGCTTCGCAACTCGAGTCAGCTACCAACTGCTGTCGTTTGCTGATCCAGGAAATCGCCGCGTCAGCATACTTGATCAGAACGCCGGTTGTCGATCGAGATGTAGTAGGACAGCCGGCGAAATCTGAGTCACTGTAACATTCTAGCTGTTTGACAGTTGGATCGGATTTGTACACCAACTTGAAGTTTATCGTACCATTCAAGTAACGAATAACGCGTTTCAAACAGCTAACATCTTCGGGTGATGGATTTTCCAGGGATCTCGATAATACGCCAACTGCGTATGAAATATCGAATCGAGTACCTCTGGCGACATACAGCAGCGCGCCAACTGCTGATCGGTAGGGAAAATCAGACGTTTTTTCGATGTCTGATGTCGTAGATCGTTTTACTATCGGAGTATCTACTGACTTGCAGCCAGCCATTCCGAATCGCTTCGTAAGTTTCTCGATATACAGCGATTGGTCCAAGGAGATATCTCCGTTCGAAGATCGAGATATTCGAATACCAAGGAACTGGTCAGCTGTTCTCGAGACGATCTTGAATTCGGACTGTAACGCGTTGATAAATGCATCCATCAGTTCTTCGTCGTCTGATGATGCCAGTCCGTCGTCGACGTACAAAGCTAAAATGAGCTTTCGAATTTTCCCATTTCGCTTTACGTAGAAGATGTAAACGCAGGGATCTTCTTTACTTTGTACGAATCCGAGTTTTAGCAGGAAAGCATGAAATCGAGCATTCCAACACCGTGGTGCTTGTTTCAAACTGTACAAGCTGCTTTTCAATCGACAAACTCGATTCGTACCGTCGTTATAACCGTCGGGTTGCCACATGTAGACTTCTTCCTCGACCTTTCCATACAGGAAAGCTGCAGAGACGTCAAATTGACGTACAATCATATTTTCGGCCGCTGAGATCGCTAACAACGATCGTATCGTATCGAGGCGAGTTACAGGTGCAAACGTTTCATCGTAATCAACTCCTGGTCGTTGACTGCAACCTTTTACAACTAATCGAGCGCGATATTTCTCGATAGTGCCGTTCGAATTCGTCTTTACGCGGAAAACCCATCGATTTCGTAATACAGGCTTTCCCGGAGGTTTAGGAACTAAATCCCACGCGTCGTTAGTAGCCATGGACTGCATTTCGGTGTCCATCGCTGCTTTCCATTCGGAACGTTCTTGACTTCGAATAGCTTCGTCGTACGAGGTAGGTAACGAATCTAATTCGGCCAAGAAAATCTCGATCTCAACACAATTAGCGTGATTGTTGAGAATCGCAGATTTCGAACGTTTGTTGTCGCGTAAATTTCTCCATCTAGACAGAAGCTCAGATTCTTCTAGATCGTCGTTAGCGTTTTGAAAATCATCGATATCCGAATCTTCGTGCTCGGATGCTGATTTCGATGATTTTGGAGAAATTTTCGTAGTAGACGGTGAATTCTTCGGAGTAGAAGGTGCACTCTTTTTCGCAGTGCTTTTAGTTTCCTTCGTTTTAGAATCACTGCTACTTTCGTAATCAACTGGATCGAGCAAATCGTCGTTGATCGGTAACGTAACGCGTTCTTCGCAATCTCGAAGTCTTTCGTTGAAAGTGACGTCTCTCGAACAAACAACGTCACGTTTCTCGGGAACGTAGACTCGATATCGCTCATCACCATCGTATCCGACGAGGTAACCGACGAGTACCTTTTTATCCATCTTTTTGCGTAGCTGGATAGGTACATGGACGTAACATTTCGAACTAACAATTCGAAGATGTTTTATTCGAGCTGGTTTACCAAACCATAATTCGTAAGGAGTTGAGCCATCGATCGATGATTTGCCTACTCGATTCAGCAAATAAGCAGCGGTGGTAACAAGTTCGGCCCAGATTGATACCGGAAACGCGTAATCTGGATTCGAATATTTCAATGTTCGAACCATTTCAACAATCGTTCTATTTTCACGTTCAACAGAACCGTTTTGCTCCGGCGTGTATGGCGCAGTTAGTCGTTGTCGAACACCAAAATCTCGTAACACCGAACGTACTGCCTCGTTATCGAACTCGCCTCCGTTGTCAGATAAGAATTCCAACACGCGATGACCTTGAGTACGAGCTTCGGAAAGTACCTCTCGAATACAGCGAGATACTACGGCTGCCGTTTTCTCCTTCTCGACAAACACATGTCGATAATGCGAATAGTGATCTTTGATAACGATCAGATATCTGCGACCACTGAAGGAACGATCGAATGGTCCGCAAACATCACCAGAAATCAGCTCACCAACTGATCTGGTCGGTAGACGTGTGCCGAACGTCTGACGGTGCGCCTTTCCAAACTGACACGGTTCACAGACATCGGTATTAGCGTTGGCTTTCGTTTGTAGCCCCAATGCTGCGAGTTTGGATCGAACGAGATTTTTATCGACGTGACCCCATCGTTCGTGATAGAGTTGGACTAGTTCGCTGCTCTCAGCAGCATTCACCTGAGGCTCTGGTAACACGGTGTCGAACGATGCTTTGTAAAGCGTACCGTGTTTGTTTCTCGAACCGGGGAACATTACGCGATCTCCTGTTTCGAAACTGCAGGAGACTTGATTTGAGACGAATTTACTATCTGGCTTTTTATCGTGAGCGGCAAGCACAGATACTAAATTTTTCGAAATACTCGGTACATGCCACCCGTCCGTCAAATCGAATTTGATAAGCTGGCCATTTACGAAGCTAGCAACTTCGATCGATCCATGACCAACAGCTGCGACTCGACTACCAGCAGCTTTGACGAAGTAATTTGACGGAAACGGTTCGTACGTTTGGAACCATTCTCGATGCGGTGTGATATGTTTGGTGGCGCCGTTATCGATCCACCAAGCTTGAGTATCGTTCGAGGAAATAACCGTATTCATTTGCTGCTCACAATCGGCGAGTAGAGCACTTTTCGTTTCTGAATCGGCTATCGTTTCGTTCACTTTTGGCGAACTACCGGAAGCGTTGACTTTTGGCGAATAATTTGCAGTACCGTTAGCTCGAGCTGGAAAGGGTGGTCTACCGTCGTTTATCCACCTAGAGCACTTTTTGAGCCAGTGCCCTTTCCCGGAACAATACTTGCAAATGACATCGTTTTGCTGGTTACTTCCAGAATTATTCGAATTATTTCCAGAAGTACGTTGATCACCGGACGTTTTAGCGACGAATCTCGAGTTATTCTTCTTGCCGGATTTAGCAAACATAGCTTCGGATGACGACGTTGATGAGCTATGCACCGGACTAACGTTACGCTCATGCATAATAAGTGCATCGGATAGATCGTTGAGCGACTTACTAGCCTGAGATTTGATAAGAAGGTAACTCGCTTTAAAAGATTCGAATCGATTCGGTAGAATATGCAAAACTTTTGAAACGAACAATAATTCTAACAGCTGATCGACTGTCTCGATTTTTCGATTTTCCAAGCCTGCTCGAAATTCACGATGTTGATTTTTGATTCGCGAAACAACAGATGGCGCATCTTCGATATCATTCCATTCGGTGCTGAAGAAATTTAGACATTCGCGGAACAATTGATCTTCAGCTTTATCGTCGAATTCTTTCGTGAGCACTACCCATGCTTCACGTGCGGAGAGCCTACCAGCGATGCGACTGTGTAGGTCTTGAGAAATCGTTTGGGAAATGATTATCTTCGCTTGATGAGATGCTTTTTGCCAAGCTGCAATCGAATTACGTGTTTTGGCGGCGTCGGCGGCGGTATCGGTCGTTTTTGGTTCTTCAGGGCAGGTTGATTTACCTTCGACGATCTCCACGGCATTAAATAAGGCGAGTACGTCGAGCACTTTATCTTTCCATGACGGCCAATCACTGGAACAGGACAGAGGCTTTATACCCTTGATATAATCCATGGTGAAATTAGATATCAACAGCTAACGACTGCGATCTAATTTGTAACGTTGAAGATAACGCGAATATGCACTCGAACCACCGTAATCGTATTTAGATAACGAACCGAACGAAATACATCACGATTAGCGTTTTTATCTCGAATAGGCACAGTTTAGCGCGTCTGGGCCCATAACCTAATAAAATTCGATGCGCACTTCAAGATAAATGATGTATTTACTCGAATACATAATAAATAAAATATGTACAATAATAAAACGAATAAATAATCGCCATAATACGATCATAAAACGTAATAAACTCGAATGGAAAAACGAATACTCGAGTAGAAAAATATCAAAAGTCATCGGATGATTTTGTTGACTTCTCGGAAACGAAAACGATACAATGTATCTCGATAACGCTCGAATTACAGGTAATTACAACGAAAAAATCGAATACAAATAATTACGCGAATTTGCTCATTTTTTAACATTTTTGACTTCTACCTATTGGTGGATGTTCTGGGGGCCATGGGTGAAGTCGATTCGAAAAACTAAGGCAATATTCGTGTTCAGCGATATCGAAAACATACTATTTCATGTGTCACATGAATGTGACAATTTTTCTTTGGGGGGGGGGTCATCCCCTGTGGGGAGGTGCTGGGGGCCGTGGACGGGTAAAATCCAAAATCAGACGTCATATTCGTGTTCAGCGTTACCAAAAACATACTATTGCATGTGTCACACGAACAAAACGCTTTTTTGAACTTTTACCTCCTTTGGGGAGGTGCTGGGGGCCGTGAATGGGGTCCAATCAAAAATCTGACGTCATATTCGTGTTCAGCGTCATCAAAAATACACAATTCAATGTATCACATGCCCCAGATTTTCTTTCGAAAATTTCGCCCAAAATTGTGGGTGAGGGTGTTCCCCCTCTGTCAAAGAGTCCCATCTCGAAACCTAAATATTTCGAAAAAGTATCAAAATGTACATCTATGGAAATTTTTTCAAAATTTTAAATGGTAGTTCCCACTTACAGCGCTATTTTGAAATTTGAACTTTCAAATTAAAAGTTCAACTTTCAAATTAAAAGTTCAACTTTCAAATTAAAAGTTCAACTTTCAAATTAAAAGTTCAACTTTCAAATTAAAAGTTCAACTTTCAAATTAAAAGTTCAACTTTCAACTTCTGAAAATTTCAAAATACTTAAAAAGTTCAAAATTCAATGCCCTTTCGAACTGTGAAATCAGTTTTGATCAAAGTATCATAGTTTTGGAGGAATGGGCCGCTGAAGTTCAGTACCTGGAGACAATGTAAACATAATGGAAGCCTCCCCCCACCCGCCTCCTGAGGGGGCTGTGACCAAACTGATTGCGGCTTTCTTACTTACTGGGTGGGTAGATATTGTAAAAAAAAATTGAGCGAAATCGAAGGGCATGACCCAAAAACGTTGGTTGAGTTGACATGTGGAATGACCCATTTAAAAAAAAGTTGATCAAAAAAGCGTATTGTGTGTGACTGTCTGAAAATCAGCTCAAATTTGGATAAACTCCTTTAACATGTATAGATCACAAATAAGCTGGTTTTTAGCTCTTCGGCTCTTCAAATTTTTTAAAAATGTTTTTAAAATAATGATGGATCGACATTATTGTAAGACTTGAAATAGGTAATAGACATACGTTTCCCCAAGATTTCTTCAAAAAAGCCTCAAAAGTTTTCCTCTCCACAGAAATAGCTCATTAACAGTAGGAAGAGCGTTACAAAATCATCTTTGGATTTGTTTTTTTATCATTAGAAGTGAAAAGAACTGATCCATAAAAAAATTTCACATCACTCATGGCAATCATTTGATTTTTTCTGAAAAAAAATGAGGGTTCTCCTGAAAAATTTTTGGAACCCTAAAAGATTCTGCAATAGCACTTTTCCATCTTCTGGGCGTCACTGCTACTTAGTAATTTTGTCTAATACATTTAATGTACATAATTATCTACCTTTTACCTGATTATTTATTTGATAGCATATTGTGTAGTTTTTATATGTAGTGTACGTTTCACACTGAAGTTACATGGGTCCCAGATTCGTTTTTTTGCATTTCATTGATAACTGTTGTTGTTCATTATTTTATTACCTATGGTAATTTTTTTTATAATTTGGATTCTGAATAATTTTTTTTCCAACTTGCACATCGATTTTTTGGAGCTACACAATATGGGTGGAACTACCCGTTAGAATAGGCCCTGCGGGGTGAGTGAATTTGTGGTACATACCTTAGACTAGATCATTTTTTCCTGCAGAATATTCTGAAATGATCGAATGATTTTTTTCATTTCTGAATGAGTGAATGATGTTTACTTATTCAGGGTAAGTACCTACTTCTCACAGAATAAAATTAAACTTAGGTACTTACTCATTATTTTATTGTTTCATTTGAAAACTTTATCATTCAGTTATAAAATATGGTATCTAACAAAAAATGATAGTTGAATTCAACATAAAACACTCGTTTATTTCCTGTATACAATTTGAATCATTTCCTTATCAGTTCAAGAAATAAACTACGAAATTCATCAAAAAACTCGAACGCAGTTACTTACTTGAAGTTTGGAACAACCATTATTAATTCTACAGAAATGAACGAAATGAATGGTTCGTATGTGTTAACTATTTATCTGTACCACATCTAATTTGTGATGATTTCTAACTACATAATTTGCTGGAAATCACACATTCAGAAAGTATTCATGTCACAAATGGCAATAAACCTTAAAGAAAATCGTTTCTTTCCACTACAATAACTTTAAAAAAAAAGAGTATAGCTAGGGCTCTTGGGATGGGGGATGGGACCAACTTGGTTGCTAGCCTCTGAATACAAAAGGATTGAACTTTTACGAGCTTGAGAGCTTTTATTACGTGGCCCTTGGAGCTATGAGAAAATACTACCCTGATGTTTCCCACTTACCTAACACGTTACCCTAATAAATCATCGAACTCTTTTGCACTTGTTAAGAGGATCGATTTATTTGGTCAAGTCCTGAGAGGAAAGAGGTATGATAGGTGCCACTGCCTAGACAGTGAAGGCACAATGCCACCTTACAATAGCATTCCTGCAATTTTATGAAGAAATTCGGTTGAAAACTGCCAAAGGTGAAAACTTTTCCAGTTTAAAAGTTTTTCTGCCAGTTTGGACTTACTTACCTCCCTTGTCAAAAGAAGTGTCAGTCATATGGTATAAACAACGAGGAAATCATCCCAATCAGTTTGAAAACTTTTGAACCGCCCAAAAAAATTGAAAAAGGATATCAAAGTACACCACCATCCAAAATTTCAAAAGACGAAACTAATTTTTCGATTTTTGACGAATTTAAAAAAAATTAAAGTTGTTCGATTTCTCATGAAAAAATTTTTTGATCAAATTGAACTAAAATGTTCGAATTTAGTTTGCATCCTATTTTCAACCTCTCGAGTCGATTTGTAACAGTTTGGAACCGTGCCGGAGTATCCAACAGAATTTCAAATCTCCTGTGATCAAATTTTGATTTTTTTAAAATGACAATCAGGCCGAATTTGTTTTTTTTTTAATTTACTAAAAATTAAAAAAATGGTTCTAGCCCTTGAAATTTTTGCTGCTGATGTATTTTTGGATCCTCTTTCAATTCCTCTTTTTCCGATTCAGAATTTTTTGTGCCGGTTGAGATACTTACTTCCCTTGTGAGTTCATTTCGACGAATTATTTGATCAATATTCAAAGACACAAAACTGTTTTTTTTTTTTCAACAAAAAAAAGTAGGTATGTACAATTATTTAAGAACTAGTAAGAGCCTACAAATAATCAGATAACCGGTGTTTACGAGATACAATGAGTCGTGGAGTCTTCAAGGAATCGTGTTATCGGTATAGTCTGATATGTAATATTTGGAAGAGCCCAGGGAAAGAAATTAGGTGTAACCGTCTGATAAAAACAATGCCAGTTGTAAAAATTAATATGTGTACCTTGGGTTTTGTGGTATTTCGCATTGAGATGATAATAAATCGAATATGTTGATTAGGTTTTTTCAAATTTTTGACATGTGGTGGTGATACCTTTATGTAATTAAGTTGGCATTTTTAAGGCCACTTTACGCTTCAAATCTATTCCAGGTAAAACGCCACTGGTTTTTGTGTACCTCTGAAATCACCCTGCATAAAATACAAATAAATTACTTTGCCAAAAATATTAATTTTCTTTCATTTCGATCTGAAAAAATTTTAGATCATTTTTTACACAATCTCCATCAGCTGATGAAAAACCATGTACGATAAAAAAACATCTTGCGCAGTAGGCAAGATTAACCGACTTTGCTCTGTTATACAGGAAAATAAACAAATTTACCAAAATTTACGGATTTACCAAAATTTACGGATTTACCGAAATTTACCAATTTACTAAAATTTACCAATTTACCAAAATTTACCAATTTACCGAAATTTAGCTATTTACCGAAATTTACCAATTTACCGAAATTTACCAATTTACCAAAATTTACCGATTTACCAAGATTTACCGATTTACCAAAATTTACCAATTTACCAAAATTTACCGATTTATCAAAATTTACCAATTTACCAAAATTTACCGATTTACCAAAATTTATCAATTTACCAAAATTTACGAATTTACCAAAATTTACAAATTTACCAAAATTTACAAATTTACCAAAATTTATCAATTTACCAATTTACCAAAATTTACGAATTTACCAAAAATTACCCCAGCAATTTACTAACATTTACCTCAGTAATTTACCAGACATTACCCACTAATTCACCAATTTTCCATTTTACCAAAAATTACCCCAGCAATTTACCAACATTCACCTCAGTAATTTACCAGACATTTCCTCACTAATTTACCAATTTTTTACCAAATTTTAACTACCCCAGTAATTTACTGCCAAAGGTTTTTACCAATTTACCAAATTTTACCAATTTACCAAAAATCACCCAAGCAATTTACCAAAATTTTCGACCAACTTTAATTACGAGTAATATTTACTAAAAATTACTATTAATTAACAAAAAACTAGACAGCTGCGCCAAGCGCAGCTGTAACAGTGTGCGTAGCTTCTTTAGTTTGGAAAGTGCAACGCAATTTTGGAAAAGAAGCATAACAAAATTTCAAAAAAAGGCGCAACTTCGAAAAAAGCACAATGCCACTTCAAAATAATAAGCACAATGCGATTTAGAAAAAAATCACAACGCAAATTTCAAAAATAGAACAAGATTCCGAAAAAATCAAAATATGATTTTGAAAAAAAAGCATAACGCAACTTTTTAAAAAAAAGATTGGAATTTTGAAAGCAGAACGCAATCATGATTTTAAAAAAAATCACAATATGATTATGAAAAAAAAGCACATCACGATTTTCAAAAAAAGCACAATGCAACTTTGAAAAAAAGCGATTGGGATTTTGAAAGCAGAACGCAATCATGATTTTAAAAAAAACGCACAACGTGATTTCGAGAAAAAAAGCACAATACGATTTTCAAAAAAAGAAAGCACAAAGCAACTTTGGAAAAAAGCAATTGGGATTTTGAAAGCAGAACGCAATGATGATTTTAAAAAAAGCACAACGCGATTTTGAAAAAAGGCACAACGCGAATTTTAGTTTAAAAAAAGCACAACGCGATTTCGAAAAAAAAGCACAACACAATTTTGAAAAAAAAGCACAACGCAATTTTGAAAAAAAGCACAGTGCAGAGATGGCGCGATTCCGATTTTTTTAAGGAGTCGTGAGAATCGCATGAATCCGATTCCGGAATCGGATTCCATTTTCGATTCACCTGACAGATGAATCGAAAAATGTGAAATCTGACTCTTTTCAAGCAGGAATCGCAAATGTAATATGATTCGCGATTCCGGTAATTTGATTCTCGCGACTCCGATATTTCGATTCTCGCGACTCCGATATTTCGATTCTCGCGACTCCTCATTACGATTCTCACGACTCCTCATTACGATTCTCTAGACTCTCACAATGAACGAAATCACCCAAATTCAAATTGGGCTTTTCTACAATCCGCGGGTTGCATACTCTCTGCCTGTTCTTATCACTCCTGGTAGGCAAAACATTCCTCTGTGCTATTAAAAATACACGGATTTCGAAGTTTTTATGTAAAAAGTCCAACTTTTTCGATTGTTCGCGGATGCTGGTGAACTTGAATGTGGTCTCAAATTAAAGACAGTGGAATTCCCTATCGATTGATGTATAATTTTTATCATTTCGCGTAAAAATAACGGTTTTATGAATACTTTTATCCACCGTTTCTTCGTAATGTCAACTTTGAACTAAAAATACTCGAAATTTCGATCGAACACATAGGTATTTTACTATATCAAAATGTTTGTAATTTTATTCTCTTTAAAATGGGTGCTCGCCCAAAGCTCTACCTTTTACCGTTCAAAAGTTTTCGAAGTTTAAAGTTGCGGAAACAAGCTTCAAGCGGTAAGTATTGAACTTTGAACTAAAAATACTCGAAATTTTGATCGAACACATAGGTATTTTATTATTGCAAAATGTTCGTTATTTTATTCTCTTCAAAATGGTTCTTCACCCAAAGCTCTAGCTTTTACCGTTCAAAAGCTCTCGTAGTTTAAAGTTGCGGAAAGTGGTTAGTGATCAACAGTTCAACACTAACGGCCAGTAATGGCAGACGGATTAACATACTGAATTAACCACTTTCCGCAACTTTAAACTACGAGAGCTTTTGAACGGTAAAAGCTAGAGCTTTGGGTGAAGAACCATTTTGAAGAGAATAAAATAACGAACATTTTGCAATAATAAAATACCTATGTGTTCGATCAAAATTTCGAGTATTTTTAGTTCAAAGTTCAATACTTACCGCTTGAAGCTTGTTTCCGCAACTTTAAACTTCGAAAACTTTTGAACGGTAAAAGGTAGAGCTTTGGGCGAGCACCCATTTTAAAGAGAATAAAATTACAAACATTTTGATATAGTAAAATACCTATGTGTTCGATCGAAATTTCGAGTATTTTTAGTTCAAAGTTGACATTACGAAGAAACGGTGGATAAAAGTATTCATAAAACCGTTATTTTTACGCGAAATGATGAAAATTATACATCAATCGATAGGGAATTTCACTGTCTTTAATTTGAGACCACATTCAAGTTCACCAGCATCCGCGAACCAGGGCTTAAAACCACCAAAACCAAATAAAACCACCATAACCATTGTTTTTAATTGGTTTTAACCACTACCACAACCATTTCAACTTCTTTTTGTAAATTTCAAAAACAACAACAACAAAAAACCAATATATTTGAAAAAAATGAAAACCAATTCATTCAAAAACAACCATTTGGGAAAAAAATTTGAATTGAAACAACCAAAACCACCAAAAAGTTGTGTTCTTTGGAGAAAACCACAACCACAACAACCATTTCAATTTTCAAATGTAACCATAACCAATTACAACCAATTCATGAAATGGTTCTTTTTGGTTTTTGCAATTTTTTTTCAATTTTTCCAGACTTGTGATGTAAATTTTCTGGTTTTTTGTCTCAAATCATACTTTTAGTAGTCCTGAATTAGTTTTTGTATAAATTTATTTGAAAATCAAAATTGTTTTTGATATCAAAACCATCACAACCACCAAAACCATTTGAAAATTTGAAATGGTTTTTGATGTGAAAAACCACCACTACCGCAAAAAAAACTACTATTACAGAACCAAAACCACATCCACAACTTATTTAAAAAAATTGAAACCATTTCAAAACCAGAACCAGAAAAACTTTGAAACCTAAACCTTAAAACCAATTGGAACCGTTATGGTTTGTGATTGGAAAACCAATTCAGAAACCATAACCAAAAACCATTTACTTTTGAGTCCTTTAAAAACCACCTACCACAACAACCAATAAAATCCAAATGGTTTTAAGCCCTGCCGCGAACAATCAAAAAAGTTGGACTTTTTACATAAAAACTTCGAAATCCGTGTATTTTTAATAGCACAGAGGAATGTTTTGCCTACCAGGAGTGATAAGAACAGGCAGAGAGACCAGAGAGTATGCAACCCGCGGATTGTAGAAAAGCCCAAATTTCTTTTATCTAATTTTTGCCGGTTGGCGCTGAAAAATGGTTGTGAAAGTGAATCTGAATGATGAATTTAGAATTTATCATTGTTTTACTAATAACATGGTGAGTTGAAAATTTTACATAAATGTTAAATGTTTGTTAGAATGTTCATTTCATCTTCAATGCTTCATTTTTATGAAATTTAAGGAGTTGTGATGGGAATCTGGCTGGAGTCGTGAGAGGAATCTGGTTGGAGTCGTGAGAGGATCCTAAGATGAGTCGTGAGTGGAATCTGAATCGGAGTCGCGAAAGGAATCGGAATCAAAAATTACGATTCGGATTCGGATTCCTATATCTGGCGAATCTGATAAGCGGAATCGGGACTCAAAATGTTGTGGAATCACACCATTTGGAATCCGATTCTCAAGCTCCTGGAATCGCGCCAACTCTGGCACAGTGCGAACTTTGAAAAATGATCAACGCGAATTCTCAAAAAAGCACAAGGCCAACTTTGAAAAAAAGCACCATGCGCTTTGGAAAAAAAAGCACAACGCAAATGTTGAAAAAAAAACAGAACGCGAAATTCAAAAAAAAAGCACAACGCGATTTTGAACGCGATTTTGAAAAAAAAGCACCACGCAATTTTGAAAAAAAAGCACAACACAATTTCGGAAAAAAGCACAACCCGATTTTGAAAAAAAAGCGAACTTTGAAAAAAATCACAACGCAATTTCAAAAAAAAGCACAACGCGATTTTGAAAAAAAAGCACAACACGATTTTGAAAAAAAAGGCACAACGCGAATTTTAGTGAAAAAAAAAGCACAACACGATTTTGAAAAAAAAGCACAATGCAAACTTTGAAAAAAAGCTCAACGTGAATTCTGAAAAAAGCACAAGGCCAACTTTGAAAAAAAAGCACAATGCGGATTTTGGAAAAAAACACCGCGATTTCGAAAAAAAGCACAACGCTATTTCAGAAAAAAAAGCACAATGCAAACGTCGAAAAAAAGCACAACGCAAACTTCAAAAAAAAAAGCACAACGAGATTTTGAACGCAATTTTGAAAAAAAAACACCACACAATTTTGAAAAAAAAGTACAATACAATTTCAGAAAAAAAGCACAATGTGAACGTTGAAAAAAACACAATGCGATTTCAAAAAAAAACCGATTTTCATTTTAAAAAGCACAACGCGAACTTTGAAAAAAAGCACAAAGCAAATTTTGGAAAAAAAGCACAGCGCAATTTTGAAAAAAAAACGCACAACGCGATTTTGAAAAAAAAGCACAACGCGATTTCAAAAAAAAGCACCACGCAATTTCAGAAAAAGAAGCACAACCCGATTTTTAAAAAAAAGCACGACGAGAACTTCAAAAAAAAAAGAACACAACGCGAATTTTAGGAAAAAAAGCACAGCGCAAATTTTAGAAAAAAAGCACAACGCGATTAAAAAAAAAAAAAAACACAACGCAAATTTTGGAAAAAAAGCACGTGATTTTAAAAAAAAAGCGCAACGCGAACTTTGAAAAAAAAGGCACAACAAAATTTTGAAAAAAAGCACCACACCATTTTGGAAAAAAAGCATAATGCAATTTAAAAAAAAGCACGATTTAAAAAAAAGCACAACGCGATTTTAAAAAAAAAGCACAACGCGAATTTTAAAAAAAAGCACAACGTGATTTTTTAAAAAAAGCGCAACGCGAACTTTGAAAAAAAAAGCACAACACGAACTTCAAAAATCAAGGCACAACAAAATTTTGAAAAAAAGCACCACACCATTTTGGAAAAAAAGCATAATGCGATTTTGAAAAAAAAACACGAGATTTAAAAAAAAAGCACAACGCGATTTTGAAAAAAAAGCACAACGTGAACTTCAAAAAGAATCACAACGCAATTTCGAAAAAAAGCACCACACAATTTCGAAAAAAAGCACAACGCGATTTTGAAAAAAAAGCACAACGCGAACTTCAAAAAAAAGCACCACGCAATTTCAGAAAAAGAAGCACAACCCAATTTTTAAAAAAAAGCACGACGAGATTTAAAAAAAAAGCACAACGCGATTTTAAAAAAAAGCACAACGCGAATTTTGAAAAAAAAGCACAACGTGATTTTTAAAAAAAAGCGCAACGCGATTTTTAAAAAAAAGCGCAACGCGAACTTTGAAAAAAAAGCACAACGCGAACTTCAAAAATCAAGGCACAACAAAATTTTGAAAAAAAGCACCACACCATTTTGGAAAAAAAGCATAACGCAATTTTGAAAAAAAACACAACTAGATTTAAAAAAAAAGCACGACGAGATTTAAAAAAAAAGCACAACGCGATTTTTAAAAAAAGCACAACGCGAATTTTGAAAAAAAAGCACAACGTGATTTTTAAAAAAAAGCGCAACGCGAACTTTGAAAAAAAAGCACAACGCGAACTTCAAAAATCAAGGCACAACAAAATTTTGAAAAAAAGCACCACACCATTTTGGAAAAAAAGCATAACGCGATTTTGAAAAAAAACACGAGATTTAAAAAAAAAGCACAACGCGATTTTGAAAAAAAAGCACAACGTGAACTTCAAAAAGAATCACAACGCAATTTCGAAAAAAAGCACCACACAATTTCGAAAAAAAAGCACAACGCGATTTTGAAAAAAAAGCACAACGCGAACTTCAAAATAAAAAAACAACGCGAATTTTAGAAAAAAAGCACAACGCGTTTTCGAAAAAAAGCACCACGCAATTTCAGAAAAAGAAGCACAACGCGAACTTTGAAAAAAAACACAATGCAAATTTTAGGAATTGAAAAGCACTAGATTTCGAAAAAAAAGCACAACACAATTTTTAAAAAAAAGCACAACGCAATTTTAAAAAAGAAGCGCAACGTGAACTTTGAAAAAAAAGCACAATGTGATTTTTAAAAAAAAACAACTCGATTTTGAAAAAAAAGCACAACGCGATTTTAAAAAAGAAGCGCAACGCGAACTTTGAAAAAAAAGCACAACATGATTTTTAAAAAAAAACTCGATTTTGAAAAAAAAGCACAACGCAATTTCAAAAAAAAAGCACAACACGATTTTGAAAAAAAAAGCACAACGCGATTCCGAATACACTATGCTATGCTATTCTGAAAGCTCCGGAGCACAACGCGATGCAACGCGAACTTTGAAAAAAAAGCACAACATGATTTTTAAAAAAAAACTCGATTTTGAAAAAAAAGCACAACGCAATTTCAAAAAAAAAGCACAACACGATTTTGAAAAAAAAAGCACAACGCGATTCCGAATACACTATGCTATGCTATTCTGAAAGCTCCGGAGCACAACGCGATATATCAGGAAAGCATAAGCACTGCAGTACTGAGAGATTGAGAGAACCTCTTGGGAGCACAGCAAAATCACAAATGACTGGAGGTTTTGATTCTGAAAGGGTAACCACCTGCTTTCAGCATCTACGTGTGTAAATGAAACACCTGCAGGTGTTTCACAAATGACTGGTGGGTTTTCATTCCGAAAGGGTAACCACCTGCTTTCGGCATCTAGTCTAAAATTGAACAATGGGAAAGATAACACTGTAGATAAGAATATTTTAGGACCCCTGCAGTGTTACATTTTAAAACCGATGTCGGCTTCCCTTTTGATACCTTTCTCATTGTTCAATTTTGAAAATTTAAAGTTTAGCTCCACGTGGAGCCGCAACATGCTCTTCAAAATTAAATTTTTACCACCCGTTGTGTTCGCTCAATTCAATAAAAACCGGCAGATAAGCGAACACATAGGGAAAGGCCATATCAAAAAGGAAGCCAACAAAAGCGAAGCCGACTTTAAATTTTCAAAATTGAACAATGAGAAAGGTATCAAAAGCGGCGCCGACAGTCAGTTAAATTTCCAAATTTATGTAACACCGCATGGGGTTGTAAGAACATTTCCCATTGTTTAATTTCCGAAAAATCACCCCTGTGGAGTTACATAAATTTAGAAATTTAACTGACTGTCGGCGCCGCTTTTGATACCTTTCTCATTGTTCAATTTTGAAAATTTAAAGTCGGCTTCGCTTTTGTCGGCTTCCCTTTTGATATGGCCCTTTTCCCTTTTTTATTCTTTTTTTGGTACAAATTTTCGTAATTAATTGCAATTACTCAAGAAGCTAATTGAGTAATTGCAATTATAATTACGACATTCCCTCCCTCAAGTTATGCCTCACCTACCTACGAAAGATTCAAAAAAATCGGCCCATTCCTCTAAGAGAACATTCGAGCCAAAGAATTTTTCAACTTTCGGAACGAAACCAATAGTGTGCTACGCACACTAAAAAAAAACAAAATTATCAAAATTTACTGGCTATTTACCAAAAACTTAATGTTTTTTGTTGAAACAAAAATTACACTAGAAATTTTTGAAAAATTTTGATTTTTTACGGGCAAAAAAATTTTGGACGGATTAAATTACCAAAAAAATCAACAAAAAATTTTCTCCTCTTGACTCGCGCGGGATTCGAACACCCGACCTCCGGCGCACTGATCTGCAACCTACACACCCTAACCACCCCATCTGTTTGTTGGGGTTGAGCCGTTTGCGAGATATAAGGGTTTACACAAATTTCTGCTTATCCATAACGTTGAAACACACTTAAACGTTCATATCTCGTAAACGGCTGAACCGATTTCGACCAAATTAAAAATTTCTCTAGTTCAGTATCAAAGCAATATTTTGCCATCATCAGTTTCGACTTAAAGTTCGGAGCTTTTGAGTTCAGCGTGACACAAATTTATACATAAATTGATATATAAATATTCTAGGGGGTAAACTCGTAACTTTTTTATAGATTAACCAGCAAACTCATAACGTTTTGGCAAACTCGTAACCTTTTTAGGACGTGACTTTTCGATGAGGTGCCATATGAATCTAGAAGGTGTGGGGAGTCTACTGGCAAAGTTTGAGCAGGGACGTGAGATTGCTGTTTATACACTTTCTCTTTTGACTCAATTTTCAAATGAGTGCATAGCCTAATTATTATGTACTAGGACATAAGGAAAAGGTGTTTATTGCCAAGAATGCCAATAATCATTTTTTAAGTTCTGTTTGGTGATTCTGGTGGTTGAAGGTCTCCTCTTTCAGGTCGCGTGGTCAAAAATCGCCTAAAATGAATTTTTGACTGCTCAATTTTAATTTAGAGCTGATTATACAGGTCCGAATTTTTGTGTTTTTCAACATTAACATTGATTTTACGAGGAAAGTATGCATCCTATGAAAAAAATGCCATGAAGGAAATTGTAGAGCATAAAATTTCCTTTCTGCTTAGAGCTGGTTATTTTTTTGTAGGATGCTTTGTTAAAAAGCTATTTGCGAAAAACAGAGACGTATGGGACTTTTAAAAAAAAAGCTTTTCTAAAAAATTGATGTTTCGGCAATGAGATACCTCTCCATAGGTCACCCAAAAATCAAGTTAACGAATATAACGCGGCCTAACATCGAGTACTATCAGGCCTATGGGGTGACGCGTCGAGCGCATGCACAGCAACGAAGTTACAGGTGGGACGTGAGTTTGTATTTTATACAAAACGTTATGAGTTTACCTGTATGCGGCTATATATAAATAAATATGTTACCGTTAAAGTATTTATGCCAGGTAATGTATGAAATAACTAGTTATTTCATACATTAACGAAAAAGTGTGAAATCGAATTTTCTTCTACACATTACCTAGTTATTTCATACATACACGAGGTGTGTTTAGTTAAAGTGTGAATTCAATGAATGAACTGCGATAAAGTAAGAAATGAAGGTTAATTCAAAGCTACAACATATATGAAGGGTCATTCCACTTCAATTCGACCAAGAAATGGTAAGGGTCGGCGATCATTTTAAAATTTTTCCTGTGGAAAGACCTTCCGAAGGGATGACCAATGGCGCAAATCGCAGCCCTCTAGCCCTTTTTTAAAAATGGAACTTTTCCCCATAGTTAGGGCTTTTGAAAGGCTTTTTTGGTGATATCATAAAAATCAGTGTTGCCCCTTTTTTTCATACGAAAAATCAGCTTGAAAAGTTTCAAAACGTAGTTTTCATATCGTTCCAACTCTCAAAAATGCCGAAAAAAATATATTATGGACAACTTTTCATGCTAAGCAACATACTAAAAAATGGGGATGGCATTATGTCGTAAAGTCGATTTAAAAAAATTGAAAGTTTGCAAAAAATGTGATTTTTTAAAATTAGAACATGAAAAAAAAGTGTTGACTGGCGAAGTTGACCCATTTAACTCCATATTTTTACGTATCCGTTAAAAAAGTTGAAAAATACCCTTCACTTGATGAAAAACTTACCACAAAAATATTTTCAACAGCTCATTTCATGATTTAACTGATCACACATAGCTATTTCATGGAATAACTAGATTATTCATACATTACCTAGGTGAACTGTGAACAATTTACTAGCATTAAATACTTTTTCGTTAATGTATGAAATAACTAGTTATTTCATACATTACCTGGAGTAAATACTTTAACGGTAACATATATATAAATAAATATATAAATATTCTAGGGGGTAAACTCGTAACTTTTTTATAGATTAACCAGCAAACTCATAATGTTTTGACAAACTCGTAACCTTTTTAGGACGTGACTTTTCGATGAGGTGCCATATGAATCTACAAGGTGTGGGGAGTCTACTGACAAAGTTTGAGCAGGGACGTGAGATTGCTGTTTATACACTTTCTCATTTGACTCAATTTTCAAATGAATGCATAGCCTAATTATTACCTACGAGGACATGAGAAAAAGGTGCTTATTGCCAAGAATCATTTTATTCATTTTTTACGTTCTGTTTGGTGATTCTGGTGGTTGAAGGTCTCCTCTTTCACATGGCGTGGTCAAAAATCGTCTAAAATGAATTTTTGACTGCTCAATTTCAATTTAAAGTTGATTATACAGGTCCGAATTTTTGTGTTTTTCAACATAAACATTGATTTTACGAGGAAAGTATGCATCCTATGAAAAAAATGCAATGAAGGAAATTGTAGAGCATAAAATTTCCTTTCTGCTCAGAGCTGGTTATTTTTTTGTAGGATGCTTTGTTCAAAAAGCATTTGCGAAAAACATGGATGCATAGGACTCGAAAAAAAAAGCTTTCCTGAGAAATTGATGTTTCGGCAATGAGCAACTTTTCCACAGGGCCCCCAAAAATCAAGTTAACGAATATAACGCGGCCTAACATCGAGTACTATCAGGCCTATGGGGTGACGCATCGAGCGTATGCACAGTAACGAAGTTACAGATGGGACGTGAGTTTGTATTTTATACAAAACGTTATGAGTTTACCTGTATGCGGCTATATATAAATAAATAAATAAATATACTCATAATTGATGTACTTGTGGCACCATTTTATATACTTTACACACGTTCAGGCACCAAAATTTACGTTGTGGCACCACCAAATGGTGCCACAACGTATTTTAATTAAAATCGTGTGGAATGTCATCAGGGAGTTGCCAGGGGTCGTTAGGCAAATTTTTGTGATGGTGCCACAACGACATTTAAAAGTCCCTTATAATATACTGGTAAAATTATATAGTCAACAGACGTTGTGGCACCATTTTCAGGTCTCATTGGTTTTCGATGTATTCTTTTGTGAAAATTCATTGTAAAATGTTTCGATTAGATGGCGCTGTTGCTTATACCCTTAATCATCACTCTATACTCATATAATATAGGGGCACCAGTTGGTTTTTATTAATGAATAAACCGTTGCCAGAAAAACGCTCGCGTAAATGACTAAGTTTTCTTCACTTGCTACCTGGTGCCACAACGACGTTCAACTAAATGGTGCCATAACGTTACAAAAGTAGATATTGATATATATAAACTTATCTCGTTTTGCGCCATATGTCTTATCGTGATCAGCACACTCAAAACGTCAAGAAAACCCACCCCCATCCAAATTCTCAACCATCATGACAAATACAATACCTTACTTTTCCGTTTCACGGCAAAGTCGGTAAAAATGTATGCTTTATTATACAGTGGTAATACAAGGTCGAATATATTTCAAATTTTTTAAAGACAATTTTTTGTATTATTAATTAAGATTGGAGCATCTTTCAGGGCCACACGATATTTTTAATCCATTCGAGGTAAAATGCAACTTTGGTATAGGCTCCTGGTGTTTCCATATCTCCACATATTGCCGATCCAAAAGATGTGATTCCTAATATATTCCACATGCATACTTGTTTATCCACCGGTTTCTGTAGTGGACCTCCGGAGTCACCCTGTGCATGAAATTTGATTAGTAAAAGCTGCTGATTTTTATAGTGTAAAAAAAATCAATGAAGTGATAACTCAGTCGTGAGTCGTTTTAGATGTTCAAATCTTGAAAAAAATCCAGCAGGGAAGTTTTTTTTGTATGCTAGAAAAATCGTCCTAGCAAGAGAATTTTTGAACTTGAATTCTACCATTTGAACAAAACCAAGCAAAGCTTGGTCGAAACAGAACATCCTCAAACCCTCGTAACTAAAATTTAAGGTCTTGAAGTTCATTTTTGGATTTTTGAAAATTTAAAAAATTCAAAAAAACATCTACCTATCGAGAGTAATTTTTACTTCTTTATAGTCCGGCATATGACAATATGAGTAATTGCACATTTGCACCCCGCCCTCATCGCCGATCCTCCGGAACAGCTTTTTTATTAAAGGGGATATCCTAAGGAACATTTTAAAGCAAACTTTGCCAAAAAAAAAGTTGGCCTTGCTTAAAAAATGACGGTCATTTTGATTGACAGGTCAGCCAAAATCGCAGATTTTGCGTTTCAACAGAGGACTTGCACGAAATTTTTCAAATCTTACGCAGGTAGATCGAAAGATCATGCAAAGATTTATCACCTGTCAAAATCTAAAGTGCTGAAGTGCGTTTTTCGATTTTTGGTGAATTTGTAAAAATCCAATTCATGCCAAAAATGAGGGAAAAAATCAATCAACATGCCAAATCGATTGGTAGCGGTTTAAACCTGTTTGGAGCAGTTCTGGAGCCTCCAGCAGATACAAAAAAATCAATAAAGTGATGGGTGAGTTGTGAGTCGTTCTAGACATTCAAATCTTGAACGACTTATAGCCTTGGTCGATTTCTATTGGGTAACCTTTCAATCGTTTCAACAGATTACCAAAGAATTCCAGGAATGCCAGTACAAAAGTGAATTTTTGATCAATTTGTGAATTCCAAATCGACATTTAAAAAAGCCTGGACTTTGAACATTTCGTCATTTTTCAAGATGGAAATTTTTTTAAACGATTAAAATTTCTTCTTCGAGCCGAATTTATGCTCGATGTTTTACTTACTGGGCATGTATCTGCGCCATGGACAAATTCTCCAGCACATATCATTGAATTAGGGTCGTAATCATTTCCAAAATTTTCAACGCATTTTTTATCATCGAGGAACGAAATGCTGGCTTTTAATAAATGATCGCTGGTTCTTTCGACTGTGAAACGAAAAAAAAAAATTGTATCTGCGAATACATATAAGGAGCATACTTGATACTTATTCAAGTGGCATTTATTTACCTGCACTTGTTCTTCCCCATCCAGTAATCTTTCCTGTGGTGTTTACTGGAACCGAGGTGGATGTATATAGACACGCTGGTCGCACATATGGACTCATTTCAACGGTAGTATTCAATTCGAAAAGAGCAATATCGTGTAATCTTGACTTTGATGTATAATTTGGATGTTGATAGACTTTTTTTATTTTATAAACAGCTGGCTTGGCGTCGTCTGTTTTCGAATTTACTTTCAGGTCTCCTAATAAAACCCATTGTGTTGGTCCACTGAAAATTTAAAAAAAAAAAAATACCAGGGTATTAGAAATCTGTTACCAAGTGTATAAGTAAATGCTTCGTTGAATTCAAATATAGCTGAACCAACTGTAAAGAAACATCTTGGTGGCATCGTGCTAAACTCAGAACGAATTTTTCACTTATCAATGAGCCACCACAATTCCATGAAACCTTTTCGAAACTGCTTCCGGAACCGATCAGAGCCTGTGCTTATCAAAAATACTGGATTAATTTGAATTCAAATCCATTGTTATTTTTGAAGCTAAAATTAATGTAAAGTTGTAAAATTTTGGTTTAAGGTACCATATGAGGGTATTCTTTAGGTTTCGCTTGTATTCCTCCGACGATTAGAGGTTCTACATTCGCGCAGTCCATTGTGTTGAACGATTGTTCTGGTTTTCCAGCCATTGGCGGTTGCAATTTCTTGACGTATCGATAATTAGCGTATTCCGCACATTCTGTAATAGATGTTGCTAATGTAATGAATTTTTTTCCTACTTTATTTGCTTAGAATTTTATTTCTAACATTGGTTATTTGTATTTACTTTGCAGGGCTACAGATACTGCATCTTTGGAGTTTGTCGTCGCTGTTGGGTTGTTTGTGGAGTTCTATCGTTTGAACAAATACGAGTACTCAGGTTAGTTCAAATTTATAATATGTATGTATGAACAAGTAGGTAGCCAGATATATGCGTAATGTAGGAATTTTTACTTGCCAGAGAAATTTTTGATTTAACGTCTGCGCTGGTATTTGTGGTTGGCTGATTTGAGGTTTTACTCAGTTCTCCTTCTGCTTTACTCGAGACTGTATCGAGCAAACAATATGATTAATTCGTTGAGTATACATTTCATTGTTGGACGAGATTGATTGAGATACATCCCATTTCAGATGGGATAGCTGGTTGTATCTTTATTCAAAAATTGGCACCAAATTTTTAAAATTCATCAAATTAATAGAGCGGGCAGATAGCGGTTTCAAAAAGGAAAAAATTGGCACATAAATTTTTTCTTCGGGAATGTGTTCGGATGGACACTCTGAACCACCAAAAAAAAGCCGACTCTCCTACCCCTGGAGGAAAATTTTTTAGGGGACTGAAACCGGTTCCGATTCACGTTTTTTGCGTTTTACTCCGTAAATATTAGGTTTTTGAGAAAGACTACCATGACAAAAAATGTTCCCCTTCAAATTCTTGACAATTTGATACTACGCTCGATACCCATTCCTCAAGGGGGGTGTCCAAAAAAAGGGGTGGAAAGAGCAGATATTTCAAAAAAGGTCAGTCCAATAAATTGATCAAAATTACCACTTAAAATCATTCGTTTTCGCTCAAATTTTTTTTACAAAGTCCACTCACCCAACTACCAATCAAACTACCATTGGTTTGTCTTTAACCCTCCTCGGGAGTTCGTAAGGGTTGCTTGATTTTTCAAGTAACACACTACTGAATCATATATTTGAAAAATATATCTGGACGTGCGATATATCGAATAGTATATGTTTTCGAGGTCGCTGAATACGAATATGAACTTATTTTTTGAATACAACCCCTGAAAGCCCCTCTGTGCCCCAAAATGGGGGTCGAAATTTTGAAAAATCGTGAAAAGTCGAGTGATATATCGAATGGTACGTTTTTGAGGTCGCCGAGTGCGAATATGAACTTATTTTTTCGGTCCCACCCCCCCAATGTCTCTCTGTGCCCCAAAATGAGGGTGAAAATTTTGAAAAATTGTGAAAAGTCGAGTGATATATCGACTTTTATGTTTTTGAGACACTAAACTGGAATATGCACTTTTTTCCTGCTCTACTTACGATTCCTCAAAATCCCCTTACGCCCCCTAAATAGAATACAATTTTTACTTCATAAAGCTAGAAAGCTGTTTTGGTATGTTTTCTATTTTCGATTCCTTAAATCGACTGAAAACACTTTCAAGCCATTTCGATTCGTTTTGGAACTACCAGCAGATTTTTGAAAATTTTTGGTTGCATTTTGTGGAAATTTCAACTCCCAGAAATCTGCAAGAGACACTCCAGAAGTGCTCAAAATAACTCCAAAACGTCTGCTTAGTTACTAGAAATTTTAATTTTTTTAAATAATTTTTTGGCAACGATTTAAAAAGTTTACCAAAAATCAAAAAATGGACTTGAAATGCCTAGAATTGAAATTTTTGCTGTTGGGTATTTTTGCATGCTCTTTAGTTTTAGTTCACGTACTTAGTTTTGTTCAAAAATTTTCCTGGTTGGAATCCCTCTCTCCTTCTCAGTTATCTCCACATCAAAGTTTCAATGAATGATTATTACCAACTTCAGACCCTCATTTTGGGGCACAGAAGGGCTTTGAGGGGTTGTAGGCAAAAAATAAGTTCATATTCGTACGCAGCGATTTCGAAAACATACCATTCAATATGTCACTCGACTTTTTACATTTTTTCAAAATTTTGGCCTTTTTTGGGACAGTTGAGAGCTGTGAGGGGTTGGGCCCAAAAAATATGGCCATATTCGTGCTCAGCGACTTCGAAAACATTCAAGCCGATATATCACTCGACTTTTCACGATTTTTCAAAATTTTCACCCTCGTTTTGGGGCACAGAGAGACATTGGGGGGTGGGACCGAAAAAATAAGTTCATATTCGCACTCGGCGACCTCGAAAACGTACCATTCGATATATCACTCGACTTTTCACGATTTTTCAAAATTTTGACCCCCATTTTGGGGCACAAAGGGGCTTCACAGGGGTTGTATTCAAAAAATAAGTTCATATTCGTATTCAGCGACCTCGAAAACATAATATACTATTCGATATATCGCACGTCCAGATTTATTTTTCAAATAATATTATATGATTCAGTAGTGTGTTACTTGAAAAATCAAGCAACCCTTACGAACTCCCGAGGAGGGTTGAAGCCAAACCAATGGTAGTTTGATTAGTAGTTGGGTGAGTAGACTTTGTAAAAAAAATTTGAGCGAAAACGAATGATTTTAAGTGGTAATTTTGATCAATTTATTGGACTGACCTTTTTTGAAATATCTGCTCTTTCCACCCCTTTTTTTGGACACCCCCTTGAGGAATGGGTATCGAGCGTAGTATCAAATTGTCGAGAATTTGAAGGGGAACATTTTTCGTCATGGTAGTTTTTCTCAAAAACCTAATATTTACGGAGTAAAACGCAAAAAACGTGAATCGGAACCGGTTTCAGTCCCCTAAAAAATTTTCCTCCAGGGGTAGGAGAGTCGGCTTTTTTTTGGTGGTTCAGAGGGTCCATCCGAACACATTCCCGAAGAAAAAATTTATGTGCCAATTTTTTCGTTTTTGCCCCTGCTTTTTTACGTTATTTTCTCGCTCTATAAAGAAAGTTTTGAAATATATGTTTGAAAATACCCTCCTCCCTTCCTCAATTTGGTAATTTTATTTTAAGATGCTTGCATTTTTTTTATGGGGGAAAAATCGAAGTTTAGTTTGTTTTTATTGTTAGCTTGGTTCTTATTTTTGTCAACACTTTCTGCAATCCAAGATGCAAACAATTAAGGATACACCAAATTAAAAATTAGTGATCGAGTGAACTCACCTATGATGCTCAATACGAGTATAGAAATGCACGTCCACATAACACATTTCATTTGGATAGTCATTTTAGCGCAATTAACACAACTTTCTGGTTTTGGCGAATTACTTTGAACTGAAAATATTAGTACCTAATAACCAAAAAATATCAACTGAAATTATTTCGGTACATTTGTTTGCATGAAGGAAAAAATGAATGAACTGAATTTTCTTATAGATACGAAAGACTGAATATTTACATGTTTAAAAACGCGTCTTTTCTCTAACATAGACCATCAATTCTATTTTGAATAACTTGTTTTTTCAAGATCATATCAGCAAACTGCCTTAAATTAATTGAATGCAGCGACTATAAATTCGTTCAACTCTTGACGAAAATAATACGTTATTTTTCTGCAGGTTTTTCCATAATTACCTAATGAACCGAAAGTTACGCGATGGGACTTCGATTTTTTTATTATATTTTTGTTAAATTCATTGGGGTTGGTTATAGGAAGAGTTTGGACATCCGGTATTTCACTTCAACTTGAATATTTTTGACTCAGATGAAACAATTTTTGATTATCAAATTTACGCAAAAATGAGAAAAAAATCAAAATTTTACCAAAGAAGTCTTGCATTTTATCAATTGATGAGTTATGAGTAGTACCATTAATAAATCTTGCTCTTTAGCGCTAAAATGTTTCGCTTTTTTGATAAAAATGGTCAAGAAGATCTGCCTTTTACTGAAATTATCGTGAAAGTCTCATTTTCTGTCAAAATTATCGAAAATTTTTGCTTTTAGACTAAATTGTCTAGAATTGTCTAATTTTTTTTTTTGCGAAAAAGATGCTAAGAATTGTGTTGTGTTTTGCATCCGAAAACTGTGTCGTGTTTTTGCCAGTAATTGCTAAAAAAAACTTTTCTTTTACTGAAATTGTCAAAAGTCTCGTATTCATTGCCAGAAATCGCAAAAACTCTCAATTTTTGGTCTGAAATTACCAAAAAAATCTTTTTTTTTCAATGTTGCTAAATATTTTGTAGTTCAACTTTTTTGGCAAAAATTGGAAAAAGGAATAGCCGAAATGTCCTGCCTTTTGCTGAAATTAATTAAGTTTCTATCGAGTTTCATTTTTAGATTTTAAATGGAAACGAAAAGTTTTGTGTTTTTTGATAATTTTTTTTGCATTAAAAATGTATATACCTACTGATTGCCTATGTTTTGTCACTTTTTTGGTTACTTTTTCGAGCGTTTCGAGTTATAGTCCGGCATATGACAATAGGAGTTATTGCACCACCCCCCCCCCCCGCCGATCCTCCGGGACAACTTTTTTCTTAAAGGGGACATCATAAGGAACATTTTAAAGCAAACTTGCCAAAAAAAAAAGTTTGTCTTACTTACAAAATGGCTGCCATTTTGATTGACAGGTCAGCCGAAATCGCAGATTTTTCGTTTTAACATAGGACTTGCACGAACTTTTACAAACTTTACAAAGGTAGATCGAAAGATCATGCAAAAATTCATCACCGGTCAAAATTTCAAGTGCTAAAGTTCGTTTTTCGATTTTTGGTGAATTTTTGAAAATTGAATTTAGGCCAAAAATGAGGGAAAAAATCAAAATTTTACCAAATTGACCGAGAAAGCTGAAATTTAGGATATACCCCATTTTCAACATGACAAATCGATTGGAAACGGTTTCAACCCATTTTGAGCAGTTCTGGAGCCTCCAGCAAATTTTTGAAACTCCAAATTCCCACAAAATTCCATCAAATTGTAGTTGTAAAGCTAAAATTTATTCTAAAAACTAATTTCAATACGCTACGAAGTACTGCAGGTGAATTTCAAGTCGTTTTGAAGCCTCCAGCGACTTTTTTAAAATTCCTGAAGCCTCCAGTAGATTTTTGAAACTGTAAATTTTCACAAAATTTCATCAAATGGAGATGGGAAGCTGAAATTTACTCTACACTCCAATTTTAACACCCTCTGAAAACGACTTCTGGTGGATTTCAAGTCATTTTAGAGCCTCCAGCGACTTTTTTGAAAATTACTGGAGTCTCCAGTAGATTTTTGAAACTTGAAATTTCCCCAAAATTTCATCAAACTGAGACGGAGAGTCGAAATTCATTCTGCAAACTAATTTCAATACGCTAAAAAGTTGACTGCTGGTGAATTTCAAGTCGTTTTGGAGCCTCCAGCAACTTTTTGAAAGGTAGTATGACGTTTTTTTAGAAAATTGAAATTTCCTAAAAGTAGCTGGAAGCTTCAAAATTATTTGAAACCACCATGTAGTCTGCGAAGTAAATTTCAGCTTGCCAACTCCATTTGATAAATTAATGTTGTGGGAATTTCAAGTTTCAAAAATCTACTGGAGGCTCCAGGAATTTTCAAAAAAGTCGCTGGAGGCCCTAAAATGACTTGAACCCACCTGAAGTCGTCTTCAGAGGGTGTTAAAATTGGAGTGTAGAGTAAATTTCAGCTTTCCATCTCCATTTGATAAAATTTTGTGAAAATTAAAAGTTTCAAAAATCTTCTGGAGGCTCCATTAATTTTCAAACAAAGTCGCTGGAGGCCATAACATGACTTGAATCCACCTGAAGTCGTTTTCAGAGGTTGTTAAAATTGGAGTGTAGAGTAAATTTCAGCTTCCCATCTCCATTTGATGGAATTTTGTGAAAATTTAAAGTTTCAAAAATCTACTGGAGGCTTCAGGGATTTTCAAAAAGTCGCTGGAGGCTTCAAAACGACTTGAAATTCACCTGCAGTCCTTCGTAGCGTATTGTAATTCATTTTTAGAATAAATTTTAGCTCTATAACTCCAATTTGATGGAATTTTGTGGGAATTTCGAGTTTCAAAAATTTGCTGGAGGCTCCAGAACTGCTCAAAATGGGTTGAAACAGTTTCCAATCGATTTGTCATGTCGAAAATAAGGTATATCTCAAATTTCAGCTTTCTTGGTCAATTTGGTAAAATTTTGATTTTTCCCTCAGTTTTAGCCCAAATTCAATTTTCAAAAATTCACCAAAAATCGAAAAACTCACTTTAGCACTTGAAATTTTGACAGGTGATGAATTTTTGCATGATCTTTCGATCTATCTTTGTAAAGTTTTAAAAAGTTTGTGCAAGTCCTATGTTAAAACGCAAAATCTGCGATTTCGGCTGACCTGTCAATCAAAATGGCCGCCATTTTGTAAGTAAGGCCAACTTTTTTCTTGGCAAGTTTGCTTTAAAATGTTCCTTAGGATGTCCCCTTTAAGAAAAAAGTTGTCCCGGAGGGTCGGCGGGGGGGGGCAATTACTCATACTGTCATATGCCGGACTATTAATTATGAAGATCAATTTTGAAATTAAAAAAAAAGAAAGTAGACCCGCGAAGTGAGTGCAAAAGCATGCGAAACTTCATGTTTAGAGCGAGGGTTTAAACGTGGGGCCCCGGATGTCCCTGGCGATCGCCAGTTGACATCACAGACCCTTGAACAAAAAAAAATCCCGAGTACTAATCTAGCATTTATTGTTTCGAAATACAATTTTTAATAATCAAAAATATCTTTTGGCTGTTTGAAAAAAAAAAATAATTAACGGAAATGGCGACATTCTCTTTTATAAATTTGCCACTGTGAAGGCCAAACAATACTCTGGATCCAATCCAAATAGTACGATACTTTGGTATAAACTGCGGGTTGTTCGTTAGTATTTCCACAAATTCCAGAACCAAAAGATGTTACTCCTATGACATTCCACATGCAACTTTCATTTGGTATCAGCATTTGCAGCGAACCTCCTGAATCACTCTGTTGGAAAACAAATGAGTTTTATTTCGAATATACGTATCTGGAGAGCAATTTTTCTCGTACTAATGAGTGATCCTAGTGTACCTTGCATGGTGTTTTGTCCTTACGGAAGTCTTCAGCGCAAATCATAGTATTTGAATCGTACCCACGAGCCAGATTAGCGCGATTGACTTGAAATGCATATGTAGTTCTGCATTTCTGATGATCGACCATTTTCATGGTTGATGCCAGTAACATATCACTGGTTTGTTTGACTGTAAAATTAAAATCGAATGTTGGAAAACTGCTAACATTATACATATGAGTACTGAGCGAAGATATTTTCTGTGTACCTGCGTCTATTCCTTCCCAGCCTGTAAAGCTTTTGCTTTACCAGCCTGTAACGCTTGGTTTAAAGAGGATAGGTAAATCAGTGGCTATAGGTAAATCAGTGGCTGAAGTATACAGACAAGCTGGTCTTGCATTAGGACTAAGTTCGACAGTGGTGTTCAATTGTAAAAGTGAAATGTCGTGGTAGAAAGACGGTGACTTGTAATTCGGGTGGTTGTAAACTTTGACTATGCTGTAAACTTTCAACTGGGCGTGGTTCTCTGTTGTGAATCTATTCAAGTCTCCTAGTAAAACCCATCTTGGCGGACCCCTGAAAAAATAAGAGAGAAAATCCAAAAGACAATAATTTTTGAAATGAAATGTTTGTAGTGTAGGTTTTTTTGAAAAAGATGTAGGCACTCGAGTGAGGATTTCCACTCACGATGTACGATCAGTGCAATGTGCAGAACTCATGATGAATTTTTCACTGATTAAACTGCCACCGCAATCCCACGAGACGTTTTTGAATTCTTTTCCATATCCAATGAGAGCCTGTGTTTTACAAAATCAATCATTTTATTTGTATTTTTATCGCTGTTTTTTGTGACATTAGAAAAAATTCATAACATAAATATGACACGTAAAGTTGAACTTGAAAATGAGTGTAAGTATGTAGGTATCTGGTATATTTTTGATTGATAATTCGTCTACCATATGAGGATATTTTTTGGCTGCGGGTTCGCCTGGATTTCCTTTATCCATTAATGTTTCCGTAAGCATGCAGTCTACCTCGACATGATATTTTCCTTTATCGGCTAGTAGAAGAGTAGGTCGCAATATTTTCACGTATTGATATCTTCCATACTCTTGGCATTCTAAATCAGGGACCATAATACGGTTATGGTTATAAAAATGACTATAGCAAATTATTTTTTTTACGTCCAGTTGTTTGGATATAGGTTTCAAACTTGAATATTCAATGCATTATGAGAAAATATGAATGTTTAGTGTACACTCACTTTGCAGTGCTATTGCAGTGGAATTCCTGGAAACGGATGACCCAAGATCTTGTTCTCGAATTACCTATACAATGAAGCATGCGTAATTGTGTACATGCATAATTGTACATATTTTCTTATCAATTTTTTTTTCTCAGCTACAGAGTGTCCAAGAATAAGAGATTTTGATGTTATCAAAAAGGGAAAAAATTTTGTGCTTGAAAATTATTTGCAAGTTGAATAATTATTTGAAAACCGGGTGTTTGAGTGATTGTGTCAATGAAATAGAAGATAATGTTATTTTGTTTTGCATTGAAAGAATAACTAGAAAACACATTTTTTCTATTGTTATTCTGTTGTGTTGACAATTTTGTCTGTGTAATTTTAGGTTTGTTTGTGCCTGAAACGTTTTGTGTGGCAATTGGTGGTAACACTGATGTTCACAATCATGTTGTACATTCGCCTAAAGCTCTCTAATACAAGTATGGAAATAGATTACCTATACTCTTAAGATAGTCATATCATTTCATGTAAGTTTTACGTCCTGCTTACGCATCAAATCAGCTGTTCACGTACAACGTTGCACCCCATTGGTTGCTCCCAGGGGTGATAACCTTGATTATTTTAATTACAATTACGGTTTCACTCCAATTTTTCCTTGAAATTTTTCGGTTTTCAGTTCGGTTTTGGTTTTGAAATTCAAAATTTCAGTTTTCGGTTTTTGTTTTTATCTTATTTACAAAAATTTCAGTTTCAGTTTTGGTTTTCGGTTTTACATAATTTTTTTTCTAATATCTTACATTCAAAATTTCTCAATCTCAGGAAACAAAGTAAGGTAAAGTGGGGTAATTCCGATATGGGGTAATTCCGATAGCAAGCCCTAGCTTTGTTGCAAAACACATTTTGGCACAAATGATGAAGAAAGTAGGTAGTTTTAGTGCTAACCTACACTCATTAATGATCAGATGGTTCATCTGCTCTGTTTTGTCAAGTCTGTGCAGTGTTCAAAATCTGAATGCCCAAATCCTTTGCCGCAAAAAACAGTGCACTTTTGAAACTAGTTTTTATCGTTCAAAACTTGTTGAAAAATTCTGTTTAGAAGCTGATATTTGATGAATACGTGTTAAAGTGTCAGTACCTCTTTTGATTTTGCTTTTATAATTATTTGTTTGGTGGCATTGAATTATTAAACATGTCGATCATTTTTCATGCTGCGGGGTAATTCCGATAGCCCCAGCAAAATTGTCCTGCAATGTTTTTTTCTCTGTTTTGATGTATTATAGTTTTAGGGGGTCGAAATTATCAAAGAAAATCCCCAAAACGGGGCATTTTTCTCTAGTTGGTCTAGTTTTCAAAAATTATGCCTCAAAAATGCATATTTGTAAAAAAATTTAATTTTTGTTCTAATGATTCAATTTACATGAAATAAAAACCTAAATATGCAATAAATGGTATATTTCAACATTACTGGCTCGGAATTACCCTGGGAGAATTCCTTTCCTTATAAAACTCATTATCGGAATTACCCCATTTTTAGGGTAATTCTGATAACTCAATCTTCCAAAATGTTTTTTCAATTATATGTATGAAGCCTTCACACAAATCACTCTTCAATATAGTCAATGTGTAGCTGAAGGACGCAGGAATAAAGTTGTTACATCATTTTTGCCCCAAAATGTACAGGAAATCCAAAAAATGAGAAATTGCTAAAATTTTGAATTTTGCCATCGGAATTACCCCACTTTACCTTAGTGCATAATGTCCTTTTATTTAATCAAATACTACAGGTTATGGGCCCAGTGACTTTCTGGTGACCTACTAGTCTTTGTTTTTCTCTGTTTATTGCGCTCTAGTTGTGTTTTGGTTTGAATTCAAACAGAGGAAATGGCTACTGTTGTTGAAAGGTACTACAGCAGTTCTGATGCAGCATGTTTTAAAAGGTAAAGATTGTTTAGAGTGGGAATACCAAGTGAAGACGCAACTGAGAAACTAATGCTGCATTACCACAATCTAAGAAGAAGATCCGTCAAAGCTGTCAGATAATGTGAAAAATGAAGCAATGGATGCGATCCTTGGGATGCTGGATAATCATATGCTCAGTGCGTTTATGTCTGCATCATGTCTGTATGAAGTAATGGCTAATGGAAATGTTACTTGAAAGATACGCTCCTAAAAATTTTGGCGTTTCTGTTGGTTTAAGAACGCAGCTCTCAAAGATATGTGAAGACCAGTTTGAAATAATGGAAGATTATGTAAATGAAGTATCCACCCTCGTGCATCAATTGTGTATGCAAGATGGTACCATTACTGATTCCAAGCATATTTACTACCTGGAGAATGATTGAGCTGAAGATTGTTTAGAAGCATGTTCAACAATTAGAGCGGTGTTACAGACTGGTAAGTCTTTGTTGAAGATATCAATAATATTATTCTTGAAGAGAAAAAGCCAATAGTTCAGAAAGCAGTGGTTGAAACAAAAGTGTCGGTTGTAACAAGTGTTGGAGTCTAGTTCCAGTCAGATCAAAGCAGCGATGGTAGCAGCAACAGTTCCAGCTGCGAAAGCTCCTATCAGCTATAGGTGTTAGGGGAGTGGAGGCAAAGTACTAAATGCAATAAATGTGGCAAGTATGGCCATGAAGAGGCTAAGTGTCAGAGCTCTGAGATGGATAAAGGGAAAACAACAACCTTTCTTAGTGGATATAAGGCTTGTTAGGAATCAGTAACGGTACCATATTGCATACACAATTGATGCACAAGGGTGAATACTTTGTTTACATAATCTTCCATTATTTCAAACTGGCCTACATATCATGTACCTTACCTTTGAGAGCTGGGTTCATAAACCAACAGAAATGCCAAAATTTTTAGGAGTGTATCTTTCAAGTAACATTTCCATTACTTCATACAGACATGATGCAGACGTAACCACATATTTTTTATCATGATTTTGACCATTTGTGTTCTTTTTTTTTATCAAGCTTTCATTCGCTCTATAGAACTTTTGTGCGTATTAATTTTATATCTAGCTTTTATGCATTTTTATCATGCTTTTGTGTGGATCTGCTTTTATATTGATCGTTCATTAAAATTGTAAGTTGTATTTGCATAGTTGTTAGTGTTTTTTATCAGAACAAAATTGTGGGGGAGTGTTGTGTTGACAGTTTTGTCTGTGGTAATTTTAGCAATTTTTTTTTGTGACTGAAACATTTTGTGTGGTGATTGGTGGTAACATTGATGTTCACATGTTGTACTAAAGCTCTTTAATACAAGTATGGAAATAGATTATGCTCTTAAGATAGTCATAGCATTTTACATATGTGTTACGTACTGCGCGTGGCAGGTTGGTGTCGTCACACTTTGGAGCAACCAATAGGGTGCGACGTTGTACAATGTGAGCAGATTTGATATGTGCGCAATAGGTAAAACTTACGCAAAATGCTAAGACTATCTTAAGAGCATATCTATTTCCACGCGGAAAAAAAAATTAATAAAAATTACTATTTCAGTATAGTAACCAGATCCCATTCAAAAATAATAGTGATTTTTACTCAGCCAAAAAATACATTTTACCTATAGAATTAGGTAACATTTATTTCTCTCATAGTAAAATTTACTAATCCCATAGTAAAAATCACAATATTTTTGAATGGGATCCAGTTACTGTGTGAAATAGTAAAAATTATCCATACTTTTTTTTTTTTTGTGCATACTTGTATTAAAGAGCTTCATGTTGCACATTCGCTGTAGATTATGAAGAATCTAGTTATTCTATGAAATAGCGAGGTGTGATCAGGTAAATCATGAAATGAACTGTTAAAAATTGAGGTTCACTGAGGTCGATAGCAAATTCAACTTAGAATTTTTTGACATGGCTATAACTGTGCCAGATGAACAGGAAGACTTGTACCAAGCGAAATAATTGGGAAAACGTGTTCAAAAATTGACATTTTTTTTTCTTTTTGTAAAAAATCTCAAAATCTGTTCCTCATGACATATCCTTTTCATCAGTCATCTTGAATTCAAAAAGTATGACCTTTTTGATATTGCAAACCCGCGTGTCTCTCTATCTCAATTTATAAAAAAGTTTCACCACTTTCAATGCTAAACAAATAAAACCTTGAAAAATTCAAAAGTTTCATTTTTTTTACTCTCATTTAAAGATCTGGCGCAGTTATTAGCCACATCAAAATACAGTATTCTACGTGAAATTTGCTATCAAACCCACCAAACCTCAATTTTTAACAGTTCATTTTCATGATTTAACTGATCACACTTCGACGCTATTTCATAGAATAACTAGATTCTTCATACATTACCCAGATGAACTGTGAACAATTTACTTGCATTAAGTACTTTTTTGTTAATGTATGAATTAGTTATTTCATACATTACCTGGAGTAAACACATTAACAGTAACACCTATACATAGGTATAACCTATTTTCGACCTGCCAAATAAGTCGACTGTTGGTGAGTTGAAGTCATTTTTGAGCCTTCAGTGATTTTTTGAAAATTCATGGTGCCTCGAGGTGAATTTTTTGAAACTTGAAATTTCCTAGACTGCAGGTAAATTTCAATTTGTTTTGGAGCTTCCAGAGATTTTTGGAAATTACTGAAGGCTCCAACTGATTTTTCAATGCTCAAAATTCTCGAAAAATTTTACCAAACAGAGCTGGACATTCAAAATTAGTTCTCAAATTTCAGCTTTTTAGTCAATTTGATGAAATTTTGATTTTTTTCTCAGCTTTCTAGGTCAATTTGATAAGATTTTGATTATTTTCTCATTTTGAGTCACTTTTAACTCATAATGAAAGTGTCTGCTGAATTTGGTCAAAATCCGTCGACTTTTTTTTCGCGATCACCCTAATCTACGTAGATACATATTTATCGTGTTGGCAAAAAACCAACAACCTAAAATGGTATCGAATTTTTTATTTTTGCATACCTGATGTGATGGAGGTGGTGATGAAGTTGTTGCTGGGATAATATTTGATGGATTGCAGCATATTTTTATATCTTTTTTGGAAAGTTCATCCCGAAAGCCACACGGTAAAGCTCGCTTACTTTCAATAAGTTCTTTTGTATTAGAACAGTTGAAGTAATTAATGCAAATCTGCCCGTATTTGCTGCAGTTGTCTTCAAAATCAAACTCTGAAATTTTAAACACGCACCTACCTAATTAGTAATTAAGTTACTGTGATTTCTCGCGCAAAAAAGTAACTTATTATTTAGATTTCCACTCAAAAACGAATCAGTTTCTGAGAAACAACTTGCTTGGGAAATGTTAATGGTGACTACGAGTTGTCATCCAGTAAATTATTAGTTATAGTAATCGTGAAAAATCTATAATCGCTCACCTTTTGCTTGACTATTACAACGATACGCTAACAGCAAAACTAGAAGAATTGAATTCATTGAATCGCAGACCATTGACATTCGGCACAGTGACATTGTGAAAAAAAATTTAAAAACACTTCAACTTGATGTAAGTACATAAAATAAATTGAAAAAAAAACTGTGTAAAGGATAATTTACATATGAATTCCAATGCTGTGATACCGCACCGAATCTGAACTTTGTCTATGAGATGGGTGCCAGCCTTTATACTACATTGTGACCGACTGACCGTACACACGTTGAAACCGACCATATCGGTGTGAAAATTAGTTTTTTTAGGTACGAATATATCAGTCCAGTTCCACTAGTTTTGCTGGAGCGTTTGTGTTTATTACCTACATACGTATTCTCCGGCAAAACTGAGCTAAACATGGTCTTGAAAAACGTTTCTTGTTTGCTTTGTGTGAACATAACTGCGTAAAATGGGTATTCACAGTGATTTGTTGCAGCGAAACAAAATCTGATCATGAATGCACTCATTTTTTTATTTCCTTTTTTTTCATCTTTTTCATTACTTCAATTTTGAGGTCAATCTGGTGGCATAGAGAATAAAATTTCCAACAACCTGTTAACGATTTATTTTCCTTCTCGAAGCATTAGTTTTTCCATTTTTTTTTTTTTTTTTTTTTTTTTTTTTTTTTTTTTTTTCATAAAACAAAAACCTTATGATTAGGTATATTGCAAAATTTCATTTTTTTAATTTAAAATTTGAATGATGAGTTTGAAAATGAAAATCAAACAAGACTCGAATGAAGCGAGAGCAAAAGCTCATTTTGGGATGTAAAAAAAATACGCTTTTTCAGGTGAATAGTACATTTTTTGGCTTGAACATTTTTTCAAATTTGAATGATATATTTTTTTAAAATTTTAATTTGAAAAAAAAACTAACAAGGGCTCAAACAAAGCGAGGACAAAACCTTTCAAGAATTCGTATTTTGAGAGATAAAAATGATTTTTAAAAAAATTATAATTATATTTTTTGTAGGTTTAGGAATGAATTGAATATTAGGTAATTAAAACTCCCAATTTTGAAATAAAAGAAAAGCAAATAGACCCGAGTGAAGCGAAGGCAAAAGTTTGTATGTAAAACTACATGCTTAGAGAGAGTGAAAATAATACTGTATTTTTGGTTTAAACAGGTTTAAACAAAATACCACAGGGGCCCGTTAGTATCTCAGGGCCCCTGGGGATCGATCTAGTCAAAATCGTAGGCGAGTCCACCACCAATGTTAGCCCTGCTAATTGCAATCCCCCTCGCCCCAAAACAAAACAAAAATACGGATCACTAATGTACCATTTATTGTTTCAAAATACTATTTTCAATAATTGAAAATATATTTTGGCTGTTTGAACAAAAATAAAGAAAAGGAAGTGATGATACTCTCTTTTATAAAATTTCCACTGTCACGGCCAAACAATACTCTGGATCCAATCCAAAGAGTACGATACTTTGGTATAAACTGAAGGTTCTTGGTTATTTCCACAATTTCCAGGACCAAAAGATGTCACTCCTATGACATTCCACATGCAACTTGCATTTGGTATCGGGATTTGCAGCGGACCTCCTGAGTCACCCTATTTCAAAACAAATTACTTTTATTTCAAATCTACATAAATATTGAGAGCAATGTTTCTCGTATTAATAATCCTATATTACCAGGCATGTATCTCTGCCCTTCTCGGTGTCTCCTGCGCAAATCATAGTATTTGAATCATACCCACGTTCCAGCTTAGCACGTTTCTCTTGACATTTTGTGCAATTCTGATGATCGACCACCATAATGGTTGCTTTTAGTAACTTATCGCTGGGTTTTTCGGCTGTAAAATTAATCAAATTTTGGAAAACTGCTAACATACCTACTTAATAATATGTATATGAGCACTAAGCCAAGATATTTTCTACCTGCGCCCGTTCCTCCCCAGCCAGTAATGCTTGCTCTAGTGTTGATGAGTGAATCAGTGTTTGAAGTATATAGACAAGCTGGCCTTACATAAGGGCTAAATTCGACAGTGGTGTTCAATTGGAAAAGTGAAATGTCGTGGTAGTAAGATGATGACTTGTAATTCGGGTGGTTGTAAACTTTGACAATGCTGTAAACTTTTCGCTGGGGGTCGTCCTTTGTTGGGAATTTATTCAAGGCTCCTAGTAAAACCCATCGTGGTGGACCCCTGAAAAAAGAGAAGAGAGAGAATCAAGAAGACAATTTTTGTAATGAAACATTTGAGGGGTTCCATGGAAAAAGCGTCTTAGTCAATTTTTTTTTGTTTTTCTAATTTTCACAATTTTGAATATGTTTAAAATTATTTTTTTTTATCAATTCTACCATATCAGTAATAATTAGAGTGTGCTCCCATGAAAAAAAAAGAATCGGAAAATATTTGCTCATAGAAAAAAAATTCAAGTCTATTTGAACTTGTAAAAATCGGTAAAAAATATTTGACCAAGGCCTCTCTTCCATTTAACCTCTCATTTGTAGTGTAGGTTTTTTGAAAAAAAAAACCATCCAAGTGAGAATTTCAACTCACAAAATATTATTATCAGTGCAATGTGCAGCACTCATGATGAATTTTTCACTGATTAAACTGCCACCACAATTCCACGAGACGCTTTCGAATTCTTTTCCATATCCAATGAGAGCCTGTGTTTTACAAAATCAATCATTTTATTTGTATTTTTATCACTGTTGTGCTTGAAAATGGGAAAAATTTATGAAATATGACACGTCAAGTTGAACTTATGATTCGTCTACCATATGAGGATATTCTTTGGCTTCGGCTGGAGTTCCTTTTGCAATCAATGGTTGCGCATTCACGCAATCTAGCATATCGTAGTAATGTCCTTCCTCGCCTGGTAGGTTAGGATCTTGCCATTTTTTCACGTATCGATATCTTCCATACTCTTGGCATTCTAAATCCGGGACCATAATGTGGTTATGTGGTTATAGAAATGACTACAGTAAATTATTATTATTTTTTGACGTCCAGTTGTTTGGAAATAAGTTTCAAACCTAAATATTCAGTGCATTATGAGAAAAGATAAATTTTTATTGTACACTCACTTTGCAGTGCTACCGCAGTGGAATTCCTGGAACTTTGAGTATTCTTTGGCAGTTCTGGTGACTTAATATCTTGTTCGCGAATTACCTACAATGAAGAATTCATACACGTATTTTCTTCTTAATTTTTTCTGTCGGGTATTTCATTTTAACTTACTAGGGGGGAGCCCCAACCGACAGAAAAATGTTTGAACCGGACAAAGCGAAATTGAAATCGCATACAAGAATATATCTTCATAGTCGGGGAGCCCACATAAGGATCTATTGCACCCCCCCTCCCCGTCGATCAACTGGGACAATTTTTTTCTCAAACAGGGAGTCCTACGGAACATTTCTAGCCCTTGTCGTAAAAGAAAAGTGACCCTACTTACAAAATGGCGGCCATATAGATTGGCAGGTCAGCCGAAATGGCAGATTGGTAGATCGAAAGATCAGACGAAAATTTATCACCTGTCAAAGTTTCAAAAGCTAAAATGCTTTTTTCGATTTTTGGTGAATTTTTGAAAATCAAATTCAGCCCAAAAATGAGGGAATAAATCAAAATTTTACCGAACTGACCAAGAAAGCTTAAATTCGGGATGTACCCTATTTTCGACATGTCAAATCGATTGGAAACTGTTTGAAACCGTTTTGAGTAGTTCTGGAGCCTCCCTATTGACAATTTTACTAGCAGAATGCTAGCATTAGTAGCACCCACCTAGCATGAGTAGCAGGAAACTAGCATGATACTAGCGTTATGCTAGCATGAAATGAACTAGCATAACATGCTGGCAAAATGCCAGCTTATTACTAGCATGATACAAACTAGCAAGAAGTATGTTAGCAATGAGCTAGCTACATGCTAGCAACATAACTACCGAATGAAGCTAGCATTTCCCGCTAGCAAAATGCTATCATATACCTAGTATGAGATGAGCTAGCACAATACATGCTAGCAATATGCTAGTTAAACTCTTGCCCCTTAATTACCAAGTGATGCTAGCAGTTCATACTAGCATGATGCTATCATATCGCTAGCATGGGGTAAGCTAGCAAAATGTATGCGAGCAATGTGCTAGTCAAACCCTTGCCTCATAATTACCTAGTATTGTCAGTTGTCCCTGCTAGCATGATGCTATCATATTGCTAATGTGAGATTATCTAGCAAAATGTATGCTAGGGATATGCTAGTTAAAACCCAGCACCATAATTATCGAGTGATCCCAGCAGTTCCTGCTAGCAAAATTCTGCCATAATACTAGCCTGAGATGAGCTAGCACAATGTACGCTAGCATCATGCTAGTTATATCCTAGCATCATAATTACCGAGCGATGCTGGCAGTTTCTCCTAGCATAAAGCTACCATGTTGCTAGCATGATATGAGCTAGTAAAAAGTACACTATCCATACACTAGTTAATCATAGCAGAATAATTATCTTATTAACAATTTTACTAGCAGAATGCTAGCATTAGTAGCAGAATACTAGCACAGTGCTAGCATGGAATCAACTAGCAGATTACCAGTTAGAATGGTGTTAGCACTTAGCACTTTGCCAGCAGACATTTTATCGGAAAATTCGTCCTAGCATAGAACTGGTATGATGCTAGCATGAGGTGAACTAGCAAAAGACAGGCCATCAATTTGCTGGTTACATGCTAGCAGCATAACCACCGAGTAAAGCTAGCAGTCACTACTAGCATATTGCTAGTGCATTGCTAGCACCCTGTAATGGTGCTAGCATGAGGTGAACTAGCAAAAGGCATGCTAGCAATCTGCTAGTTACATGCTAGAAATACAATCACGGGTAAACTTGCACTAGTCTACTGCTAGCGCTATTCTAACCTTGGTAAAGCTAGCAGTCCAAGTACCAGCATGGTGCTGGATTTCTGCTAAAAGACTTCTTATCCAGGTGCTAGCAGTCAAGTGCTAGCATAATGCTAGCAAATTGCTAGCGTTGTACTTTATCATGATACACTTAACTTCTCTTATAGATGAAGTATGTAGTCAAGTCGAATATAAGCTCAATACAGTTTCTTGTTTAAATTAAGAAGAGTGAAGTGTGCAAACTAATCACTCAGTTTATACTAGCACAAGATGCTAGTGCAATGCTAGTTCTAAACTAGCATTGTAGGGCAATTGCCCATTTTTGGATATTTTTGGGAAACTATACCATTAATTAAAAATACCCTATTCTTTTATAAAGAAATTGATTTTATTCTAGCATTACACTAATTATGCACATGCTAGCATATGGTAGCAAAAAGCTAGCAATATCATGCTAGCACCAGTAGCACCATTTTGAACACCTCCACTAGCATATCTGCTAGCAAACTAACGCTAGCATAATGCTAGTCCCCCTGCTAGAATTATGCCAATTGTATGCCAGCATATGCTAGAAATATGCTAGCATGACTATGCTAGCACCAATGGCACCATTTTGAACACCTGTACTAGCATATCTGCTAGCAAACCATCGCTAGCATAATGCTAGAAAAATGCTGCTAGCGTGGTGCTAGTACCATTTTCCTAGCATTGTGCTGGCAACAGTTTGCTAGCAGATATGCTAGGAAAGGTGTTCAAAATGATGCAACCAGTGCTAGCATGGTCATGCTAGCACTGTTGCTAGCATTCTGCCACTTGAAATTGTCAATAGGGCTCCAGCAGATCTTTGAAACTCGAAATTCCTACAAAATTTCATCAAATGGAGTTGGAAAGCCGAAATTGATTCTGCAAACTAATTTCAATACGCTACGAAGTCAACAGCAGGTAGATTTCCAGTCGTTTTGGAGCCTCCAGTGGGTTTTTGAAAATTACTGGAGCCTCCAGTAGATTTTTGAAACCATCAAATGGGAATGGAAAGCCGAAATTTACTCTTCACTCCAATTGTAACAGCCTCTGAAGACGACTTCAGGTGTGTTCAAGTCATTTTGGAGCCTCCAGCGACTTTCTGAAAATTACTGGAGCTTCCAGTAGATTTTTGAAACTTGAAATTATCCAAAATTTCATAAAATGGGAATGGAAAGCCGAAATTTACTCGTCACTCCAATTTCAACAGCCTCTGAAGACGACTTCAGGCGGGTTCAAGTCATTTTGTAGCCTCCAACGACTTTATGAAAATACCGGAGTCTCCATCAGATTTTTGAAACTTGAAATTCCCACACAGTCTTATCAAAATGGAGTTGGCAAGCTGAAATTTACTTAGCAAACTAATTTCAATGCGATATGAAGTCGACTGCATGGTGGTTTCAAATGGTTTTGAAGCTTCCAGCTACTTTTTGGAAATTTCAATTTCCCAAAAACCGCCATACGTACAACGTTTCAAAAAGTCGCTGGAGGTTTTAAAATTACTTGAAATTCACCTGTAGTCGACTTCATAGCGTATTGAAATTAGTTTGCATAATGAATTTTTGGTTTCCATCTCCATTTCTTAGTTGATTGGATATGTACATATGTACGAGTACGTATGTAGCTTCACGTCGTTTTTAAGCCTCCTGTTGATACGTAATGCATTATTTTAGAAAAAATACTTAGAAATACGATTTAGAATATTAGGGTTTAAAAATATATTTATTATGGTAGGTTTCAAAGTTCATGTACGTAATTTTACGCGGTTCCCACGGAAGGGATCGCAACGTCTGTATGTGTGCATTATTTAAAAAAAAATCGAATCGAAATGCGAGCCTGAGACTTCTGGAATATATCAATAATATGTTGCAGTTAAGTGCTCGTCATGTTTACATCCTACTAATTGGTTTTAGGCGGACACTTGCCTGCAGTACATTTTAAACTCCTCGAGAATCGAGGGTGAGATGGAATGGGCGAGGTTTGCGGTAATTTGTCTCCCTCGTATGTAGAAATATGGTATTTTCTTATACTTTTAAAAAAATATAGAAAAACAGTTGTAATACTGATGTTGTCGTGTGCTGATGCGTTTTTATTTCATCTCCGAGTATTTTTTCTTCGCGTCGAGTATAGGCGAATTTTGAAAAATAAAAATCATTATTTTAGAGCTTTAAGCTCAACTAACACCTCCAGGGGTGGATCATCCAGAAAAACAAGTTGGCGGTTTTTGATCAAATTTTGCAGATACTTTCAATCAGCTCTGTAGTGCACCTGCAGGGAAGACTTAGGCCCTCAAAGGAAGAGAATTTTTGAAAACATATTTTTTTTTGCTGTAGTCCTCAACTCAACGCGTTTTTGGTTACATGGTCGGGTGTCATATGAACGTGTTTGTTCTGTGTCGATTTATGCTGTTGACGTAAAAATCCAAAACCAATTCCGGAGTTCTATAATACTGAACGGTTGAAAGTTTGCAAATCACCAATTCTCGGATAATTTCGTGTTTTGAAAATTTTTGCTTCGAAGATATTTTGCATTAGTTACCTATTCTTAATGTACTCAAAGAAATAATTCTTGACGCAGGGAAAATCTTTTTAAACGCAGTGGTGCCAAATTTTTGGCCCTTTCGGTTACTTTTCTCGTTCTTTTGAAATTACCAATAATGGCCGAAAATTTGGCATCACTGTGTTCCAAAATTGTACATTTTTCTCTGCGAATCAGGGCAAATTTTTAAAGAACACGTCGAGTAGAGGTTGGAGCAAAAAAACATGATTTTTTTGAAAATGCTCTCTCTTTGATGGCTCATAATGGTACATATATCCCCTCCAGGTACACCCCCGAAGCTAAAATTTTCTCTAAGTAACTTTCAACTCAAACTAAAAGTTTCTGCTAAATTTAGTCAAAATCCGCCGATTTTTTTTTTCGCGATCCACCCTAATATTGTGGGTAAGTATTTATCGTTAGCAAAAAGGTTATAAATTCAAATGGTATCGAGTTTTTTTTTTTCACGACTTACGTACTCACCTCAGGTGATAAAGATGTTGATGAAGTTGTTGCTGGGATAATATCTGATGGATTGCAGCATATTTTTATGACTTTTTTGAAAATTTTACCCCGAAAACCACATGGTAAAGCTTGCTTACTATCAATAAGCTGTTTTGTGCTGGAACAGTTGATGTTATTTACGCAAATCTGTCCGTATTTGCTGCAGTTGTCTTTAAAATTAAACTCTGAAATTTTAAACATGTGCCTACTTAATTATTAGGCTACCTACTGTGGTGTTTCGGCAAAAAAATTTAGCTTAAATTTCCAACTCAATAATGAATAATTTTTAAAGGAACAAATTATTTTGGGAAATGATTTCATATCAAAGTTTTTGAACTTGGAAGTTGGTGATTTTTGAAATATTTCTTATGTGAATTGACTATTTTGAAAAAATTACGCCAAATATACAAATAACTGTTTTTGATTATTTACAACCAAAAAATTGAGATAGCTTTTTTCTGCGATTCTCGATTTTGAAAATTCCAAAGTTCACGAGAAAATACAATTTTTTTCATACAAGTTGGAAATCGTGCGAGTACATAGTGATTATGAATTGTCATCTAGCTAATTGTTATGACAATCGTAAAAAATTTGTAATCGCTTACCTTTTGCTTGACCATTACAAAGAAACGTTAATAGGAAAACTTGAAGAATTAACATTATTGAATCGCAGAACATTGACATTCGACACACTGACATTATGAAATAAATTTTTAAAACACTTAAACTTTATAAATTTCAGTACTGTGATACCACCGAATGTGTACTCCGTCATAGAGTTAGATGCCAGCCTTTATATGTGGGTACCTAGGTACATGGCTACATACTCGTACTGCATATAAATAGGGTAGGAGAATTATTGCATTTCGTACCGCACGTGGTCTCATAACGGTTCTCATGCGCGATGAATGATATCATTCGTGTTTTAGAATTTCTGGAAAAATGTAAATTGAATGATTCGATATTCACGATAACTAAGGCTAGAATTTTTATGCAAATGCATATTTTTTCTGGTTATACTATAGATTGCGCACATCCAAGTTATCATTGCGATTCATGAAATTGTTGTGTATTCTAACATAAATGCATAAAAATGCATATTTTTTCCAAAAAAATGGCTATAAACTGTATACATATTATTTACTGCTTATTTGAGGTCATATTTTTACAAGAACTGGTCAAAAAGACTTCCACCAATAAAATTTTTATTGGGTAAATTTTCGCAAGTTTGTTATTATGTATTTGAAAATCTAGCTCAAGTAGCTGAATATGGCACATAAAATACATAAAATTAATCAAGCAAAGTCCGGGGGACCTGGCAAGAGGGTTCCCCAGATTTGGATAAAAAAAATCCTCGTTTTTTCGGAGAATTTTTTATGTCAAAAGAGTTATTTGGACTTCATGTTTGTTCAAAGAATTGATCAGTCTAGACAAGGTTTCAATACTGTATATTGATAACAAGTCAGCTAGACAAATTTCTGAAGTAATCGATACCAATATTATGAATCTTGTGCTATTTTAGAAATAGTAGAAGTTGAGGGGGGAGAAATGGAGCTCATGAAGGTGCTACGTGAAAGTAGCACAAAATCGGACTTGATAGTCGGGTTACAGGAGGTTCGAATCATTTGAAAATGACACCGATATCATAAAAGTAACTTTATTTCGAAAATAGTAAAAATTGAGGTGAGGGGCTGAAGGCTCTGGAGGGGAGCAGATGAGTGTGGCAGAAAATCTGACGTCATATTTGTGCTCAGCGGTATCGAATCATGCAGAAACGACTTTTTACTCGTTAATAATTATTTCTCCCAAAATTGTCATTTTACCCCCTCCAGAACACATTTTTTGAAATTTTCACCACAGCGCACTAATGCAGAAATTTCGAAAAAAATTCATGATGTTTAGGGATCAAAAATACATCCAAAAAACATGTTTCTAACATTGTGCCTCGCAATTTTACTAGTTAAAAAGCATAAAAAAAGTTATAAAACGTCATTTAAGGGGTAAATATGAGGGAAGGGGGTTGAAAATTTTTGAGGGCATACCTCTCATGAATGTTCACAACACACCAAAAAATCAAAAAAATCGCTTCACATGGGGCTGAGAAAATAATGTTTACTGTGATTCCAAAAAAGGGGGGCTTCTCAAAAAGGAGGGGGTCTGGGGGTCTGAAACTTTCCACGCCGAAGTTTCTCGATAGTACCCGTCTACCATGTGAATATCAACCCAAAAGCTCTTCAGGTTCAAAAATTAATTTTTTTGGGAAATTTTGAACCCCCCCCACCCCCGTTTCCACATGAAGCGACAAGTTGCAGAGTGGCAGATAAGTATTTTTATGACCTATTAAGCAATACAAAAACTTTGGATCACGTCTGCCACATATATCTGGTAGTTCGTTTTTTCAAAATTTTCCCCAATTTTGTGGTTCTGTAACCCCCAACAGGACAGGGTGGAGAGTGGCAGATTCATAAATATTATCATCCCCAACAATATTTCGAACGTTTGAAATGGTTTATAGCTTTATAGTAATTTAGGTGATGTTTTTACAAAACCCTTACCTCATATTTGTTTTAATATCCGTCGATCAAAATTAGAATTACTTATTATAATTATCGAGGGGAAAGTATTGAATTTCAATAATTTAATCCGTTAAAAAGTATGTTGGCAACCGTCTTGAACAATTTTGAACTGTTCAAACGAATTGAAAGAGGACATCAAAATACACCACCTGAAGAAATTTCAAGTGCTGAAATTTATTTATAACAAACTTAAAATTAAACATTAATATTTGGTCAATTTCTTACAAAAAAATCAAAATTTGATCAAAATTGGTGATGGTGTGGAACCGTTCTGAAGCCTCTAACAAATTTTCAAACTCTTCTGTAGAATTCGAAAATCTGCTTGCTGCTCCAATTAAATTTTGATTTTTTCAAAATGAGAAAGAGACCGAATTTGGCTTTTTAAGAAATCACCAAAAATCGAAAAATTGATTTCAGCCCTTGAAATTTTTCCTGGTGATGTATTTTTGGATCCTCTTCCAATTCCTCTTTGTCCGATTCAGAATTTTTTGTGTCGGTTGGGATACTTACTTCACTTGTGAGTTAATTTCCACGAATTTTAATAGGCTATGATCAATATACATATTATGAAGACACATGGCTTGTTTTTTTTTCCACAAAAAAAATGCAATTGAAGAACTACTAGTGGGAGCCTACAATTAATCAGATAACCACAATATTGTGTAGTGGAGTCTTCAAAGAATGGTGATACCGGTAGTATATAGTCACGTTCATAATACTTGGAAGAGCCCAGCGAAAAAAATTAGGCATAATCCGCGTCAGATTAAAAAAATGTCACCTGTAAAAATGTATTCTGGCTGGGTTGTGAGGTATTTCGCATCGAGATGATAATAAATCGAATATGTTGATTAGGTTTTTTCAAATTTTTGACATTTTTAATGGTGTTGATACCATACCTATAATTCAGTTGGCATTTTTCAGGCCTCTTTACGTTTCAAATCCATTCCAGGTGAAACGCCACTGTTTTTTGTGTACCTCTGAAGTCACCCTGTAGAAAATAATCGACCTTGCCAAAAACATTAATTTTTCTTTTCATTTCTACTTAAAAAAAATTTAGGTCATTTTTTACACAATCTCCATCAGCTGATGAACAATAACAAACTAATGAACCATGTACGATAAAAACGTATGCTTTATTATGCAGTGATAATACAAGGCCGAATATACATTTACATATGTATTTCGAATTTTTTGATGACAATTTCTTGTGTTGTTAATACTTAATACGTACTTATTGGCGCATCTTTCAGGGCCACACGATATTTTTAATCCATTCGAGGTAAAATGCAACTTTCGTATAGGCTCCTGGGGTTTCCAAATCTCCACATAATGCCGGTCCAAAAGATGTGATTCCTAATATATTCCACATGCATACTTGCTTATCCACCGGTTTTTGAAGTGGACCTCCGGAGTCACCCTTTGTATGAAATTTGATTAGTAAAAAATACTGATTTTTATGGTGAAAAAAAAAATCAAATGAAAAGATGGGTCAGTCGTGAGTAGTTCTAGACATTCAAATCTTGAAAGAAAACCAACAGGGAAGTTTTTTTTATTTTTGAATGCTGGAAAACCGTCCTAGCAAGAGAATTTTTGAACTTGAATTCTACAATTTGAACAAAACGAAGCAAAGCTTGATCGAAACGGAATAGGTATCCTCAAACCCTCGTAACTAGAATTTTGGGTCTTGAGGTTCATTTTTGGATTTTTAAAAATTTTAAAAATTCAAAAAAACTATACCCATTTGAGCGTAAATTTTAAAGATTATGTTTTACTTACTGGGCATGTATCCGCGCCATGGACAAAATCTCCAGCACATATCATTGAATTAGGGTCGTAAGCAATTTGTTGGTTGCTTCCACCATCATTTTCAAACTTTTCAACACATTTTTTTTCATCGAGGAACGAAATGCTAGCTTTTAATAAATGATCGCTGGTTGCTTCGACTGTGAAACGAAAAACAAAATATCATATCTGCGAATATAAGGAGCATATTTAATACATATCAAATGGAAATTTATTTACCTGCATTTGTTCTTCCCCATCCAGTAATCTTTCCTGTGGTGTTTACCGGTACAGAGGTGGATGTATATAGACAGGCTGGTCTCACATATGGACTCATTTCAACAGTAGTATTCAATTCGAAAAGAGCAATATTGTGTAATATTGACTTTGATGTGAAATTTGGATGTTGGTGGACTTTTTTTATTTTATAAATAGCTGGCTTGGCGTCGTCTGTTTTCGAATTAATGTCCAAGTCTCCTAATAAAATCCATTGGGCTGGTCCACTGAAAATTTACAAAAAATAATAATGTCAGAAATTTTTTGTATACCAACTACTACCAAGTGTAGGAGTAAATGCTTCGTTGAATTCAAATATAGTTGAACTAACAGTAAAGGATCATTTTGGCCGCAGTTTGCTGAACTCAAAACGAATTTTTCACTTATCAATGAGCCACCACAATTCCATGAAACGTTTTCGAAACTGCTTCCAGAACCGATCAGAGCCTGTGCTTATCAAAAATACTGGATTAATTTGAATTCAAATCAATGTTATTGAAGCTAAAATTAATGTAAAGTTGTGAAATTTTGATTTAAGGTACCATGTGTGGGTATTCTTTAGGTTTCGCTTGTATTCCTCCGACGATTAGAGGTTCTACATTCGCGCAGTCTATTGTGTTGAACGATTGTGCTGGTTTTCCAGCCATTGGCGGTTGCAATTTTTTGACGTATCGATAATTAGCGTATTCTTCACATTCTGTAAATGATATTGCTGGTGTAATGAATTTTTTTTCTCTTTTATTTGCTTGGAATTTTATTTCTAACAATGATTATTTGTATTTACTTTGCAGGACTACAGATACAGCATCTTTGGAGTTTGTCGTCGCTGTTGGGTTGTTTGTGGAGTTCTATCGTTTGAACAAATACGAGTAGGTACTCAGGTTAGTTCAAATTTATAATGTATTCTATCAAATTTTATCAGTGAACAAGAAGGTAGCTTGATATATGCGATGCGTAATGTAGGAATTTTTACTTGCCAGAGCAATTTTTGTTTTGATGTCTCCGCTGGTCTTTGTTGTTGGCTGTTTTGAGGTTTTACTCAGTTCTCCTTCTGCTTCACTCGAGACTGTATCGAGAAAACAATATGATTAAATCGTGAGTATGCATACATTCCATTATTGGAAGAGATTGATTGAGATACCTATCCCATTTCAGATGGGACAGCTGGTTGGTTGTGTCTTTAAGTATTCGGACCGGACACTCACATAGGGGCGCTTGTGAGCTGGCCAGAATGTTTACATTTTTCACTTCAGACGGGGCTTTCTTATCAGCGTTTACGAAAGCATTAATTTCAAGGGTTAAAACTGAAAAATTAATTCGATGTACATTATTTTTACGATTATTATTGCATATTAATCATGACCGAATCATATTTTCATTTTTAACTCGTAAATCCAACGTTTTGGTAAAATATGACTGATAAGAAAGGGTTAAGAAAAAAGCCCCGTCTGAACTCCAGAACAATGGGCACACTAGCGCCATCTACGTGAGAGTCCGGCCCGAATTGAAAAATTTGCACCGAATTTTTAAAATATATGAAATTAAAGGAAGATTTGAAATATGTGTTTGGAAATACCCTTCCCCTCCCTCAATTTGGTAATTTTATTCTAGGTAGTCCGGCATATGACAATAGGAGTAATTGCACCCCCCCTGCCGATCCTCCGGAACAACTTTTTTCTTAAAGGGGACATCCTTAGGAACATTTTAACGCAAACTTGCCAAATAAAAAGTTGGCCTTACTTACAAAATGGCGGCCATTTTGATTGACAGGTCAGCTGAAATCGCAGATTTTGCGTTTTAGCATAGGACTTGCACGAACTTTTGCAAACTTTACAAAAGTAGATCGAAAGATCATGCAAAAATCTAGCACCTGTCAAAATTTCAAGTGCTAAAGTGCGTTTTTCGATTTTTGGTGAATTTTTAAAAATTGAATTTAGGCCAAAAATGAGGGAAAAAAATCAAAATTTTACCAAATTGACCAAGAAAGCTGAAATTTGGGATATACCCAATTTTTGACATGCCAAATCGATTGGAAACGGTTTCAATCCAGTTTGAGCAGTTCTGGAGCCTCCAGCAGATTTTTAAAACCGGAAATTTCCACGAAATTCCATCAAATTGGAGCTGTAAAGCTAAAATTTATACTAAAAACTAATTTCAATACGCTACGAAGTACTGCAGGTGAATTTCAAGTCGTTCTGGATCCTCCAGCAACTTTTTGAAAATCCCTGAAGCCTCCAGCAGATTTTTGAAACTTCAAATTTTCACAAAATTTCATCAAATGGAGATGGAAAGCTGCAATTTACTCTACACTCCAATTTTAACACCCTGTCAAAACGACTTCTAGTGGATCTCAAGTCATTTTAGAGAATCCAACGACTTTTTTGAAAATTACTGGAGCCTCCAGTAGATTTTTGAAACTTGAAATTTCCCCAACATTAATTTATCAAATGGAGTTGACAAGCTGAAATTTATTTCGCAGACTACATGGTGGTTTCAAATGGTTTTGAATCTTCCAGCTACTTTTAGAAAATTTCAATTTTCCAAAAAAAAAGTCATACAACCTTTCAAAAAGTTGCCGGAGGCTCCAAAACGACTTGAAATTCACCAGCAGTGAACTACGTAGCGTATTGAAATTAGTTTGCAGAATGAATTTCGACTCTCCATCTCAGTTTGATGAAATTTTGGGGAAATTTTAAGTTTCAAAAATTTGCTGGAGGCTTCAGGAATTTTCAAAAAGTCGCTGGAGGCTCCAAAACGACTTTAAATTTACCTGCAGTACTTCGTAGCGTATTGAAATTAGTTTTTATAATAAATTTCAGCTTTACAACTCCAATTTGATGGAATTTTGTGGGAATTTCGAGATTCAAAAATCTACTGGAGGCTCCAGTAATTTTCAAAAAAGTCGTTGGATTCTCTAAAATGACTTGAGATCCACCAGAAGTCGTTTTGACAGGGTGTTAAAATTGGAGTGTAGAGTAAATTGCAGCTTTCCATCTCCATTTGATGAAATTTTGTGAAAATTTGAAGTTTCAAAAATCTGCTGGAGGCTTCAGGAGTTTTCAAAAAGTCGCTGGAGGATTCAAAACGACTTGAAATTCACCTGCAGTACTTCGTAGCGTACCTATTGAAATTAGTTTTTAGTACAAATTTTAGCTTTACAACTCCAATTTGATGGAATTTCGTGGGAATTTCCGGTTTTAAAAATCTGCTGGAGGCTCCAGAACTGCTCAAACTGGATTGAAACCGTTTCCAATCGATTTGGCATGTCGAAAATAGGGTATATCCCAAATTTCAGCTTTCTTGGTCAATTTGGTAAAATTTTGATTTTTTTCCCTCATTTTTGGCCTAAATTGGATTTTCAAAAATTCACCAAAAATCGAAAAACGCACTTTAGCACTTGAAATTTTGACAGGTGCTAGATTTTTGCATGATCTTTCGATCTACTTTTGTAAAGTTTGCAAAAGTTCGTGCAAGTCCTATGTTAAAACGTAAAATCAGCGATTTCAGCATGACCTGTCAATCAAAATGGCCGCCATTTTGTAAGTAAGGCCAACTTTTTTTTTTGGCAAGTTTGCTTTAAAATGTTCCTTAAGATGTCCCCTTTAAGAAAAAAGTTGTCTCGGAGGATCGGCGGGGGGGGGGGGGGTGCAATTACTCCTATTGTCATATGCCGGACTAAAGGTGCGTGCTTTTTTTTATCGAGGAAAAATCGAAGTTTCGTTTGTCTATATTTCTGTCCACACTGTCTGCAATCCAAGATGCAAACAACTAAGGATACTCCAAATTAAAAATTAGTGATTGAGTGAACTCACCTATGATGCTCAATACGAATATAGAAATGCACGTCCACATAACAGATTTCATTTGGATCGTCATTTTAGCGCAATTAACACAACTATATAGGTAATTTAAATTATCTCTGGTTTTGGCGAATTACTTTGAACTGAAAATATTAGTAAAAACAAAAAAATATCAACTGAAATTATTTTGGTACATTTGTTTGCATGAAGGAAAAAATTAATGAACTGAATTTCCTTATACGAAAGACTAAATATTTACATGTTTAAAAACGCGTCTTTTTTCTAACTATGACCATCAATTCTATTTTAAATAACTTGTTTTTTCAAGATCATATCAGCAAACTGTCTTAAATTAATTAAATGCAGCGAGTATATTCGATCAACTCTTGAGACGAAAATAATACGTTATTTTTCTAGAAGTTTTCCCATACCTAATCAACCGAAAGTTATGCGATGGTACTTCATTTTTTTATTTTTTTTTTATTTTTGTTAAATTCGTTGGGGTCGGTTATAGGAAGAGTTTTGTAGTGTAGGTTTTTTGAAAAAGATGTAGGTACTCGAGTGAGAATTTCAACTCATGATGTAAGGTCAGTGCAATGTGCATTTTTCACTGGTTAAAAGTGCATTTTTTGGCTTGAACATTTTTTTTTTCAATTTCAATTTGAATGATTTTTTATAAATTTCAATTTGAAAAAAAAACTAACAAGAGCCCAAACAAAGCGAGGGTAAAACCTTTCAAGAATTGTATTTTGAGGGATGAAAATGATTTTTTTTTTTACTCTACAAATTAATTTCAAGAATTGAATAGTAGATAATTAAAAATGCAAATTTTGAAACAAAAGAAAAGCAAATAGGCCCGAGCAAAGCGAGGGCAAAATCTTGTAAAACTACGTACCTACATGCTTCTAGTGAGTGAAAATAATGTATTTTTGGTTGAAACAGGTTTAAACAAAAGGGCACAGGGGCCCGTTAGTTTCTCAGGGCCCCTGGCGATCGTTAGTCAACATCATAGGCCAGTCCACCACCGATATTATCCCTGCTAATCCAGATATTGCCTAACCCCCCCCCCCCTCCAAAAAAAACGGATCATCAATGTAGCATTTATTGTTTTAAAATCCATTTTTCAATAATTAAAAATATCTTTTGGCTGTTTGAATAAAACGAATTAAATGGAAATGGCGACATTCTCTTTGTACATTTGCCACTGACACTGTCAAGGCCAAACAATACTCTGGATCCAATCTAAATAGTAAGATACTTTAGTATAAACTGCAGGTTCGTTATATCCACAAGGAGGACCAAAAGATGTCACTCCTATGATATTCCACATGCAACTTTCATTTGGTATCAGCATTTGCAGCGGACCTCCTGAGTCACCCTATTTAAAAACAAATTACTTTTACCTACATATTTCAAATCTACATACATAAATCTTGATAGCAATGTTTCTCGTATTAATAATCCTATACTACCTTGCATGTATCTCTACCCTTCTCGGTGTCTCCTGCGCAAATCATAGTATTTGAATCGTACCCACGTACCAGCATAGCGCGATTCTTTTCCATTTGAACTGTATTTATGCATTTTTGATGGTCGACCACCGTAATGGTTGCTTTTAGTAACCTATCGCTGGGTTTTTCGTCTGTAAAATTAAAATCAAATTTTGGAAAATTGCTAACATACCTACTTGATATTTATGAGCTCTAAGCCAAGATATTTCTTACTTTCTCCAGTTCTTCCCCAACCAGTGATGCTTGCTTTAGTTTTAGCTGGAAAATCAGCTGTTGAAGTATATAGGCAAGCTGGCCTTACATAAGGGCTGAATTCGACAGTGGTGTTCAATTGGAAAAGTGAAATGTCGTAGTAATAAGATGATGACTTGTAATTCGGGTGGTTGTAAACTTTGACTATGCTGTAAACTTTTCGCTGGGGGTCGTCCTTTGTTGGGAATTTATTCAAGGCTCCTAGTAAAACCCATCGTGGTGGACCCCTGAAAAAAGAAGAGAGAAAATCGAGAAAGCAATTTTGTAATGAAACATTTGAGGGGTTCCATGGAAAAAGGGCCTTGGTCATTTTTTTTTTGTTTTTCTGTTTTTTACAATTCTGAATAATTTTTTAAAATTATATTGGAAAATGTTTGCTCATAGAAAGAAATTATTTCAAGTCTATCTGAGCGTTGTATAAATTGGTAAAAAAAATTGACCAAGGCCCCTCTTCCATTTAACCTCTTATTTGTAGTGTACGTTTTTTGAGAAAAATTTACTCAAGTGAGAATTTCAACTCACAAAATTGTATCATTAGTGCAATGTGCAGCACTCATGATGAATTTTTCACTGATTAAATTGCCACCGCAATGCCACGACACGTTTTTGAATTCTTTTCCATATCCAATGAGAGCCTGTGTTTTACAAAATCAATCATTTTATTTGTATTTCTATCACAGTTGTGCTCGAAAATGGGAAACATTTAAGAAATATGACAAGTCAAGTTGAACTTGATTCGTTTACCATATGAGGATATTCTTTGGCTTCGGCTGGCGTTCCTTTTGCAATCAATGTTTGCACATTCACGCAATCTACCATGTCGTAGTAATGTCCTTCCTCACCTGGTAGGTTAGGATCTTGCCATTTTTTCACGTATCGATATCTTCCATACTCTTGGCATTCTAAATCAGGGACCATAATGTGGTTATGTGGCTATAGAAATGACTACAGTAAACTAGCTTTTTTTTACGTCTAGTTGTTTGGAAACCAGTTTCGAACCTAAATATTCAGTGCATTATGAGAAAAGATAAATGTTCATGGTACACCCACTTTGTAGTGCTACTGCAGTGGAATTCCTGGAACTTCGAGTATTCTTTGACAGTTCTGGTGACATAATATTACCTTGTTCGCGAATTACCTACAATGAAGAATAGATATACGTAATTCTTGAAGCTAGGGAAATCTTTTTAAACTCAGTGGTGCCAATTTTTTGGCCCTTAGTGCTAATTTCAAAAAATTGAAAAAAATGTCATTAGCTTTCGGTTACTTTCCTCGTTTTTTTTTTTTTAATTAGCAATAATGACCGAAAAATTGGCATCACTGTGTTCTAAAATACGTATTTCTCTGCAAATCGGTGCAATTTTTTTAAAAACACGTCGAGTAGAGGTTGGAGCAAAAAAAAACGATTTTTTTGAAAATTCTTTCTCTTTGAGGGCTTATATGGTTCTTACGTACTTACCTTAGGTGATGAAGATGTTGATGAAGTTGTTGCTGGGATAATATCTGATGGATCGCAGCATATTTTTATATCTTTTTTGGACATTTTACCCCGAAAACCACATGGTATAGCTTGCTTACTATCAATAAGCTGTTTTGTGTATGAACAGTTGATGTTATTTACGCAAATCTGTCCGTATTTGCTGCAGTTGTCTTTAAAATCAAACTCTGAAATTTTAAACATGTGACTAATTAATTATTAGGCTACTGTGATATTTCCGCAAAAAAAAATTTAGCATAGATTTCCACTCAATAATGAACCATTTTTAAAGGAACAATAAATTATTTTGGGAAATAATTTCATATCAAACTGCCAAAGTTTTTGAACTTGAAGTTGGTGATTTTTGAAATATTTTTTATGTGAATTGACGCATTAAAAAAAAATTACGTCAAATATACAAATAACTTTATTTGATTATTTACAACCGAAAAATTAGGATGGCTTTTTTCTGTGATTCTCGATTTTGAAAATTCTAAAGCTCACGAGAAAATACAATTTTTTTCATACAAGTTCGAAATCGTGTGAATACAATTTATAGTGATTATGAGAATTGTCATCTAGTAAATTAGTATAGCAATCGTAAAAAATTTGTAATCGCTTACCTTTTGCTTGGCCGTTACAAAGATACGCTAACAGGAAAACTTGAAGAATTGGAATTATTGAATCGCATAACATTGACATTCGACACACTGACATTATGAAATAAATTTTTAAAACACTTCAACTTTATAAATTCCAATACTGTGATACCACCAAATGTGTACTCCGTCCTAGAGTTAGATGTCAGCCTTTATATGTAGGTACCTCTAGGTACATGGCTACATACTACACGAATAGGGTAGGAGAATTATTGCATTTCGTACCGCACGTAGTCTCAAGTTAATGGTTCTCAAGCGCCATGAATGATATCATTCGTGTTTCCGAATTTCCGGAAAAATGTAAATTGAATGATTCGATATTCACGATAACTTGGGCTAGGATTTTTATGTAAATGTATCTTTTTTCTCGTTATACTAGATAGCGCGTATCCAAGTTATATTTGCGATTCGTGAAATTCTCAATCCATATGGAAAAGTTTATAGCGCTTATTTCTGCATATTTCTACCATAAATGCATAAAAATGCATATTTTTCCAAAAAAAGGCTGAAAACTGCATGTTTACCGCTTATTTGAAGTCATATTTTTACAAGAATTGGTCAAAAATCTTTTCCATCAACAAATTTTTACTAGGTAAATTTTCTAAATTTTTTTACTATTCGAAAATCTAAGAATTGAAAGAGGATATCAAAGTACACCACCAGCAAAAATTTCGAGAACTGAAATTCATTTTTCGATTTTTGACGAATTTTAAAAAAATTAGTTGGTCAATTTCTCATGAAAAAAATCAAATACTCGTAGTCTCGTATGCTATTAATATATTGATCAAATTGACCTATTAGGTTTGAATTCAGTTTGTATCCTATTTTCGACCTCTGGAGTCGATTGGTGATGGTTTGGAACCGTTCTGGAGCCTCCAACAGAATTTTGAATTCTCATGTTAGAATGCGAAAATGCGCCTGCGCCTCCAGAATGGTTTCGAAACAGCCAGAAATCTGCTTGGGATATCTAGAATAGAGTACAAACCAAATTTCAGCTTTTCATGTAAGCTCGATCAAATTTTAATTTTTTTTAAATGACAAATAGGTCGAATTCGTTTTTTTTTTTTAAATTTACCAAAAACCAAAAAATGGATTCTAGCTTTTGACATTTTTGCTGCTGATGTATTTTTGGATTCTCTTTCAATTCTTCTTTTTCTGATTCATAATTTTTTGTATTGGTTGCCATACTTACTTCCCTTGTGAGTCCATTTCGACAAATTATTTGATCACCCAGTAAGCATTGCAATGTCACTATCACATCATGCAATATCACCATGGAGATAGGTATGTAATATTGCATTGTGATGTCTTCACCCACAACAGTGTAGGGACATTTTTGCAATGCCACATAAATATGTATATTACACTGAAATATTAAAAAAAAAATTAAATTCATAAAATGATAGGGTACCCATTTTAGTTTAGCAAATTGAGAGTGATGTAAAACAAGAAATTCAATTAACCAAAAATTTTCCTCTTCTCTGAACTCCTAGAGTTTGGAGTTGAGATTCGAGGCCTTTTGACTCTACCACATTGGCCAAAGTCTTCAGTACCCGTCATTGATAAAGGCTATTCAAGTTGAGACAGTGTCTTCCTTATATACTGATTGTCTACATATGGTATCTGCGAGAAGTAAAAATGGTATACTTTGAGGCAAGAATGTCACAGTGATATCTTTCAGTGATTTCTATGTGATATCATCAAAGTTATATTTTGGAGACATTGCGGCCAAATATTTTTTTTTTACACTCCAAAGCAATGTCGCAAAAATGTCACAGGAATATTACTTTGTAATGTCCTCCTATACACATCACAAAATGACATCACTGTGATATTGATGTCACAGCATGCTTACTGCGATAGGTACACATATTTAAAGACACAAAACTTGTTTTATTTTTCATCAAAAAAAGTACAATTCTAAGAACTAGTGGGAGCCTAGAATTAATCAGATAACCAGTATTTACAAGATACATACAATGGATTGTGGAATCTTCAAGGAATTGTGGTACCAGTAGTAACTGTAGTCTGATACATAGTACAGTATGCTCTCGATAACTTGAAACTCTTTAACTTGAAAACCTCTATTAGCTGAACCAACCTCCATTACCCTTGAAATCTCCTTAACACTCAATGTTAACTTTACTAGGGTAAGTCGAAATTGACTACACAAACCAATAGTAACTCTGTAATGGGAGAAAATGATCACATTTATGTCACCTATACTGGGAGAAAACTAATCGATTTCTCCCACTTATAGTGACAGAAAGCTGTTAAAAACCAGTCGTCTATACTGGGAGAAAACATTTTATGCCATCTTATACTGGGAGAAAAATATCATTTTTCTTGCGTCTATACTGGGAGAAAAAATCGACTTACATCGTATATAATTACATCGATTTTGCGCCACCTAAGTGGGAGAAATATTACGACACAATCTGTCAGCTCATAAGTGGGAGAAAAATACTTGGTATTTTTCTCATTTCATCGATGTCAAATTTTTCCATCACTGAAATCATGCGACTTTAATGACCACTCGTTTATAGATCGACCCTACCTGCCACCCCGTATACCTACCTAATCGATATTACCTATTTATTATCGAATATGACGCAACTTCCAGAAATGTTACTTCCGAGATGATGCAATCAACTAGATATTACGTCATATTCTCGGCTTCCTATTCGCTCCTTGATACTTCCGGGGGTAATGCTTAGCCAATCATAATTCACGGCGCGCGCACAACTTACCCTCTCTTTTTCCTAAAAATCACAATTTCATGAGAAGCGATCCGAGCAACAACTTATACTTTCACTCTTCTTCGGTTCTTTCAATCGTTCGGTTAAGTGCAAGTTCTGGTGCGGTTCCTGTGTTAAGTATGAGATCGATGTTCGTTTATGGGCTTGGGACTTGCTCCCAACCCAATGGCCGTTCTTTAAGTTCGTTTCGATGCCGTATTTTTCTAAGTGTTGCCTTTTCGACTTAGAAATATTTCACTTCTGGACTAGTAATGTTTCCAGTCTAGGTCAACTTGGCGACCTTTCATCTTATAATCATCTCATATGGACCAGTGAAATAACCCCCAGAACTGAAGAGAGTCTGTAATTGAATAATTACGTATTTCGCGTCCCCTAGGGGACAGTTGGAGATTTCTCATTGACCTCGGATCACCTTCTGTAAGTTTACCGTGGAGATCGACTTATTATTTCTGTTTCGTATCCTTTTCGTTCCTTATTATTTTCTTATTGACCTAAGCATCCTCGAGTTTATTGACCTAAGTTTTTATTCTGATAAGTAACCCGTGAATCCTTTATTGACCTAAGCAACCCGTGTATCCAACAGTCCTAGGTTTATTCTGATAAGTACCCTCGTGTTATTGACCTAAGTATCCTAAAATCTATTCTTTCCTCGAAATAATAGTCAAATAACCTTCAATTTTCATCCCTTAAATGGCGATTGATTATTGGTATTCCGATGCATTTCAATCCAATATAAACGTGTTTTGAAGTTATTTGTGTGTTCTCGATTTATTTCGTTCTATACTAGTTCAAGTGTATAAGTCGAGTCAATATAATGGTCCCGTGCATATAGACCATTGAATCGTCAAAGTATCTCCATCTAATAATATGTCAACTCATAATTAAAGTCAAAAATACCCATTTTCGACCCTAAAACACACACCTCGATCAAAGAAACAATCTAATTATTCATCTTATAGCCGTTCCAGAAAATAAATTCTCTGCCTCATCTTATATTCCAATGGGAATTCATGCCCGAATCGTATCATGGATTCATCTCATACGACCTCACGTTAAATTTAAACTGTTATGATTTGTCATAACTGAATTATGTTCCAGGAGGGAAGCCCTGCATTCGTCCGCAATCTATCACGACCCTGAAGATTCACTGAGCTAACATCCAGATCGCGAGAGATATCACCTTATAATTAATCACATCTATATTTGACCAACCCAGTGCTTAAAAAGATATCCAGACAACAAAGTTAATATGGATTAGTCTATTCTACGTTTCCATATTTTCACAGATCTTTATTTCGAAAACCATAAATCTATGATTTTTGGTATTTTCCGAAATCTCGAAATTACTCGTAATTACGATAGATCATCCCTTAAAATCTCCCGGTACAACTCGAAGCTAAACTTTGCCAAAAATAGCTAGAAAGCCTCTATAAGTTGTACGTTGTCGGGCGTTTACCTCTATAACTCGAAAATTTCAATTCATACTTCTATCTTTTATGCTCTTACATGTCCCAGTTTTAACTCAAAGTTAAATTTTTGCCAAAAATAGCAAGGAAGCCTCTATAAGTTGTACATTGTCAGGTGTTTACCTCTATAACTGGAATATATTTCAACTCATACTTCTATCTTTTATGCACTTACATATCTCTCAATTCATTCATTTCGCAAGACCTCTATAACTCGAACACTCTCAAAATCTAACCTGAATAACTCGAAACTGATTACCTCAAAAACCTCTATAAGCCGAATGAATGACCAATCCCCTTGGATTTCGAGTAATCGAGAGCGTACTGTACTAGGAAGAGCCTAGGGGAAAAAATTAGGCGTAATCATCAGATTAAAATGATGCTGAAGTGGTTTTGATTCATAAAAAAAAAAGAGATAAAGCTGATATAAAAAACTATCATCCAATAAGCCTACTTTCTAATATGTACAACTATTCACAAGGATAATTACACAAGGCTGACAGAAAAGCTTGATAAAGCCCAACCAGATGAACAAGCAGGATTCTGTAAGGGAAGAAGCACAATTGACCAAATTCATGTTATGTGCCAGATCATTGAAGAAACCAATGAATTTACGAGAATGCCCTCATGTTTGGCATTCATTGATTTTGAAAAAGCATTTGACTCTCTCAAAATCGTGTCTATGATGGCAACTCTTGAAAAGATTGGAATTGATCCTGCTTACCTACATGTGATTGAGTATATCTACAGAAATGCCACAGCTTCTATTACAGTCAATGAAGAAACAACAAAAATAAGGCTCAAAAAGAGAATAAGATAAGGAGATGCCCTTTCACCTAAATTGTTCACAGCCACACTCTTATAACAGCATCAGAGATATATTATGGGGGGACTGGAGATCTCTGGAGAAAAATTGACCCATATGCTGGCAATGTGGTGCTGATAGCACAAGATATAGACAAACTTCAGGGAATGCTAGACAAGGTGAGAGATGCATGTCTAGAAGTAGGACTGAAAATTGATAAAGGGAAGATCAAGACTATGTGTAATGGATTTGTAACTGATGAAAAGGGTGATGAAATTGATGATGGGTTTGTGTACCTGGGCTAAGATATGCCAATGAATGATGATTTCAACAGAGAGATATCCAGGAGAATAAAGGCATCATGGGCACTTGGGCAGAATACTCGAGGCTGCAAGGAATAATTAGAGAGAAGTCGCAATACCAATTCATGTCTGAGAAGGAAGATAGCCAATCAATGCATCATCCCAGTGGCCTCATATGTGACCCACTCTGACAAAACCAACCATTTTGATGGAAATTTTTTTTAGAAATAATGATGTTTAAAATAAATTTTAAGGGTTCAAATATCAGATTTTTAAGAAAAAAATCATTTTTTGAAATTTTGTTGAAATGGTCGATTTTGTCAGAGCAGGTCACATACGCTATAGTGAGACATGGGCATTGACAAAGAAGCTCGGAGATAGAATTGCCAAGATGCAGAGGAAAATAGAGCGATCAATGCTGGGGATAACACTGCGAGACAAATGTACAGTAGAGAAAATTTGGGAGACCACAGGGATGACGGACATTATGGAGACAGCTAAGCGGAGTAAGTGGCACTGGTCTGGTCATGTTGCCAGAAGCGGAGATGGGTGGTAAAGACTACTCAGTAGAGACCAGACAGAAAATGTGCACTGGGGAGACCAAAATGGAGATGAGAAAATGAGATATGGACATGTGATGGAAAATGGTGAAGTACAGCCCAAGACCGCAGCTCGTGGAAAGAAGTTGGGAAGACCTTCATCCAGCAGTGGATTGAGAAAAAGGGCTAAAAAGAAATAAAGAAATGAATAAAAATGTACCTTGGCTGGGTTGTGTGGTATTTCGCATGGAGATGATAATAAATCAAATATGTTGATTAGGTTTTTTTAAATTTTCGACATTTTCTATAGTGTTCATGATACCTACCCATTTGAGTTGACATTTTTCAGGCATCTTTACGTTTCAAATCCATTCCAGATAAAACGCCACTGGTTTTTGTGCACCTCCGAAGTCACCCTGTATAAAATAACGTTGCCAAAAATATATATTTTTTTTTCATTTTGACCTTAAAAAAATGTTTTTTTGACACAAAAAAATGTTTAGGTCATTTTTTACACAATCTCCATCAGCTGATGCACAAACCATGTAGGTATGTACGATAAAAAAACGTAGGTACCTATGATTTATTATACAGTGATAATACAAGATCGAATGTATTCCGAATTTCTTAAAGACAATTTATCGTAGCATTATTTATTAATAATAAGATTGGAGCATCTTTCAAGGCCACACAATATCTTTAATCCATTCGAGGTAAAATGCAACTTTGGTATAGACTGCTGGTGTTTCCTTATCTCCACAAAATGCCTCTCCATAAGATGTGATTCCCAATATATTCCACATGCATACTTGATTATCCACCGGTTTTTGTAATGGACCTCCGGAGTCACCCTGTGCATGAAATTTGATTAGTAAAAGTTGCTGATTTTTATAGTGAATAAAAAAATCAGTACCCTAGAAAAAATTCCAACAGGGGAGGTTTTTTTTTGAATGCAAGAAATACGTATCGTCCTAATAAGAGAATTTTTGAACTGGAATTTTACGATTTGAACAAAACCAAGCTTCGTAACCAAAATTTCAAATCTTTAAGTTCGTTTTTAGAGTTTTGAAAATTGAAAAAAAAAAAAAATCTTAAAAAAACCTGTAGGTATCGAGAGTAATTTTTACTTCTTCATGAAATGCAAATTTTTTCGTGTAATAAAATGAATCAATTCGAATGATTTCTTCAAATTTATCCCCCACATTTCAACAACTTCCCGTCTTGAGCGATTCTGGATCCCCCCAAGACAACCTTTCAATCGTTTTAGGGATGACCAATTTTTGAATTCCAAAAAGTCTCCAACGAGTTTTCAAATGTTTCCAATAGACATTTAAAGTTGTGAAAAATTGTCTTACGACTGGACTTCGAACATTTCGTCATTTTTCAAGATGGAAATTTTTTTTAACGATGAAAATTTTTTCTTCGAGCAGAATTTATGCTCGATGTTTTACTTACCGCGCATGTATCCGCACCATGGACGAAATCTCCAGCACATATCATTGAATTAGGGTCGTAAGCAACTCGTTGATTGCCTGAACTATCGTTTGGAAGCTTTTCAATGCATTTTTCATCATCCAGGAACGAAACACTGGCTTTTAATAAATTATCGCTAGTTCTGTCGACTGTGAAACGAAAAACAAAACATTATACGAGTACCTGCGAATATAAGGAGCATACTTATACAAGTTGAAATTCATTTATCTACTTATGCCTGTTCTTCCCCATCCAGTAATCTTTCCTGTGGTGTTTACTGGAACAGAGGTGGATGTATATAGACAGGCTGGTCTCACATATGGACTTATTTCAACAGTAGTATTCAATTCGAAAAGAGCAATATTATGTGGTGCTGAATATGCTGTAAAATTTGGATGTTGGTGGACTTTTTTTATTTTATAGACAGCTGGCTTGGCGTCGTCTGTTTTCGAATTGATGTTCAGGTCTCCTAATAATATCCATTGTGTTGATCCACTGAAAGTTTAAAAAAAAAATACCATTAGAAATTTTTTATATACAAGGTGTAGGAGTAAATGCTTCGTTGAATTCAAATATAGCTGAACCAACTATGAAGGGAAATCTTGGCCGCATAGTGCTGAACCCAAAACGAATTTTTCACTTATCAATGAGCCACCACAATTCCATGAAACGTCTTCGAAACTGTTTCCGGAACCGATCAGAGCCTGTGCTTATCAAAAGTACTGTATTAATTTTAATTCAAATCAATGTTATCGAAGCTAAATATAATATAAAAGTGTGAAATTTCTGTTTGAGGTACCATATGAGGGTATTCTTTAGGTTTCGCTTGTATTCCTCCGGCAATTAGAGATTCTACATTCGCGCAGTCTATTGTGTTGAACGATTGTCCTGGTTTTCCAGCCATAGGCGGTTGCAATTTCTTGACGTATCGATAATTAGCGTATTCTTCACATTCTGTAAATGATATTGCTAGTGTAATGAAATTTTTTTCTACTTTATTTGCTTGGAATTTTATTTCTAACATTGATTATTTGTATTTACTTTGCAGGGCTACAGATACTGCATCTTTGGAGTTTGTCGTCGCTGTTGGGTTGTTTGTGGAGTCCTATCGTTTGAATAAATGCTCAGGTTAGTTGAAATTTATATTATTTCACGAAATTTTCTCGACGAACAAGTTTACTTGCCTGGCCAATTTTATTTGTTTTGATGTCTCCGCTGGTATTTGTGGTTGGCTGATTTGAGGTTTTGCTCAGTTCTCCTTCTGCTTTACTCGAGACTGTATCGAGAAAATAACATGATTAATTCATGAGTAAGTATTTATAATTCTATTGTTGAAAGAGATTGGTTGAGATACTTAACTCCCATCAGATGGGATAGCTAGTTGCGTCTCTATTCAAAAATTTACACTCATTCTTTAAAAATTGTGAAATTGGAAGAAGTTTTTAAATTTTTGGAACCCCCCTCCTACTCCCTTAAAAAAAATCAGTAATTCTATTTTAAGGTGCTTGCATTTTTCATGAAATAAAAATAGAAGTTTTATTGAATTTTTATTGTTAGCTCGATCCTTATTTTTGCCAACGCTTCCTGCAATCCGGGAGTCAAATAATTAACGATACCTCAAATTAAAAATTAGAGTAATTGAATGAACTCACCTATGATGCTCAATACGAATATGTGAATGCACGTCCAGATAACAGATTTCATTTGAATCATGATGTTAACGCAATTAATCTCTGCTTCTGGCAAATTATATCAAAAAAAAAGAGTTGGCAACAGTTTTTAAAATTCACGATGCGGAGTGTTCTATGTAGTAAAACACTTATCTACGAGTATCTAAAAATATTTGTAAAAACAAAAAAAATATCAACTGAAATTATTTCGTTACATTTGTTTGCGTGAAGGAAAAACGAATAAACTGAATTCCCTTACACGAAAGACTAGATGTTTACATGTTTAAAAACGCGTCTTTTTTCCAACTATGGCCACCAATTTTGTTTTAAATAACTTGTTTTTTCAAGATCATATCAGCAAACTGCCTTAAATTAATTAAATGCAGCGAGCATATTCGATCAACTCTTAACGAAAATAAGACGTTATTTTTCTAGGGGGTTTTCCATACCTAATCAACCAAAATTTGCACGATGAGCCTTCGATTTTTTTATTATTTTGTTAAATTCGACGATAATCGTCTAAAATGAATCGAAGGAGTGTTAGGATGGGTCAGAATCGTCGAGAGGGGGGCAAAGGATGCAGTCTGCTCTGAACCCGCGCTGTTATGAAAGAAACCCCTAATTTTTTACTTCTTAGAACAAAATTGTTGTAAGTTTTTGCTCTTGCTTCGCTCGGGCCTGTTTTCTTTTCTTTTTCAAAAATTAAATTTCTAGAAAAAATATTCTTCAACTTTTAATGTTATAAAGTGAAAAAATGAACGTCTCGCATAAAAGTAATGTTTTCATGCCTCTCAAGTCTCATAACACAATTTCAAGATCTTTCGCCCTGATTTGGACTTATTCCCTTTTCTTTTTCAGGATTAACACATTTAAAAAAAATCTTTCAAATTCTAAAATTTATTTTAAAAACCAGAAAAGAAACTTCTTAAGTATTTTTACATGATTGGTTTTTTTTTCCACCAAAAAAAGTACAATAATTTAAGAACTAGTGGGAGCCTACAATTAATCAGATAACCGGTATTTACGAGATACAATGGATCGTGGAGTCTTCATGGAATCGTGATACCGGCAGTATAGTCTGGTACCTATGTAATATGTACCTTGGAAGAGCCCAGGGAAAGAAATTAGGTGTACTTAGTAACCGTCACATTAAAAAAATTCCAATTTTAAAAAAATGTAGCTTGGCTGTGTTGTGTGGTATTTCGTATCCAGATGATATAAATCGAATGTGTTCAATAGATTTCTTCAAATTTTTGACATGTTTTTATGTTGTTGATACCTATACACAGGCCTTTTTTTGTATTTCTTTTCCAAGGGGGACGCTAAATTTAAATTGCAAGTCCCCCCCCCCCCATCACTGTATTTTGAGAAAAAAAATTGAAGTACATACCTAAATTATTTTTTTATTGTTAAACAAATATTTTTGGAAAGTAGGTACTTATCTATAAAAAAGTAACTTTCATTTTAATTTAAATACAAGCGAAGTACTATGGACTAAGGTATACAAACTTGAATGATAAATTTTAGATTTAGAGCAATTTCCAAATTTTTATCAAATTTTCATCGTAATTCTGATCTTGCTTTCGCACTATACTATTCTGATACCTACATAATTCAAAATTTTTTGAAAAAGTTACCAAAATTTATTTATTTTTTCATCTTTTTAGTTTTTATGGCAATTTTTCGATATTTTTGAACTTTTTTAGGGGGGACCCTGCCTATACTTAATTCAGTTTGCATTTTCTACGCCCCTTTACGCATTAAATCCATTCCTGGTAAAACGCTACTGGTTTGTGTGTACCTCTGAAGTCACTCTGTATACAACTCTGGACTGGAACAAAATCATACCACTAATCTACAGAATTTTTGGAGAGAAATGAATTTAAAGAGATCAGCTAAAAACAACCCTTGTGATAAAATGTATGATATGCATGGAACAGAGAGACAAGGGGATGAAATTGCTGACTCATTTGCAGAGTTCTTCCAATCAGTTTATCATCACCAGGGCTCGGATATTCTTTCCCTAAAAAAACCCAAAATATGCGCTTAAATATTCCCTAAAAAATGCCAGAATATGCTCTAAAAAGTAAAAATATTCCCTAACGATATGGGCATTGTTTTACAGGAAAAATGCAATTCCTATATGATTTTACTAATGTTGTTGTGTAATACCAAGAATTTCACTAGCAAAAATGAAAAAGATAACGTTTTAAAATCACAAAAAGGTGATTCTTATACCATCATTAATGGAATAAAAAACAAAAAAAAAAAATGAACAAAAAAATGAGTAGATATAAAAGAGCTGTTGCCAGTTTCACTTTTGCGGGGAAAAAATGAAAAATAACCAAATACTAATTTGATGCAAATTTTTTTAATTGAGCAAATTATTTCCTGAAAACCGCTAAAAACGCAAAATATTCCCTTAAAAATGCCAAAATATGCTTCAACGAATTAGGCTCATTTTACTTGAAATTTCATGAATCATGGAGATAATTGAAGAATTCCCTATCCTCTATGCATACAAAAAATATGCTCCAGCATAAAAATCCGAGCCCTGATCATCACCCTAATATGTAAAATATCTAACTCCATTTTTGTAAATTGTTCAGGAAATGCGAAAAACAGCTAATAAATCCCAAATTTAAGTTTTGTAAGTTAATTTGATGAAATTTTGAAATTCAGACAGATTTTGTGGCATTTTTAGAAAAACAAAACTTTCTAAAAAGCTGCTGGAGGCTCTAGAACTGCTCAATAAATGATTTGAAATTGTTACCAATCGATTTGACAAGTCGAAAATAGTAGTAAAATTGACAATTTTTTCGTACACGTGTTATACGAGTATCATTTATAACGAGAAGCTCTTTACATCTAGTTATTATAAAATACTCGTTATAAATGCAATACCTTTTAGTACGAGAGACCGGATACAACGAGCAAAATGTCTGGTCCCTTCAATCTCGTTGTAAGCGATTTCCACTGTAGTTGAAAATTTTTCACTTGACACCTTTTAAGCCACTTTGAGTGGAGTTAGATAGTTTTCTCAAATTCAAATGTGGATGGTACCCCAATGAATTCACCTGAAGTAATTTTCAACATCAGAAGTTCCATACGAAGTGTTCACCTTTCAAATGGGGTTCATAACTCATTTTCATGTAACATAAAAATGAAACAGTTTCACATAGCTAAATAAACAGTGCGTTATCCTTTGGTGGAGTTAGATAATTTTCCTGACTTCGAATGCGAATTGTACACCAATGAATTCGCCTAAAGTAGTTTTTAAGGTCGGCACCATTCAGATGGTGTTCATAACTCATTTTTGAGAAAAAAAAATGGAATCAGATACTTTACGTATTAGGGTGACGTTATGTTGTAAACGATGATCAAACCAATAGTGATAACTCAGTGGGTGTTTCATCCCTCTTAGGTGCATGTTCCACAATATCCATTGGACAGGTTAGTGAAAATGAGGTCAAGTTAGCGATCTCAAAGCTGAAAGCTAAGCGCACACTAGGGCTGGACAATGTACCCTCTTATATTTACAAGGGTGTGGGAGAATTCTTGTTTAAACCCCTTACCTTTATATTTAATCTTATAATTTACAAGAATATATTTCCAACTGGATGGAAATGATCTAAAGCCATCCCTGTTCCAAAAAAAAGCATACTACATACAAAAAGTCTCTAAGTACAGACCAATATCATTAATTCCAATCCCTGCAAAACTATTTGAAATGATAATATATGGTCAGCTATATCCTAAAATTAAAAATCTCATTTCTTCAAACCAGCATGGTTTTGTTGAGGGTAGGTCAGTCAACACAAATCTTATCAACTTTGTTGAGTTTTGTCTGAGCTCCCTTGATGGCGGTGGTCAAGTGGATGCAATATATACCGATTTAAAAAAAAAACATGTGATAGTGTTAACCATACGTAGAATTCTAATACAAAAACTTGGTAAACTTGGTTTCTCTCACAATTTGTGTAGTTTGTTCTGGTCTTATCTGAATGGAAGGGTGCTATATGTGTCTTATAAAAACAAAATATCCATGATGTACCCCTGCTCATCTAGTGTCCCTCAGGGTTCAAACTTGGGTCCCCTATTCTTTCTATTATTTGTAAATGACCTCCCATCTGTGCTGGAAAACTCAGAGATCCTGTTCATTGCTGATGATGGAAAAATATATAAGAAAATTCAAACTGTAAAGGATAGCCAAGAACTTCAGACAGATTTGGATAGGTTTGTTGTATGGAGTAATGAAATCAAACTTCCCCTGAATGTTTCCAAATCTGCAACAATTACATTTACTTGAAAATTTTTTTTTATAGGATGCGCAATGCGCATACACAGTCAATGAGGAAGAAGTTGTTTCTCGCTTAACAACAGTTAGGGACCTGGGTGTAATTCTTGATGTGGTGCTAACCTTCAAGTATCATGTTAATACTGCGTTAGTCAAGGCAAGAACCCTATGGGCAAAATAAGTTGGATATAAGGCCGTTATTTCAGAAGCGCCAACAAATTATGCCGCATCATGGACAAAAACGTCAACGCGGCAGTTCAATTGAAAAAGTGGGCTCATAATGTTGCGCTCCTACAACCATTTTTCAAAAAAACTGCCGTCTTTGCAATTATCCGTCGCAATGCTGAACATTAGTTGGCGTTTCTGATAAAGACGTCTATAGTGGCAAATTTCTTGGAAACTCTTCTACGGCCATGCGGCTGTTCAAGACTTATCAATATAACAATCTGCATGTATACCACGTGATTTCCAGGAATGAAGCTTGTCAGTAGTTATCTACTGATAGAGCACACTCTTAATGTGGATATTTGCGTCTGGTTTACATGATTAAGTTTTCGTCAACTGTTTTTTTTGATCAGTTCGTTTCCTTCCTTTGTTTCATGGTGATGTTTTTTTTACTACTAAACTGCTACGAGTAGATTTTTTATAATGTCTTATGTGTAGTGAAAAATAAATCGATTCACAATTTAAATTCAATTTTTATGAACACTTTTTTTGTTGATTGTCACATGTTGTGTTCAGAATCAGAGAGTTGTTTAGCGTAATCTTTTGGTGTTTTTAGTTCAAAAATTGCATAATTCGCAAATTCAAAGTGCAGAGTATAAGTACGGCTGTGTTGTGCTTGGGTTCTGAGATTCATTTGGCAATTTGGCGTAATGTATTGTTGTTCTTTTTAGTTCGGATGTAATGTGTTTCTGTGTAGTGCTTGTTTATTTAAGTGTTCTTCTACTGATTTTGGGTGATTTTGGGTGACCTGCATAGGTAAGTTGCTCAAATTACACACTGTGTGAAGTGTGCAGTTTGCTCTCATTACATTTTAGACAAAACTATTGCAGTTCACCCAAAATTTCCTATTGTTTGGTCTCACTTTTAACTCGTTATGTCCAGTGAAATTGAATTATTTGAGATGTGATGTGTGTTGTGTGATAAGAAAACTAGTGGTGAAGTTAATTTTCGCCTTCAACCAGTAAATTTCAAATACTGAGAAGATGAAAATCAAATTCACTGAGCTCTATCACTAAACTCATCACACTTCGAAAAATTCAAATTTCAACGGTCAAGCATATTGAAAGTGAACGACAGACTGCGCGTTTACAGCAAATGCCCGTAAATGGACGACTATCTGACAGTAGAAAACTGCGGACTGATGGCCGCAAAATTTTGATGCCAAAGCGGCCAGATTAGCGTCAAAGTTTTGCGGCTGTCAGTCCACAATTTTCTACTGCCAGATAGTCGACCGTTTACGGGCGTTTTAAAAAAACGAGCTACTAAATGCCCATAGGGAAGGATGGCTTATTTTGTGGTCAGAAATTCTGCCCACTTCAGGAGGATGAGTACGTTTACAATTTTATATTTCTCATACATAAGGTCAATCCTTGAGTTTGGAATACTACTCTGGTTTCCTCATACCAAAAAATTTATAAAAGAACTTGAAAAAATTCAAAACAGATTTCTAAAATACCTATTTATTTGAAGACTTTTGAATATTATCCTCATGAATTGACTCAAAAAGAACTTTTAGGCGGATTTGAAATCAGCTCATTAATAAAAAGAAGAGAAATAACCGCACTGATGTTCCTGTATGATGTTATCCATGGTAATATAAATTATGGTAACCTTTTGGGAAAAATTAATTTCTGGGCCCCAAAAATTCATTCTAGACAGAAAAAAACATTCTCCTTGAGCAATTACCATACATCTAGGATTAAGGACAAAGGTGTCTCCTATGAACAACGTCATGGGCATCTCAGATGCTTTTCTTTGTAGATGTGCAGATACTGACATTTTTAGTATGGCCAGGTCGGCTTTCAGGCGTGTGGTGAGGGGAGCATGGGAGTAGGGGCATGGGTGCATTGGGACTTACTTGTGAGCCATCTTGTTACAGTAGTGTTGCGATAAGTGAAACCTCGATATGTGAAAAAACTCAATAAGTGAAATAAAAACCTCCTTCCCTTCACCTTGGACCAATTTTACGTGTAAATCAACCTCAATAAGTGAAAAAGGGCTACCTCGTTTTTAACTGAAACTAGGATTTATCCCAAAATTTTCGTGTTTACCTCTACATGTGAAATGTTGTCTGCGTTTTACCTCTATAAGTGAAAATACCTCTTTAACTGAAAAGTACTGACTCGTTCAGCCTCTATAAGTGAAAGAGAGCCTCGATGTTTTGCTAAAGTCAAATTGTTTCCAATGGATTATGTGTCGAACAAGAAGGCATAGATGACCTGTGAGCTGTTTCAAGACTGACTGATCAAACTAAATTTGAAAATGATCAATGAAAATAGGAAAATTCTATTGTTCAATTCATGTTTTTCATTTTTTTTTATCTAAACTTCGATAAGTGAAAATTAACCAAAAAAAAACCTGTCTAACTGAAACCTTTGTATGTGAAAAACTCGATAAGTGAAATAAAAATTTGCTTCCCTTGAATTTTCACTTATCGCGACGCCACTGTATTACTTTTTTTTTGATTGGTTCTATTTTTTCTTTCTTATTTGTTTTGTGTTTTTTTTCTCTTTTGTTTTGCTGCTCTTTTGGAATCACCTCTTATTATTGTTTTACTTATCTTTTGTTTTCTGGTTATTTCTTGCTTTACCTCCATATTTTTTGTATTTTTATATTTTTTTTTCTTTTTCTTTTCAGCTTATAAAACGATATTTAGTTTTTTATCCTCCCTTAGTTATAATCAGTCTCTCCTGTAATTGGCTTCTGGCTGTTGAAGAGACCCAAATTGTAAAATAAATACTTAAATAAATAAAAATAACGTTTTCAAGAATATTATTAGTTTTTTTTCATTTCGATCTAAAAAAAAATGTAGGTCATTTTTCACACAATCTCCATCAGCTGATAAACGAACCACGTACGATAAAAATGTATGCTTTATTATACAGTGATAATACAAGGTCGAATGTATTTCGAATTTCTTAAAGATAATTTTTTGTAGTATTAATAATAAGATAAGATTGTAGCATCTTTCAGGTCCACACGATATTTTTAATCCATTCGAGGTAAAATGCAACTTTGGTATAGACTGCTGGTGTTTTCTTATCTCCACAAAATGACGATCCAAAAGATGTGATTCCTAATATATTCCACATGCATACTTGCTTATCCACCGGTTTTTGTAGTGGACCTCCGGAGTCACCCTGTGCATGAAATTTGATTAGTGAAAGTTGCTGAAATGTACCGCCCTAGTTAAGAGAATTTTTGAACTGGAATTTTACGGTTTGAACAAAACCAAGATTCGTGACCAAAATTTCAAATCTTGAAGTTCATTTTTGGATTTTTGAAAATTTAAAAAAACTCAAAAAAAAAACTGTATTGAGGGTAATTTATACTTCTTCGCCCTCATCGTGAAATATAGGTACTTGAGGTACTATTTCGAAGTTGAGGTGAAAAGTTACTTTTCTAGCAAGTGGAATTTTGTGAGGTCTTTAAATCGAGTCGCACTGTTGCGAAAATAGTCACGAAATTAATTTCAAAGAAAATAAATGATAATTTGAAATTTTTGGTCGACATCCTCCCCTTCTCAAATGGTCAAAGCTTCAAAATATTGAATATTTTTCAGAATTTTTAAATGAAATAACTAGGTATTGAAAAATCCTATGAAAATGTTTGTTATCGTTAAGGTTAGAAATAGCGTTGGTCGATGTTTATTGGACAACCTTTCAATCGTTTTAGGTTTGACCAATTTTTGAATTCCTAAAAGTCTCCAGCGAGTTTTCAAATTTCTCCAACAGACATATTTTCAAGTGGTGTAAAATTATCTAGAAATACTGGACTTTGAACATTTCTTCATTTTTCAAGATGGAAAATTTTTTTAAAGAAAAAAATTTCTTCTTCGAGCGAAATTTATGCTCGATGTTTTACTTACCGCGCATGTATCCGCGCCATGGACAAACTCTCCAGCACATATCATAGAATTAGGGTCGTAAGCAACTCGTTGATTTCTTGGACTATCATTTGGATACTTTTCAACGCATTTTTTATCATCCAGGAACGAAATGCTGGCTTTTAACAAATGATCGCTGCTTTTTCTGTCGACTGTGAAACGAAAAACAAAACATTGTACGAGTATCTGCGAATATAGTAAGGACCAAGAAGCTTACTTATACAAGTGGACATTCATTTACCTACACCTGTTCTTCCCCATCCAGTAATCTTTCCTGTAGTATTTACCGGAACAGAGGTGGATGTATATAGACAAGCTGGTCTCACATATGGACTCATTTCAACAGTGGTATTCAATTCGAAAAGAGCAATATCGTATAACATTGACTTTGATGTAAAATTTGGATGTTGGTGGACTTTTTTTATTTTATAAACAGCTGGCTTGGCGTCGTCTGTTTTCGAATTTCTGTCCAGATCTCCTAATAAAATCCATTGTGCTTGTCCACTGAAAATTTAAAAAAAAAATACTTTTAGAAATTTTTTATATTACCAAGTGTGGGAGTAAATGCTTCGTTGAATTCAAATACATATAGCTGAACCAACAGTGAAGGAATATTTTGGCCGCATTGTGCTGAACTCAGAACGAATTTTTCACTTATCAATGAGCCGCCACAATTCCATGAAACGTTTTCGAAACTGCTTCCAGAACCGATCAGAGCCTGTGCTTATCAAAAATAGGTACTGGATTAATTTGAATTCAAATCAATGTTATTGAAGCTAAAATTGATGTAAAGTTGTGAAATTTTGATTTAAGGTACCATGTGTGGGTATTCTTTAGGTTTCGCTTGTATTCCTCCGACGATTAGAGGTTCTACATTCGCGCAGTCTATTGTGTTGAATGATTGTGCTGGATTTCCAGCCATTGGCGGTTGCAATTTTTTGACGTATCGATAATTAGCGTATTCTTCACATTCTGTAAATGATATTGCTAGTGTAATAAAATTTTTTTCAACTTTATTTACTTGGAATTTTATTTCTAAAATTGATTATTTGTATTTACTTACTTTGCAGGGCTACAGATACAGCATCTTTGGAGCTGCTCGGCGCTGTTGGATTGTTTGCAGAGTTCTATAGTTCGAATAAATGCTCAGGTTAGTTGAAATTTATAATTATTTCACGAAATTTTCTTGAAAAACAAGTGTACTTGCCTGATTAATTTTTGTTTTGATGTCTCCGCTGGTATTTGTGGTTGGCTGATTTAAGGTTTTACTCAGTTCTCCTTCTGCTTTACTCGAGACTGTATCGAGAAAATAATATGATTAATTCGTGAGTAATTGAGTATACATTCCATTGTTGGAACCAATTTTTAAAAATTTGAAGGAAGTTTTGAAATATTTAGAAATTCCCCCCCCCCCCAAAAAAAAATAAAAATGAATAAAAAAATTGGTTATTTTATTTTAAGGTGGTTGCATTTTTCATGAGGAAAAAATCGAAGTTTTGTTTGTTTTTATTGTTAGCTTGATCCTTTTTTTTGCCAACGCTTCCTGCATCCAAGATGCAAACAATTAAGGATACCCCCAAATTAAAAATTAATAATTGAGTTAACTCACCTACGATGCTCAATACGAATATGTGAATACACGTCCAGATAACAGATTTCATTTGGATCATGATTTCAACGCAATTAACACAGCTATCAAATTTAAATATCTCAGCTTTGGCAAATTATTTCGAAAATATAAATAAAAATCGGACAACAGTTTTTAAAATTCACGATGCGAAGTGTTCTAGTAAAACTTATCTACGAGTATTTAAAAATATTTGTAAAAACAAGAAAATATCAACTGAAATTATTTCGGTACATTTGTTTGCATGAAGGAATATCGAATAAACTGAATTCCTTTGCACGAAAGACTAGATGTTTACATGTTTAAAAACGCGTCTTTTTTCTAACCATGACCATCAATTTTATTTTGAATAACTTGTTTTTTCAAGATCATATCGGTAAACTGCCTTAAATTAATTAAATGCAGCGAGCATATTCGATCAACTCTTTACGAAAATAAGACGTTATTTTTCTAGGGGGTTTTTCCATACCTAATTAACCGAAATTTGAACGACGAGTCTTGGACTTTTGTATTATTTTGTTAAACTCCGCGATAACCGTCTAAAATGAACCGAAGGAGTATTGGGATGGGTTTTAGGAAGAAAGGAGGCTTTGAAAAAAGAAAATTGTTAGCTGTGTACATCGTGATTTGAAAATTTATAAAAATGGTAGCTTTTCACAATTTTTTGATGTCGCAGTCAGAACCGTTGAAGGGGGGGGGGCAGGAGACAGCCTGCTCTGAGCTCGCGCTTTTTGGAGATCCCGGAAAAAGAAGGGTCTGTTATGAAAGAAACCCTTACTTTTTTACTTCTCAAAACCAAATTGTTGAAAGTTTTTGCTCTTGCTTCGCTCGGGCTTGTTTTCTTTTCTTTTTCAAAAATTAAATTTCTAGAAAAAATATTCTTCAACTTTTAATGTTATAAAGTGAAAAAATGAACGTCTCGCATAAAAGTAATGTTTTCATGCCTCTCAAGTCTCAAAACACAATTTCAAGATCTTTCACCCTCATTTGGACTTATTCCCTTTTCATTTTCAGGATTAACATCTTTAAAAAAAATCTTTCAAATTCTAAAATGTATTCTGAAAATCAAAAGAAAAACTTCTGAAGTATTTTCACATTAAAAAACATCGTTTTACTGCGTTAGGTATCAGTAAATAAAACCTTAACCACAAAAATCTTCAAGTATAAAAATTTTAAATGGAATTTCACAATGGAGATCAACATTATGTACATACATATACGAGTGGTAAATTTCCCACAAAACTGCATACATAGTTTGATCAAGTACTCCGTGCATGAATTTTGTCGAGCATTTTGAAAAATATTTCTTCAGGAATGCCTCTAGGTAATTGCTGAATGTGATCTACAATCGATTTATGAACTTGTTCTTCATAGGTAGCAAAAATAGATGGAAGGCCGATTTCTTGATAGATATTTTTCACAGTTTTCATGTTTTCTGGATCTGTGCTTTGGTAACATTTCTACAAAAATAAGCCAAGTACAATTTGCAATAAACACAGTACACAAAACAAAAATCATGTGACGTTCATACCTCCAACGTTTGCTTTTGTTGAATAGTTGCTCTTCGTAAAGCTACTACTATTAGCCAAGAGCATTTACCATCTTTGATGTCATTAAAACCAAGTTTACCTATTTCATCTGCATCTCCAAAACAGTCCAAATAATCGTCCTGAAACCGTTTTGTTATCGATTCACAGATTTAACTATTTGGTGGTTCTCTAGGTTCCAATGTTGGGGAAACATAAATTGCTTTTTTATATGGTTATTTACAATTTTTCTTTCTTAATGATTTTTTGAAAATATTTTCAAAAAGAGGGTTTGATTAAAGTTTTTTACTCGTGTTGTTGAATTATTTTTGAAAAAAAAAAAAAAGTTCAATTTAGGTATATTCATTTGTTTTGTTGGAAATTGAGGATTTGAGATTTTTCCAACATGTCATTTTCCAAAATGATTTTTCTTTGAAAGCTCAATTTTTTTGTGATTCGGTCAATTAGTCAGGGTACCCCATTATACTCTTTAAAGCAATTTGTTCCCCCAACATAGGAACCTAGAAGACCTCTAAAGGGTCAAGCTGATAATTAACATGCAAAAAAGGAATGGATTGAATATGTAATGGGCAGGGATATGGCCACACTGCTGGTTTAACTCCCCTTTTCCCCTCGGCCTATGTATTATGCACGTAGTGTATAATGCATCGTAACATTATCTTTCCTTCAAGTACCGTGGTTAAGCCTACATGGCTCAGTTAAACGTAGTGATATTCGGCAAATGTGGTAATTTCGGCTAAAACATGCTAATTATTTCCGATTAAAAGAGTTTTTACATTCGTTTAATGTGTTTCATTCGTTTAATTCGCGATCTTTCGTCGTATTACTAATTTGATTGGTAGTGTATTCAACACGTGTGATTATCTATTATCCTAACTTTCTCATTTGGCGCTCGAACAAAATAATTTGACCAATTTGATGTACATTTGTGAGTATGAACCAGATCTGTGAGTGTAAATATGGTATGGTGTGAGCACATTAGTGCATTTGTATTATTAAAAAACGTATGTTATATGTAATGTTAAATATGTATAGAAAAATTGCAGCTGTATAGCAGTGATAAGTTCAAGTTTTTCTTACGCCTATCATAGGTATTGGAGTCTGCTACTCATTACCTTATTAGTCAAAATTTTTGGTCAACCGTGTGTATATATATATTCGAATATCGTAAAATCAATTTTTGGCCTATAAGATCTAACATCTTCCGCGAAAATTTAACTTTGATAGGTCAATTTTGAGATACCTACTTGTAGAAAAAATCATCTTGCAGGTTTTTGCTAAACGTGGTTGTTTTATTGTTCACAAGCATCACCTAGTATCTCGTTGGTATTTCCAAACGCATCCAACGTAGCCTCTTATCTCTTATCAGCTCTGTGTAAAAATATTCACGTAGATGTGCTTCTCTCTATAATGCATAAAATAACCTTGATATTTCTCTCTCTCTACAGCCGGCACTGTTTGATTGAAACTTGAAGTTTCATGGCAAAGTTTTGCACAGTGTTGATTCTCTGGCTAATTACTTACGAATCTGAATAAAAATTCTAACTAAATTCATCCATGCACCCATTGTGCTTTGAAATTCGCGATTGTGTTTGAAAATTAAATAGGAATTTATTCTGAAAATTTTTCTCAACAAGTAGGTCGCGAATTGTGTTTAAAATTCTTCTCTCTGATGTAAACTGTGTGATACAAATTTGAAGTTGTGTTTGAAAATTTCACAGGGAATTTTTTTCCAGAACCTTTCTTTTTTGTACTGAAAATTGTCACGAATTTGTCTGTTTCTTGGAGTTAAAATTTGATCTCGGATTTTTCCTCTGAAATTCTCAATTTATTGGAAATTTGTCATCGGAAGTTTCTTGTTGAATTGTTTACTGAATTTTTTCAAAAATTGAGCAGATTTTTCACCAAAATTTTTCTATTTCACTGATAGTGTAAAAAATATTCGCGATTGCACTTGGAATTGCCCCCAGGAATTTTTTCTAGACTTTTTTTCCTCAAAAAAGATCGCGAATTCTTTTCAAATTTTAGTTGTTCTTCACAGAAAATTTGCAAATCTAGTCAAATTGTCATCTGACATATATCTTTGAATTTATTTATTGATTTATTTGCGAATTTATCTGAAATTTTTTTTTTTACAAAATTCTTTCTTATATGTTGAACTTTTTATAACGAATTTGATCGATTTTTTTTCGGTATTGAAATTTGAAAATTTTTTTTTCTCCATCAAATTTGTGCATTTTTTTTCTCTCAAAAAAATTTTTTTTCCACTTGCCATTCTGATTTCAATTTTGAAAATTTTATTCAAGTTTCTTGTAAGTGTTCATAGCTAGTGGAGAGAGAAAGAACTGATATAGGTCCATGCAGCATAGGTTGCATTCAGCAAAAATATAGGGGTTTTTAGGTAGAAAAGTGCCACTTTAAAAACCTAGCTTGAAATTTTTTTGTCAACCTATTCTCACCGATTTTGTCTCACATGTTAATTCATGATGTCGGAGGTACAAAATAATCCCTCCCTCCCCCCCGAAGATGGATTCTCGCGGGTATTATTCAACAAATACCTTGATATTTCACAACAGTGGTATAACTATGTCGCGAAATGTTTCCAAGCATGCAACTCTAAAATGGATGATTACACTGATATGGAAAAAATTGAATTTGGCCATCATCTAATTGGAACAGTTGCTGGTACTGAAGACATCTTATACAATGTACGTAAAAAATTGCGAAATAGCCTTCAGACCAGATATGGTGAATCGCCTATTGATAAATTGAAGCTTCTTCCAATACATTCATCCGATATGATCGCTAGTGGTGTAGTTTTCAACGACAAAGGTTTTTATCACCCCCACCACTTTGTAAAGCTTTTTGAAAGTTATTTGGGATCAATTCGAATGTTAGAGTCTCAAAAATGCTTTTTATTTCGCAATTGTATTCGAGTATCTGGTTCAGACCATTGGATTAAATTAGTAGCAAACGTAACGGATTACAAACAGTTGAAAATCGAATTCTTCGAGGAGTATTGGTCGTTTGTAGAACAAAAGGCAGCCTTAGATTTTTTCAAATTTGATCTTGAACATTCTACTTCTGTGAGAGACATGTCTATGGTTTTCATGAAGTGGATTGATACGTTATCAACAATGGAAATTGTTACTGAAAGCCAAATTATTACAACTATTGTCTCCAAAATCCCAGAGAATGTTCTGCCTCTAGGAATGACGATCAAAGCATCAACTTTGGAAGAATTATGTTTCGAAATCCAGAAAATGGCAAAAAATTGTAGGGATCCTGAGGTCGCTCGTGTCATCATTGAAGATTCTGAACCAAAATCATTCGACAACCGCGAGCTCAATCGAATTAATCGCGTTCAAATCAACCGCGATATTAACCGAATTAATCGCATTCAAGACAACCGCGATATTGACCGAATTAATCGCGTTCAAAATATCTCCAGCTCCCATTCTGATAAAAAACGAATCGATTACTGGCTACCAATTGCACAGGTAAACAATGATAAGCAGGATTCCTCGAAGTCTCAGTCTCTCTCTGCTTCCAACTTGAAAGCATTTGCTGATTATGAATTCATAGGCGATGGTATTGCTCATTTTGTCAAACGATGTGAGGGAGGTCATCATGTAAAATTACCTGATTACTTGCGTGATCAGATTAGTTTACCTACTTTGTATAAAAAAATTGAAAAGGTCATTTTTTCGAAAACAAAATTTGTAGTAGGTTTAGGACAACTCGAATTGAATCATTCTAAAAAGCCTAATAGGGTGATTGAGGAAGATTTAGTGAATGTGATTAAACTTTTATGCAAAAAAGGGGCAACTGAAATTGAAGAGCTCTATTCCAAAGTGGGTTAAGTCAAATTTTAAAAAAATTGAGTTAGCACCGCCATCTAATAGTTCAGAGAGGTATGTACTTACAAAACATAGGTATCAGAACTTTCATACCTAACTCATATCAGTGTTGCCAGCACTTTAAAAATTCACATTTTTCCAAAGTGGGTTAAGTCAAATTACTTTTGGTTTCCAAAATGGGTTAAGTCAACACTGCGTGAGAATCAGACAATTCGGATTCAACCCTCATTGATGTGCAATACGTCGGAAGAGCTCTATTCCAAAGTGGGTTAAGTCAAATTTTAAAAAAATTGAGTTAGCACCGCCATCTAATAGTTCAGAGAGGTACTTACAAAACATAGGTATCAGAACTTTCATACCTAACTCATATCAGTGTTGCCAGCACTTTAAAAATTCACATTTTTCCAAAGTGGGTTAAGTCAAATTACTTTTGGTTTCCAAAATGGGTTAAGTCAACACTGCGTGAGAATCAGACAATTCGGATTCAACCCTCATTGATGTGCAATACGTCGAATAATACATTTTCGAGGTCGTAGAATTCGAATCTGCACTTATTTTTTTTGTAGGGGTGGGGGGGTGAGGCGTGGGGAGCGGGGAAATTTGAAATGTTGCTTATATTATCGTGTAATATATCGATTAATATGTTTTCGAGGTCGTAGAGTTCGAATATGGAGTTATTTTTTTGGTAGGGGTGGGGGGTGAGGCGCGGGGAGGAAGGAATTTCAAATTTTGCTTATATTATTGTGTAATATGTCGATTGATATGTTTTCGAGGTCGTAGAATTCGAATCTGCACTTACTTTTTTTGTAGGGGTAGGGGGTGAGGCGTGGGGAGCAAGAAAATTTCAAATTTTGCTTATATTATTGTGTAATATATCGATTAATATGTTTTCGAGGTCGTAGCGTTCGAATATGGAGTTATTTTTTGGTAGGGATTAAAAGTGAGGCGTGGAGAGGTGAAAAATTCCAAATTTTGCTCATTGTAAGCAATGGGGCAATTTCGGGCAAAAAATCGCTAAAACATAATATACACTACTCCTAAATACACATCACTATGCAGAAGAGAACACACGATATTGCGCGATTATATGAGTTTTGTTCCAAAATGTGTTCTGATTTTGTGTAAAAAACTACAAACTTTAAAAATCAGTGGTATAAGAAAACATCAAAAAGTAAATTTGGAATTTTTCACTCCCCCACGCCTCACCCCCCCACCCCTACAAACAAAATAAGTGCAGATTCAAGTTCTACGACTTCGAAAACATATCAATCGACATATTACACAATAATATAAGCAAAATTGAAATTCCTCCCTCCCCGCGCCTCACCCCCCACCCTTACCAAAAAAATAACTCCATATTCGAACTCTACGACCTCGAAAACATATTAATCGATATATTACATGATAATATGAGCAACATTTCAAATTTTCCCGCTCCCCACGCCTCACCCCCACCCCTACAAAAAAAATAAGTGCAGATTCGAATTCTACGACCTCGAAAATGTATTATTCGACGTATTGCACATCAATGAGGGTTGAAACCGAATTATCGCCGTTTTTGGGGGTCTGTGGCCCACTGTGCGGCGATTCTCATTTCCAAAGTGGGTTGAGTCATTGATGTTTCAACTTCATATTTGACAGTCCAAAGTTGTGAAAAGAAGACTTGACCAATTTCAGAAGAAAAAAACACGAAATGTGCAGTTTGTAGGGTTCAAAACGGCGGATTTCATTCTTACGGCGATTCTTATTTCCAAAGTGGGTTAAGTCATTGTCATTGATGTTTCAACTTCATATTGGACAGTCCAAAGTTGGGAAAGGAAGACTTAACCAATTTCAGAAGAAAAAAACACGAAATGTGCAGTTTGTACGGTTCAAAACGGCAGATTCCATTCTTACGGCGATTCTTATTTCCAAAGTGGGTTAAGTCATTGATTTTTCAACTTCAGTGGTGCAAAATGGTCGAAAAAATAACTTTTTCTACGATCGATTTTTTTTGTCCAAAGAGAGGAAGGATGTATCAACCTTCTACAATTGGTGCCACTTCAGGAACAGAACAAATTCTACATCAAAAATTTCAAATGCGTTTTATGAAAAATGAAAAAATTTGACTTAACCCACTTTGGAATAGAGCTCTTCAATTATTGTTCTGTTTCCAATTGTTAAACCTAGAGCTGTGGGTGAACAACCAGTAAGTCTTAGCAGGTATATGAGATATAGACGAATGTTCATCAATTTGACTATCAATAAAAAGGTTGTAGTTTGGAATTCTCCTGCCTTCTTATTTTGTGAAACTGAAAAAGTCGTTGATCTGTTTGGCAACAAATACGAAAGACCAAAGGTAGGTGATGATCGAAACATCATTCCTCTTAAGGAGAAATTTCATTATTCAATTTATTGTAATAAATTTTTTCCTGGTTTAAAAACTTATCACGAGGTCGTTGATACTTTGAGCTCTGACTTGAAAGCTTTCGTTGAATTTATTGCATTGCAATCTGCTAGATCAGCCAACTTATTAAAAAATCAGACTAATAGTAAAGATAAAAAATCAGAGAGACTTTTTTCTTGGAGGACTAACTCAAATCCTTCCAAACCTAGTGATCCTAATCCTAGTCTCAACACAGAAACAAAGTCTGAATCTGTCGAAAATACTTTGAAAAAAGAGCCAATTCAGGATGATACAGTTAAATTTAGAGTAGCCAAGCGAGGTGAGCTGGGAACACACCAAACGAAATTGACTGACAATAGAGAAAAGTCTATTAATCATCTTGATCTCGAAATTTCTGCAGCTCAGACTACCAATAAAGTTGAAAACTCAAAAACAACTGTGAAAATTGAATCTCAACAGTCTCAGGAGCAACAGGGGCAAAATATTGCACGTACCAACTTGCCTCAATCAGATAATGAACCTTTTTCTAAAAAGAAAAGAAAAAGGTTGAAATATCAACCAATCAGCTCTGCTGATATTGATTCTTCTGATGCTGATTCTGAGTCTGAGTGGTCTAATCAAGAGTTGATTAAAAATCCTTCGCTAGAATCTTCATTTGGGAATCATATTTCTAGTTACGATTCCGATTCTGATACACGATTGTTCGACGAAGCTTTGAATGACTTTTCACTTGGTAATCAATCCAATGATGAGTCAGATGAATATCAAACCTCTGATGAAACACTAAAAAATAGGGAAAATTCGAATCTTGACCATTTAAAGGAGGAAAAGAGGCACAGAGTAAATCCTATTTTTGGTAATTATGAGCCTGTTCGTCCTCCTGATCATACTTCATCAGACAAACACGTTTCTGATGAATCTGATGACAATATCCCATCAGACTACGATTCCGACATTTATGATGCTGTCTACAATTACAGACAATGCATCAGTGATGATTCAGAAAACGACAACTCATTCCAGAAGTTCTGTTCTTCTGACCAGCAATCTGAAGTTGGATTTTATTAGTTTCAAATCTTTGTTCTGATGGACAAATACTTTCATTTGTTTCGATTTGTGCAGAATTCTCCATCAAGTATTGGTTCACTTACACAACGCACTATTCAGATAAATAGGTTCGAGTTGCTCATATTTGAGCTGATGATCGTCATTTTGCATTTGTTTGGTTGTTTGGTCAGTTTGTTTCTGTTGGAATTCTTGAGAGTGTCATGGGGCATTTGGAAAAAGTCAAGCTAAATTACCTCACATCTAAGTACAAATTGTAGTTGGTCTATATTCAGAGTGCTTCAGACATTGTGAATGAAATCTTTGTAATGTTCTCATGCATCCATCGTCAGTTTGGAACTTTCATTTTCTTCTTTGCCTACATCATCTAGTCGACGACGTGACGCATTGGACGAAGGGGCGACACAACAAGGTGGAGCTTCCTCCCTCGGGATCATTCGGGCAGATGATGAAGAAGCGGAAGATTTTTGAACCAATTCAATTCTTACTGACTTGGAACCATCATATTTCATTCACGAGGGGCATCTAGATGCCATTCTAGTTCAGTCTGCCAAGCTAGGGCACTTATGCCCAATTTGAGACTCAAAGTCGAATACTCGAGTTTTGTCTCTGTCATTTTTCGATTTCATTGTTTGATTGTTTTATATCATGTATCTAATATTCCTTCATTCACAGCAAATATCACTAGCTTGACTCACAATCATCATCAAAATATTTTTTTTTTACGAATCATAAAAAAGAAGAAATAAATCAAAAATAAAATGATTCGAAAATACCAAAATTTCTCTCATCGTCTTATCTACAAATTTCAAAAATCGTAAAAAAGGCAGACATTCTGAAGAATGTTTCAAAAATAGCCAAACAGGGCGATGAAAAAATATTTCGAAAAAATTTATCATCAAAAAGTGAGTTCAAGCACAAAAGTGAAATCATGTCAAATTTCGTTGACTTTTTATTTTAAAAAAATAATCGTAACAATAAAGCAAAGAATTCAAGATCAAAAACTTTGCTACTTTTTCATTCGAAAAAACTGCTGTAGAATAGGGAAAAGTTAGGTAAAAGATCAAAGTGAACCCAAAATTGAAAAATCGATTGCAAATCACTCAAACAAGCTGACGTAGGGACTAGAAAATTGATTATTCGATTATTATTGATTTATTTATTTATCATCATTTACCCAGGATAGTGTTTTTTTTTTTCATTCATCAAGAATTATTCGATAAAACGATCGATTATTTATCTATCACCATGTGAGAATTATTAACTTATGTGCTATATCGGTCTTTATTATGCATTCATTTACTTGTGTCCATATTTTTTCTTACATTTTTTTTGTCGTAATAATCGTTGCTAGGTCGAATTTTTATCATCATTTTCATTTTTATTGACAAATGTCAAGTAATTAATTTATTCATTTAATCATCATCATCTTTTTGTCTCATATACATGATCGTCAGCATTAGATAGGTATTCTTACGATAAAAGAGGCTTAAAAATCTGCCAAAGATAGGGAACAGTGTTCACTATAAATTGCTGTCTAATAGAACTTTGATTATTCGAGGGATCTTTTTTCTAAAATCAGTAACAAAATGAAGAAAATTTTGATCAAATTCTTCAATTTGGCACTTAACTAATCAGCCTAAAAAACAACAACAAATCATACCATAGGTGTCAATCTCATTCCATATTACTATGTGTGTGTATTTTATTTTTTGCATCCATCATGCATAATGAATAATCATCATTTTTAAATCATGCCATGTGCCCATAAGGCAATTGTAAAATTTTTTTCTCGAACAACGAAAACGTAAAAAGTCGACGTAGTCCAAAAATGATGATTAAGCGGCGATTCGACGACGATAAATGGTTATTATGACGACGATAAATGGGTCACGACGACGATAAATGGTTACTACGACGGCGATAAATGGTTTGCGACGACAGTAAATGGTTGAATCAACGGTGACAAAATTTCGACAAATATTGTAAAAAAACAAAAAATTCGGATTTGACTTGTATATTTTGTAAAATTCTTATTATTGTGAAATGCTTTTCTACAACCTTATGTAAAGTAAAGACATAAGGAAAGATTATGTAGCTTTTTCTATTTGTATGATGTTCCCATTTATATTTATATGTATTCTTTTTCTATGTGAATTTTTTGATGATTGTTAATCTTTCTATATAATGCATAACTTGTATTGTTATTATCTTATAATTATGTGAATTTGTAAATGTCAAAAAACTTTACGCCAAAAAATTAGTACATTTGCCAATGAATCTAAGTTTAAAGTGCCCTAAAAGAATGAGTGATAGTCTCGTGACTTTTTGACTGTTTATAAAATTTCCTCAAAAGACCAAAATTTCAACCTTGGGAGATTTTGTAGGGCTTGAAAAATTTTGATGTCATGTTGTTTTTCTCGGTTTGTGGTCAACTTCTGATGAGATATTATTCGGTGGTTGGTGATTGTTCAATTTTCAAATTGTTCAAACACTAGCTTACTGGGTGAGTTGTCTTATTATTCAGAGTTTCCGCAGATGGTGAAAAATCAAACGAAGTGGGGCAAAAATTGATAAAATTTCCGAAAACTAGGTAATCGTCCATAAATTGTATCTCTGAAAATGAAAGAGCCTTAGAACTAAAGCCCAAGAACAGAGGGGCAGGTGGTTAGGGCAGTGTGTCCATGTGTTTGTCCGGTCATGTGTCTTTTCTGTACTTGTCTCCAGTTCTCTTCGGAGTTCTGGGGATAAGGACAGAGGGGCATATGTAATGGGCAGGGATATGGCCACACTGCTGGTTTAACTCCCCTTTTCCCCTCGGCCTATGTATTATGCACGTAGTGTATAATGCATCGTAACATTATCTTTCCTTCAAGTACTGTGGTTAAGCCTACATGGCTCAGTTAAACGTAGTGATATTCGGCAAATGTGGTAATTTCGGCTAAAACATGCTAATTATTTCCGATTAAAAGAGTTTTTACATTCGTTTAATGTGTTTCATTCGTTTAATTCGCGATCTTTCGTCGTATTACTAATTTGATTGGTAGTGTATTCAACACGTGTGATTATCTATTATCCTACCTTTCTCAAATATATTAGGTAGGTAGCAAATAGACCCGAGTGAAGCGAGGGCAAAAGTTTGTATGTACATAAAACTACATGCTTTTGATTTCGACCAAAAAAGTGAGAAAGTGAAGAGATTTTGAGATTTGAGTGGCTTTAATCTTTTAAAAAACTGATAATAATATCGGACCATTTTTTATACCAAAGTTTTAAAATTAGCAGTTGTGATTTTTATTTTTTCCTCACTTTTTTGTTTTTTTGTTTTTTTATAAGTAGGTACTTTTTTCGTAATTTTAATTTTAAAAAAAAAAATGGGAAAACCAAGGGAAATAATGAATCATGATTTTTTTGTCGGAAAAAGTGGAGAATCTCGCGCTTCTAAAATCAAAGATAAAGGGAAAAATACAATTTTGATATCCCATCACTGAGTGAATATACTTCATTCAACAAAGTTGAAAAATTTCATTTTTTTCCCATCTCCCTCCCTGAAAAATTATATTTTTTCTCATCTCCCTCCCTAAAGATTGAGCATTCCCGTATGGAAAAATACTATAGTTAACCATAGTATTTTTCTGTACGGGTTAAGTTTGGAATAAAAATAAAATTACAGTTTTCTGACCCAAAAAATCCAAGGAATTAGCTGATAATGCGAATTTCCAAGCTCTATCCTTTTTTTGTGAGGATTGTGTGTGCCTTTAATTTTCAAGTGAAACTGTTGCCCATTTATTACACTTTTTTGGGACTAAAATTTGAAGATTTGTTTTTGACTCAAAACCCCTGAAAATTTGACTGTTATGTACCCCAAATCGCTTTTTCTCTTAGTGTGGATATATGTGCTTAGGTATGCAATTAAGTAAATATCTTTTTTTTTAGTGTGAAGCACTTTCAGTTTCAGAAACCCATGAATAGCAGCATGTTTTTCTTTTTGCTGGAAATGTTTCACAAATGACCAATTTCTTTTTTTAAAGAGTATTTCACTGTCATAAACATATCACATACTGTTCAAACACATCTCAAAAAATTTGAAAAATTATTGGCTACAGATACATATGTTTGGGTGGATAAATTTCTCAAAATTGATCAAAAAAAATTACCTCCCTGAACGAGGATCTATTGCCATACCCAATTGACAACGAAAAATGCGATCCGCTAGCGAAAATGCTGGCGCATAGCTAGAAACTCCTAAAAAGTCGCTGGCGAATTCGCTTTTCGCCATTAAAAACGCTATCTGGAGTTCTTTTCACATGGCGGAAATGACAGCTGATAGCGAAACCGCTATCGACAGTTTTTATCACAGAGCATTTTTGTGGGTGAAAAGCAAAACCGCTGGCATTTTTGAGAGCGAAAAGCGAAAACACTATTTCAGGTATTAATTTACTTCAGCATTTCGCTTTTTCGCTGGCATTTTTGTGATGCATGTTACCATTTGGAATAGTTTAGCTACAAAAACATCTTTTAACGTTTTGCTGTTGAATTTTTCACAAAAAGGAACTTGAATTAAATAATTAATTCTAAAGTGGATTTCAATTTAGAAGGTTGAAAAACATTTATTTTTATGCTTCATTCGACAAAGTTGAAAAATTTCATTTTTTTTTCATCTCCCTCCCTGAAAAATTTCATTTTTTCTCCATCTCCCTCCCTGAAGATTGAGTCTTTAGTATGGGATTAGTGTTGTATCCGATTATAATTGATTATGAAAATAATCGATTAATCAAAGTGAAATGTAATGTAAATGCTAGGTATTATTTTTTTTCTGATAATCGAGGATGAATTAATCGATTATTTTGACAAAAAATCACACATCCAATAATCGCATGTTCAGTTTTTTTGGCAAAATTTTCAATAATTTGAAAAGTTTTCTGCAAAGAGTTGGATTTTTAGGCATGAAAAATCAAAATGAGAGGTACTTTTTGAAAAATATTTTGTTATTTTATGAAAATGAAAGTAAAATCAAAAATTTTGTGGAAAAATGGGTCCAAAATACGAAAAAACATTGTATTTTTGCATGATTTATTCCAAATTCGATTATAATCAATTGTCTTTGAACGATTAATTCAGACAGCAATTATTTTTTGTCGATTAATTTTTTTGCGATTATTTTAAATAATCACATTTGATACAACACTATTCGGGATAAAAATAAAATACAGTTTTCTGACTCAAAAAATCCAAGGAATTAGCTGATAATGCGAATTTCAAAGCTCTATCCTTTTTTTTGTGAGGATTGTGTGTGCCTTTAATTTTCAAGTGAAACTGTTACCCATTTATTACATTTTTTTGGGACTAAAATTTGAAGATTGTTTTTGACTCAAAAACCCACCCCGAATTGCTTGTCTTTTCCTCTTAATAATTGTGTGGATATATGTGCTTAGGTATGCAATTAAGTACATATCTTTTTTTTAGTGTGAAGCACTTTCAGTTTCAGAAACCCATGAATAGCAGCATGTTTTTCTTTTTGCTGGAAATGTTTCACAAATGACCAATTTCTTTTTTTAAAGAGTATTTCACTGTCATAAACATATCACATATTGTTCAAACACATCTCAAAAAATTTGAAAAATTATTGGCTACAGATACATATGTTTGGGTGGATAAATTTCTCAAAATTGATCAAAAAAAATTACCTCCCTGAACGAGGATCTATTGCCATATATGCTCGATTTAATAACAATTTCTAAACCTGCACCAGTGGTGTACTCCTGTAAATGAAGTTGACAAACATCCCTTACATCAGTACCAGATACTCGGGGTAGGAGGAGATCAGCAAGAACCAAAGACATCCCAGAGAAAGTAGAGAAGAAAACAGGTTCCATCACTCATACACTCTTCAGTTGGAGTGTAAGGGGGAGATAATTACTTTTCTGTGCAACTACAACATATGTACCACCTAGGCGCCTACCCTACACATTCATATTTCTGTTAATTGTAGTTGTAGTTTTGTCATAAAAGGAATCTTTTTCTTTTGTTTGGTCACTTGTTCCAGCTACACATTACCCCCTACAGCGAATAGCATACCTTGTAGATCGGATTCGCTATTTGCCAGCAAAAACGCTATAGCGATGAAGTGGTCCTAAAAAGTTGCTAGCGAAAACGCCCTCATATTTTGTCACTAGGGCTGAGCAAAGCGGGGGTCATGCGAAAAGCCCGAGTGAAGCGAGGGCGTGAGCCGAGGGTTGGAGCCGCAAAGCGGCTCAGGGGGCATAGCCCCCTAGTTCAAACTGTGGGGGTCAATTTTAGGTCCTAAAAAAACCCTATTCTCTATGTTTGAGTTGATATGATCAATTAAAGCAGGTTCCAGATCTTAAAATTTAAAAATCTTTAGCGTGCTGAAACTTATAAATAAATAAATAAATAAATAAATTTATTGTATATGTTGTGTACCAAGTCCGAAATTGTACAATTCGGGGTTGGTACAGCCAATTTTGTACCATCTTTGAAGTGTCCGGACCAAGCGTGAGTATTACTTTTTCATCGGACTTGGTTTGTACCATGCCCGGAGGGTCCGGACAAAGTGTTCGACTTGGTACAATTTGTGTTGTGCAAAGTCCGAAATATAGTTTAATAATAAATGAATTCGAATTTTACATCCCTTTATTCCATAAATGTTGAACCAAATAAAAGGAAATTCAAAGATGACTCTAAAATACACCACCAGCAACATTTTCAGGTGCTGAAGTTTATTTGTTGATTCTTGGGAAATCTTTAAAGATTCAAATATTGCTGACTTATGCTTACTTCTCAAGAAAAAAAAAATGAAAAGATCAAATTGAGGTATTGCATAACTAAAATGCTGAAACTAGGTTTTTACTAAGTATCTATTTTCAACTTCTCGAGTCGTTTGGTGGTGGTTTTGAACAGGGCTGTTGTTACGCACAGGCAACACAGCTGCCTAGGGCAGCAAATTTTGAAGCGTTTTCATCTCGATTTTTGCGATTTTTTTTACACCTAATACTTGTAAATTGTGCATAACTTAAGTATTTAGAGTAAAATTAAAATTTAGCATAAACCCGGATTAGCCATCGATCTCTATGACCTTTTCGATCGATTTTTTCAAACTCATTTGCATCAGTTCAAATCCAAAATTTTTTTAATTTTTTAAAAAATTACTGGAGAAATCAACTATATTAACTCAGAAAATTGATAATATGGTACAAACCAAATTTCAGCCTTTCACGACAATTTGGTAAAATTTTGACTTTGAAAAATCCATAAAAAAATGAATTTGGAATCAAAGTTTTAGTGCATAGTTTTCAAATGAGTAAGGTACGAAAATTTCACGACTCGAGAAAATGAAAATAGAGAGTAAAAACTAAATTTCAGCATTTCAGTTGGTACGTCAATTTGATCTTTTAATTTTTTTTCTTTCTTTAAAAGTGAGCATATAGCAATATTTGAATCGTTAAAAATTCCCCAAAAATCAACAAAAATGAATTTCAGTACCTGAAAATTTTGCTGGTGGTGTATTTTAGAGTCATCTTTGAATTTCCTTTTATTTGGTTCAACATTTATGGAATAAAGGGATGTAAAATTCGAATACATTCATTATTAAACTATATTTCGGACTTTGCACAACACAAATTGTACCAAGTCAAACACTTTGTCCGGACCCTCCGGGCATGGTACAAACCAAGTCCAATGAAAAAATAATATTCACGCTTGGTCCGGACACTTCGGAGATGGTACAAAATTGGCTGTACCAACCCCGAATTGTACAATTTCGGACTTGGTACACAACATATATAAGTTCACAACAGCACACTTGTAAACCCATGTGTGGGTTAATCTTGCATAAGAAGTGAACCAGTAGGTTTACCAGCCTGGCTCACTTTGTAAAAGCTAAAGTTACATAACAAGTGAGCCACCCGTTTCAAACCAGTTTTGTCAATGTTAGCTACGCTCAGTAACTGTTTCTCAGAGATGTTCGCTAGATGTAGTTATAACTTTACACAGAGAAAAATGTATTGCACTTTTTACTATAAATCATAAGATTTTGGATGGACTGTGAAAATTTGACAATTCTTTCTATAAATTATAGTAATTTTTGCAGTGCTTTTTGAGAGAAATTACTTTTGCAATAAAACAGTTTTCACAAATTGCAGTTTGATTCAAAAAATTTTTAAATTTTTTTGACAAAATTTTCTCCAAAAAATGTTTATTCTTTTCCTTGATAGAGATAAATTATATATTTCAATGATTGCGCAATTAGAATTGTGATTAGTTAATTAGAACAAAAATTGAAAATGATTTTCAAAATGATTAAAAATTTTTTAAAATTGGTTCATAAGCCTGCCGCGATGCCTATATATAAAAACTGACACACCGGGAATCGTCTAGTATGAGCTCAAAACGTCGACAACTATCAAAATTTTTGACCCCGACCTTTTTATCCAAAGTTGGGCCTACCACAATAGCCATAATTTTTTACAAAAATTTGGCTAATAAAAATTCGTTCATTTTTTGAATCTTTTCGAATTTAATTTTTTTGTGAGGTGTTCATTAATCCAGAAATGCATAGTTAAATAAAATCTCCATTATTATGCGAAATATACAAAACTTTTTAACCAATCGATAGGAAATTTTAATAGCTTCAATTCATGTATTTATGAAAATTCACCCAAACTCATTTTTTCGAAAAAAACCGAGCTCATTTCATTAGTTTTCGATGCGTTTCGATAAGAATTCGCCCTGCAGTGAGATAAGAATTGGTGGTGGTATCCTATATTTGCCTAATGAAATTTTCAATAAAATATTGAGCTTATCAAAATTCGAGTGCCAAAATTTGATGCTGGCCAAAATTTTTTATTCGATAATAAACCCCATACTCATAGTGTAAAATTTACTATAGAGATCGGAAGTGGATTTTATTGTAATAAGATGTACATACGAGTGGTAAATGTTCCACAAAAATGCATATAGATGTTGTAATTAAATACTCCGTGCATGAATTTTGTCGAGCATTTTGAAAAATATTTCTTCAGGAATGCCTCTAGGTAATTGCTGAATGTGATCCACAATCGATTTATGAACTTGTTCTTCATAGGTAGCAAAAATAGATGGAAGACCGATTTCTTGATGGATTTTTTTCACAGTTTGCATGTTTTCTGGATCTGCGCTTTGGTAACATTTCTACAAAAATAAGCTAAGTACAATTTGCAATAAACACTGCACACAAAACCAAAATCATGTGACGTTCGTACCTCCAACGTTTGCTTTTGTTGAGCAGTTGCTCTTTGTAAAGCTACTACTATTGGCCAAGAGCATTTACCTTCTTTGATATCATTAAAACCAAGTTTACCGATTTCATCCGCATCTCCAAAACAGTCCAAATAATCGTCCTGAAACCGTTTTGTTTTCAGTTTACTCAAATTTAACCCTTTGGTGGTTCCCCAGGTTCCAATGTTGGGGAAACATGAATTGCTTTGAAGAGTGTTATAGAGTACTCCGTCTAATTGACCCAATCGTTAAAAAATTGAGCTTTCGAAGAAAAATCATTTTGGAAAATGAAAGTTTTGAAAAAGCTCGAAAACATCTGATTAAGTGGTAAAATGTTTTTTTTTTTTCAAAATGAAGGAAAGTTCCATACTACATCTCGTGCTTAAAATTTAAAATATGTAGTATTTTTATTATTATCTACTAATTGATTTTTCAAAAATTGAGATTTTTCTGATTTTTCTTTGTAAGCTCAATTTTTTTGTGATTCGGTCGAAGTCAGGGTACCCTATTATACTCTTTAAAGAAATTTGTTCCCCCAACATGGGAACCTAGAGGACCTCCAAAGGGTTAAGTTGATAATTAACATGCAAAATAATAGATTTTTACCTGAATTTGATAATAATGTCCCATTTCGAGAAGTATATACTTCACTTGTCTGTGTACCTCCGGGTCGTTTATACCGGCCTTGAATTACATTACAAATTATTAAATATTTCGATAATTACTTGAGTAATACTTAGTTGTAATTAAATTTCAACAACTTGTATTAGTTTTACCATATACATAGACAATGCTACTGGCAGATGAAAGGAGTAATAGGACGTCTTATATTTTGTGATGGTATTATAACGATCTATTGTGAATGTATCAAATTTTCTAGTTTCCTGGAAAGTACGACACATCAGTATTTCCGACAATTGTCCCATTGAAGTTTTAAAAATCGCCTGTAAATAAAAAAGACGCTTTTATAAGTGCTTGAATGGTAAAAAATTTGAATTGTTGTTCTATTGCAAGGTTGGTACTGAAATCCAAAATCAAAATTCGCAAAATTTTTTGTGTGTGTTTTTTTTTATTTGTTGGCCTTTGATAATCAAATTTAAAAAGAGAACAGAACATAGAGCGAAAGTTGCAGAAGAATAATTTCTATATTTCAAAGGTATAAAAAAATAATTTTCAATATTAGAAGTTTCAACGCCAAAATTTTATTCTTGTTAGTATTTTTGAATGAAATTTTGCACATTTTTTCGTTATTTTGCACTTTTTTGTACCGATATGTCCGATGCGAATCATGTAGCTATTGATTTGGGTTGTTTCTTGCATTTTTGAAGTTAATTTTTCATTATTGAAAATTTGAAAAATTCTGTTGTACAATTCAAATCTGCCCTGATGCAAAAAGTTGATTTTTATAGCCTCAACATTTAAACATTTCAACTATAGTTTTCAGAAAATTATAATATTATCAAACATAGGAATATTTTTTAGGTTCCTGATTTTATTTAAAACGGCGGCGAAATTTTTTCAATATGTTTCACTCTTAAAATTATGCACAAAAAATGGCATTGGTGGCCAATTTGTTGACAAAGTGGGGGGAGGAGGGGGATTTTTTTCATTATATTCGTTCACACATTGGTAAAATATCTCAAAAATGGAAAATTTTCATTTTTTAGGTTCCTAATGTTTAGAAAAAAAATAGCAATCCAATTTTTTGATTATGTTATTCTACATGAAAAAGACTATAACTGAGAATTTTTTCAGAATTTTTAGCTGCGGACATCGTGTTTATATTTAAATAATAAGTTTTTAAATAGATTTTTTTTTAGGTTTTCAAAAGTGGCCACACTGATTTTGACATAATTCTTTGATTATCCTCTCAAGTACTACAATTTGAAATAAAGTGCGAAATTCTATACCACGTGCACTCGCCCCTCGGTTCAGACTCCTCTTTTTGTTTGTTATTCAGATTGCGGAAGTATGAATTAAAATAGTCATATGATAGATAGTAAAACAAGCATGTAACGATAGAATAAACCTATTGAGAAAACTATCTAGTACAACATGTGGAGCAGACACTCAATCTCTTCTCAGAATTTATAGAGCTCTAATTCGCTCAAAATGTGATTATGGGTTGCCAACTTACTCATCAGCTAAACAGTCAACACTCAAATCACTAAACACTATTCACAACACAGTTCTTGGGCTAGCAACTGGAGCCCTCAGAACTACTCCTATACACTTATTATATCAGGAAGCATCTGAAATCCTCCCTTCTATACGATCAAAACTCACCCTTTCAAAATTTTTCATTCACCTTAAAACTGTTGACAGTCTCCCTCTCACCATAGACTCAAAAATTTATCCCAATCTTCCATATGCTTATGACTCATATCTCCATAAAGCCTCTTCCATTTTAACTCCATTCAGATATATCTTCTTCCACCATTCTATCCAGAAAATCCTATAAAAACTAAGAATAATAGTCTCTCATTTGATACATCATTCCTTGAACATACTCAACTAAACACTCAAATCATCAATAACTCTTATTGCTCAGTATAATGATTTCATTTTGTTTTACACTGATGGGTCAAAATCCATGGATTGTTGTGGTTGTTTGGTCGTTCATGATTGTGAGGTTTCGCGATTTCCACATCCGTGCTTATTCAGTATTCTTTCATGTGAACTATATGCTGTCCTTACATCTTTAAACATGGCAATTGAGAGCAGACCCAACAAAGATCTAAATCTAAGTACATAACATCCAATTGCCTCAGAAATCTCATCTCTCCAATGTGACATGGATGTTACCATAGCCTGGATTCCAGCCCACTCAGGAATTTTGGGAAATGAAACAGCAGACTTAGCAGCAAAGCAGTCACTAAGAATTTCAGCTGTACCAGAAATACCTGTTCCATGTTCCAGTATGTGATGTGATGGAAGCCGTATGTTCATGGTTAATTCCCAGCCAAAGCCACACATACGTACAGGCCACATCCTCCTCACCCACTCTCATCTGTTCAAAAAAGAACCCCCTCCAATATGCTCTACATGTGAAATCCAACTCACTATCTCCCACATCTTACTCACCTGTCAAGTTCATTCCAATTTAAGAAACTCACTCAGCCTCCCTAAAATTCTACCTGAAATAGCTCATAACCCTGCAGTCTTACTCTCCTTTCTCCAAAAATCCAACCTCCTTCCATTAATGCAACAGCATAAAACGACCCGTGCCTCTAGCCTTGTAGCTGTACACAGCACGGTGACCAACCATCAGGTAACAGGTAAATTCAATGATCATAAATGAAATATGTACTTTCTAATGATTTCTATCCTTACGTCTTGACAAGCCTCCAAAATGTCCAAATAGTACGGTTTATCTCTGAAATACTTTTTTAAAATCACATAAATGCCGTTTTCTACTAGAACACCATCGTTGATGGCGATATTTTTGTTTTCATGGAGCTGATACCAGCAGGGGTAACCTCTTCTCATTTCAGCTCCATCAATAATATCGTCCAATATTAAAAGAAATGCTTGAAGCTGAAAATCCAAAAATAAAAATTCATTTCAATAAGATTTGTTTCTCAAAAGCAGAATATAATTATGCGATATAAATTATACATAGATTAAAAATATCAATCAGGTTGTTGAAACAGACTTCAATATTATCACGATGTTTACCAGTCATAAAATTTGTAACAAATAGGTACGCTACCATTTATTTAAAAAATGTCCACTACCTACTCGTATAAAAGTTGAAGGGTACCCCCTCCTCCCCCCCCCAATAAGATAGGCAAAATGCCCTTAACCTCGGATTTTGATGAGACTCCCAGGATATGTTTAGTACCCTCAAAAAATAATTTTGGGCCCATAGCCCACCCCCCTCCCCACCCCCCACAGCCAGGGGGCCGAAAAACGCGTTTTTCAGGGGAAAATTTCTGCATCAGCGAGTAATTGAGATAAATTTATTCTGTAAACGAATATGTGTCATTCCGCAGGTAATGGGCCCATTTGGTAGATATTGAGTTGTGGGTGGGGGGTGGGTGAAGTAGACCTCCGGAGCAATCATATGAGCTGGATAGAAGCCCAAAAAGTGCAAAAAAACTCCAAAAATATCCATAATTGAAAATTTGAAAAGCTCAACTTTTGAGAAAATCGCCTTCAAAGTTTTTTTATTCGGAAAAAAGCTGAAATTTTGTGTAATCCCAAAACCTTTATACCTAAAATTGAAGATTATTGTTTCTGATGTCAAATATTACTACCCACCTGCAATAGCGATTTTTTTACTCAATCTTTTCATGTTTATGAACATTTTAAGCCTGAAAAACAATTTCTCGTTTAAGAAGTATTCTATTCAGGTTCGCATCTAAAAAAGCCCATATAGTCCAGTCAAATTAGCTCATATGAGAACTCAACCTGGAATAAATTGGGGGAAAATTTTTTTTAATTTCCGATCTAGTGATGTATCAACTGTCCTTCTACCGCCAAGGGGGGCGGGGCTGGAATCATTCAAAAAAGGGGGGGTTTCCTGAAAAATACATAAAGGCTATAGGCGCCTAAGAGGGGTTAAATGGTTCCCGAAAGTGTTCGAGTTGATATCGGCATGGAAGGTGGGTACGATGGAGAAACTTGCGCGTGGAAAATTTCAGATCCACATCCCCTCCCCGTTTTGGTGACCCCCCCCCCCCTTTTCTGAAATTTCAATAACACTTTTCTCAGCCCCATTTCAACCGATTTTGAAAATTTTTCTGGGAGTTATGTATATCCTTAGTAGGTACCCCCACAAAAATTTTCAACCCCCTCCCCTCATATTTACCCCTCAAAACGGCGTTTTTTTCATTTTTTATGCCTATTAACAATCAAGATTGCGAGGTACAATTTTATAAACACGTTTTTTGGATGTATTTTTGACCACCAAACATCATGTAGTTCTTTCAAAATTTTTGCTTTGGTGCGCCGTGCTGAAAAGTTGAAAAAAGGTGTCTTAGGGGGGTGGGGTGATTTTGAAATTTTGAAAAACATGAATATCAATGAGTAGGGTGTCGTTTTCTTATGATTCGATACCGCTGAGCACGAATATGACCTCAGATTTTCTGCCACACTCACCTTCCCCTCTCCAGAGCCCCTCAGCCCCCCCAATTATCACGATTTTCGAAATAAAGCTATTTCGATGACATTGGTGTCGTTTTCATAATTGATTCGATACCGCTGAGCACGAATATGACGTCAGATTTTGTTTTACACCCACACAGCTCCTCCGGACCCCTCAGTCTCACCCCTCAATTTTTAAGATTTTTAAAATAAACTTACTTTGATGATTTTCGTGTCATTTTCTTACGATTCGATACTGCTGAGCACGAATATGACTTGTATTGAGGAAGAAGTTTCAGAAGAAGAAGATGACCTCGAAATAACAGATCAATGAAAATAAACTTGCATGATAAGATTTTGCGGAAAAAATTTCAACTGTTTTGTTGGGGGAGAGGGGGTGTTATCCGATTAGACCTTATCCGATATTAACTTACATGATACGCAGAATGTTTACCTTATAAGAAAATTTTGCAGAAGTTTTTTTTCCAATTTATTTTTCAGGGGGGGCGGGGGGAGGGGGGATTCGTAAGCCCTTGCCTCCAATGGAGGCAGTTGAATGTGCGAGTGTAGCAGAAAATCTGAGGTAATATTCGTGCTCAGCAGTATCGAATCGTAAGAAAACGACACGAAAATCATCAAAGTAAGTTTATTTTAAAAATCTTAAAAATTGAGGGGTGAGACTGAGGGGTCCGGAGGAGCTGTGTGGGTGTAAAACAAAATCTGACGTCATATTCGTGCTCAGCGGTATCGAATCAATTATGAAAACGACACCAATGTCATCGAAATAACTTTATTTCGAAAATCGTGATAATTGGGGGGGGGCTGAGGGGCTCTGGAGAGGGGAAGGTGAGTGTGGCAGAAAATCTGAGGTCATATTCGTGCTCAGCGGTATCGAATCATAAGAAAACGACACCCTACTCATTGATATTCATGTTTTTCAAAATTTCAAAATCACCCCACCCCCCTAAGACACCTTTTTTCAACTTTTCAGCACGGCGCACCAAAGCAAAAATTTTGAAAGAACTACATGATATTTGATGGTCAAAAATACATCCAAAAAACGTGTTTATAAAATTGTACCTCGCAATCTTGATTGTTAAATAGGCATAAAAAATGAAAAAAACGCCGTTTTGAGGGGTAAATATGAGGGGAGGGGGTTGAAAATTTTTGTGGGGGTACCTACTAAGGATATACATAACTCCCAGAAAAATTTTCAAAATCGGTTGAGATGGGGCTGAGAAAAGTGTTATTGAAATTTCAGAAAAGGGGGGTCACCAAAACGGGGAGGGGATGTGGATCTGAAATTTTCCACGCGCAAGCTTCTCCATCGTACCCACCTTCCATGCCGATATCAACTCGAACACTTTCGGGAACCATTAAACCCCTCTTAGGCGCCTATAGCCTTTATGTATTTTTCAGGAAACCCCCCTTTTTTGAATGATTCCAGACCCGCCCCCCTTGGCGGTAGAAGGACAGTTGATACATCACTAGATCGGAAATTTGACGTAGAACACAAAACTAAAATTATTTTCGACGTAAAATCAACTGCTCGCGAGAAAATCGCGAAAAACGGTGCTGGGGGGCACAAATGTGGGTCTGAGGGGAGAAGCTCCAGGCGGATTTAGGGTGGGTTTTAGTATGTCATTTAGGACACCATCCTGAGCATTTTGGCGCAAAAAAAAATTTCCCCCCAATTTATTCCAGGCGAAATCCCTATTTGACTGTATTTATAGATGAATTAAAACGTAAAAAAGAAGAAAAATTAGTGGTTGAAATGACTTGAAAAAGAACAATCAAAGAAATTGAAATTTTAGAACTGAATAAAGTTAAATAAGTAGATGAAAAAGGAAAAAGAAAAGCTCAAAAATTTGGATGACTATTTATGTCAGATGGAAACTATTGAAAGTTATCCAAACCCCCCCCCCCTCCCATCCCCCAATAAGTGTGAACTTGATTGGAACCCAATTTTTTGTTGGAAAATGGGAGGGGGTACTGAATTAGACTTCGGATCAGCACAGTGAAGTACAGAGGGGCAGTGGCATGCCTATATGGCAGGGGGAATGAGGGGTACTACATGCATGGGACTCAATCTGCTCTATTTGTATTCATGATCCATGCTTCACTTTGATGATCTACTCTCCTCTGAGTAAACCCACAGAGGGGCATTTGACATAAGACAGATTGACCCCACTGCCAAAGGTAGTGCTTTTAATACATACTCCCTGTATTGAAAATATTTGGTAAAATGCATATCTATAAATAGAATCATGCTTATGACGTAGTGTACGTACACTACATATATGCTGTGCAAGGCTGTACCCTTCTTCTTAGCCAGGTATATGTATGTAGAAAGGGTTTGCAGCTCGTAAGATCAAAGGGTACAATGACTACACCATTATGACATTCACGATTTTAATTTTTAGATTGGAAATGTGGTCATAAATCTTCCAGTAAGTACATATACTTGGTAATTGCGCCAAAAATATCACATGATCAAGAAGAAGAAGATCTATGCCTATTTATAGCCATCTATTTTGGGGCTAAATCTTCACTTGGTCTGGGTAAAAAATATGCGTTACCTAGCTGGTTCCTTGTAGCATGTTGATGTAATTACAGGAATAGAGAATCATTATAGGAGTCTTTAGCCTAGTCTTTAAGCTGACCCACCTCGCGTGTGGTTAAAGTAATTTGTTCTTAAAATTTAATTGATCAGATGATCGATAAATAGGACTTTTTTGGTAATTTGGGATGTATCCGGACATCAACAAATTATGCAAAGTATTACGTGTGTTTCTTTTAGTTAAGTCCTGTTGATGCCTTTAGTATTAGAGAACTCCCCTGAAAGAGACAGGAAAAAGCTTACAGTGTTCCAGTAAATGGTGAGATACATTTGCTACCTATCTATTACATGTTAATCATTGTTATTTGACCAAGGTGTCATAATGGATGATTATTAATTTAGCTTTTAGACTTATTATCTTCAAATTATTCTTATTATATGCATCTGATTTTTTTTATCTACCTATCTGCAAATAAGTGGATCATTTTTTACTTGTCTGAATTTATTCATTTTCATGCTATATTGAGAAATATGCAAAATGGTGTATGCTAATGATGCTTGTAAATTGTACAAATATACATAATAAGTAAGCCAAGTGTTATTCATTATGCATCTCGTAATTAAATGTGCATAGTGCAGTTGGGAAAAATACAACCTTCTGAGCTAGCTAGGCATCGCATAATTATTCCTCGCCTAAGGAGTAATTATTATCTGAAATGGTTACAAAGTAACTCTATTCACATTCCCCCTTCAGTGATTTTTCCTTACCCCACTATATCATTTAGGTACTACAAAGGTAGGTTTACTTATTATGTTTCCAATGTACTTGGGAACTCGCATAAAAATTTAATGATTGACAGCGAAAATGAACGTTTCTGATAGTTTTGAGTTAGATACTATATGTAGGTACTTGAAAAGTACTTGTAATCCACGGAAACCTCGATTAAGAAGATGCATGGCGTAAATAGCGCTATAACGAAGCATTTTTCACAAAAAATCTAATTTCTGGGGAACCCCTCTCCCCAATGTGACCGTTAGGAGACTCCTTAGTAAGGGTGAAATCGCCATTTTGAGAAAAGCTGAGTCTGATAGGAAATTTTGCGTAGAACAATTTTTGTTCGAAAATTTTTCCTCTCGAACCCTTCATTTTGGCGATACAGCCGAAAAACCTGTATCTGCAAAGGTTAATGACCTCTTGCGGTGGTAGCGGTCATGTTGCAGGGTGCAACTTTTGATGGGTTGTTTTAGAGACCAATCTGAACAAATAATGTGAAATTCAGCTTTCCCCCAATTTTTCCGACGTTCGACTAAAAATTTTGCTAAAATGACTGTACTATTAGGTATGTACCTATGTACCTAGACGTACATCCAATATTGCATAATACTAAACAGCCGAGCGAATTAACAGAAGCAAATAGGTAAACAGTCTGTAACTATGTACTTTTTGCACCTACCATCTCAACACACCATCCGAGTACATGAGCCAGTCGTATATTGGCAGGTGTCAATTCAGCTGGAGGACAGAAGACACGGTAGGCGGTGACTACAGTTAATCCACGATTTTTCTTTCCTCCGGGAACGGTGTACTCCAATACCTAAATTTATATTACGACATTAGCGTTAATTACCGGACGATAAACGCGAAAATTTTAAAATAAAAGTGCAAGGCCTTAATAAAGCGATTTAATTTAGAGTAAAAATTATTTTGACATCCTATAAGTTTAAATCATGTTCAAAAAATGCTGGAAAAAATTCTCTACCTTAGCATACCAGTTGTTGGCATCAGGAATATCTGGATGTCTTCCAGCACTAGTTAAATCACGTACGATGTCCGGAAATACATCCATAAACTCTTTGCTTTCATCCTTCGCAACTTCTGTGCCAGTTGAAGCAACTGGTGCAATAGGTGCAGTACGAGTATAAATATTAGCAGAATTCCTGCAGGAAAATCAAGAAATAAATTAAACACGACGGAAGGTGAATTTTTATAGCTCTTTTCATAATGAACATAAATTAGGTATTTACTTACCATTTCAATGTGTCGATTGAATTTGATGAAAGCTTCGTTTTAGATTGAAATGGTAAAATAGCAAAAGATGCTGTCCGTTTGTAATTCATCAATAAATTGGAACAGATCGGTAATCCAAAGCTCGAATTTTTTAGCAACATGTAATTGAATAATGGACGCATAGGGTCGAAGTATTTGCAAACACGATGCGAAAATCACGAAATTTTTACAGCTTCCTAATTAGTGTACAAAATTATTAACACACATCTAATTCTGAAGAATTTCTAATTTCTGATTTGATTCGTAGGCCTATTGACTTTTCTATGATACGTCACAGTGAAGTCACTTGACTAACAGGCAGGGGTGCTGTGATCCCCCTATTCTTAGTAAAATTTTACCCCCCCCCCCCCATCCTTCCATAAACATTTTCCCAACTAATTGGCCAGAGATTGTTCGAACCATTTTTTAAAAACGGAAGTTGGAAACAAAAATATTGAATAGGTACCTAATTATTTATGTGTAATAGAAATTTTTCATTAATGGAGTAGATACGAGTGTTTTTAAATTTTCTTGGGTTCCTTTTTCCATTTTAGGAAAAAATCGGCCCGAGTGAAGCGAGGGCAAAAGCTTTGAAAAATTGATAATTCAAATTTTTCATTCAAAAAGTTGATTTTCATTGCTTATAGCTTCAAAATGTTCAAAAATTATGTACATTATAATATAGGTATCTATTATTTTTTAAAATATAAGTAAAAGCCTGAGTGAAACGAGAGAAAAAGCTTTTAAAAATTCACAATTCCTGAAAAGTAAAACAGCATTATTTAAGTTTTTGTAACATTTTCATTTTTTACACGTTTTTACGTCTTTTTTCAAATTCTTTGCGTCATTTTTCAACTTTTGTGAGTAATAAATTTATGCGTGCTTCGCTTAAAAGTAAGAAAATTCGATGAAATGATAAAAATTGGGACCTATGGAAGGTTCCATTCGATTCTTTAAGAGTTCCTACAACAATTTCAGGGGGAAATTTTTTTTTCATTTTTTGGTCACAAGGACCCTATCCGTATGCGCCCTCACATATGTACTTTAGCATGCAAAAATTTGTAAATGCGTGTAATATTGAAAAAATTTTGTCCCTCGAGATCATTCTCCCTTTCTTTTCTCTGGCCAAAGTTGGAGGGTAAAAAAATTGACTCATCATAGTCTAGAAAGGGGAGGGTAGGGGGTAGGGTTTGAATGAAAAATTTTGAAACAAAAATATTCCCAAAAAACGAATAATATGAAATTCATTCTGATTGCGTACACATAAATCCTCACCATCAACGCGAAATGTGCAAAACGTGTTCAATATCATAGTTGGATTCAGTTTGGGGAGGCAAAACGCCACCATGCGGGGGTGGAAATGAAAAATGTCTGCGATTTTAGAGTTCAGCACGAAATTTTATATCATTTTGATAGGTGGTCGCATCGATATTATCGGATAGGGTCACGGGTGGTTAGTTGTCAAAAAAAAAAAAAATGTTTTTTGAAGTTTCTGAAGCCATTTATGAATATTTTTTTGCGGTTTGGAGCTCATTTGAAAGCTTGATTCTTTGCGCGTGTTTTCTTTTTTTTAAAATTGAATTTTGGTTCATGTGATGAATAGTTAACTTAATGGTGGATTTAGTGAGATACTTTTTTGTGACAACTAACAACCACCCCTATTGTGTAAGTTGTCAAACACGCATTCACTATTGATAAAAAAAAAACTTACAATTCAATTTTCGAAAATTTTCAAAAAGATAACACGTGAGAAGGACTAAACTTTTAGATAAACCCAAAAACCTGAAAAAATATCCATAAACGACTCAAAAATTGACTGGTCATTCTTTGAATTTTTTTACGTAGGTAAATCGATCAATTCAACTTTTCATTCGTTTTATAGAATAAAAGGCAGACAAAAAATGATTCAATAATGCAATAAGGTAAAGTCGGGTAATTCCGATAGCAAGCCCTAGCTTTGTTGCAAAAAACATTTTGGCACAAATTATGAAGAAAGTAGGTAGTTTTAGTGCTAACCTACACCCATTAATGATCAGATGGTTCATCTGCTCTGTTTTGTCAAGTCTGTGCAGTGTTCAAAATCTGAATGCCCAAATCCTTTGTCGCAAAAAACAGTGCACTTTTGAAACTCGTTTTTATCGTTCAAAACTTGTTGAAAAATTCTGTTTAGAAGCTGATATTTGATGAATACTTACGTGTTAAAGTGTCAGTACCTCTTTTGATTTTGCTTTTATAATTATTTGTTTGGTGGCATTGAATTATTAAACATGTCGATCATTTTTCATGCTGTGGGGTAATTCCGATAGCCCCAGCAAAATTGTCCTGCAATGTTTTTTTCTCTGTTTTGATGTATTATAGTTTTAGGGGGTCGAAATTATCAAAGAAAATCCTCAAAACGGGGCATTTTTCTCTAGTTGGTCTAGTTTTCAAAAATTATGCCTCAAAAATGCATATATTTGTAAAAAAAATTAAATTTTTGTTCTAATGATTCAATTTACATGAAATAAAAACCTAAATATGCAATAAATGGTATATTTCAACATTACTGGCTCAGAATTACCCTGGGAGAATTCCTTTCCTTACAAAACTCATTATCGGAATTACCCCATTTTTTGGGTAATTCTGATAACTCAACCTTCCAAAATGTTTTTTCAATTATATGTATGTATGAAGCCTTCACACAAATCACTCTTCAATATAGTCAATGTGTAGCTGAAGGACGCAGGAATAAAGTTGTTACATCATTTTTGCCCCAAAATGTACAGGAAATCCAAAAAATGAGAAATTGCTAAAATTTTGAATTTTGCCATCGGAATTACCCCACTTTACCATAGATAATTTTCTAAAAATATTTTCCCACTTTGATGCATATTTTGGTAAACTATCTCATTGACAACTAACAATATTCCCTTTTTTGACAACTAACAACTTATCGTTTTTCATCTTTGTACCAAAAAATTTTATTCATTTCAAAATTTTTTGTAATTGAACATGTGATTACTGAATCCGTGATAAAATTTCCTTTAAATTGATGTATACTCAGCAAAGTATCAATGATAACAGTAAAAATGCATTAGTTATGGAATCGAAGTAGTGTAATAATATAAACGTATTCACAATTTTACAGTACCTGATTGAACGTTATTAGTAGGGCTGAGAAAAATATTTTATATCGTATTTTTTTGTAGTATACTTGATAAGGTATATCCAACATAGTTTTACGTTTCATAAAATTTCGAGTCGATTGAGCCCCATTTGTTAGAGAATATTTGAATATTTGGCAATATTCAGCAATTTTCACTGTTTTTGGAGAATATTTTAAGAAAACCTCACAAAGCAGGCAAAATTTTAAAACTCAAAAAAAAAAAAACGCAAAAAAATTTTTTAATCAAAAAATTGAAATTTGAAAAATGAAAAATTTGTTTTCTAAAAAATCAAAAATTATGTTAATTTTGATGGAAATGATATAATTTCTTATTCATTTATCTAAAATATCACATAATATCAACAAAATGAAAGAGGGAATGAAATTCTCTTTCAAATGATACCCATATTGTAAGGGAATTTTTTTGCATATTTCGGGTTTTTAGGGAATATTTTAACATATTTCACGTTTTTTTGGAAATATTTATAGGGAACATTTTAGCATTTTTTATATACTTATGGATTTGCTCATCCGTGAGCGGAAGATCATCTACCAATGATTTTTGGCTGAAAAAGTAATTTTTGTGATTTTTTGTATTAAAAAAAAAAAATTCTACAAATACCAATGTTTTTTGACTGAAAATGCTTCAATTCTTTACGATTAACTTATCACTTTTCAGCTGTGTCCCGAATGTCCAGATTTTTGATTGGACCCGTCCACGGCCCCCTACACCTCCCCAAAGGGGGTGACCCACCAAAAAATGGTAACATTCGTGTGACACATGAAATAGTATGTTTTCGATATCGCTAAACACGAATATAGCCATAGTTTTTTAAATCGACCTCACCCATGGCCCCCAGAACGTCTCCCAATAGGTGAAAGTCCAAAAAAATTGTTGGGGGCCGTGGATGAGGTCCAATCAGAAATGTGGCGTAATATTCGTGTTCAGCATCACCAAAAACATATTATTCCATGTGTCGTACGAACAAAACACTTTTTTGTACTTTTACTCCCCTTTGGGGAGGTGCTGGGGGCCGTGTATGAGGTTCCATCAGCATACCTCTACCGCGAGTGCACAGAAGGGTCAAAAGGGGTTAAAAATTGACAGTTTTTCGGCATTTTCTTACAAAAATTACGGTTTTTGAACTGTGCACCGGATACAATTGGCGGAAGAAGGTTCTAATGGTGATTTTCGAATTCTACAGATCAAATACTATCGAATAAGGCTCAGAGGCACTTTTTACACCCCTCCTGGACGATAGTAGAGGGGGTCAAATCAAATTTGACTCTCATCTTGCTAATGTTGAATTAATTTTAGAAATAATGTAATTAATATAAGTATACATTTGCTTACCATCGTGATAATAATGTTTGTATCGATGTTTTTCGTACCGCCGAACCCAAATTTTCAATTGTTTTTTCGATTCCAGCCACGGAAGGGGGGGCACCATATGAGGGGTGGGTCCATTTTTAACGAAAAATCGACATGTATATCAAAATGTAGGTTTTTGAGGGCGCTGATTTCAAAAATGCTATCGATTTTTTATTTGGGTCCAAACCAAGGGGATGATACTGCGTTCAAGGGGTGGGGGATGAAATTTTTCACAAAAAATCGACTTGTATATCAAAATGTAAGTTTTCGAGGATGCTGATTTCAAAAATTCTATCGATTTTTCATTTGGGTCCAAACCAAGGGGATGATACTGCGTTCAAGGGGTGGGGGATGAAATTTTTCACAAAAAATCGACTTGTATATCAAAATGTAAGTTTTCGAGGATGCTGATTTCAAAAATTCTATCGATTTTTCATTTGGGTCCAAACCAAGGGGATGATACTGCGTTCAAGGGGTGGGGGATGAAATTTTTCACAAAAAATCGACTTGTATATCAAAATGTAGGTTTTCGAAGGCGCTGATTTCAAGAATGCTATTGATTTTTTATTGGTTCCGAGAGCCAAGGAAGATTCTGAACAACCACCTTCAAAAACTTACTATAAAGATCTAGCCATGAATAAAAGTTTTGACTGGTGAAGTTGACCCATTTGACCACTATTTTTACATATCCGTTGAAAAAGTTGAAACCCCCTCTTCACTCCATGAAATAAACTCATCCCAAAAAAATCAAAATTCTTCGAGTGAATTGAAAAAATAAACGAATTTTAATTTTTTGCTATGAGTGTGATTTTTATCAACTTATTCACGGAATACGTAGAAATAAAGGTCAAATAGGTCAACTTCACCAGTCAAGACTTTTTTTTATGTTTCAGATCAAAAAATCGCATTTTTCACAAACTTTCAATTTTTTTAAATCGACTTACAACATAATGCCATCCCAATTTTTTAATATGTTCGTTCTCGAAAACCTACATTTTGATATACAAGTCGACTTTTTGTGAAAAATTTCATCCCCCACCCCTTGAACGCAGTATCATCCCCTTGGCTTGAACCCAAATGAAAAATCGATAGTATTTTTGAAATCAGCGTCCTCCAAAACTTACATTTTGATATACAAGTCGATTTTTTGTGAAAAATTTCATCCCCACCCCTTGAACGCAGTATCATCCCCTTGGATTGCACCAAAATGAAAAATCGATAGCATTTTTGAAATCAGCGCCCTCAAAAACCTACATTTTGATATACATGTCGATTTTTCGTTAAAAATGGACCCACCCCTCATATGGTGCCCCCCCTTCCGTGGCTGGAATCGAAAAAACAATTGAAAATTTGGGTTCGGCGGTACGAAAAACATCGATACAAACATTATTATCACGATGGTAAGCAATAATGTATACTATTTCTAAAATTAATTCAACATTAGCAAGATGAGAGTCAAATTTGACCCCCTCTACTATCGTCCAGGAGGGGTGTAAAAAGTGCCTCTGAGCCTTATTCGATAGTATTTGATCTGTAGAATTCGAAAATCACCATTAGAACCTTCTTCCGCCAATTGTATCCGGTGCACAGTTCAAAAACCGTAATTTTTGCAAGAAAATGCCGAAAAACTGTCAATTTTTAACCCCTTTTGACCCCTCTGTGCACTCGCGGTAGAGGTATGCGAAAGTATTGATGATCGATTCGCATTGTAATTGACCTGTAGAATCCGAAAATGACCATAAAAACGCCGATGGAAGGTCAGCGTGTCGTCTATGGTTGAAAATCTGTAATTTTGGGGTATTTCTGAGAAAAATGCAAAAACTTTACTCAGAAAATCTCAAATTTGAGGCATGCCTCTTCCTCAGATTTTGAAAGTAATGGTATTTTCGAACTCAGCGGGGTTCAATCATATGGAATTGATACCAATATCGCGCCGATAGCCCCATTTTGAAAAATTGAGGTTCGACCCCCCCCCCCAAATCACCCTCCTTCCCTTCCTATGGGACTTGGCGATGGGCTCCCGGGCTCAAAAATTTCCTTTTGGTGTCCTTGTTCATCATACCAAATTTCATAGCTTTATCATGATTTGCCGCTTACTTACAGTTTGCCACTGAACTAAATAACCTTAGAAAATAATCACACGCGGATACGAGTACTTACGACTAAAAAGGGGACACTGTCTTGCAAATGTTACATTTTATTCCATTATGTGAAAGCTACTGTGACAATCGCGCTCAAATTTTTACCATAGGTAAAGAACCCTTATGGGAACCTACATAACAAATTTAAACCATACTGGTTCATTAGTACGAGAGTAACAGCTGATCAAAGTTGAAATAGCGGAAAACCGTTCTGACTTCCCCGGCGCACCTTACATTTTGAATTATCAATTTTTCACAGCTTTTGCCCGCGCTTCGCTCGGGTCGATTTTTTCTTAGAATGGAAAAAGGAACCAAAGATAATTTAAAAACTTTCGTATCTGCTCCATTAATGAAAAATTTCTATTACACATAAATAATTAGGTACCTGTTCAATATTTTTGTTTCCAAGTTCCGTTTTTAAAAAATGGTTCGAACAATCTCTGGCGAATTAGTTGGAAAAATGTTTGTGGAAGGATAGGGGGTAAAGTTTTACTAAGAATATGGGGGGGGGGTGCTCATCAAATGTTCAGGGAGATCACAGCACCCCTGTTTGATGGGCGAGATGTTTTCTTGTAGTGAAAAGATGAAATTCTTAGAATACAGAACGTTTTCGGCTGAATTTCCAACGTAAATATGAAAAAAATTGCGCTGAATAGGTACTTCAAACGCGATATTGACATAAGTATTTTTCAAGTGACACGTTCAATTGTCTTTGTAATAGAGAGAGATGCAACATGAAAACGTCACAATGCATACGCCGTATGAACAATTTGCTCAAGACTGCTCGAAATTTTTACAATCCAAACACGTAGAACACTGCAAATACAGTGGGTGCCGGTTATTATCATGGCGGTTATTAGAATAATTCGCTTAATAGAATGGAAAGTTGTTGGGACGGAACGGTTGTACCTTTTTGCATTGAAAGAATTTCGCTTAATGTGGTATACAAAGGTGAATGAAGTCGGTTAATAGAATTGGAAATTTTTCAAAAAGCAACAAAAATCAGTAAAGATAGTCCAGGAAAATTAGATGAAAAAAAGGGTCAGTGGGAAAAGTGAGGTAGAAAGCTGAATTTTGGTATACTGGTCCATTTTTTTGTGCTGAACACGAATCCGATGAGTCCCCGGTCGTCACTGGTGAGCGTTCTCCCCTATTGTGGATCTAAGCCCCCCAAAACCAGTTTTTTGCAATTTTCTCCCCCGCATTGCATTTGTAGCGAAAAATGAGGTTAGATACAAGAATCTACGTCAAATTTCCGATCTAGTGATATATCAACTTTCCTTCTACCCCCAAGGGGGGTGGAACCACAACCATTCAAAAACGGGGGGTTCCCTGAAAAATACATAAAGGCTATAGGCGCCTAAGAGGGGTGAAATGGTCCCCGAAAGCATTCGAGTTGATATTAGCATGAAAGGTGGGTACCATAGAGAAATCTTCGCGCAAAAAATTTCAGATTCACACCCCCTCCCCTTTTTGCGGAACCCCCCTTTTTTGAAATTTTCTCAGCCCCATTTCAACAGATTTGGAAAATTTTTCTGGAAGTTATGTACATCCTTGATAGGTATCCCCACAAAAATTTTCAACCCCCTCCCCTCATATTTACCCCTCAAAATGGCGTTTTTTTTTTCATTTTTTTATGCCTATATTAACAATCAAGATTGCGAGGTACAATTTTGTAAACACGTTTTTTGGATGTATTTGTGGCCCCCAAACATCATATACTATTATTAGAAATTTTTGCTTTGGTGCGCCGTGGTGAAAACTTGGAATAATGTATCGTAGGGGTGTGCGGGGTGAGATGGGAATTTTGAAAAAAATAACTATCAATGAGTAGGGTATCGTTTTCATATGATTCGATACCGCTGAGCACGAATATGACCTCAGATTTTCTGTCACACTCACCTACCCCTCTCCAGAGCCCCTCAGCCCCCCTCAATTTTCACGATTTTCGAGATATAGTTATTTTGATGATGTTGGTGTCGTTATCATATGATTCGATACCGCTGAGCACGAATACGACCTCAGATTTTCTGCTACACTCACCGACCCCTCTCCGGAGCCCCTCAGCCCCCCCTAAATTTTTTTGAATTTTCGAAATAAAGTTATTTTGATGACATTGGTGTCGTTTTCACACGATTCGATACCGCTGAGCACGAATATAACCTCAGATTTTCTGCTACAATCACCTAGTTCTCTCCAGAGCCCCTGAGCCCCCCTCAATTTTTACGACTTTCGAGATATAGTAAGTTATTTTGATGATGTTGGTTTAATTGCTATGGAAAAATTACATAAGTTCATTGTTATTGTACATAAAATTTCTCGTAGAATAAGCTACAGCGCATGGCTCCACCCCGAGGGGGGTGGACCCTTCAATTTTTTTCCACCCAGAAAACGTAACAAATCTGTATGTGTACTGGACTGTATAGGTATGCGGAGTATATGTGGCGTATTTATTTCACAGAACGTGTTGGAATGGATACAGGAACATTGTAATATTTGACACGACACAGGACCCTTTTGTTAACAAAGAATATATTCATCGATTCACTGCAATCGAAACTGGTTTGCAGTAGTAAGGGACATAACGAAGTGGTTTTCCTGGGGGGGGGCAAAGATCCTAAGATCCCCAACTAATTTGACTGAAAATTCCCAACTTATTCGACTGAAAATTCCCATGTTGGAAGAAAAAAGAGGTATTTAAATTACAAGTAGTGAGGGGATTGTATCACGACATTTTGTAGCCAGAAAATGTAACTTTGCCGACTATAATCAAAATTTCAACGTTCTGAATAGTCTGGTATTAAAAAATTTTGAAAAGCTAGTGGTTCTGTTCTCAAAGAAATGAAAAATTTTGAATTTTTTTATAAGCTTGGAATATTTTGAGTACTTCTGGAATTTTTCTGTTTAGTTTTCATATTCTTAAAATTTCTTAAAGGAGCATTTTGAATGACCATTTCCCAACTTTCTTGTATTTCTCACAATTTCCCAACTTTTCCCAACTTTCGCGGAACACTGGGGGCCAGGCTGCACCCCCCATCCCCCCTTCGCTTCGCCCCTGGTAGTAGTGCACTTCGTCCTTTGGCTAGTTCTTTCCCTCCACCAACTACCCTCTTCTGGAGAGGGGTCGGTGAGTGTAGCAGAAAATCGGAGGTCGTATTCATGCTCAGCGGTATCGAATCATATGAAAACGACACCAATGTCATCAAAATAACTATATTTCGAAAATCGTGAAAATTGAGGGGGGCTGAGGGGCTCTGGAGAGGGGTAGGTGAGTGTGACAGAAAATCTGAGGTCATATTCGTGCTCAGCGGTATCGAATCATATGAAAACGATACCCTACTCATTGATAGTTATTTTTTTCAAAATTCCCATTTCACCCCCCACCCCCCTACGATACATTATTCCAAGTTTTCACCACGGCGCACCAAAGCAAAAATTTCTAATAATAGTATATGATGTTTGGGGGCCACAAATACATCCAAAAAACGTGTTTACAAAATTGTACCTCGCAATCTTGATTGTTAATAGGCATAAAAAAATGAAAAAAAAAACGCCATTTTGAGGGGTAAATATGAGGGGAGGGGGTTGAAAATTTTTGTGGGGATACCTATCAAGGATGTACATAACTTCCAGAAAAATTTTCAAAATCGGTTGAAATGGGGCTGAGAAAAGTGTTACCGAAATTTCAAAAAAGGGGGGTTCCGCAAAAAGGGGAGGGGTGTGAATCTGAAATTTTTTGCGCGAAGGTTTCTCTATGGTACCCACCTTTCATGCTAATATCAACTCGAATGCTTTCGGGGACCATTTCACCCCTCTTAGGCGCCTATAGCCTTTATGTATTTTTCAGGGAACCCCCCGTTTTTGAATGGTTGTGGTTCCACCCCCCTTGGGGGTAGAAGGAAAGTTGATATATCACTAGATCGGAAATTTGACGTAGATTCTTGTATCTAACCTCATTTTTCGCTACAAATGCAATGCGGGGGAGAAAATTGCAAAAAACTGGTTTTGGGGGGCTTAGATCCACAATAGGGGAGAACGCTCACCATTGACCACCGGGGACTCATCAGATTCGTGTTCAGCACAAAAAAATGGACCAGTATACCAAAATTCAGCTTTCTACCTCACTTTTCCCAATGGAATGCTATTTTTCCTGGACTAAGATGTCGAAAAAAAAACCAAAAAGTCTCGTTTTTTAATCGAAAAATTGGAAAAAATCTCTCATTTTCAACGAAGATTGCAAAAAAGTAACTAATTTCCTGCCAATTATTGCAAAAAAAAATCTTGTTTTTTGCTAAGATTGTCAAAATTTTCGGCTTTTTGTAAAAAGTTCCAACAAAGCCCACTTTTTTCCAAAAATTGTTCAAGGATCTAGCATTTTGCCAAAAATTATTAAAAAAATCCATCTTTTTAGTTTTTTTTTTTTTTAATTTGAAAGTACATAGGTAGCCAAAAATTGAAAAAAATATCGTTGTTTTACCTAAAAAATGCAAAAAAATTCTCACGTTTCGAAAAAAAATTGCGAAAAAGTGTCATTATATGTACTTTGCCAATAATTCCCAAAATTGCCACATTTTTGCTTTTTAAAAAAATTTTCACAAATTATCAAAAGCCTCGCTTATTTTCCCGAAATTGCTGAAAAGTATGATTTTTTGCCAATAAAAATCATCTTTTTTAATTTTCCGTTTATTGAAATAATTCGGTTAATAGAATAGCGACCACTCGGTCCCAACCTGATCACATTTACCGGCGCCTACTGTAGTCCCAAAAAATTTTCTCTTTAAAGGATTCGAATTTTAATACCTAGCTCGAATTACATTTTTAACCGAAAATAAAACGTAAAATTATGTACCTAGGTAAAACCTTTTTACACTTAAACTAAAGCTAAAATTGTCCGAAAAGTCAAGCTAGGCCTTACATTTCAAACCTACGAGTATATTAAAACACAAATTAATAAATATATTCACGGGGGTCTTACTTAGTCAGAGAGTAAGAATCGTCGCCGGTCTAACCTCGGAACTTCCTTCTTCGTAGTTAGGAAAAACTTTTGATTTGTAGGTCCGTGAATGCTATAATTACGCGGAAAGACTCACAAAACCTTAAAGTTTTTAATCACTCGATAGGTACTCAATTAGTTATTTTATGGCGAAAACGTCTAGCTTGAAGTTTATTACCTACCTGAAGTACCTCTTGTCTACATACCACTGCACACTATCGTTTATGGATTCAAATATGTAACTGAAAACACGTCAGATTCAACTTTGTAAGTAGGTACTAAGTACTTAGTTATACTTTGTATTTACAGGGTGCCCAGAAATATCGAGTACCCCTAAAAAAGTTTTCTTCCATCATATGGATCTATTTCACGTTGCCAACCTATATTTTTAATGAAAAACTTTTTTAGGGGTACTCGATATTTCTGGGCACCCTGTACATTGTAAGGATTAGTTTTTAAAATCGACACTAGGTAAGCGCTAGTGTCGCGTTTACGATTTACGTTGCATATACGTAAATGTAGTAGATTGAGGCTTGCAGGCTGAAACTGAAAGTGGAGGTTTGATTGAGAGGGGGAAACGTTTCTCGTGTCGTGTGAATTAATACGTACGATTTTTTTTTATTGACGACGGGTGTTCAGTAAAGCCTTCAAATTTGGGGTATTTTGAAAAATGAAAATATGCGAGTGTGACATGTCGATTGTAATGTTTTCTACAACACTAAATCCAAAAATGGGGTTATTTTTCGTGCATAAAATCCTTAAATTAGGTTTATATTTACGTAAATCGGAAACATGATTCTGAAATTCTATTTGATAGTAAATGGAATGAACGATACATCGTTCATGGGGGTTTCAACCATGCCGATTTTGAAAATCGATTCATTTATTCGATAAGACCCAAACGAAGCCCTTAGATTTCGAATTTTTATGAAAATACATTTGAAAATATAATTATGTTGAAATCGTAAATGATTCTTAAGACATCTCTTTTATTATGTTTTCGCGTATGATCAGGTACCTATACAACTAACAAGGGAACCTCTAGATGTGTCCGCCTCCGATTTGAACGGGATCGCGATTTTTGGAAAGAGCATGTTCTAAAACCCCGAATACAAATTATCAGCTGCCCAAGTTCATTTTTCGAATTTTGGCGAATTTTTGAAAATTCAAAATTGACTGTTTTTGGCAATTAAAAAAAAAAAGAAGTAAGTACGTACTTGATCATTGAAAATGGCAAAAATAAGTGCGAAAACTAACAATAATCACTCAAATCCAAATTTCACCATTTCCAGCCATTCTGGAGCCTCCAGCGCGATTTTTCAATTCCTCCAGAATTTTGAATTTGCTCCAGAAGGCGTGAATATGAAGTTATGCAGCTAAAAATCGAGTTGTGTGTTATACTCGATCTGTTTAATAATACAGTCAAATAGGGATTTCGCCTGGAATAAATTGGGGGAAAATTTTTTTTGCGCCAAAATGCTCAGGATGGTGTCCTAAATGACATACTAAAACCCACCCTTAATCCGCCTGGAGCTTCTCCCCCCCCCCAGACCCACATTTGTGCCCCCCAGCACCGTTTTTTGCGATTTTCTCGCGAGCAGTTGATTTTACGTCGAAAATAATTTTATTTTTGTGTTCTACGTCAAATTTCCGATCTAGTGATATATCAACTGTCCTTCTACCGCCAAGGGGGGCGGGGCTGGAATCATTCAAAAAAGGGGGGTTTCCTGAAAAATACATAAAGGCTATAGGCGCCCAAGAGGGGTTAAATGGTTCCCGAAAGTGTTCGAGTTGATATCGGCATGGAAGGTGGGTACGATGGAGAAACTTGCGCGTGGAAAATTTCAGATCCACATCCCCTCCCCGTTTTGGTGACCCCCCCCCCTTTTCTGAAATTTCAATAACACTTTTCTCAGCCCCATTTTACCCGATTTTGAAAATTTTTCTGGGAGTTATGTATATCCTTAGTAGGTACCCCCACAAAAATTTTCAACCCCCTCCCCTCATACTTACCCCTCTAAACGGCGTTTTTTTCATTTTTTATGCCTATTAACAATCAAGATTGCGAGGTACAATTTTATAAACACGTTTTTTGGATGTATTTTTGACCACCAAACATCATGTAGTTCTTTCAAAATTTTTGCTTTGGTGCGCCGTGCTGAAAAGTTGAAAAAATGTGTCTTAGGGGGTTGGGGGTGATTTTGAAATTTTGAGAAACATGAATATCAATGAGTAGGGTGTCGTTTTCTTATGATTCAATACCACTGAGCACGAATGTGACCTCAGATTTTCTGCTACACTCACCTACCTCTCTCCAGAGCCCCTCAGCCCCCTCAATTATGACGATTTTCGAAATAGAGGTATTTCGATGACATTGGTGTCGTTTCCATATGATTCGATACCGCTGAGCACGAATATGATGTCAGATTTTGTTTTACACCCACACAGCCTCTCCGGACCCCTCAGGCTCACCCCTCAATTTTTAAGATTTTTAAAATAAACTTACTTTGATGATTTTCGTGTCGTTTTCTTACGATTCGATACTGCTGAGCACGAACATGACGTTTGATTTTGTTTTACACCCACACAGCCCCTCCGGACCCCTCAATTTTTAAGATTTTCAAAATAAACTTACTTTGATGATTTTCGTGTCGTTTTCTTACGATTCGATCCTGCTGAGCACGATTTTTTTCCAATTTATTTTTCTTGGGCGGGGGGGGGGTTAATTGGCCAGCCCTAGCATCCAACGGAGGCAGTTGAATGTGCGAGTGTGGCAGAAAATCTGAGGTAATATTCGTGCTCAGCAGTATCGAATCGTAAGAAAACGACACGAAAATCATCAAAGTAAGTTTATTTTAAGAATCTTAAAAATTGAGGGGGAGACTGAGGGGTCCGGAGGGGCTGTGTGGATGTAAAACAAAATCTGACGTCATATTCGTGCTCAGCGGTATCGAATCATATGAAAACGACACCAATGTCATCGAAATACCGTCTATTTCGAAAACCCTCATAGAAAATCACTACTAGCGTCATTACTAAAAAAAAACACTAGTAACTTTTTCGGCAAGTAGCGTCACTACTACTGACAGACGTTACTAATGACTAGTAACGTTTGTCAATAGTAGTGACACGCGCAAATTTGCGCATTTTGCACTGAAAATCATTGCAAAAAACATGTTAATGGCAGCTATTTACTCGTAGACCCTCCTAGAACAACGAATTCTTTCCAAAAAAATTTTGAAAATCAAAAAAAATGTTATGCCTGGGGTGGGGTTCGAACCTGCAATCCCTCACTCTCTAGTCACCTGCCTAACCAACTAGGCCACTGAGGAAGTTGGAAGTTAAGGTGTTTGAAACATTAATATGCACTTTTTAGCACTCTGGACTTTAAAAAATTTCAAGTTTGATGATTTTTTACAAAATTAAAACTGAGTTTTTGGTGTGTTAATATTTCTAGATAAAAATTAAATGGGTATCATACACTTGTATTCGATATTTCTTTGCGAAAGTGGACCCTTCCTTATCCCCTTCCCCACGTTCCCCCCTCCGAGGGGGCTGGTACCTCGAAATTTTTTTTTTCATTTTTCGACCGCAATTTCGGCTTTATTCGCAAAAATGGACTTTGTTCCATTCCTCTCCCCTCCTCTCGCCCCCCGAGGGGACTGATACCTCGATTTTTTTAAATTTTTCGACTGGAATTTAGGCTTTATTCGCAAAATTCATGAATTTTTTTCCGTTCCTCTCCCCTCCCCTCCCCCTCTGAATATTAAAAATATAAATGGGGCCCGAGCAACTGAGCAAGCCACAACAAAAGTTCTTGACAATTGACAATTCTTCATTTTTTTCAGGATATAATTTCTATATTTTCACAAATAACCAATTTGGCAAAAAATTGAAATGTTAAATGATTATTTACATTACTCATGATAAGAAAGTACACACTTTCGCCCCTACTATGCGGGGCGAAAACCAGTCTTTTCATCCCGGCACTTTCGACCCGCGTCAACTAAACATGTACATCAAGTTTTCCACCCGCACTAACCAAACACAAGCCGAAACCTATCGAACAGATAACGAATGCATGAGTAATGCATTGTTATGAGATTTTTCTGGATTTCGCTATCATCTCAAGCATTGAATTATTTTGTTGTGAAGTCAGAAGTGTGTGTTATGGTCAGTTCGTTCGTCCTGTGCTAATATACTGGGTTTGTTCTTATTGTGTTTGTTCGAATTTTGTTTGAATAACAATTTATCTTGCGTATTTCATTATCTATACCAATGTACTTAATTAAAATTAATAATTTGCATAAATTACTTTGAATCTGCAGAGATTCAACTGAATACCACTAGGTAAGGTCCCCACATAGCAGCGACGAATGCGTGTACTTTCTTATAATTCGTAATGTAAAATATCTTACATTATAAGGAGTGAGAGTGAGCTTTTCACGACGAGTGAATTTTGCTTCACTCGCCTTCGGCTCATTCAGCAAACTTAGCTACCTCACTCGCTTCGCTCGTTCGGTAGCATTTACTTCCCTCACCTTCGGTTCGTTCAGTAAACTCGTCCACTTCGCTTGCCTTCGGCTCGCTCAGTGAACAATACTCGTCGTTAAAACGCTCACTTTCGCCCCTTATGGTGTAATATACTATTCCAGATATTCGGCGAAAAAAAGGGAGTTTTAGATTGAGGATTTCTGGTAGTTTGACTGAAATGCAGCGGAGGATCTTTTTTTTAAAAAAATCCAAGTAAAAACATCGCATTATTTGTGATGTGAGAAGTCAATTTTGCTACTATCTAATTTTGGTCGGAGAAAGAAAAAGGAAAATGATCTGGCCCAAGCGGAAAATTTTCAAAATTATGGTTTTTGGCAATTCTTTAATTTTCACTCGTTACTAGTGTCGGCTCGGTCATTAGTAGCGTTAAATCATTCACTAGTAACGTTGAGACAGTCGCTAGTATCGCCAAACTGATCGCTAGTAGCGTTGAGCTGATCGCTAGTAGCGTCAAGTCAGTCGTTAGTAGCGTCGAGCTGGTCGCTAGTAGTGTTGAGCTGGTCGCTAGTAGTGACGAGTTGGTCGCTAGTAGTGTCAAGTTGGTCGCGAGTAGCGTCAGTACAAGCGCTAGTAACGTTTTCGGTATCACTAGTAACTTTTTCAGAAACGCTAGTAATTTTTTGAAGTCACTAGTAGTGATTTTCTATGAGGGAATCGTCATAATTGAGGGGGCTGAGGGGCTCTGGAGAGGGGTAGGTGAGTGTAGCAGAAAATCTGAGGTCATATTCGTGCTCAGTGGTATTGAATCATAAGAAAACGACACCCTACTCATTGATATTCATGTTTCTCAAAATTTCAAAATCACCCCCACTCCCCCTAAGACACATTTTTTCAACTTTTCAGCACGACGCACTAAAGCAAAATTTTTTAAAGAACTACATGATGTTTGGGATTGTTAATAGGCATAAAAAAATGAAAAAAACACCGTTTAAAGGGGTAAGTATGAGGGGTGGGGGTTGAAAATTTTTGTGGGGGTACCTACTAAGGATATACATAACTCCCAGAAAAATTTTCAAAATCGGGTAAAATGGGGCTGAGAAAAGTGTTATTGAAATTTCAAAAAAAGGGGGGGGGGTCACCAAAAAGGGGAGGGGATGTGGGTCTGAAATTTTCCACGCGCAAGTTTCTCCATCGTACCCACCTTCCATGCTGATATCAACTCGAACACTTTCGGGGACCATTTCACCCCTCTTAGGCGCCTATAGCCTTTATGTATTTTTCAGGAAACCCCCGTTTTTTGAATGGTTCCAGCCCCGCCCCCCCTTGGGAGTAGAAGGGCAGTTGATACATCACTAGATCGGAAATTTGACGTAGAACACAAAAATAAAATTATTTTCGACGTAAAATCAACTGCTCGCGAGAAAATCTCAAAAAACTGTGCTGGGGGCACAAATGTGGGTCTGGGGGGAGAAGCTCCAGGCGGATTTAGGGTGGGTTTTAGTATGTCATTTAGGACACCATCCTGAGCATTTTGGCACAAAAAAAATTTTCCCCCAATTTATTCCAGGTTGAGTTCTCATATGAGCTAATTTGACTGGATATAACGAGTGTATCCACGTTTGAGTCGGTTTCGGAAGGGACACCTCAAGTGTGGTTTTTTGACCAGCTTTTTTCATAATAAGAAATCAAAAAAAATCAAAATTTTACCGTTTGTGAGGAAATTTTTGAAATTTGCGCGAATCGCTGTATTTTGAACACAACAAACCACCTGAGGCCGAGTTACGCCATTTCCCACCCTTCCGAAGCCTCCAGCGCGATTTTTAAATTTCTCCTACTCAAATGTGGACAAACTCGTTAATCAGATTGAGTATAACACACAACTAGATTTTTAGCTGTCCAACTTCATATTCACGCCTTCTGGAGCAAATTTAAAATGCTGGAGAAATGTAAAAATCGCGCTGGAGGCTTCAGATCGGTTGGAAATGACGGAATTTGGTCTCGTAAGGTTAGTTGTGGACGAAATACAGCGATTAGCGAAAATTTCGAAAATTTCTTCGCAAACAGGAAACTTTTGATTTTTTTTGATTTTTATTTGAAAAAAAAAGTGGTCAAAAAACCACTCTTGAGGTGTCCCTCCCAAAACCGACTCAAACGTGGATTAACTTGGTAAACAGATTGAGTATAACACACAACTCGATTTTTAGCTGCATAACTTCATATTCACGCCTTCTGGAGCAAATTCAAAATTCTGGAGAAATTGAAAAATCGCGCTGGAGGCTCCAGAATGGCTGGAAATGATGAAATTTAAGTATGGCGAATTTGCCCCCGAGAAATTCAGGATTGATATTTGCATGGAAGGTGGGTACCCATGAGCACTTTCCATCACGAAAGTTTCAGACCCCCAGACCCCCCCCCCGTTTTTGAGAACCCCCCCTTTTCTGAAATTACAATAGAAATTTTTTTCTCAGCCCCATGTGAACCGATCTTTTCAATATTTTGGTATGTTGTAAACATCCATGAGAGGTATCCCCACAAAAATTTTCATCCCCCTACCCCACGTTTTTTAGCTTTGTTTGCCCGTTTTAGCAATGATCATGATTCTGAACAAAAATGAGAATGCCATTTTTAAATGTGTTTTCAACTCCCGAAAAACATACATTTTTTCAAAAAAATTTTTTTGGTGGGTCGTGGTCAAAAATTTAAAAAACTAACAGAGGGGGTAAAAAGGAATTCTGGCGTAAAATTATTGTTTTTAGTAAACGAGGTGTCGTTTCCATATGAATCGAATCCCCCCGAACACGAATATGACGTCGAATACTGTATTAAAAGTTGAGCTATTTTCATAATATTAGTGTCGTTTCCATTTGAATCTAATCCTCCGAACACGAATATGAAGTCAAATTTTATGCTACCTTCATCCACACCCCTCCGGTGCCTCTGCCCCACCTCAATTTTTACTGTATTAAAGGTTGAGCTAATTTCATAATGTTGGTGTCATTTTCATATGACTCGAATACCCCGAACACGAATATGACGTCCTATTTATAATGCTACCCATAACCACACTCCTCCAGTGCCTCTATCAAACACCCCTAACATGAATATCAAGTCCAATTTAGGTCTACCCGCATCTATTCCCTTCCAGGCTACAGCCAGCTCCACGAGAATGTTAAAGTTTGACCCTTGCGGTGTCGTTGGGTTTTCAACCTTCGCGAAACATACCTTTAATAGTAATTGATTTGATTTGAAGTAATTATTGGTCGAGGATTGATCGGAGTTAGCTAAAAAAATTATTATTTAGGTGGGGACAGAGGCACTGTATGGGTGTGAATGAGAACGACACCAATATTATTATATAGCTCAATTTTTAATATAATAGTAAAAATTGAGGTGGGGGCAGAGAAACGGAGGGGTGTGGTTGAGGGTATCATTAAATTGCACGTCATATTCGTGTTCGGGGGGTTCGATTCATATGGAAACGACACCTCGTTTACCAAAAACAATAATTTACACCAGAATTCATTTTTACCCGGGGTTAGTGTTTTCAATTTTTGACCACGACCCACCAAAAATTTTTTTTTGAAAAAAATATATGTTTTTTGGGGGTCGAAAACACATTTAAAAATGGTATTCTCATTTTTGTTCAGAATCATGATCATTGGTAAAACGGGCAAACAAAGCTAAAAAACGTCATTTTGGGAGAGAAATATGGGGGAGGGGGGGTGAAAATTTTTGTGGGGATACCTCTTATGGATGTTTACAATATACCAAAAAATTGAAAAAATCTGTTCACACAGGGCTGAGAAAAAAATTTCTATTGTAATTTCAGAAAAGAGGGGGTTTCTCAAAAACAGGGGGGGTCTGGGGGTCTGAAACTTCCGTGACGGAAAGTGCTCAAGGGCACCCACCTTCCATGCAAATATCAACCCTGAAGCTCTCGGGGGCAAATTCGCCATACTTATCCACCTATAGCCTTTTATATGTATATAGTACATATATTCCACGTATTGCGATGCTACCTATCCGAAATCGAACTACGACCTATTTTCGACGTTCCGAATAAGTAAAACCCCCATTTCGACCGTTCTGGAGCCTCCAGCGATTTTTTATCGTTTCTCCTGAAACTTGAAATTGCATGTAGAATGGCTATTAAAAATCAACTTTAGCACAAATAACTTTATTTAGGGCCTATGTGGGTTGCCTTTAACCATTTCAAGTTGTCCATGATTTTTACTCACTCAAAAATTTTTCCACATGCATTATTAATGAGCAAAAATGAATTGTGCAAAAGTCGTTAGGTATATACAGCCCCTTATATGGAATTTTAAATTTCTCAATGAATAAAAAAAAATTGCTGGAGGCTCCGGCATAGTTGAAATTGGAGTTTTACCTATTTGGAACGTCGAAGATAGGTCAACGCTCGAAAATTGAGAGCAGTTACAAGATTTGAAAAAAAAGCTAGAGAAAATTCCAAGAAATTAATTTATGATTTTTTTCATTGGTTTTACGAGCTGTTTTAATAGGTCTAAACCAACTAACGAAAATTTTTTTCTCAGACGTTTTCGATACAGAAATTCACGACGAAGACGATAGCGCAAACCACAACTCGTTATCTTGATTAGAATAAAAATTGACGTCAGCAGTTTGAGATTCCAAAATTATTATGTAGGAATCCTTGAGAAAATATACTCGTCTACGTCATGATTTTTATGTTTTTCCCCTCCTAAATAAATTGTGTAGAAACTTACCTACTTCAAAACTGAAAGTGGTTTTTACAAAGCATTTTATTTTATTTTATTTTTGAAGTAGGTAGTTAGGTGATTTTTACGTTTTTTAGGTGATTTTTACGTTTTTTTCTCTTACATAGTCGCCATACTTCGAAAACTAAAGTGATTTTCTCATTATATTTTTCCCTCTTTTTTCAAGTTCGAATTTATTAGATACGCAAATACCCATCTAATTTGAGAATGTAGATTTTCCAATTTTTCCGAGGTTTTTTTTTCAAATTACATATTAGTGTTTTTTTCGTTGAACAGTAGAAAATCTACTGAATTGGTCAGATGATTGATTTTAAAAATGGAAAAATCAGCACATTTGAGACAAATTCTGACAAACGTTAGGACTACTTGAAAATTGTTTCAAACGCTGTACTTTCAATGTACATGTATTTTGACTAACAACAATATTTTGCTAACCATTGTGACAAAAAGTCGAGATTTTTGGAAAAGTTTGGCAAAAAATTGGTATTTTTGAAATTTTGGCCAACAAACAGGTTTTTTTGTTCATTTTTACAAAAAATATTCAGAAGAAAATGTATTTTTCGACAAAATTAAATAACTTTGACAAAAATTTGTGTGGATGAGAGTAGCATAAAATTGGACGTCATAATTATTCGTGTTCGGGAGGTTCGATTCATGTGGAAAGACCCACCAACATTTTTTTTTTTTTTGAAAATAATATGTTTTTTAAGGGTCAAAAATACACTTAAAAATGCTATTCCCATTTTTGTGCCGAATCATGATCATCGCTAATACAGGTGAACAAAGCTAAAAAAAAGTCATTTCGAGGGTAAAATATGGTGGGAGGGGGGGTGAAAATTTTTGTGGGGATATCTCTTATGGATGTTTACAACATACCAAAAAATTTAAAAAATCAGTTCTTGCGGGCCTGAGAAAAAATGTTTTATTGTAATTTCAGAAAAATGGGCGGGGTTTCTCAAAAACGGGGGAGGGGGGTTCGGTGGTCTGGAACTTTTTTGACGGAAGGTGCTCAAGTGTACCCACCTTCCATGCAAATATCAACCCTGAAGCTTTCCGTGGCAAATTCACCATACTTATCCACCTATAGACTTTTGTAGAAAAGGGCTCATTTGTCGACTTTTTTAGATTTTGAATTACCTCGTACACACTTTGGAAAGGTTTTACTCTCGGTTTGCTCGGGCTATTTGCATCACATTTTCTCACATAGAAAACTTATTGTTCAGATTCAAGAAATGTTCGAAGTTTGAATCATAAAAATAAACTCCTCTCTCCATATTAAAGAAACCTTTCATTTTTACTTCTCAAAACATGATTGAATTTTTCAAGTTTGATTTTTTTTTTTTTAAATAATCATTTGGATTTTAAAATTTTGAAACAAAAATAGTAAACTTCTTCATACATATTTTAGTACAAGAAAACATCGTTTTCATACCCTTCAAAATACTAATAGGTATTCGGGATTACTTTTATTTTTTTTCCTTCTCCCTTTTTTGCTGATTTTTTTCTCAAGTCTATTTTTTTATTTTTCGCACCTGCGCCATTTTACGTACCTACATCTCGGCGATGACGTCAAATTAATTCGAATAAATAGAACACCACTTCGTAAATTGTATATGTTCTATTCTATGAAAAAATAAAATAAAATCATTCCACACGTTTTAATAAATAAGTGAGATAATTTGTCATTTTTAAACACAGGCAGATCTTGAGGTGCATTTCCCCAGCCCCCCACCACCGCCAAAAAGGGTCCAAGTAAGGTCATTCGTTTGTGCTTCGTTAGTGCTTGTTTGTGCTTCAAGTCCGGTCGTTTGTGCTTTAACCCTTTCGGAGATATCGAGAAAAGTTTGTGGGGGGGCTGGGGAAACGTGAGCCCCCCCACCACGGCCAATTGGGTTGAAAATGGTGTCAATCGTTTGTGCTTCGTTAGTGCTTGTTTGTGCTTCAAGTCCCGTCGTTTGTGCTTCGCCCCTTCCCAAGAAAATGAGGACACCTTGTGGGGGGGCTGGGGAAATGCACCTCAGATCTTGAACTTAACATGACCGCAGAAGCGTATTTTGATGAATTTTCATCAGGTTGACTACCGAAATTTGCAAATTTCTTGAAGCATTACCATTTTCAATCATATACATTTCTCATTTAAATTATATAAAATATTTCATTTTTGTCAAACTTAATTTTCAAAATCATGGTTTCCTACTCAAATTGTTGAGTAATGTTTTGAATGGCGGGGATTTACTCTATCTATATCATTAAATTTTGTTAATTTAATTATCATTATTTTTTTCAATAATTTTTTATTTCTTACCTCCATTAACAGTTATGGACCATTTTTACAATTGTTTTTGAACCAAACCACATTGTCAAAATGTACATTCATACTTAAATTATTGAGTAATGTATTGAATGGCGGGGATATATTATTCTATTTATATCAATAAATTTTGATACTGTTGTTATTATCAATTTTATTTTAAAATAATTTCTCAATTCCAACCTCTATTTTCATAATTATAATAACTTTCCTTAGAGAGAGGACAGGGGGGGGGGTTAGAATTCTTTCTCAAAGATTTTTTTGCGGATATGTAATCTTCGAGAAACATCTTCTCAAAAAATCCTTTTGCTAATGAAAAAAAATTCAATTCACAAATTCCATCATTAATATGAGGAGGTTGGTTACAAAGTTAGACAAACACCACTTCTAAAAAAATCGAGTTATATATTGATTCTTATAGGATTTTTAACGATCTTTTCATTGCCGAGGTCTGTTATTTTCAATATAGTAGGTAAAAGGGTAAAAAACGCGCTCAAAGTTTTGCCTTAGTTTCAAATACAGACATGTGCAAATCGTCTTAGTTTCAAAAACAGACATATCCAGGATATGTCTGTTTTTGAAACTAAGATGATAGGATATGTCTCATTTTGAAACTAAGATAAAGTTCACATGTCTGTGTTTGAAACTGAGGCGCAACTTTGATCGCGTTTTTTGACCTTTTATGTACTGTTTTGAAACTAAGGGACCTCAGAAATGGAAAGATGGTTAAAAATCGTATAAGTATCAAAACCTAACTGATCTAGACAGCTTCACTTTCAAATTATCTTCATCTTAGTTTCAAAATCAGACAAGTGCATTTTCAGGTTCTTTTTATTAGTAGTGGGGGGTGATGGTGGAAGGATATTTTTTGTATTTTTGTTACTCAGTATCATCACTACAATTTGTCAAGTATCCCTCGCCATTACAATGCTGTATATTTTTGTAACAAAAAACATGGATTTTCTCAAAATCAACCCTGTGGCGTTTGTCTAATTTTGTAACCAAGCTCCTCATATGTAGTTCAGTGGCAAACCATAAGTAAACGGCAAATTATGATAAAGCTTTGAAATTTGGTAAGTATGGTGAACATTGAACAAAGACACCAAAAGAAAATTTTCAAGCCCGCCCAATTGACAACGAAAAACGCGATCCGCTAGCGAAAACGCTGGCGGATAGCTAGTTTGTCCTAAAAAGTCGCTAGCGTTTTCGCTTTTCGCCATTAAAAACGCTATCTGGAGTTCTTTTCACATGGCGGAAATGACAGCGGATAGCGAAAACGCTACTGCCAGTTTTTATCACAGAGCATTTTTGTGGGCGAAAAGCGAAAACGCTATTTCAGGTATTAATTTACTTCAGCATTTCGCTTTTTTGCTGGTGTTTTTGTCATGCATGTTAAGGGTAAAGTGCCCTATTGTCGACCACCTAGTTTATTTTTGGAATTATGAGACCTGTAATTGACGTAGCTGCGCGCACAATGGCTTAAATGATAGCCACATACCTCTAGTTTAATGCCATAAAGCCACTAAACCTAAAACCCCCCCACAAATTTTTTATGCCGTTTTTTCCAAAAACAGAGAAAATCGAAAATTGCAAAAATGGTGTCCTAATTCCGACCACCTCAAAAAAATTGAAAAAAGAAGGTAAATAATATGTCAACATCCTTGTTTATTAATTGAAATGACACAAATAGAAAAGCAAATAATTATTTAAGCAAAGGGGAACAACTATTCAATTTTTTTTTACATTTTTCTGACCCCTCATCACAAATTATATGTCCCCATTTGAAACACTTGGAAATTGTTTAGACAACATTAGATACCCACATTCTCGTTTTCTTACAGCTTTTACAGCTTTGTTCATTGCATCAGCACACCATTTTTTACATTTTGGCGTTTTTTTCGAAAATCCAGGAAATTATAAATTTCAAGTATGTAGCCAAATCATTGGTGGTCGGGATTAGGGCACGCTATGAAAAAAAATTTGATGGAAAATTTATGCAACTTACCTTTAATTGATCCAAAAATTAATTATCACCTTTTATTCATAAAACTATGAACTTTTAAAATTAATCGGAGCTTTTTTTAGGAAGAATCACACATTTACGCAACAGGCGATTGAAGTTGCCGGAAAAGTTAATTTTCACTTTCTGAATTTCGTTTTTTGTCAATAATTTCGCGAGTTTTGAGTTTTGGGTTGTGATTTTGGTTTTAATCGTTTTATCTGTGAAAAATACATAAGAAAACATTTTCTCCCGGATAATCGAGGCATTATTGGACGAGATATGCTGGTGGTCGGATTTAGGCACCTGGTCGGCAATAGGGCACTTTACCCTTACCATTTGGAATAGTTTAGCTACGAAAACATCTTTTGACGTTTTGCTGTTGAATTTTTCGCGAAAAGGAACTTGAATTAAATAATTAATTCTAAAATGGATTTAAATTTAGAAGGTTGAAAAATATTTATTTTGATGCTTCATTCAACAGAGTTGAAAAATTTCATTTATTTCCATCTCCCTCCCTGAAAAATTTTATTTATTGAGTCTTTAGTTTTGGATGAAAATAAAATTACAGTTTTCTGACTAAAAAATCCAAGGAATTACGAATTAGCCGATAATGCGAATTTCAAAGCTCTATCCTTTTTTTGTGAGGATTTTGTGTGCCTTTAAATTCAAGTGAAACTGTTGTCCATTTATTACAATTGTTTGGGACTAAAATTTGAAGATTGTTTTTGACTCAAAAACACCTGAAAATTTTGACTGCTATGTACCCCAAATCGCTTGTCTTTTCCTCTTAATGATTGTGTGGATATATGTGCTTAGGTATGCGATTAAGTAAGTACATATCTTTTTTTTAGTGTGAAGCACTTTCAGTTTCAGAAACCCATGAAAAGCAGTATGTTTTTCTTTTTGCTGGAAATGTTTCACAAATGATCAATTTCTTTTTTAAAAAAATATTTCACTATCATAAACATATCACATACTGTTCAAAACACATCTCAAAAAATTTGAAAAATTATTGGCTACACATACATATGTTTGGGTGGATAAATTTCTCGAAATTGATCAAAAAAAATTACCTACCTGAACAAGGATCGATTGCCATGTATGCTTAATCTAATACCAATTTCTAAACCTGCACCAGTGGTGTACGCCTGTAAATGAAGTTGACAAACATCCCTACATCAGTACCAGATACCCGGGGTAGGAGGAGATCAGCAAGAACCAAACTAAACATCCCAGAGAAAGTAGAGAAGAAAACAGGTTCCATCACTCATCAGTTGGAGTGCAAGGGGGAGATAATGACTTTTCTGTGCAACTACAACATACTACCTAGGCGCCTAGCCTACACATTCGTATTTCTGTTAATTGTGGTTGTAGTTTTGTCACAAAAGAAATCTTTTTCTTTTGTTTGGTTACATGTTCCAGCTACACATTACCCCCTACAGTGAATAGCATACCTTGTAGAGCGTTTTCGCTATCTGCTAGCGGAAACGCTATAGCGAAGTGGTCCTAAAAAGTCGCTAGCGGAAACGCTCTCATATTTTGTCAGTCATTGTCACTAGGGCGGGAGGCAGTCGCCATGGCCAAGTCCCATAGGAGGGAAATGGGGGTGATTTGGGGGAGGATTCAACCCCCCATTTTTCTAAATGGGGCTAACGGAGCGATATCGGTGTCAATTCCACATGATTGAACCCCACTGAGTTTGAAAATACCATTACTTTCAAAATCTGAGAAAGAGGCATGCCTCAAATTTCAGGCGACGCGGTAGCGTTGCCACCCCGCCCTCCCATGGTTCCAAACGCGCACGGAGTTATATTCTGTAACTATTTCGTAATGCGATTTCCCGAGGTTCAAACACAATTTTCTCAAAAACTATGAGTTTATTCAAAAAAACGCAAGAATACTTTTTTTCTTATTTTTCAAAGACCTTTCTGAATATATAAGAATCATTTTCGTACGATGAAAATTCGCGAAGTTTCAAGTACCAGGGTTTTTGTCATTTTGGCGAAATTCTTGTTCAACACTCACTCAAAGTTTGAAGGATTGGCCGAACCAATTTTGATGAAATTTGGAATACAGCTTTGATTTGTTGACTACTACTGACTAAGATAAAAAAATTGTAAATTTTCTCAAAATTGACCCTGCACCCCCCCTTTTTGGGCCCCAAAAATTTTCAAAATTGACTCAAACTATCAAAAGGCACTTCTCCAGCACAAACTTGATATCCATGCAAAAATTGAGCTTTGTAGCTCAATTACATCAAGCTTGAGCTGAGTCTAAAGATGCTGAAAAATTACAAATTTTGAAAAAATGAGGAATATACTTATTCAAAGTACGCAACCAAACCAAAGCCAGGATCGATGTATGTATATCAAAAGGCACTTCTACGATGTTCAAAGTATATTTGAACAAAATTTCAGCGTGATTTGTGCCCTATTCGAAGCTGTAGCTTTGTCTAAAGAAACAGTTAATTTATAATACTAATTTTCGCCATTTTGATTCTTTAGACAAAGCTACAGCTTCGAATAGGGAACCAATAAGTATAACGCTGAAATTTTTGTTCAAATATATTTTGAACATCGGAGAAGTGCCTTTTAATATTTTTAAACTAATTGGAGCTTTGGTTTATTGCGCTCAATATCAAAATGACCATTAGATTTGAAGTACAACACGTGTTCTCATACACGTAAGATGAAAAATTCAACGCATTGATTCGAAAATTACGACGACAACGAAGACGAAAAAAGCAACACGACTTTTCTGTACACAGATTTACAAGTGGACTGTATTTCACAACATTTACAAAAACATTCGATACTGTACATAAAAACTAAACTAGATACATAGAAACGTATTTCCACCCTCAACCAATCAGATTGCAGGGAGTAAAATCTCATACCACCACTGCAGAACCGGATAGCGGAAATACCTACCAACTAACCAACTAAAACCCAAACATAAAAAACTACAAAAAATACTACGAATACCTACGAATACGTAAACAAACTCCCCCCGAAGGAGGGTAAATCCCTCCTTCCAAAGAAGATCGACGAAAAAATACATAAAAAATTACATAATCAATTAACTTTAAGTACATACATTCTAGGCCTATTCAATAAAACAAACAATCACCATCCAATAGCACGGCAAAATTTTGATAATTCATGTACAAATAATCTAGAATAAAATCAACAACCCAAAAAATAAAATCTAGGTAAATTATTCTACAAACTATACATCACAAATTCGAGAAATTTTAATTACATTATCGAAACGCTAATCAGGGTGTCAAAATAGACGACTAATCATCCTTTGAAACATCTACTGGCAAAGCTACCAATTTTTGTACAGACGTACGACGCACTGTACCATTCCCTAACCTCACGCTCACGTTTCGAACAATACCCTTTTTATCGGGATACACATCAACGATTCTACCCATCGGCCAATTCATCACTCTATCATTCGGACTAGACACCAACACAACGTCACCTTTCGACACATTTTCCATACGCTCTTTCCATTTACCACGCTGCTGTAGCTGGTTTAGATAATCGTGTCTCCAGGACACCCAGAAAGAATCTACAATCCTTCGCCACAGCATATAACGTTGCTTTAAGGTGACTGAGCCATTGTCCAGCACTGGCGTTTCCAACAACGCCGACCCAACTAGGAAATGACCTGGAGTTACAGGTTCAACAAATTCATTAGTCAATCTATATGACAACGGACGCGAATTAAGTATCGCTTCGATTTTACATAAGATGGTTGACAATTCCATCAACGAAAGTATTTGAGTCCCAATGGACTTCATTAATAACGATTTTCCAGCCTTTACCGCGGACTCCCATAGGCCACCTTGATGTGGGCTGCGAGGCGCGATCATTTTCCATTCGATTCGATTTTCGACTAAATATTTATCAAGCCTACTTTGCATTAATATATTTCGAGCACCAACAAAGTTAGTCCCGTTATCAGAATAAATTAGGCTCGGGAATCCGCGCCGACTTGCAAACCTTTCAAGCGCATTTAAAAACGCTTCGCTCGTGAGATCCTCTACAATTTCAATGTGAACCGCACGAGTCAAAAAACATACAAAAAAACAAGCATAGACCTTTACAACTTTACCTACTCGATGGTTCGTGCATTTAATACTTATTGCGCCTGTTAAATCCACACCAGCTGTGGCAAAAGGCCGCGATATCGTCACTCTCTCTTTGGGTAAATCACCCATCAATTGTTCAACGAAATGCGCATCGAATCGTGTACACACAATACATCGACGGACGACTTTCTTAATGATTGCCGCCAAGTTACCAATGACAAAAAACCGAGCTCGAACAAAATTATAAATAAACGATTTTGTACAATGGTAGTATTTTCGATGAGTGTATTCGATGAACCTTTCTAGGTATAACGACTTGGCGGCTATTATCACCGGAAACTTGGTATCGTAGGAGAAGTTAGAAGCGGCAAGACGACCCCCTGCGCGCATCAGTCCATCATGAGCAATAAAAACATTTAAGGACAACAGACGACTTTTTCTAGGAATCGGATGTCCTTTCAACAAACAAAGATATTCTTTTTCAAAAAATTCCATCTGTACAAAACGCATTAAAGACCAATATGCATAATCACGTTCCTGTATGGACAGTGATGAAACGATTGCACAAGGTTTAACAGAATGAAATGTTTCCATTGTCACTTGTTCACCCTCGGCAATAGCTCGACGCATCCAGACTCGCCATCGTAAAATGGTTACAAACCGAAGACAAAGAGCAGCAACAGATACCATTTTAAAAATCGACGAGTTTCGAAAGACAATTTCTGAGAAAGGTTTTCGAGTCTCTGCTAAAATAGACAAAACGGTACTTTCTTCTTTCATTTCGGGTACATCAATAGAGGGTTTAAACTTGGAGGAAACAAAAGATACAAAATTATCCTGCAGCCAGGGTGGACCAGCCAACCATAAAACAGATTTTAAAAGAGAATTCGAAGAAATTCCTCTAGTACCGAGGTCTGCGGGATTCATTTTACCATCTATATGAAACCACCTTTCTTTACATGTTAAGGCTAAAATATTTGTAACTCTGTTTGAAACGAATACCTTTAGCTTAAGAGGATCGAGGTTGATCCAACTCAGGCCTACCATCGAATCTGAAAAGCAAAAATATTCCGTTATCCCTAAATCCTTACGTAATTCAGCTATCATGCGCGATAATAACTCCGCGGACATCAATTCTAATCTATGAATGTGAACAGTTTTGATTGGCGCAATTCGATTTTTTGCACAAATAAATGACACGTTCACTTTACCATCACAATCTACAGAACGCAAATATACCACAGCACAATATGCACGCGTTGAGGCGTCACAATAACCAATCAGCTGACGAGAAGCGATCTTATTCGAGGAAAAATAGCACCTTTTAATCGAAAACGAGGACAATTGAACTAAATCATTACGATATTCTTGAAACGAAGTTGATAATTCATTTGAAACTGGTTCGTCCCAGCCTCTTCCCTCTTTCCAAAGTTCTTGAAGCATAATTTTAGCAATAACTGTAGTAGGTGCCAACATTCCGAGGACATCAAATATTTTTGAAACTTCAGAAAGTACAACTCGCTTAGTTATTACTTCTGGCAACGAATCTAGACAAATTTTGACACTCAAGGTGTCTGACTGTGGGTACCAAATTAACCCTAATAACATGACGAATTCATTACCACCTAAACAACGATTATTTAAGGGTTCAATCAACGAGGGTTCAATATTCGACAAAAATTCCAACGAATTACTTTGGTATTTTAGAAGTGGAAATCCATATTTTCCAAGTGCTGCGTGTATTGATTTTTGCAGGCGAACCGCAGCGTCTATATTTGCAGCACCGCTCATTAAGTTATCCATGTAGAAATCTTCTAAAATTGCCCTGGCCACCTCTGGATCATCAACTAACAATGCTTTACCGATTATTTCGAGACATTTTGTAGCCAGATAAGATGCAGGGCCTACTCCATTGGTCAAAGTATTGAGCTCAAATATTTTTATCAAGGAATTCAAAATAAATCGAAATAAAATCCTTTGATATTTGCGATCCTTTTTATCAATTAATATGCAACGATACATTCGATAAATGTCAGCCACAAAAGCAATGAGATGTTGGCGAAATCTTACGATATTTTGAGCCAAATTTGGCTGCAAAACAGGACCTTCTAACAAATGGTCATTTAAGGAGGTACCTGAGTTATCTACAAATGACGCATTAAACACTATCCGATCACTGGGACCACTAGGGGTCTCTTTAGAAACAATGTGATGCGGAATATAATAGGCTGAAGGATCAGGTGTCGAATCAATTTCACTCATATGGCCAAGCTTTAAATATTCATCAAAAATTCTCACATACGATTCATGTTTCCTTTCAGACCTACGACGTTCACTATTAACCAACAAAGCTCGCGCCTTTTCAAATGACCCTTTTAAAGACAAAATTGACTCCTTTGTAGGAAGGCGAATGACAAATTTACCAGTATTTTCATCAATATGGTAAGTACTTTCGAAATGACCTTCAATTAATTCATGCTGCAATGATTTTTCAAGCTTATTTTCGGGTATATCATCGAGAGCATAAAACTTGTGAAATTGATTCGATAATTCAAGATTGGATAAACCGCAAAATTCGGTTGTTTGAATTACATATGGCGATTTTCTCGATCCTGAAATTACAAACCCAAAATGCGAATCCCTAAGACAAATACCTTCGAGAAAATAACGTTTTTCCAACAAGCAAAATTCGACAAATTCATTACCCAACAACAGATCGACGTGATCATAAGGTAAATCAAAATATTCGGCCAAATTATAATTGAAATTCGTTGCAATTTCTTTCAACTCATTTCGACATACTCGATAAGGAATTCGATCAATAACAACAGCCTCAATAGCAATTTGAAAATCAGTATACCTTGACTTTAAAACACAACGAACAAACTTTTTCAATTCCACTGATTTGTCATTAATACCTACTAACACAGTGGGGTTATTGGCCTCATACATTTTCAACTTTAATCTTTCGCAAAAATCACGCGTAATCAAAGTACTCTCTGACCCTTGATCAAATAAAACTCTACCTAGTTCCGTATTCGCGGTTCCTTGTACCTTAACCACTGCCGTAGATAAAAACACAGTTTTATGCGAAGACAGGGCACAAAAACGATTAGCATTCGAACTATCATTAACAAAATTGACATTTTTAACATCTGGCAAGACAGGCGAAACTGGCAGCTCATTAGTATTGTTCGTATTTGTAAGGGGAACCTCTTCACGATTAATATGAAGTAATTTATGATGAGGTCCATGACAAGTAGCACAATTATACTTATTCGTACATTTTGAAACGGTATGATTATTTTTAAAACATTTAATACATAATCGATTACTTTTTACCACATCGAACCTCTGCTTCGGAGTTTTTGACAGAAACGTTGGGCATTGATCCAGGTAGTGGCTTTGTTGACAAACTACACAGCACAGCGGGAAGGACGACGAGGATTGCGGTGTTCTCTGAGTATCAGTAGCAGCAACGAGTGATTTTTTCTCAATTATTTGCCTGGACTGCTTTACTTGGCCTTTATTTGGAGCTGCCGACGCATTTGACTTTTCATTAGATGACGGAGCTCCTTTTATCGATGCAGTTTCATAGGTGAAGCATTTATTGATCAAAAACGAAGCCAATGACTCGAATGACGGATATACACTGTTGTCCCTATGACTATCATCCCAATCTCCACGTAATTTATCAGGCAATTTTCTCGAAATCAAAAACGACACGAATGGCGACATTTCTTCAACATTTATGCCCGAAACCTTTAAACCTCGAAGGGCGCGTTTAACCTTATGGACACTCTCACGGATTGACGTATTCTTCACTGTAGGAAGATCTGCTATTGTTATGAAGTGTTCGACAATAATTCTACGGCGATTAAAAAACGAATCATATAAACTTTCCAACGTCAGTTTATAGGCGCATCCATCTTCATCATCCTCAATATCTTCGACAAGGTGCTCGGCACCTTTGCCCATAGCTCTTTTTAGTAGATACATCTTTTGGTGAGTATTGTATCTCGCACTTTTATCCACCATACCACAAAATTCACTATACCAATCCGGAAAATTTTTAAAAGTGCCATCAAATATGGGTAGGGGAACATCTTTCAAACGAACAAAGGGATCTAATAATGGCCCATCAAACGAATCAACCAACGAATGCCCATTTCTAGATCCACTTTTAGACGATTCAGTAGGACGCAAACTTTCAACAAGCATTTTATAGGTACCAGTGTAACGGTTGAACATCGCTTTGGAGGCGTCATGATCCTTGGTGATTTCCTTTTCCTGCTCGGCAATTATGGCAGCATCCAACGACGCATCAATATAGTCCATTAAACCATTATTAGCTTTCGCCAATTCTTTCAGAGCTTCTTTCCACGAATCAAGATGGGCCGCGATTTGGTGATTATTTTCCACCGATTGATGCTTTTCTAAGAGCACTTGCACCGCGGCTTGATCATTAGCGCAATTACGCGAAAACGTACGTACATCACGATTTAAATTTTCCTTACGCGCTTCACGCGCAGCCTTTGCCTTCGCCTCGCGTGCCTCTTGCTCGCGCGCTAGGCGTTGCTCGGAAGTTTCACCCATTACGAATTTATTAACATACAAAATCGAAAACGAACATCATTCACGAAACGAAAATCGAAAATCATTAAACTTAATGGGAGATAATTCCCACACAACGAAGCATTGCATAATCAGACGAAAACAAAGACATCATAGGCGACATAGGTACTACGAACAGATAGGCGCAAATTTACAAACATAAAACATCATCATACTTCAAAAAACATCGCACTTCGCCAAAAATTAGGCGCACACGACGAATAATCGATAAAAAATTCAAAAAGACATCGCAAAAATTCATTAAAAAATCACGAATCTATGCCGGAATAATGTATCCGGCTCGGAGGACCAAAATGTTCTCATACACGTAAGATGAAAAATTCAACGCATTGATTCGAAAATTACGACAACAACGAAGACGAAAAAAGCAACACGACTTTTCTGTACACAGATTTACAAGTGGACTGTATTTCACAACATTTACAAAAACATTCGATACTGTACATAAAAACTAAACTAGATACATAGAAACGTATTTCCACCCTCAACCAATCAGATTGCAGGGAGTAAAATCTCATACCACCACTGCAGAACCGGATAGCGGAAATACCTACCAACTAACCAACTAAAACCCAAACATAAAAAACTACAAAAAATACTACGAATACCTACGAATACGTAAACAACACGTGTTGGCATTACAACCTGCCTTGTATGCAGTTGAAATGCGCCAGCTGTAAAGCAGCCTAGTTGGCTGCATGATTTAAGCTGCGGATTACCACGCAGTAGTCTCGGGTTCGAATCCCACTGGAACCAAATTTTTTTTTTCTGAGTTGATTTTTTTAAGACAATTTTGATTCTATTTTCCATGTTTGATTCCAAAGAATAAATTGTGAAGTCACAAAAAACGACTAATCATTAAAAAAAACGTTGTTTTTCACTTCTTAAAATAGGACAAATTTTCGTTTTTGTTTTTTTCAAACAGAACGTTAAAAAAATTCCATTACTCAAATTTTTTAAAAATATTTAAAACAAACAAGTTATTACACTTTGACTTTTTACCTGAAAAAAAAACATTGTTTTTTTCTACTTCTAGGAATAACGTTTCGCTTTACTCAGGTTTGTTTGGGTTTCATTTTCAAAATTAAAATTTTTAAAATTTTGACATTTTAAATTCTAATTTTGTGAAAAATAGACCTACTCTCCCATATGGTCTCACCATCCCCATCTTGGAATCGAAAAAATTATTGAAAATTTGGGTTCTACGGTACGAAAAACATTGATACAAACATAATTATCTCGGTAGCAAGAAAATGTACTCTTACGTTGATTACATTTCTAAAATTGATTCAACATACATAAGCAAGACAAGGGTCAAATTTGACCCCCTCTACTACCTCCCAGGAGGGGTGTAAAAAGTGCCTCCGAGTCTAATTCGATAGAATTTGCTTCGTAGCATTCGAAAATCGACATTAGAACCTTCTCCAGCAAATTGTATCTGGTGCACAGTTCAAAAACTCAGATTTTTGCAAGAAAATACCGAAAAAACGCCATTTTTTAACCCGTTTAGACCCCTCTGTACACCCACGGTAGAAGTATGCGAAAGTATTAATGGTCGATTCTAATTGTAATTGACCCGCAGAATCCGAAAATGACCATAAAAATGTCGATGGAAGGTCGGCGTGTCGTCTAGGGTTGAAAAACTGTAATTTTGGGGTATTTTTGAAAAAAATGCAAAAACTTTACTCAGAAAATCTCAAATCCTCCAAAAAAAACTCTTCAAAAAAGAATTACACCCCGCCCTCTCCCCGATTCCTAATGAACTTACTCCATGAACAAGAGGTAAAAATTTCAGTGAGAAAATGTTATGATATCACGTGGAATCCGCCCCTAAGAAAAATCACCTACCACTTCACCAGATGGTATGAGACAAACTATGAAACGGCTAATGAGCCAAAAATTTGGGCGTTGACAAATCTTCCAGACTCCAGGGTTAAGTTAAATTATTAAACTTATTTGAGGGATCTGTCCGCCCAAATTCTTGGCTCATTGAGGCATGCCTCTTCCTCAGATTTTGAAAGTAATGGTACATATTTTCGAACTCAGTGGGGTTCAATCATGTGGAATTGACACCAATATCGCTCCGTTAGCCCCATTTGGAAAAATGGGGGGGGGGGGGTTGAACCCTCCCCCCAAATCACCCCATTTCCCTCCTATGGGACTTGGCGACTGCCTTCCAGGCTTAAAAATTTTCTTTTGGTGTCCTTGTTCACCATACCAAATTTCAAAGCTTTATCATAATTTGCCGTTTATCACCCAAAAAATACATTTTGTCAGTGAACTACATCACCTTTCAAAGAACAAGAATGGTCTTTTGACATGCCCAAACAAATTATGTATGGCAATGAAAAAAAAATGTACCTATTTATTTTCATTCTTTTATACTCTCTAAATTTGAAACAGTCAATTTCACTGCTTAGCAGTCACGAAATTTTGCCTTTTTAAAGCAGTAGTTTTTTTTACTGCAAAACAGTGAAAAATTACTGAATTGGTCAGTCAAAATGATTTTTTACTGACCAATTCAGTAATTTTTCACTGTTTTGCAGTAAAAAAAAAACTACTGCTTTAAAAAGGCAAAATGTCGTGACTGCTAAGCAGTGAAATTGACTGTTTCAAATTTAGAGAGTATGAGAATGAAATCCTTCACACAATTAAATATGGTTTGTCGCAGACGCAGAGCAGAGCAACGTTCAAATCAGATTTGAAATCTTTTAAACTGCTACGTTCATCTTGACTGAAGACATTGTTAGAAAGTCCAACTGAGTAAATTCTGAACCCAGCTCAAATTATGCGATATTTTGGTAAATACATCAGGTTGAGCATTCTCTCGTACTCCGCAAGATACTCCAAATGATTTAACGCCGAGTAGTATCCAAGGACATGTTTCGTTCCCTGTTGCAATCTGCAAAGGGCTGCCTGCCAGAGACTGCAACGAATAATTATTTCACTTTAGTATGTCTTGCGATAGGTAATTTTCAGACAATTTTATCAGTTTTTATTAAATTTTAACAAATTTTCAAGCGATTCTCTCAAAACTTTCCTCAATTATGCTGACTTTTTTTTTTATCAATTTATGTTAATTTTCAGTAATTACTAAGTAGGTAACTATAGTAAGTCAATTTAAGAATTTTTATTGTACTTGGTTCATTTAATGTGTAACAAATTATCATTCCATCTTGGAAATTAATATTTTCATTATTTTTTAACAATCAAGGTGTCCAACGTTCCTGCAAGTCCTGTCAAAGTCTCGTTTTTTCACGTTTTATCAAAAATTTTTGTTTTTTTTCCAATCAGACATCAAATTATCAAATTTCTTTTTTCAAATAGAAAAGATTGTTCACATTTAAGAAATGCTCAAAGTTTGAATGGGCAAAATACACCCCTCCCTTCCTGAAAACCTTTTTTTTTACTTCTCAAAACATGATTTTTCAACGCTTTTGATTTCATTTCACTGGGGTTTCCTTTTCTTTTTCAATTTTGAATTTTTCAAAAATCATCATTCGAATCGCAAAATTTTGAAGCAAAATAACAAATTTTTTTCAACTAACCAATCACAAACAAAAAACGTCTTTATGCCTATCGAAACACTGATTTTCGAGAATTTTTGCAATCGCTTCGCTCGGACCTGTTTGTTTTAGTTTTTCTGTATGGATTTTTTCAAAGTAAGATACGTATTTTGAAGCGAAATAATAATTTTTTTATAACTAACTCATCACACAAAAAAACATCGTTTTTTATCCTGCTTGAAATACTGGTTCTCGAAAGCTTTTGCCCTCGCTTCGCCAGGACCAGTTTGTTCTCTTTTGAGTTGTTAAAAAATTCTTAATTTGAAGGAGAAAATTATACCAAAATCAAATGACAAAATTGTTCTTCCATCTCTTACATACTTATTTTATTTTAAAACTCGCCATAAGTGCATATCTGTATTTCGAAAAATTGGTAGGTATATTTTTTTTTAAAATCTCGTTCAAATTTCCCATCAATTTTTTTTACATTTTTAAAAATTTGTTATGTTGAAAAAAGTTTTTTATTCGCCCAATTTCATTCCATTAGCAAGAACCTTAAAGGTGAAAATAAAATCAAAAATTGAAAAGATGAAATTATATTTTCGACATCCGCTTGCTTGGAAAAAAACCTCGAGATGTTTATAAAGACACTGGAAAAGCGAAAAATATGAATATTATATTTTGCCTCACCCTTCGGCCCTCTTAAAAAATCCCAAGTGTTTGAAAAATTGCCCTGCGAAGAGTCCTGCCAATGTCCTGCTTTTTCATTTTGAAATTTTGTGAGACACCCTGAGTCAACTTTCGATTAGCAATTTTTGCACAATCTCACCCAAATTTTTAAACATTTGGTTGTTTTCTAATATTCCACCAATTTTTGGCAAATTTTAGTGGTTTGTATGCTAATTTTAGTTTTTTTTTTTTTTCGAAATTTTGATTCTGCTTGTCTTCAGATGTTATCGTTTCTTATTTCTGTTTTTTTTTGCATTTTTTGCATTATTTTTTTTAAACAAAATGTTTAAAAACTATTCATTTCTGAAAAATCATTTTAATTCACAGTCATCGATCACGAATCATGAGTTTTCGAAAATGAGTCGAATTAATTTTTTTGAGCACTTATTCGCAATAACGATTTTACTCTATTCTGCGTGAAGAAAAATTTTCTGATTCGATTACTATCTCAGTTTCTATGAAATTACTATCTAATAGTCTTACCATCTTCTGATCCTGCGCAGAATTTGTCGAACGTTATGAATGCTTTAAATTCATCTGGCACATTGTTCAAACATCTTTCTCGACTGATAAAGGGAAGGTCGACTGTCATAAGCTTTTCACTTAATTTTCCGTGCTCATTCTTTCCCCATCCTACTACCTAAAAGTGACAAACAAAATGCATTCTTTAGTGATGACCCATAAGAAAATTATTAGATCTGATTAAGCCAGATTTGATCAAATGTATTTAGATCTGGTCAGATTCAATCTAAGTTTTCTCCAGTGAATTCAGATCAAATGTAATCCAATCGAAACTTCAATCTGACCCGATCAGACCTCCTCGTGAAGTCAAAGAACAGGAGTAATCGTAAAATAAGTTCGTTAAGAATGCTCACTATTGCTGGAGTGTTTTCAGGAGGATATCGGTTGGTTCTTAAGCCTGCCCAATCCACACAAGCAGGCAAAACTGTCGGACTTATGTCCAGTTTTTCTTGTAAAATTAGTATTGTCCCTCTCGAAATACAAAATTTTCAAGAGCTTTCGCCCTCGCTTGAGCCTGTTCTGTTTTCGTTTTCAAAATCAACTTCTTTCAAAAAAGCACCTTTTTTTTCTTCAAAATCAACTTCCTAAAAAAACACCATTCAAATTCTAAAATGTTAAAAGCCTAGAAATAAACTTCTCGCCTTTAAACAAAAAACTCGTTTTTATTCATCTCGAATTACAAATTTTTGAAAACTCTTATTAGGTATTCAAATGACTTTTGAAACTTTTTATTTTATTTTTTGGATTTTTGGAGTCCTCGAAAAATGTAAAATTCGTTTATTCTAAAACAAAAAAAAATAAAATAGCCACAGATGAAGCAAAGGCGAGAGTTTTCAAAAATTTGTAATTCGAAATGAATAAAAACGAGTTTCTTGTTTAAAGGCGAGAAGTTTATTTCTAGGTTTTTAACATTTTAGAATTTGAATGGTGTTTTTTTAGGAAGTTGATTTTGAAGAAAAAAAGGTGCTTTTTTGAAAGAAGTTGATTTTGAAAACGAAAACAGAACAGGCTCAAGCGAGGGCGAAAGCTCTTGAAAATTTTGTGTTTCGAGAGGGACAATAATAACGATTTTTTTTGGTGCGAGGAGTTTATTTTTTAGCTTTGATGAAACTTGATTTTTTTAGAAATTTCCATCTTTTTTTTTAAATTTGTGTTTCGAGAAATAAAAAATATTGTTTCTCATTTATCACAGGCCCTTGGAGCAAACTGTCCCCTTTGCTCCCCTCGGCGGTCCTGTCTGCAGCCTCCAGCCATATTTTGGTAATTCCAAATTTCTAAAACGTGCCGTAGAAAATGTCCAAATATCGGGTTTTACCGATTGGAAACCATAGTAGGTACTTTGAAAAATTTGTATGGTTCTGTTTTTGAGCCGAAAGAAGCTAATTCAAAATAGCATGAAAAAATAGCGAATTTTTCGTTTTTTGATAATTTTTTCAAAAACCAAGTTTGGAACAAAAATGGAAAAAAATCAAAATTTTACTGAAGTGTCCCAGAAAGCTGTAATTTGGCATGTACCCTACTTTCGACCCATCAAATCAATTGGAAATTGTTTTGAACTGTTTTGAGCAGTTCTGGAGCCTCCGGCTGGTTTTTGAAGGTTCTGGAATTTCCAAAATACAGCTACAGTTTCCATAACTGCCTGGAACCAACTTTAATTGACTTGGGAATTTTAGAATTGGGAGTGTAAAGTGAATTTTAACTTTACAACTTCATTTGATAAAGTTTTGCGGAAATTTCAACTTTCAAAAATGTGCTGGAGACTCCAGAATTGTTCAAAGTAGTTGAAACCCATTTTTAATTAATTCCAGAGGACGAAAATAGGCTACTCATCAAATTTCAGCTTTTTGGGGCAATTCTGTCAAATTTTGATTTTTCCCATTTTTGGCCCAAAAATGTTCAAAAACTTGTTAAAAATCAAAAATGCACCTAAATCTGTTCAAAGTGATTCAAACTCATTATTAATTAATTCCAGAGGACGAAAATAGGCTACTCATCAAATTTCAACGTTTTGGGGCAATTCTGTCAAATTTTGATTTTTCCCATTTTTGGCCCAAAAATTTTCAAAAATTTATTAAAAATTGAAAAACGCACCTAAATCTGTTCAGAGTGGTTCAAACCCATTTCTAATTAATTCCAGGGGACGAAAATAGGCTACTCATCAAATTTCAGCTTTCTGGGGTAGTTCTGTAAAATTTTGATTTTTTTCAATTTTAGCCTCAAAGATGTTCAACAATGCATTAAAAATCCAAAAATGATGTTAGAACTGTTCAAAGTGGTTAAAACCCATTTCCAATCTATTCTGAGGGACAAAAATAGGCTATTAATCATAAAGTTTCAACTTTTTGGGAGCAATTCTGTAAAATTTAGATTTTTTTTTTCATATTTTTGGCCCTAAAATTTTCAAAAATTCATCAAAAATCGAAACATGCGCCTAGAATTGTTCAAAATTGTTCCAATCTATTTCCAATCGACTCCGAGGTACGAAAATGAGGTACTCTACAAATTTCAGCTTTCTGGGGCAATTCTGTAAAATTTTGATTTTTTCCCATTTTTGGCCCGAAAATGTTCAAAAATCCATCAAGAATCGAAAAACTGTTTTGATTTAGTTTTGTCCTGTTTAAAAAATTTTCCATTTTTTTTTAGATATCTCCCTTGTATAGATATAAAAATGTTGTGTTTGTACATTCTTGATATTTTGATTGAACAAACTTACTTTGCTGTTCGTTTTCTTCTAATTTCGTCGCTGGTAACGTTGCATATCTGTGGTGACTCGTCAGATCCATCAACGCATTTTTTCAAGCCGTCGCATAGATATTCTTGACGTATACAACCTCCATAGTCGCACTGGAAAAATTTTTCATTGCATCTAAATGGGCACATAAGAATTATTATGTCATTATTCTGCTTTTTGATGTTATTAAAATTAGGTGATCTGCGTACATATATTTATTATGATAAAAGATTCTAATCACGCATTAAATATTTTTAAAACTGAGAGGGATTAACCAGGAATTGTGAGAAACCGTGTTCAATGATTTGTAGCAGATGTACTTATTGGGTTTTCTAAATTCTTGTAGTAAGGTAATGAAAAATGCATCGCCAGTGAAGCAAGTTGTACGTATGGTGCCCACGTCTAGTAAAAGGGACCTAAGGGTATCTTTGGCAAATTTTTTTTTTTTTTTGATTCTGATATAAAATTTCATCAAAATTCGAATGGGACCGGTCCCAGACCTGTAGAGTGCTTTTAGAGCGATATACACGCGTTTTAAGTGAGTAAAGTCGAAAAATAAATTTAAAAAAAAAATGGAATTTTAGGGTTTTGATCAAATTTTATTTTTCTTTCAGGGTAACTTGGGTGAATTTTTTTTTTTTTTTTTTTGATTCTTATGTAAAATTTCATGAAAATTCGAATGAGACCAGTTCATTTTTCATTTTCAATTGAAATCATTTTTAATAATTATTAGTTTGCACAAAAATTCATTATTCATTGTTCAAAAGCAAAAAAAAAAGATTAAATTAGGTTTTCTATGCAAAAATCCACTTTTTTGACCTTAGAGAGGGGTCAAATTGGGTTGGAAGGTTGAATCCTGCAAAAAGCACTCGAGAGGCACCCTCCCATTGTATGCTGGAAATTTGGACCCTCCAGATCAATTTTAGGGGTGAGGGGGTCAAAAAGTGGGGTCAAATGTGGTTTTTCCCACCTTAATCAAGGTGGGAATGACCTAGGAAGCTGAAATTTGGATATGTTGATTACAATGGGGATACTGACCAATGGTATGATTTTGGACCTTTTTCATCCATTTGGGGTCATATTATGCCCCTCCAAAAAATTACCTTTCTGTAAAAATGAGGTTGGAAGGTTGAAACATGCAAAAGGCACTTCGGGTACATCGTCCCAATGTACTGTGAAAATTAGGACCCTCTAGGTCAATTTGGAGGGGCTGTAGGCTTGGCTAAATCTCGAAATTTTCAAAAAAACACGTAAAATTGATGAAAAAATCCACTTTTTTGACCCTGGAGAGGGGTCAAATGGGGTTGGAAGGTTGAAACCTGCAAAAGGCACTTCGGGTACACCCTCCCAATGTACTGTGAAAATTTGGACCCTCTAGGTCAATTTGAAGGGGCTGTAGGTCTGACTAAACGTCAAAAAACACGCAAAAATCCACTTTTTTGACCCTGGAGAAGGGTCAAATAGAGTTGGCAGGTTGAATCCTGCAAAAAGCATTCAAGGGGCACCCTCCTAATGTATGCTGGGAATTTGGACCCCCTAGCTCAATTTTAGGGGTGAGGGGGTCAAAAATAGGGGTAAAATGTGGTTTTTCCCAATTAAAATAGAGTGGGGATGACCTAGGAAGCTGAAATTTGGATATGTTGATCACAATGGAGGTAGTGACCTATGGTATGATTTTGGACTCTTTTCGTTCATTTGGGGCCTTTTTATGCCCCTCCAAAAAAATGACCTTTCTGTAATTTTCAACTTTGACCCTTGAAACTTCGAGGGTCAATTCTAGGTCCTAAATGAACCCTATTTCATAAGTTTGACCTTATTTGATCAATTAGAACTGGTTCCAGGTCATAAAATGTAAAAATCAAGTTTTGGTGAAACTTCTATACCTATATATATAGCCGCATACAGGTAAACTCATAACGTTTTGTATAAAATACAAACTCACGTCCCACCTGTAACTTCGTTGCTGTGCATGCGCTCGACGCGTCACCCCATAGACCTGATAGTACTCGATGTTAGGCCGCGTTATATTCATTAACTTGATTTTTGGGTGACCTGTGGAGAGATATCTCATTGCCGAAACATCAATTTTTCAAAAAGCTTTTTTTTAAAAGTCCCATACGTCTCTGTTTTTCGCAAATAGCTTTTTAACAAAGCATCCTACAAAAAAATAACCAGCTCTGAGCAGAAAGGAAATTTTATGCTCTACAATTTCCTTCAGTGCATTTTTTTCTTAGGATGCATACTTTCCCTGTAAAATCAATGTTAATGTTGAAAAACACGAAAATTCGGACCTGTATAATCAGCTCTAAATTAAAATTGAGCAGTCAAAAAATCATTTTAGGTGATTTTTGACCACGCGACGTGAAAGATGAGACCTTCAACCACCAGAATCACCAATCAGAACTTAAAAAATGATTATTGGCATTCTTGGCAATAAACACCTTTTCCTCATGTCCTAGTACATACATAATAATTAGGCTATGCACTCATTTGAAAATTGAGTCAAAAGAGAAAGTGTATAAACAGCAATCTCACGTCCCTGCTCAAACTTTGCCAGTAGATTCCCCACACCTTCTAGATTCATATGGCACCTCATCGAAAAGTCACGTCCTAAAAAGGTTACGAGTTTGCCAAAACGTTATGAGTTTGCTGGTTAATCTATAAAAAAGTTATGAGTTTACCCCCTAGAATATTTATATATATATTTGCTTGCGACCAGACATGTCAACTATGCTTGGCATATATGCTGAAAAGTGAACAAAATTTTAAAATTGGCATAATTTCTGTTCTAAATCACCTATCAAAATTTTATTTGCAGATTCAATTTAATATTAAAAAAATCCATGTGTTGGAAAAAATGATCAGATTTTTAGGCTAAATTTTGAAGAAAAATTCCGAAAATGGAGTCGAAATAATTTGAATTTTAAGAAAGTTAAGACACCATAAGAAAGCTTGAACAGCATAAAAATTTTTGATGTTTTTAATTTTTCCATGGGTCAATAAAATACTGAAAAATTTCAGGTCAAATTTGTTGTCGTGTACACTCAGGTTTGATGTATTTATATACATCTCCACCAGCGCATCACATTCTACTCACTACAAATCGACTGTAGACCCTGCGTTCGTCCTCGCGCCTTGATTTCTAAGCCATGCGCGCTCTGCTGGAAGTTTCTGAAAACTCATAGTTGACTTGTATAGTAAAATTAACCCATGACTTGTCAACTATAGTTGACAAGTTGGTCAGTCCACTTGTATAGTAAAATTAACCCATTCATTAGTTGACAAGTCTGGTTACTAATACCTATATATATATAAAAACTGACACACCGGGAATCGTCTAGTTTGAGCTTAAAACATCGAGAACTATCAACATTTTTCATCCCTGACCTTTTTATCCAAAGTTGGGCCTACCGCAATAGCCATCATTTTTTACAAAAATTTGGCTAAAAAAATGGTAGTTAAGTTTTATTTTTATTAAAACTTAACTACCACTTTTTTCTGCAAAAATCCTCATAACTCATCGTATATTATTACCCACTCGAAGCTTTTTTCGAAATTCCGAGGGCAAGTTGAAAAAAAATGGTAGTTAAGTTCGTCAAAATAGAGAAAAAGGTGTATTTCTGGATGAACTTAACTACCATTTTTTTTCAACTTGCCCTCGGAATTTCGAAAAAAGCTTCAAGGGGGTTATAATATACGATGAATTATGAGGATTTTTGCAAAAAAAAGTGGTAGTTAAGTATTACACTACTACCAAAAAGAACAACGGTCACAGGTCAGAAATTATTTTGTTTTTTTAATTCATTTTGTTCAGTCAAAACATTTCTGCTTCTTGTGATATTTTTCATGTAATAGATTGGAAGGAGACTCGTGATAAAGAAATTGCATACTCTACGTTCTTTAGGAACTTTGGCTGAATCTCAGCATTTTCGTACATACTTCGAATATCTTGATAAATTTTCGTTATAGGTATGTAGACACAGTTTCGACAGTTAATACGATTCCTCTCTGGAAACGATGCCTAGTTCAGATTAGTAAAATCAACTAATCTGTTTACAATCACTGGGCCTAAGTCTGACCTTGAATCCATATGATCAAATCAGTATTATGGTACCTAAGCAAGAAATTATAGGTATTCATACCAATCACCAATTTCAGGAATGTGCAATATTGCAACAGAAAACATTGTACGAGTATGTTATCTCCTACATGTCGTTTTGAAAAATAATTCTGGTATTGATTTTAATCTAACACATGCGTTCAATATGAACTACATATATACCTACGTGTAGTGCCTTATCTGTATTATTTCGGCAAGGAAATCGCAAGATCATGTGTTTAGCATTTGCTTGATTGTTTTAATCTTCAAAAAATATACCTACATGTTCGCAGAAATTGAAATTGGTACTTATACAGTACCTTATTGATCAAAGTCAATGGGCATATTATAGATGATAAATTGAAATAGTTCCAAATTATGTAATAGGTATCTACGAATCTCTTTACCCAATTATTTTTTGTACCGAATAGATGAATTTATCATTTTTTTCTTCAAATTTTTATTTTCTTATTTTTATTACTTATCATAATTTTTCCAAGAAACTACGATCTTCATGGTACGAAAACAATCTAACAAGCTGGTATCTCTCTACTCTTCAGTCATCGATCTTGCACATTTTATTCACCAAAGTACCTACCAGCGAACTTTGAGGTAACTCTGAAAAAACATTTCAGTGTCTCAAACAGACAATAAAGAGTTTTAAAGGCTGTTAAATTTTCAAAAATTCTCCAAAAATGGCATAAACTAGAAAAAAATTGAACGTGCATTCAGACTTATAGGCTGGAAAACCACATTTTTAGTCGCATATAAATTGAATGCGTCCACTGAAGAAAATTTTAAGTGCAGATCTGGTGTTTCAAGAAGAAACGCATTCGTATAATTTACACATAAACCCATTACATGTGATGAAATCAATTTTCCAATTTTTGATGAATTTTCGAAATGAAAAATTCAAACCGGCTCCATTTCTTACGAAAAAAATTAATCGAATTGACATACCTGGTTACTCGTAAAAAGCTGAAATTTGGTTTGTACCTTACATTTTCAACCTCCCGAGGATTCTCCAGTTTTTTGGGAAAACACGATAGTAGGGTGAAAATGAACTTCATCAGTTATAAACTCAGATTTACCATCTTTGTGACTTTTGCGATCAACTTAGGCACATATTTTCAAAATCTTTGTATCCCAAATATCATGATCCAATTTTGAACTTGAAATTCTGCAAGAGTGGGTACTCAAAAAAAGAATTTTGATTGAAATATTAAATTTTTCCCGAAATTTTAACACATTTTTATATGTAGATCGAATGACTGTATTTTCAAAAATCCCAAGAATCGTTATACATTTTTGAGCTGAAAGTTCTTCAAAAATGCTGTAAAAACAGTTTTGTTGAATTATCTGGATTTCTGAAAAAACTTTGATAGGTTTCAAGATCACTTTTGAATAATTTTACAACAGTTCATTATTACTTGGGTCATCCCACGTAAATTCGACCAAAAAGTGGTAAGGGGGGCGGCGATAATTTTGAAATATTTCCCGTGGAAAGATCTTCCAAAGGGATGACCAATGGTGCAAATCGCAGCCCTCTAGCCCTTTTTTAAAGGCTGCTAGGGGGTGTCAAAGTTTTCAGTGAACTTAAAATATCATCCATTTCAGCAGTGGATAACTCGATAACCGTGATAAGTACCTACCAAAATGGAACTTTTTCCAATAGTTGAGGGTTCCGAAAGGATTTTTGGTGGTATCATAAAAATCAGTGTTGCAACTTTTTTTTGTATGAAAAATTTGCTAGAAAAGTTTCAAAACGTAGTTTTCATATCGTTACTACTCTCAAAAATTCTAAAAAAAAATATATTATGGACAACTTTTCATGCTGAACAACATATTAAAAAATTGGGATGGCTTTATTTCGTAAAGTCGATTTAAAAAAAATTGAAAGTTTTCGAAAAAATGCGATTTTTTAAATTTAAAACATGAAAAAAAGTTTTGATTGGTGAAGTTGACCCATTTGACGCCTATTTTTACGTATCCGTTGAAAAAGTTGAGAATCCCATTTCACTCGATGAAATAAGCTCATCACAAAAAAATCGAAATTCGAATAAATTTTATTTTCAATTCCAAACATTGAAAAATTTATTCAGTTGTCTTATTTTGACGTCTTTCTGACGTATTTCATGAAAAAGTTGATAGGAAAGGTCCGGTACTAACCTGTAAGAAAATTTCAGGGTCTAATTCACTTTGAAAATTGCACCTTTTTAGGACCCATCTCCATGTTGTGCAACTACAAAATCCAAAGCATCTACTGTACATTTAGAGCACTTTTTACCAGTTGTCTGGCAATTTTGAATTTGTCCATTTCTGGCAAAAAAATCAAATTGTATCTAGGTATTTTTTTTTTTTTTTTTTTTTTTTTTGAAATCACAAAATTTGATAAAAATTATGAAATATAAAAATTAGGCTGCACTCTGTTTTTAGTCCAGTCATTTTAGCAAAATTTTTAGTCGAACCTCGAAAACATTGGGGGCAAGCTGAATTTCACATTATTTGTTCAGATTGGTCTCAAAAACAACCCATCAAAAGTTGCACCCCCCCAACTTGCCGGCTACCCCCGCGAGAGGTCATTAAACTTTGCCGATACAGGTTTTTCGGCTGTATCGCCAAAATGAAGGGTCCGAGAGGAAAAATGTTCTAACAAAAATTGTTCTACGCTAAATTTCCCATCAGCATGACTATTCCAGCTTTTCCCAAAATGGTAATTTCACCCTTACTGAGGAGGGGATGAAATTGTCAATTTTATAAAAATTGTTTTAAAAAATGAAAATCGGGAATTTAAAACGTGAACTCGATTCACGGTAGACTCAAAAATATTTTGACCAAAGTTGCAAACTGCAACTTGTCTGCTATCCCCGCAAAAGGTCATTAACCTTTGTCAATCTACGTTTTTCGGCTGTATCGCGGAAATGAAGGGTCGGAGGGAAAAAAAATGATTGAACTAAAATTATTCTACGTCAAATTTCCTATAAGGATGGCTAGTTCAGTTGAAATATATTATTTTTCGTGAATTTTTAAAAATCAAATTTAGACCAAAAATGAGAAAAAAAATCAAAATTTTACCAAATTGGGCTATAATGCTGAAATTTGGGACATGCCTTATTTTCGACCTGCCAAATCGATTGGTAAACAATTTCAAACCGTTTTGAGCAGTTCTGGAGCCTCCAAAACATTTTTGAAACTTGAAATTTCCATAAAATTTCATCAAATTGAAGTTGGAATGCGGAAATTCACGCTGCAATCCAATTTAAACACGCTATTAAGTCAACTGCCGGTGGGTTTGAGTCATTTTGTGGCCCCCAGGCACTTTTTGAAAATTCTTGGAGCCTCCAGTAGATTCTTGAAACTTGAAATTTCCATAAAATTTCATTAACAACAGTTATAAAGCTAAAATTTATTCTGTAAACTAATATAATACGCTAGGTAGTCGACTGTAAGTACATTTCAAGTCGTTTCGGAGCATCCAGCGACTTTTTGGAAATTACTGGAGCCCCCAGCAGATATTTCAATGCTCGAAATTTCCATATAAATTTACCAAACAGAGTTGGAAATCCAAAATTGACTGTGTACTCCAATTTCAACACGCTATCAAGTCGACTGCAAGTTGGTTCAAGTCATTTTGGAGCCTCAAGCGACCTTTTAAAAATTACTAGAGCCTCCAACAGATTTTAGAAACTTAAAATTTCATTAAAGGCAGTTGGAAAGCAAAAATTCACTCCATAAACTAATTTCAGTATGCTATGAAGTTGACTACCGGTAGATTTCAAGATGTTTTGAAGCCTCCAGCGACTTTTTAGAAATTACCGGAGCCTCCGGCAGATATTTCAATGTTTCAAATTTCCATAAAATTTCACCAAACAGAGACACCTATTTTTGACATTATTCTGATGTGGATCGCAGGCAGTTTCAATCCGTTTTAGAGTCTACAGCAGATTTTTAGAAACTTCTGTTTTTCAAAAAATGCTACAAAATCTATTCCTTTTTATGAAGTTTTGCAGAAATTACACGTTTCAAAAATTTACTAGAGGCTCCCGTAATTTATAAAAACTCGCTGAAGTCTCCAAAACGACTTGAAATATACTTGCAGTCGACTCCCTAGCATATTGAAATTAGTTTACAGAATAAATTTTAGCTTTCTAACTGTTGTTAATGAAATTTTATAGAAATTTCAAGTTTCAAAAATCTACTGGAGGCTCCAAGAATTTTCAAAAAGTCTCTGGTGGCCACAAAATGACTCAAACCCATCGGCAGTTGACTTAATAGCGTGTTTAAATTGGATTGCAGCGTGAATTCCCACATTCCAACTTCAATTTGATGAAATATTGTGGAAATTTCAAGTTTCAAAAATGTTTTGGAGGCTCCAGAACTGCTCAAAACGGTTTGAAATTGTTTACCAATCGATTTAGCAGGTCGAAAATAAGGTATGTCCCAAATTTCAGCTTTACAGCTCAATTTGGTAAAATTTTGATTTCAAAAAATTATATTTCAACTGAACTGGCCATCCTTATAGGAAATTTGGCTTAGAATAATTTTATTTCAAGGTGAAATCACCATTTTGGGAAAAGCTGGACTGGTCATGCTGATGGGAAATTTAGCGTATAGAACAATTTTTGTTCGCTATTTCACAGTATACGTACCAGTCTGATCGCAAAACGAACGTCATTTTTGGATTCAGCGACCTGAAATTAGTCAGAAAACGTCATTAAGAATGCAAAATTCGACAACTTTTTCCTAGCTCATTTTGAGTCCAAGAAATGACAAATTCTCAGTAGAAGGAAGCATCGTGCGTGACGACAATCTGACACCGGAAATAGGCAACAGCTTTCAAAAATACACATGTAATTTTAGTTCCTAAAAAGTTGGCAAATAAGTGTCTTTGCCAACTTGTTTTTATTCGTATACTTCGTAGTTTACCAACAGAGATTGAAAATTCACCGATCATCAAAAAGTTTTAAGTATAATATTTAACAAAAAATCGCAATTTTCCAACTCAAGGCTCGCGTTCCCGTTCTCCCAACTCATCACTTGAACTTTTAGCGAGTTGTGGCGGGGGAGGCTGCCTCCCATTGCCCTCTTTCCCCGCTAGCTATACGGCCCTGTGTGTACCTACGAAGGCAGTCGTAGGTTTGTCTGGTTGGGTAAGGAAAGGGAGTTGAAGAGGAAGAAAGAGTTGAGATTCAGATATACTACTTCATATTTAAGGCCAACCCATCTACTTTGCGAAAACACTCATCGTGAAAGTCTCTTGTCTTGTTATATCTTTTAATAATTCATAGGTGCTAATTTTTGTTTTAAAAGTTATAATAATTTAATTTAAAAAAATTGTTCATTTTTTAAAGAGTATTTTTTGCAAAGGTAAATGTACATGGTTTGATTTTTATGTAATATTTTTTTTTTTTTTTTTTCATTTTTAGAAAATGAGTTTACATATTTCTTTAGTCCTTTTTTTTTTTTTTACAATACATAGGCAATGGCTCTAAAGTATTAAACCTTATCGTCGATTTTTTTTCCGAATAGAAATTCGCCATGAAATCAATCGTATTCGCAGCGGTGTTCAGTTCTGCCTTAGTATTTGTGCTAGGGCAGCTAGATTCAGAACAGGTTGAAATTCACAAAAAAGTAGAAAAGAAAGAAGAAGAAGTCGCCGAATATTGTAACAGGCTGTATCCAGTCTCTGAAGGTAATTTCTTTGTTAAATACTTATGTTTTAATAGTCCATATTATGGCTTGATGTGGAAATTTTTTGAAAAGTTGATCAAGTCATGGAGAAATAAATTAAGATATTGTGATGTCACTAATTAATGGGCCCATTCTATGTCCAAACGCCGATCTTTTTGCACTTGGGATCGGTGATTTAAAAAAATATTTTCAATGTTAATATTTGCTGGGGAGACAGGGGTACCCAAAGTTTTAAGGAAAATGTATGGCGATATTGTAGATTTGAGAGGGGTTAACTTGAAAACTACAAATGGTGCACGTTTGAAATTTTCAAGTAGTTTTTTTTTTGGGTTGAAAATCTAGTGTTGCTTCTTTTCTGAGCGCCGAAAATTGGCTGAAAATTTTTCAAAATGATATTTCTCCATGGCACGTCCACGCCCAAAAATTCTGAAAAAATTACCCCAAGTGTAACTTTTTGTGCTGATTAACGAATCAAAAAACTGAGGTGACTATTTTTGTATTTTCGATATGAAAAATTCCGAAAATTACCAGAAAATACAATTACTTACTTCCACAAAAGGTTGATCATTAACCATGCTATTTCAGATTCGCGATTAAGAGTAGCAAGAATGACCATCAAAGGAGAAACCGTTCCAGAAGATATCCATGCAAAAGAAGTAGGTATCTTACTCAGATAGTCTATAACTTGCATTTATTCACTCTAATTATTTTTAAATATTCGAGAAAATGAAAATCATATTTATTTATGTAATCAATTTTAGTGGTGTAATCTGAACTGTAATCTGGAGAAACTTGGATTCGTGAGTATTTTCCTTGATTGGTCTTGAAATATGTCTAGACAGAAGTAGGTAGGTACCTATATGAAAAATTCAGATAGCCGAAAAAATTTTCGTTTCTCTGTGTTTAGTTTGATGCTGACGGTACAATACAAGTTCGCAAAATTTACGAATTCCTGCTTGAAAAACTTCCTGAATTTAAACCTAACAGGCAATTTCTTTTAATTCACCTATTCCAAACTTACCGAATGACCAAAAGTAAGAGTTTTATACAGACTTATATAAGTAAATAATCAGTCTGAAAAAATAATTTGTTATGAAACAATTACATAATTTACATTACTAGACATACGAGTATATAAATTATTGTACCTAGTTATGAATTTATAATTTCACAAAAGAAATCCATTCTATGTTACAGATATGGATGAAAAATGTGAGAAGTCTTTAGCAGCATATATTCGATTTTCTGAGTGAGTACTTGAATGAACTTTATACCTTGACCCAAGTGGGGAAAAATCTGCCAATCCGCCAATAAAAACGCAAGCAGAATTCCGGCACTTTCCGCCTTTACTTTTCTGCTCATGCCGTCGCATCCGCGACCAACTTACACTGGCGTTCGCGCACATATTTCTGCCCTTTTTTCTGCTTTAGCATATTATTATTACGCTGTTTCATACGCGACCAACGTATTTGAATTAAATAACGGTTACCATTTGAAAATTTGTATTTTAAAAATCAAAAAAGAGGGGAAGATGTGCACATTTGTACATTTTCTCTTCAGATATGGGGTTTGCTCATTTTTTCGGATTTTTCCTGCCTAAGATACGTAACTAAAATTCCTACTCCTATTTGGGATTCGAATCTGAGACCTCTTTGCTTCTAATACCCTATGCCTAACCCTATCGCTACCAGTACCACATGTGTTGTAGGTCATTAAATTGATTCATTTGCTTGCAAGCTTGTGTTGCTAATTGATTTATGCAGATATCTTTTCATTAATGCATACCTATATACTACTTCAATAATACTTAATACTTATTAGGTATAGACCGGGCAAATAGCAGTTTTAAAAAGGAAAAAATTGGCACATCAATTTTTTCTTCGGGAATGTGTTCAGATGGACCCCCTGAACTACCAAAAAAAAACCGACCCTCCTACCCCTGGAGCTAATTTTTTTAGGGAGCTAAAACCGGTTGCGATTCACGTTTTTTACTCCGTAAATATTAGGTTTACGATAAAAACTACCATGACAAAAAATGTTCCCCTTCAAATTCTCAATAATTTGATACTACTCTCGATACCCATCCCTCAAAGGGGGTGCCTAAAAAAAGGGGTGGAAAGAGTAGGTGTTTCAAAAAAATGTAAGTCCAGTAAATTAATAAAAATTACCACTTAATATTATTCGTTTGCGCTCAATTTTTTTTTACAAAGTCTACACACCCAACTACTAATCAAACCACCATTGATTGGTCTTCAACCCTCCCCGGGGGTTGGTGGGGGGGGGGGGGTGCTTGATTTTTCAAGTAACACACAACTGAATCATGTATTCGAAAAACGAATCTGGACGTGCGATATATCGAAGAGTATGTTTTCGAGGTCGCTGAGTACGAATATGAACTTATTTTTTGGGTCCAACCCCTCGAAGCCCCCCTGTGCCCCAAAAAGAGGGTCAACATTTTGAAAAATCGCGATTAAGTCGAGTGATATATGTATCGAATGATATGTTTTCAAAGTCGTTGAGTACGAATATGGTATTATTTTTTGCCCCCAACCCCGCAAAGCTTCTGATTTAAAAACAGAACAAGTGAGTAGGCTACCAATTCGATATATCACTCGACTTATCACGATTTTTCAAAATGTTGACCCTCTTTTTGGGGCACAGGGGGGCTTCGAGGGGTTGGACCCAAAAAATAAGTTCATATTCGTATTCAGCGACCTCGAAAACATACCATTCGATATATCACTCGACTTTTCGCGATTTTTCACAATTTTGACCCACTTTTTGCGGCACAGAGGGGCTTTGAGGGAATAGACCCAGAAAATAAGTTCATATTCGTATTCAGCGACCGCGAAAACATACTCTTCGATATATCGCACGTCCACATTCGTTTTTCGAATACATGATTCAGTTGAGTGTTACTTGAAAAATCAAGCAACCCCCCCCCCCCCCACCAACCCCCGGGGAGGGTTGAAGACCAATCAATGGTGGTTTGATTAGTAGTTGGGTGTGTAGACTTTGTAAAAAAAAATTGAGCGCAAACGAATAATATTAAGTGGTAATTTTGATTAATTTACTGGACTTACATTTTTTTGAAACACCTACTCTTTCCACCCCTTTTTTAGGCTCCCCCCTTGAGGGATGGGTATCGAGAGTAGTATCAAATTATCGAGAATTTGAAGGGGAACATTTTTTGTCATGGTAGTTTTTATCGTAAACCTAATATTTACGGAGTAAAACGTAAAAAACGTGAATCGCAACCGGTTTTAGCTCCCTAAAAAAATTAGCTCCAGGGGTAGGAGGGTCGGTTTTTTTTTTGATAGTTAAGGGGGTCCATCTGAACACATTCTCGAAGAAAAAATTGATGTGCCAATTTTTTCCTTTTCGCCCTCGCTTTTTTACGTTATTTTCCCGCTCTATTAAGCAAATTAATGGATTTTTTAAAGCCAAAAAAAAAACAGTTTTTTTTCTTTGAAGAAACTATATCTTTCTCAAACCACATAATGGCTCCTGGAGAAATCCAAAAATTGTGCCAAAGGTTCCGAAATGGCCAGAAATTCTGATTTTGAAAAGTTTTTTCATAACACATAGAAATTTTAAAATTAAACTAGGTAGGTACTCGTATATCTTGATTCAATTTAATAAAAACTTACCAGGGAACCTCTTGAGGTGTCTGCCTCCGATTTGAACGGGACCACGATTTTTGGAAAGAGCATGTTCTAAAACCCCCGAATCCAAATTTTCAGCTGCCCGAGTTCATTTTTCGATTTTTGGCGAATTTTTGAAAATCCAAAATTGACTATTTTGGTGATTTATGCTTTTTTAAAAAAAGTACGTACATGATCAGTAAAAATGTTCAAAATAAGTCCTAAAACTGATATTAATCCCCCAAATCCAAATTTCGTAATTTCCAGCCATTCTAGAGCCTCCAGTGCGATTTTTCAATTTCTCCAGAATTTTCAATTTGCTCCAGAAGGCTTGAATAATATGAAGTTAGGCAGCTAAAAATCGAGTTGTGTGTTATACTCGAACTGTTTAACGAATTTATCCACATTTGAGCCGATTCTGGAGCGGACACCTCAAGAGTGGTTTTTTGACCAGCTTTTTTTCAAAATAAAAATATTCAAAAATCAAAAATTTCCCGTTTGCGAGAAAATTTTTGAAATTTACGCGAATCGCAGTATTTTGTCGTGAACTAAGCCCACGAGGGCGAATTTCGCCATTTCCAGCTATTCTGGAGGCTCTAGCGCGATTTTTCAATTTCTCCAGAATTTTCAATATGCTCCAGAAGGCGTGGATATGAAGTTGGGCAGCTAAAAATCGAGTTGTATGTTATACTCGACCTGTTTAACGAATTTATCCACATTTGAGCCGATTCTGGAGCGGACACCTCAAAAGTGGTTTTTTGACCAGCATTTTTTCAAAATAAAAACAGGTATCCGAAAACCAAAAATTCCTCGTTTGTGAGAAAATTTTTGAAATTTGCGTGAATCGCTGTATTTTGTCATTAATTAACCACACGAGAGCAAATTTCGCCATTTCCAGCCTTTCTTGGGCCTCCCTTTAATTGTTGGATATTTTTATTATGAAGAGAGTTGGTCAAAAACCCACTCTTGACTCTTGAGGTGTCCCCCCCCCAGAATTGGCTCAAATGTGAATAAATTCGTTAAACAGCTCGAGTATAACACACAACTCGATTTTTAGCTGCCCAACTTCATATTCAAGCCTTCTGGAGCAAACTGAAAATTCTGGAGAAATTGAAAAATTGCACTGGAGGCTCCAGAATGGCTGGAAATGGCGAAATTTGGAATTGGGGGGATAATATCAGTTTTAGGACTTATTTATTTTGAACATTTTTACTGATCATGTACGTACTTTTTTAAGAAAAGCATAAATCACTAAAGTACGTAAGTAGTAGGTAGTCAATTTTGGATTTTCAAAAATTCGCCAAAACTCGAAAAATGAACTTGGGCAGCTGAAAATTTGGATTTGGGGGTTTTAGAACATGCTCTTTTCAAAAATCGCGGTCCCATTCAAATCGGAGGCGGACACCTCAAGAGGTTCCCTAGTAATTTTTTATTAAATTAAAGCAAGATACTAGTTTAATTTTAAAATTTTTATGTGTTATGAAAAAACTTTTCAAAATCAGAATTTCTGGCCATTTCGGAACCTCTGGCACAATTTTTGGATTTCTCCAGGAGCCATTATGTGGTTCGAGAAAGATATAGTTTCTTCAAAAAAAAACTGGGCACCTGGAACTTAATCACTTTTTGTCGTTCATTCATCTTTTATGAACGAAACAATGCTTGTCGGTTGTCGTAATGATTGTAAAGACTGTATTTACTTTTTATTTGCACCTGCGGTGCTAATGCCTTACATGGTCTAACTTCACTCTAACGACCTAGTTAGACCTATACCTAGTGCTATGCACAGATAGGCACTGGCGATTTACCGCCTCGTATACCTACTCTTCGGAGATAAATATGAGATGATGATACACATAGAATAATATGAATAAAATGAATACTCGGACGACTATAACGTTACATTAGCTTTATTGGTTATTAAGCATTATATGTACATAGTCTGATTATATTACGTAAATAGAATTACGATTTGATTTAAAGGAAGCGAGTACATGTAGTCGCAAATGCGTGTTAAAAACACCACCCAGGGACAAGGGCATTCATGCCGGATAGGGCAGGTCCAGTATGAATGACTCTAAGAAGAGAATTTAGAGATGCTGCAGTTCATCTCTTGAGTAACCACGATCCAATCCGATAGTCCATTACGTAAAAGATATTTCATATCCCAGTAATTATAAGGTGGAAAGTACGTGCTCCATACGTCGAACGTACTGATAGGGCTCCGCACCTCGACCTATCTATCGAATGGAAACTAAGCTCTCGCTTAGTGAGTCCGTGGTTGACTGAAGTTGTGATCGGATAACGTGAAACACTTCACTAACGCGAACTAAACCGCTAGATAGCGTGGTTACGTAAGAGAATTGAGCGAAAGGTAGAAGGAGAACAATTTTCCCTCACCTAATCGACGGAAAATGGCGCAATTCCTCCCTTTACATTGCCCCGAGTGATTACTTATAGGAATATGTAACCACTCTAACAACTAAAAAGGGAGAATGTCCTATGTGCCCTATCCTTTGCCCCGGGTGTTTACATGTTGCTATTGAAATAAATAAAATAAACAAAATAATAAAATAAACATCTTCTTATCAACTGTGATACAGTAAAAAGCAGTAATAATAAAAAAAAAATGTAGAAGAAGAAGATAAAAAAAAATGTATCCAACTTCTGGAAAAATTAAAGATTATAAACGTAAAATAAAGTGAAATAATGTCTAAACAGTATATCTGTATAAAATAAAGAAAAGTCACATTGCATCGTATGAATCAAAGTACCGAAGGCAAATCAAAAGTGCTTAATGGACATACATTAGTGGTGAAAACTATTGACTATTACAGTATGTATGAATTTCGTACATTATTACGTTATTCTATTCTATGACTAACATGAATTTATTTATTGTTTCAGGTTCCATGTGATGAGCTGTAGTTCGATTTCATGTTGCAATGTCTGTTTCATTCCGGGAAGTATGAATTACGTAAGGTTGATAAGGTTCTAGATTTTCGATACTTTGTAACGTGATTTCGTATTTACAGATGTTTACTCAGCAAGAAGAGGTAGTAAACCCAAAACAGCCTCCAGAATGATACGGTGATCAAGAAAAGGACACTTATCGACTATCTTTTCCGGTAACGTTCGATCTAGTATGCTTTCAAGCTGTTTTATATAGTTTGTGTTATGTGTATCTTTCTTCGAAATGCTGATAGCTTCTAGCCAATTTCTAAATTTCTTCGTTTTATCACTATGTACCGTGTGTTTTATAGGTGGTATGACATAGATTTTCTTTACGCCTGAAGTACTCAACGTCTTGATCAGCGCATTAAAATCGTCTCTCAATTTTTCTTCGTTGGCGTTTTCATGAAGATCTTTATGACCTATCGATATCAGCACCTTTTTAGGTAATTTTGTTACGTTTTTTGAAATTGATCTATTTAGATCTGTTGTTGATATAAAACCATTTACGTAATCGTTATATTCTAATTTTTCAGTATAAGCTTGATCACCGGCTATCGCAAAATGGACCATTTGATGTACCAGGCCATCGCCCAGCATCCAGTACTGCTGCAAAAAGAAAATAGTCTCCGTTCCTTTATTTCGTAACGTAAGTGTAGCTCCGGTTGTGTATAGGTTATATCGAAACTTTCTACACGTCGAACCGAATTCATCAGGTATGGATGTTTTTAGTGTCATTCTTCTGATTTCTTCTTGAAAAATCTTTCTGGTTACCGGTAAATGAACTACTTGTTCTTTTTTGTCATAGGTCGAGATTGTTAGTCGATTTCGGTAATTTTTTACGTCACGAATCGCTCCAAAATGTCCTGGCTTGAGAGGGCTACGAGTTTGGTTGTTATCTATAATGGACTCGAACTTATTCTGTTCATATTTCGTTCTATATCGATTGATAGCATTTCGTCGGTGAGTATTACGTAAAGGCGTTCTTGGTACATATCGTGAACCTGATGGCTTAAGTATTACTTTTAGATTTTTTGTATTAATCGGTTTTCTTTCAGGAGACTTGCGGCGTATTTGAATCATAGTTTTGCTGGTTTTGGTTGGCGATGATAGTTTTTTCGGTGATGATTTCTTCGGTGAAGATTTAGCAGGTAATATTGCTGTTTTCGTAATAGTTGATTTAACCAGCGGGATTTTGAATTCATCTGTTTTTTCTTTTTGTAGATGTTCATGTTTCCAATTCGTATCCTCGTCCGATGTGTCTTCGTATTTCGGTTCGAATTGCGATTCATCGATTTCTTTTTCGTTAGATGTTGATTCTGCCGGGTTCTGTTCTTCATCGCTTAAAGGTTGTATAAATTCATCGATCGGATTGTCATACTTGTGTTCCGGTGTTACGTTATCGATTGGTTCACATTTTTTCAGGTATATGATTTTTTCTACTGATGCTTTTACTCGATCATTTAGATGTTCTACGTCAGAGTTTAATTTAGCGACTTCGTTCATATAATCGTTATTTTCTATTTTCAGCTCTTGGTTCTCTTTGCGTAACTTCCATAGTTGTTCTACTAAAGTCGCCGGTGACGTTGAATCATCTTTTACGGTCGTAATTTGGATGTTATTTGCTTGTATCTCGACGTCAGATGCAAGAATCAGTGATGTATTGCAGTTAGAGAATACGCATTTTTCAGTCCCGGGTGCATAAGCCATATACAGATTGGTTAGACATTTTTCGTGATAGATATGTCTACACGAAGTTAGCTTTAATTTCGTATTTGTCCGGTCTTGGTCTGGGCCTTGCCCAAGTGATTTGTTGCAGCTTGAACAAGTAATGATGTTTACTCGTATTGCTTCCATTTTCTTCCTAGTTGGTTCAGAATACGGCTTTTCTTCCATGAATTACGTTACGAAGATGAAATCTGGAGCCCAGGATTGAACGGAACTGGATACGCTTGGAAATAATCGAATTCGGATTACGTAAGATGAAAGTTTTTCTTTGGCCAATCACGATGATTTGCTACACGTGTCTGAGAGTCTGTTGGACGTTTTATATTGTAATCCAATGTACTTTATACATATTTTATTGATGTATTGTTTTGTACTTACGTGTAACTGTTGTCTTGGTGGATTATTTTCGATGTGTTATTTGTAATAACTTCTTGGTAGCATTAAACTTTTGAACTTTACTAAACTGTTGTACCTTTACGAAATAAAATACCATTTGTTGTCTCAATGTCTCACTGTAACTTCTTTAACTGTGGTTTTATTTTTCACGTTATTTCATGTTTGGTTTTTTTATTTTGTTCGAACACTTTGTACGATTTTGCTGTGTGTTGTTAGAGTTGTGCTAACGAATGAGATTGCTCTTTAAATAAATGAAATTTGCTCTCACGATGATAATTTTTATTTTATTTCCTATAAAATAAGTAACGAGTAAAAACATAAAGGAACCTTCGACGAATACTTAAGACATTAATAAGGAACATCATTGAAATTTCCACGACTGCTGGAATTATTAGATGCGTTACGTTATCTTAATAATTACTATATTAATAGTATACATGCAGGATATCCTTTAAATGTAAATCGCATAGCTTATTCCACGACTGCTGGAATTGCTTAGCTGTTACGTTAGTCTTATAGCATATACACATTCTCGTATAGGTTTACACGATATATTCTCGTTTTGGATATACTTTATTACGCTAATTATGCATTACGTAATGTCTCGATACCGATGCGTTCTTCGTATTCTCTGTATCTTTCTTCTGTTATCGTATCAGGTTGTTCGGGTACTTGAGTCAGGAATAATTCGCTTTCATCGTGTATATCTGTTGCTATTAAAGAAACCATTTCATAGTTCGCCGTATATGTTGGGAAGATATTTTCTTGACGATCTATAAAATATGGGATCGGGTGCTTCTGGTATAATTCTTCGAACTGCTCCATATAAATAAGATCTGCGCCTTTTATTTTCACCGCCTCTTCCTTTAACCATTTATTAAACTGCTCTGCTTTTAGCGCATATTTCTCCATGGCTGCATAGGAATAGATCATGGGTATCAGTAGAATCCTCTTGGCACCTTTGCTGATCATTAGGTGTAGTAGTTGCTTCGTGTTTTTTATTACGTTACGATAGATTTCTTTTCTGACGTCGTGGTTTCCGATGGAGACTGCTAACATGGGAGGCAATTGTCTAATAGCATGTATGAGATGGTTTTTTAGTTTCTTCGGGGATAGCGTGCCTGTCAGTAGTAATGAATTCATCATAGTTGTCCGTAGAGGCTTGTTTTCGTATAGGCCTTCCCAAGCCATGGCGCAGAGTGCCCCGTCGCCGACCATCATATAGTTTCCCATGAAATAGCATTTAACGTTATATCCGCGAGGGTGTTTGTACGTATATTGGGTGATAAAATCGGTTTGAATTTTGTCGGTAAATCGTTCAGAATATCGTGTTGTTACGTCACTGTTGAAATAAAATCCTTTCCTGAAGTATTCTCTTCGTAATTCGTTGATGTTGTATTCGATCGGTATGTCGTAGGTTTTTCTGTTGTGCATCACCATCGGTCTTATTTCAATCGGATCTTTGAACGTTACGTAATAAAAATTGTTGTTGTCCTTTAAGTTTTTCCAATGTTGATATGGTTCGATATAGATGGGTTCGATGTCGTTTTCAATTGTTATTACGTTGTTTGGGTGCAAAATGGACTGATGCAAGCGTTCCGAAGTTGATTGCGTTACGTTATTTAATCCTGACGCTGATGGTTGAGGGTTTTCCAACGTTATAGTCATAATTTCGGTTTTCATCACGTCTCGTAGGTGAGGATTGTGTCCGAATTGATCTTCTTCGAATTTCAACTCATCTCCTAGCTTGACTCCGTCTTCTTTTTTCATTTCTTCGTAAACGCGTTTCATTTCCTTGTCGAACAAAAGCTTTCTAAATCCTTCTAAATCTTCTTCCATGTTTCGTATCCGAAAATCTCTCTGGTCTAAATCATTGCCTTGGGTGTTAATCGTCTGCTGTAGGTCCTCAACTGTTTGTTCTAATTCATTAAGTTGGAGTTTCAGGTTACGATTGTAATTTACATATCGAGCAATGACGCTTGCCATATCGTCGGTTGCTATCCTAATTGCACGAGTTTTCTCCACTTCGAAGATTTCTTTGCATTTAGGGATCTGGCATCTCCCTGGATTTTCTTTTTCCTCACAGCTGATGATTACACAGGTCATCAGGTTAACGCATCGTTGATGTGCAATGTGTCGACACCGATCGAGGACTGCTATGCCTTTTGAGTATTCATCGTCCAGTATCAGTAGTAAGCATATTGCACATATCGGCATTTTGACGCTCGCTTCATATTCGGTTAGGTCTAACGAATCGTCTATCATTTTGCTCGCCATTCTTATTCTGTAGATTGGAAAATTTTGTCGTATTCGTATCGAATTAAATTCTTGGATTATCAGCTTTTTCTTCGGTCACACTATTGGAAATTATACAGTGGTCAGTAATTAGTTAATCAATTTCTACTTAGTAAACTTGTAATGGCGTGGTGCTCACCTTCTGTCGTTCTTCTTTGTTATTGTTGTCAGATATCATTAAAATTTCACGTTGAATTAATTAAATGTCATCACAAAGCACATTATGTCTTACTTATTTTCTTTACGGTTGATTACACAATGTGTTTCAATGTTTTGTTTATTATCTATTTCATCTAGAGAGGTGATGTTGTGGCGAATATCTCATTTGCCTATGTTTGGTGGGTGTGGTGCCGATGAAATAATTTGAATTTTGTTGATCTTCTTGATTATTTTATGTTTGGTAAATAAATGGTTAAATGATTCACAAACAAAATAAATTCTAACGTAATAACAAGAATACATCTTCGGTTTGACAAGAAATGAACAAATGTGGTAACAAATTCTTACAACTAAATCATATGTAGTAAACATTACATGAAATGCCTCTTCTTCGGCTAAAAAATATTTATTTTACAATCGACTTCTGTAAGTAGAATATCCGAATTTCTTCGAGTAATGATTTTTCTTGATGAAGTGATTTTTGTAACGTAAATTTTGATTCTCCCATTAGTACAGAGATAACCTAACAGGTCGTATGTTGAATTTTGGTTTAACGAGCCATTTGGATATATTCATCGTATAGTAAACTTCGACCCTTTTTATTACGTTAGTTACATATGAATCTTTGGTGCGAGGTATTTTACAGCTTCGAAATACGCCTGCGGCATAATAAACACGTTTCGGCGAGAGTCTATGAAAGTCGGTCTTGGATATTTGATGTTAAGTTCTTCTACTATTTCAAGATATTCAATTTTTACATCTGGATATTCTTTTCCAATATTTCTCCACCAGTCTTTGAACCACGTAATTTTTTTCTGCATTTCTTCATCTTGAAATGGTTCGATTGGCGGGAATGCAATGATTTGTTTCGCTCCCATTTTGATAATTAGATCCAATGTTTGTCGAGTGTTATTCAATGCATTTTGGTAAATTTCAGTGTCGATGTCGTGTAGGCCGAATGATATCATCACTTTGCTTGTAATATAACGTAAGTTTTCTGCTAATTGTCTTTTAATTTGTCCTGGAGACAGAGTTCCTCCTCCTAGTTCGCTACCGACGTAAATTGATTGCATAACTTTGTTCTTGTGTAAACCTTGACGTACTGTGGCATACAAAAAACTGTCGCCAATTGTGAGGTAGTTGTTGATGTAAAATAAACGTATGATGTTTCCTTTTGGACCTTTGTGTAGATACGTAGATACGTAATCCCATTGACATTCGAAATGGAAGTCTTCTACTTCGTTACGTAATAATGACTGATTAAACTGGAAGCCTCGCTTTTTGCAGTCTTTCATTAAAGAAAATACGTCGATTTCGATAGGCATCTGCGTCTTTACTTTACTGCCATGGAAGAGTATTCCTTCGTAGTACATCACCGGGTTGTAGTTAATATAACGTAATCGTGGCTTTTCTCGATTTTCTTCGCTTTTGCGTTTATGGTTTTCACGGCTGGATTCTTCGTCGCTATGTATCTTTCTTTTCCTACTGGATTCATGATGCTGTTTCGACGATGACGTGATTTCTTGTGAGTACTTTTCTCGATTTGTATTACGTGATTCTGTATACTCATCGTTGAATTTTTGTCTTAATTGATTACATTCGCGTTCGGTTTCTTTCAACTTTGATTCTAGGTATGCAATTCGCTTTTCGAGTTTGATTTTCTCCCCTTCTTCATAACGTAATCGTTCGTCTCTGTCTTTTAGCTTCTTCTCCAATTGTTGACGGTAATTCTCTTGGAACATTTTTTCTTTTCGGAAATCGTCTGCTAAAATCTTGTAACCTTTTTCTGTACTACGTAGCTCTTGATCGTTTAGGTGGAACCGTTTTTCCATTCGGGTTAGGTCTTTTTCCAATGTCGCGATTTTATCATTCTTCATTGCGATTGATTTTTCTAGTTCGATATTTCTTCTACCATATTCGGTCATTAGATTTTGAATTGGTTCGGCTGCTGACATTAATTCGCGGTATACTTTCGGCTTTACGTCTGTTGAACATTTTCACGTGTTTAATGTTGGTTTATTGATCATTTACTTTGGTATCTTAGTGATTGTTGAAGCTTACCTTCTCGATCCATTTCTTTGTCTCTGTTCATTTCGACACGATATTAAAATCGCCACTATAAACGATGTTACCGGTTAGAATACTCCAGTTATGGTTTAACACAGTGTTTTAATAAGTTTTTAATTTACTTTGGTGAAACAACAGTTACTCAAATTCGGACAAAACACATTCAACTAGTTGTTTACTTTTGAAATGTGTTAGAAGACATTTCTGATTGGTTTACGGAAAAGATCCCCACCACTGTCTTTCATGTGTTTTGAAAAATGGTTTCTCAGCTGATAACTACTTTGAATGTTTTTGTATGTTGTAATTTTTGTTTTACGAGTGGTTGTTGAAATTTGCAGTGATGAATTAAAATTTACTTCTCCTTAATTTGAGAATGATATTCGACTTTTGTCATCTTTACTCAGGTTATAAGTTGAACACGTATGTTATCAAAATAATTCGACACAGGTAAGGAAAATGATAATTTTATTCTTCTTCTTGATATAGATTATAACTAATAACTAAAATTGATATATTTCTTCTTATTACAGGTTTATCTTACGTAATGTGAATCGATATTTTCCCGTTGTCTTCTTATCATCCATTTTACAAAGTAAATAAAACGTAGAGTAAACAGTTGGTAATTATAACATAAAGAATAATGATATTTCTATTTCTAGATTGATTATTGAACTAAATTTATTACGTGAAAGTGATGAGAGATTTCTTTAGTCTGCGTGTGCAACAAATCGTTCGATTAAGAATAAAGCTATCTGTAGATGTGTTTCTGGTGACAATACTAGAGATTGGGACCCGATAACGTAATCTGGAATTTGCTCATCAATGATTTCTTCCAGCCCTCGTAGGTAGTGTACGATAACACCATCTGCTTGATTTTGTAGAAATGCCCTGTAGCAATTTCTTGCACGGTGATTAATTGATCCAACTCTTCTGTTCGGTATAGGTGTTAGGAATATTTGATTAACGCCGCGGTAGATAAGATGTTTTATTATCGCCTTGATGTCGTCGTAGGTTTCATGCTTTCTTGCCGCATCGTCGATTTGCGCTTCGCCGAAAGAAATTAGAATCGATCGCGGTATTCTGATCAAATATTTGTCGATGTTTTCGATTAATGTTTTTCTTGTGATTCCGGCTCTGGATAATGAGTTAGTCCTCCATCTTTTTCTTCTTTCTTGATTATTGGTAATCGCTAAATCCACTAAGTCGTGTACTAGGCCATCGCCCATGCACATGACGCCGTTTAGGAAGTAAGTCGTAGTGCTGCCAGATGGCGAATTTGCTAAGTATCTCGTAACGTAAGCGTAATCGTGATCTCGTTCGAATGAGTTGGAATCCATTAACGTCTGAGGTATTTTTGTACAGATATGTAAATCTAGTTCCCGGATTACTTCCATTACATTACGTAAAGTCCTTGGTAAGAAATGATGGCATTCGGCAAGTACGTTCCGATTGTCACAGGGTCTGTTTTCGTTACGTTGTGTTCTTGGTGCTTCTATTGATAATTGCTCAATCTGTAGTCGCAATTCGTTAATCGTATTAGCTTCTCTACGTTCAGTAAGTAAGTTTCGATGATTAGCTTCGTGAAGCTCTATCATTAGTTGACTTCTCTCTCTGCGGATGTTTGTATGCTCAACATGTAGTTCAGACAGCTGTCGCTCGAGATCTATCATGCTTTCTAGGTACTCCGATTCGTCGATCAATAGAGGAAACCGTTGCACCGTAAAAGTCACTGGATAAATGGTTCGATCATCCAACTGCCCAGTGCACATAGGCACCATACAAGGCGTAGGAATGCGGAATTCAGGTCCGAAGTCATAGATTATTTCCTTACGGCAACGTTCATGAAGCACATGAGAACATGATGAAGTCCTCACGAGTGCTTGAGTTGGCAGGAGGGCAAACTTACAAATGCCACATGTTGGAAGCGAGATGGAATAATCATTCGTCGAGTTGTCAGCCATCTGTGGATTTACACATGCGGTCAAACTTCCATAACGTAATTGTAACGATGTTAATTATATGTATATGAGATTACGTTACCTTGATATTGCTGGAACAATTTACGTAAATAATAACGAACTGGAAACTGGAAGAATTTTTCGCAAGTGAAATTCAACACGTTCAATCGGTATTACGTAAGTGAACACCAAAACAAAATCAATTTTGAAAAATTCACTCAGGTTTTCGCACAGACGAATATAACTTGATGAAGTTAGTACGTTGAGTGTCAGAGAGGATTTTAACAACGAGATAATTGATAGCTAGAAACCTCTTTCTGTATTGTTTGGTTGAAACATGCGCAATACTCTCATCATAATTTAGTTTTTTATTCCGTTTTCGTAGGTTGTATCTTTGGTTAGCAGTGGACTTGATCAAGTTTCGTTCTGTGTCGTTTTTGACAACTTCTTTCAGGATTGAGTCAAATTCAGATTGCTTATCAGTCGACAGATTATTAGGTAAGCTTCGTTTTATCATTTTGAATTCATCGTTGTTATCTTTGGCTTGTTTGGTTGAAGATTTAGCAACAAATTCCTCTAGTAGTTCCTTTTGGTTCGTGAATTCCAGCATTTTTTGCTCCAGCGTTCTGTTATTGAACTTCGAACGGAGTTTAGGCTCTTTACGCAGCATTTCCTGTTGGTGTAATGTCAGGTATGATATAATTTGTCTAACGCTTATCAGTTTTTTATCTTCACTAAATTTGATATGCACTAGTTCATAACAATTCTTTCCAGCTCGTACAACTATAAGGTATGGACCGGAACGTTTCGTGTATAACTTTTCAGTTGTTCCTTTATCCGATGAAGATTGCTTGTGATTCGTGATCATTACAAGTTCACCAGGTTGGTGTAATCGTAAATCTCCTCGTTTATCATTGAACTTTTGTTCTTCTTGTTGTCGTTTTAATTTACGTTTTTCTGCGTTTAGATTGATTAGTGCTTGATGATCTGTCATCTCATCAATCCTTGAATCGTCAAAATCATCTGTATATACAGCTTTACGAGCCAACTGATCAGCTATGCAATTTCCGTAGTCGGTCTGTCTTGCATACGTGTGATGGAGTTGGAAATGTTCAAATTGTATCTTTAATGCTACGATTTCTTCAAATAATTCTTTATGATACACAGGTTTGTTTGACGAATTTTTCCATTGATTAGCTTTCCATTTATTGTATTCTGTGTTGATTGCAGTAGTAAGGTATTGCGAATCCGAAAATATCAATAATTTGGTGACTTTATTACGTAACATTATTTCCATAGCAGTTTTCAGTGCTATTAATTCGGCTAAGTTATTCGTGTTGATGTATTTTTCGTGATTGATTCTTTCAGATACGTTTTTAGTACCTTCTGGATGCCAGCAGATTCCGATGCCGGCTACTGCGTCTTCGCTTCCGTTATCAGCGCAGGCTCCATCTACAAAAATCCACACATATCCATCGCTGGCAATGTATACATCATTTAGCATATCTAATGGTGTTTCCATAAGCTCAGCACTGGTTACCGAAGGTAAAATCTTTTCCTTAATTTTACGTCTGGTAGCTTTTAATTCAAATTTGGCATTGATAGGTATATAATTTACAGGTAGGCCGGTTTCAAATCCTGGTAATTGCCACAATTCATCTGGGATTATTTCAACTTCATTTGGACGATGATTAATTTCATTTTCGATGGTTTTGATATGCTGATGCCAACCATGGTGGGTGTAAGCTCCATCACTATCAAGGTTGATTTTTACTCGAAGATGTTCTCCAATTAATCTCATCGTTCTTTCTACAATATTCGATTGAGGATTGTATGGAGTTGATTTTCCATTTTGAATACGATAACGTTTGAGTAACTTCTTCCAGATATTGTTCTTGAACTGTACTGCATTATCAGTGTTTACTTTTCGTATTTTATGTCCTAACGTAATGATTTCTTTAATAACTTCTTCCATCGTATCGGCTACTGCTTTTTGTTTAATACTAATTAGTAATCGTAGCCATATTTTTCCAGAGAAAACATCCTTGGCTACGAATACGTATTTTGGTTCATCTGACTCGTTGGCAATAGGACCTAATAAATCAACTGATAAGACGTCTGCTAGTCGATATGCGTTAACGTAAGCAAATTCAATTGGTTTCTTCATACCGTAATTCTTATTTGCTTTACAGTATAAACATGCACTAGTAAGGTAACGTACGTAATGTTTTGAGTTCGCAGAATAGTACATTCGTCGGAATAAAGTGTCCAGTTTATTCGCACCTACATGTCCAAATACTTCGTGTAGATGTGTCATCGTATCAGTGAAAAGTTCATCAGGGAGAACTGGAACTACTGTTTCATCTTTGTTATTGAACATCAAGATTTCTTTGCCGTTTTGAGTATGTATTGAGAATCGCATAGCTAATCTTTTCTTAGCTTCTAAATCACGTTGGTTTAATCTCTCATCAGGGACTTTTAATCGATACGTTATTCCTTTGCAAGTTTTGTCCTTCTTTTGGAATTGATCAATTTTACGTAAGCTTGATATGAGACGTTCTCTGATTTTATCTCCAACATTTTGTTCGATGGATACTAAATTGGCAAAGTTGCAGTAATTTAACGTAATTTCCGGAGCTTGAATTCCAAACCAGCGTTTATGTTTCTTACGTAAGTCGTAAATCAAATTGTAACAGTTTAGTTGTGTAATCCAAATGGCCGCTTTTCGGTGTATTTCGGCCATTACTTCAAAATTGGCTACGATTGATTTTAAGTCACTTCTTACATGGATTGTTCTTCCATGTAGCCACAGTTGGAGTTTGCGAATTGTTTTTGTTAAATTATACATCTCACGTTCGATTAACGTATACGATTTTTGGTGTTCCTTAAAGCTGAAGCTTGTAAACATAACGATCTCGTCTTGACCTTCTACAGTTTGGTATAATACTGCATTCATCGCATCAGATGACGTGTAAGTGTCTAGGTATAGATCGTATCCTTTTCGAGGTGAAATTAAAACAAAGTCCTTGATGTATTCTGCTCTCAATTTTTCAAAAGCTTCTTCTTGATCAGGTCCCCAGACGAATACTTCCCCTTTTTCGGTTAGTTTGTAAAGATTACGTAAAATTTGCTGATAGCAAGGAATGAAACGCCTGTAGAGTCCTGTTAATCCAATTAGTTCTAGTACTTCGTTGGCATTTTTCAACTCAAATTTACCGGTTTTTTTGTTTGTATGTTTTTCGACATACTCTAAAAATTTCAATATTTTCTTCGATTGTTTCTTGATGATGCCTGGTTCCAAATCAAATCCTAGATGATCCGTTGTTCTTCTGAAAAATCTGGATTTGGTGGCATTTAGTTTGAGTCCATTCTTACGTAATATTTCAAAGACTTCAACCATTAATTCCAACATCTCCTCGAAGGTATCTGCACGAAGTAAGATATCGTCGACGTACTTGGTTATACCCTTTCTGTCTGGAATGATATCATTAACGAGATTTACGAACAATGCAGAAGATATTTTTAGGCCGTATGGGAGTCTTATGAATTGATATACTCTACCATCGATTTGGAATGCGCAGTATTTACGAAAATGTTCCTCAAGTACTATTTGCCAAAATCCAGCAACAAAATCTAATGTGCTGAAAAATTTGGCTTCCGCATATTCCGTTATAATACGATCCAAAAGACCTGCTTCGTTGTAATTTTCATTTAAAATTGGGTTAAGATCCACCGGATTTAAACAAATCCTCATTTCACCGTTCTTTTTGATATTGATTACGATAGGGTTAATATATCTCGAGTTGGAAGGTTCTATTACGTCAATTGCTAGCATAATTTGAATCTCCCGTTTAACAGCTTCCATCATTTTTTTCGAGGGATTGTATTTTCCACATTTATAAATGATTTCTTTTTCGGGTATGTTAAATTCCAATTTTTCCTTTTTTCCTTTGAAACGACCTGGAAATTTGCTGAAAATGTCTTTAAATGGAGCTAAAATATTGTACGCATGATCCGCTTGTTGAAGAGTGATTCGGTTCTCAGATACAGCTTCATCTAAGTCAGCTCGTAATCGATTGAGATAAATTTCTGGACCTGTATCAGTAACACCCTCAGGCAGCTTATAATATTTTCGTAACGTATTGGCTCGATTCAATAGCATGTAAGTATCTGGAAGATAAGATTGTTGGATTGATACATGATTTAATTTCAATTTCGTAACGTATTCTTCTGGTTTTAGAAAAGGTATTGAATCAATATCATGTTTTGGTGTAGGCTGGCAGTAAGCTACTCCTTCGTGTATTCTAGGATCAATCCCGAGTTGAATCATCGTTTGCATTCCAATTAAGAATACTTGATTACAATTTTTCATCACGTAAAAGGGAATTTTCAAGGTGTGTTTGCCAAATCGTATGGTTGGTACCAATGCGTAATGAGCAGTTTCTACGATTTGTTCATTGGCTAATACACAACTCACTGGTTCAGATAATGGAATGTAATCCATATCTTCGGAGTGATTTTCCATCAAATACTTAGCCGTTTCTTCAGAGATTACGTTAGGGGTTGCCCCAGTGTCGAGCTGTGCGGGATAACTACCTTTCCCAATGCCTACACTGACTACTGTTGTTTTGATCTCTACTTCAGTTCGGTCCAGTTGAGATAACACGGATTGATCATTTTGAGCACCTTTTTGGGTAATATTTAGAATATAATTGATGTTCGAATTGCGGTAATCTAACGTGTATTCATTATGATTTTTCCATGGAATTTCTCCATCACCTTTTCTAACGCTGCGATAGTCGTGAATTGTAAAGTTACTCGTTCGTTGAATGAATGATGATAACAGATCTTTAGAATCAACGGTATGGTAATCCAATTTTTTACGATGTCTGCTTAGGGCTACTATTACGTGGGATAAACTTTCATAAACAGGATTGCGTTGTTTATTGAGGCGTACGATAATAACGTGATCATTTTGTTTACCTTGATACTCGTGTATCGTATTGACTTTGAACTTTCTATTTTCCAATATAGATTTTTCGTGTTGCGTAAAAACAAGATATTGTGCCCCAGAGACCCGTGGAATAGTGTCTACTGAGTAGTAATCGAAGATTTCCATCTCAGAATGAACCACAGATGTTGAATACATGCCGCCATCGTATAAATCGGTGAGTAATTTAGCTGTAGTAAGTGTACATCGGTAAGATGTTGATAGATGTTCTTTTTCATCAATTAATTGATTGGGTATTAATTGGTACTGTGTTTTCCTCAAAGGTGAACGGTTAATGTATTTAATTTGACGATCATCTCCTATCAACACCGCGCGTTTAGCTCGTGACTTCATCATAGCGAATAAAACTGCACCGTAATGAACTAGTAAAGCTTCATCTATGAAGATACGTTTGTATTGATAATCATTCCCATGCATTAAATATGAGTCAATAGTTCGATAATTACGTAAAAGTTCGACATCATCTATTGATAGTCCCCATTTCTTAGCTAATCGGTTACGGAAATCGATAGCAGCTTCTTTAGTTGGAAATAGTACTAAGTCGGATCCATCGTGGAGTATTTTGCTCAATATGTACGTCGTTTTGCCACAACCTGCTACTCCTTGAACTAATTTAGTGTAAGGTAATTCAAAGTCGTTGATATTGATATTTTTACACTTAAGATACAGGTCATAATCACTTAAAACTCTTGACTCTTTCGTTACGATTAATGTTTCAGAAGCTGGTACTCGTTTGTTATCTTCAAGATCTTTCGATTTAATGAAACGTTTCCCGTCGTGCTTGTATTTGTGGTCGATTACGTTAGAAGATGGTACGTGTTTGAAGAAACCGTCGGAGTTATCGTAGATACCAATTTCCAGATCATCAATGTCGACTAATTTTTCGATATTATCTTCATCAGTGTTTATGATCTTGTTATGGATTCGTTTTGCGTTAAGATGAGCTGTTTTATACGTGTGGTACCAAATTGCTAATTGTTCACGTGTTGCATTGATAATGTAATCAGATTCATACTCGGGTTCTGGTATAGGTGGCCGGAAATCAATAGTGAAAGCGTTTACTGGTAAATCAAACGTTGGATCGTAATTATTAGGTTTTGAATAATCGTACTCCTTAAGTCTATTGGCTTCAAATAACTCATTGTAGATGGTTCTGTCTTTTTCAGAGGTATTCGTGGATTTGGGACGAATAATCACCGGACTGGAATCAGAAGCTACATCTGTGAAAACTTCTTTCAATTTCTCGTTCAGTTGCTGTATTGGATAGAATATACCGGCATTGTTTTTGAAGAATTTTGTGATATCAGGCTTTACGTTACCATGCATATCTTCATCAACGATATAATTGCCATCAATGTAGGGATCTGGATTAACAGATGTGAAAATTAATGAAGTTTCGAAAATGACCCGTACATTACGTAACTTTGATAAAGCAGAAAATAACTTCTGAAATGCATGCCATCGTGTGGTTTGTACTTGATGCAAGTTGTTCTTTGGTGGTAAAACTAATGGAAATAGAACAATAATATCTTGGAATTTCTTATCGATGAGAGTAGCCATTAATTGATCTGAGAGTTTAGCAAATTGACTGAAATCCACGAATTTGCTATTTAATTCGCGTTGACCAAATGAAATAATGGCGTGTTTTTTATTATATTTGTTGTTCTTGATTTGGTGTAGTAAATCGCGAAGTGCAATGTCATTACGTAAAGTTGAAGAAGACGTAACATCGCATTCGGCTATTTCAGACAATTTTTGAGCTAAGGAATCCCCGAAAAACTCGTATTCTGAAAATGGGAATTCTTTTTTCTTACGTAATGTATTATTTATTCTTGATCGTTGTTCCCCGTCCCCTCCTCTGCGTCGGAGGAATCGGAGTCTTCCCCGTTTTTTGAACTTTCATCATTGTGTTGTTGAAAATCGTCTCCGTCATTTTGTGTTTGAGAGGATGACGGCTGGGAGATTTCCGTGTGATTAACTTGTGTTCGAAACGGTTGAGCACCAGAATTTCCTGCCGCTGGCTGATTGGATGCCCCAGTGGTGTTCTGATTAGGTTTGGAGTTGGATTGTAAACCTTTGCCGAATTTATTGAATTTCTTGTTTTTCTTAACAGGCAGAATTGGGGTAGATTGGTATAGTAACGAATTGGGTTGTCGTAACGATGTAGGTAACTGTCGAATAGTTAGATCTCGGATGCGTTTTTCAAATGCCACTCTATTACATGTAATTTCAAGACCGAAATGATGTTGCATATTGTTAGGTACAACTGAGTGTAAGGTGGAAATAAGGTCGTCATCGGTCATATTAGTATCTCCCAGGATAGTGTACCATTTTAGGAAATCTAGAGCCCAGCTTTTAGTTGAATCGGTAGCTAAATTGATTGTACGGAAGTGTGCTTTTGCACATTCGTGTTGTTGTTGATTCCACATAGTTAGAATGAATGACGTACGATGATTATAATAAAAAGCAAATGATCTTTTGAGTGAATCTTTCCAGTTGATGGCAGCCTCACTAATTAAAAGTTCGTTGAAAAATTCAATATATTGAGAGTTGGATGCACCTTTATTACACATTTGTTGTTCAAATTTGAGGACGAAGGAAATTACTTCAAATAAGTTGGTGTTGGTCAACCTATGTCTGTTGTCGAAAATATTCTTTGATTTCAATTTGTAATTATTTTTCTCTGCAATGTCTAAATTATAACTTAATTGCCGTTGCCTGGGATTAGCATCAGGTGTCTTCATAAGATGATTCGTTCCAAGTTGGAATTCCACAATTTGTTCTTCTCCATTCGATTTTTTATAAATTAATCCCGAATTATTAATCATACTTTCCATAACTTCCTTGGTCTGAGCTAACCTTCCACTTTCCTTAAGAATTTCAATACCTGGTGGAGTTTGATCTTGAGTTAAATCAACCACATTGTTGACGGTGTTAACGTTATTAGGAGTTGATACATTCGTAGCAGTTGGTATAACACTTGACGTAACGTTAGATGTTGTAGCGTTTGATGGAATCGTATTATTGTATACTGGTGGCGGTTGTGGGTACATGATTGCTGGAATTGTGGGATTGGTAGTTTGAGGTTGTGGAGTGGACGGCGGTGGATTAGGTATACCATTTGAAGTAAATAATGGGACTGGACTAATCTCATTGAAACGTCTAATCATGGGTTGTAGGACCTCATAAGTGTCAGCTGCAGCATCTAACAAATCTTCGCACATAGGTCTGATTTCTGCCATTTCGTCCGTAGCAGCAAGGCCCAATCTCATACCACTTAATGATACATGGTTAATGTGTTGTGTTTGTTTATATGATTCGTGAAATAAATTCTTTATTGTACGGGTATCTTTGATCATGGCTTCGCGAAAGTATAGAAATCCTCTTTCGATTTGGGTAGATAGTCTCTTATACACATCTTTAATATCCTCTCTAGTGTCTGACAATTCCTTTTCAAGAGAACGTATCCGTAACTGCATATCCTCAGTGGATTTGATACGATCATCGTTGCATTCTAATGACCATTTGATATGATCTTGTAGCTCAGTATTCTCGGTTGGAGTCGGAACCGTTATTTCAACGCCATCAAATCCCATTGAATGATCAAGAGCATCAAAATTATAAACTCGACGTACTGCCTGGCCTTCTCTTCTAGGAGGATCTAAAATAGCAGCTATTGATAAATTTTTGTTGGAGACATCCTTGCCTATGTTTTCACACGCAGCCCTATTGTCAAAATCACACCACTGCAGAGTTTGCTCAAGTGTAAAAGCACTTTCTTCTCTTTCCTCTTGATCGGAAATATTAGGTGGTGTAGCAGTGTGTTGCTGCTGAGGAGGTTGGTATTGAGGAGGTTGACTCTGTGGGCGTCTATTCATAGATTCGTGTAACTCTTCTAGTAAACTATTATGTGCACGACTGGTACGAGATTGTTCTTCATTATTACGTAAGTTTAGAACTTTAGAAACGTTTTTTCCTATTTTATACCCTCGAGCTGATACAAACCTCGCACATGCTTTCGTAACTGGAAGATCTATAGTTTGATTGACGGCTTTCAGATCTTCTCGATACTTAGTAAAGTTACGTGATTTAGGATGAAAGCGATGGCCCTGACCATCCACTATACGTTGAGGGGTTGGTTGAGGTTGAGTGGCTTGGACGGTACTTGTATTCTGCCCCTGAGTACTCGAACTCGTTTGTATATTTTGAGTTGAGGTACCAGGTTGAGAAACAACTGGGTTCGGAATCACAGTAGTATTGCCAGTTTGGTTGCTATTTGAGTGAATCGAATTATTGGCTTGACTCGGAGTTTGGCTTGGAGGATTAGATTGAACAGTGCCTCGAGCTGGCTGGACCGACTGAGGATTACCTTGAGGAGGAGCCATATATTGGATCGGTTGAGGTGGACCATAAACCATAGATTGATTTGGAAAGTAGAAACCGGGAGTTCCATATGGTATCGGAGGTTGACCATTCGGAGGCATAATCTGAGTGGAACTCGCAAAGTATTGAGGATGAGGCCACTGAGTCACGTTTGGATTGAGAACTTGAGGTTGAACATAGTATCCAGACTGGTTTGGATTGACTGGAACGTTACCTTGGTTTTGACCATTGGATTGTCCGCTGACATTTCCCACGTTATTAGATTGGTTGGAATCCATTTCAATAATTGAACCGTTTGACTGGAACTGGAATTGAACTGGAACGCAATTAATTACGCAAGAGACACAATGTATCTGTAACAAAACTAACGAAAAACGTAAGTTTGGAAGTATAACGAAAGCAAATGCTAAGTTACGCAAAGTGAAACGATATTGAGAACTTCTTCATACGAGAGAAATAGACATAATGATTCGAATATCGTATCGATTGCTCGGAGCTCCGTTGAAAGTGAGAGATAAATTATCTCGGAGGTGGGGAATATAGGCCAGAGTACAATGCCTGTAGAATTAGTATTTTCCCATAAAAACTTGAACACAATTTTCCATTGTATAAAATTCAGCAAAAATCACGTTCCTCCGTTATCATGGTAACATGTTTGAACGTAATTCCGTTGTAACAATGCTGAATGCTCGAATGTAATCGCCGACTCGTAGGTAGGTACCTACTTCGCGTTGTTGAACACATTAAAATAATGTAATGTCAAAATTCCCATCTATTTATAGGTCGAAAATGTTCGTGCAGTAAAGTGCAAATATGAAACTTGTATTTTACTGCCATATCACTGCTTGATAAATAGGTAATGAACTCGCATTCCTATCTTCTCGAAACATGAACTTTTCTCGAACTGATGAAATAACTGGTTCATTTTCCATTACGTAAAAATACATATGAAATAAATGCGGACCATAAATGATACCATATTTCCATCCATTGACTGCTGGATCAAATCCTTACGTAAATGACTTCTTTATGGTGATTTATGGTCCAAGAATCTTATTGAATAACATCTTATGAACTAAACACACACATGTGAAAAGTAGGTGTGGGTGTTGAAGTTGACCTTGGTTGATGGTATTTGGTCCTTGGATCTTCGTGATTCCTATGGAAATTTTATGGCATTTATGGCACTCGTGCCCCACGTTGGGCGCCAAATGTAAAGACTGTATTTACTTTTTATTTGCACCTGCGGTGCTAATGCCTTACATGGTCTAACTTCACTCTAACGACCTAGTTAGACCTATACCTAGTGCTATGCACAGATAGGCACTGGCGATTTACCGCCTCGTATACCTACTCTTCGGAGATAAATATGAGATGATGATACACATAGAATAATATGAATAAAATGAATACTCGGACGACTATAACGTTACATTAGCTTTATTGGTTATTAAGCATTATATGTACATAGTCTGATTATATTACGTAAATAGAATTACGATTTGATTTAAAGGAAGCGAGTACATGTAGTCGCAAATGCGTGTTAAAAACACCACCCAGGGACAAGGGCATTCATGCCGGATAGGGCAGGTCCAGTATGAATGACTCTAAGAAGAGAATTTAGAGATGCTGCAGTTCATCTCTTGAGTAACCACGATCCAATCCGATAGTCCATTACGTAAAAGATATTTCATATCCCAGTAATTATAAGGTGGAAAGTACGTGCTCCATACGTCGAACGTACTGATAGGGCTCCGCACCTCGACCTATCTATCGAATGGAAACTAAGCTCTCGCTTAGTGAGTCCGTGGTTGACTGAAGTTGTGATCGGATAACGTGAAACACTTCACTAACGCGAACTAAACCGCTAGATAGCGTGGTTACGTAAGAGAATTGAGCGAAAGGTAGAAGGAGAACAATTTTCCCTCACCTAATCGACGGAAAATGGCGCAATTCCTCCCTTTACATGATGATGCCCTTTTTTATCATGCAAAAAATATTCCCTTTTACATATACTTACATATTTATACCTAGGTGGATGCAAGCGTTTTTCACATCACCATTCAATTAACTATGTATATTTATTTTCATTCTTTTCAGTGCTGTAATGATGTCTACTTTGGATGCTGATTTTCACGCAGATGCCGGCGCCATAGAAAGAGTTCTGAACGAAGTTTCGGATGGCAAAGGCGAACCGGAAGAATTAGAGACGTCCCTGAAAAGAGCATTAACAAATACTGAGTTATTCTTCGATCTTACAATTTTAAAATAATAAATTTCAAAACTGTGCTCATTGAAGACATTCTTTATATTATCATATCGTAATCGAATCATATACTTATGTACCGAAGTAGGTACCTATCTAGTGTTTTATGTAAGGTGCACTGGGGGGAAGTCAGGAACGTTTTTTCACAATTTCAACTTTGATCAGCTCTTACTCTAGTACTAATGAACCAATATGGCTGAAATTTGGTATGTAGGTTCCCATAAGGGTTCTTAACCTATGGTAAAAATTTGAGCGCGATTGTCTCAGTAGCTTTCGCACAATGGAATAAAATGTAACTTGTTCTGACTTACCCCGCTTTGGGGTAAGTTAGAATTATCTACAAAATTAATTGGTGATATTAGGATTCGACCCCGATCGATGTGCTATATGTCGAATAATATGTTTTCGAGGTCGCAGAATCCGAATCTGGAGTTATTTTTTTTGTAGGAGTGGGGGGTAAGGCGTGGGGAGAGGGAAAATTTCAAATTTTTCCTACATTATCGTGTAATATGTCGAATAATATGTTTTCGAGGTCGTAGAATCCGAATCTGGAGTTATTTTTTTGTAGGGGGGAGGTGAGTCAAGGGGAGAGAGAGGAAATTTCAAATTTTGCATATATTAAAGTGTAATATATCGATTGATATGTTTTTGAGGTCGTAGAATTCGAATCTGGGGTTATTTTTTTCGCAGGGATGGAGGGCGAGGTAAGGGGAGAGGAGATATTTCAAATTTTGCGTATATTATTGTGTAAAATGTTGATTGATATGTTTTCAGGGTCGCAGAATTCGAATCTTGAGCTAGTTTTTAGGGTCGAGTGCTATTTAAGTATCACCGTTTGGGAAGAGGGGCGTGGCCCACTGTGCCCCGTGGAAGTTGGAATAGTGATGAAATGAGCTAACTAATGATTATTTTAAATACCTTCCGCTCAAAAACACGGATGTGTATGAAAATGGCGATTTGTAGAAATATCCCTCTCCTGCCTATTAATTCCTCCATAGTGGCATTTTCGCTGTCTTTGTGGTGACTTCAGAAAAACAATTCATCTGACAATTTATTGTAGAGTACAAAAATGTATTTGTAAAAAATTAAAAAACTCATGTAAGAGAAGAAATAATCATCATCTTCTGGAAGTCTCTAATGTCATACAAGGTCTCAAAAATTCCAACTCCAGGGATAGTAAAGTTATGGTTTAGATGTAGGTAGGTCTTATCAAACAAGCGGATCGCTACATATCTCATATACTTGCTGAACTTTTTAATGACTCCATAGATCAGGGAAAATTTCCAGAAAGCTTGAAATCAAGTATTGTAACCCCTGTACATAAAAAAGGAGAAAAATCAAATTTAAACAACTATAGGCCTATCTCTGTAACACCAGTATTCTCAAAGATTTTTGAGCGTCTGTTGTATAATCAACTGATACGATTCCTATCAGCTAACAGCGTTCTAAGTGAAACACAATTTGGCTTCCGTCGTGGAAAAAACACCACCAAAGCAATATTTAATTTATTGAACAAAATTCTCCAAGCTGGCCAAGAGGGTGAAAATTCATTGGCAATATTCTGTGATTTATCGAAAGCTTTTGATACCATGAACCACAGAATTCTACTGGGAAAGTTGGAAAAATATGGAATAAGGGGTCCAATCCACAGTTGGCTGAAATCCTTCCTTGAAAATAGGGTACAAATAGTCAAAATCCAAAATGGTGAGACTTGCACCTTTTCTGAAGAGAAAATAATAGACAAAGGAGTCCCCCAAGGTTCCATACTTGGACCTTTATTGTTTATTCTCTATGTTAACGATTTGTCATCTTACATTAATGCACTTCTAACCCAGTTTGCAGATGATACAACTATGTTTTTAAAAGGTGGTAGCTGGGACACACTGCTTAAAAAAACAGAACATGCCCTATTGACAATTTTACTAGCAGAATGCTAGCATTAGTAGCACCCACCTAGCATGAGTAGCAGGAAACTAGCATGATACTAGCGTTATGCTAGCATGAAATGAACTAGCATAACATGCTAGCAAAATGCCAGCTTATTACTAGCATGATACAAACTAGCAAGAAGTATGTTAGCAATTAGCTAGCTACATGCTAGCAACATAACTACCGAATGAAGCTAGCATTTCCCGCTAGCAAAATGCTATCATATATCTAGTATGAGATGAGCTAGCACAATGCATGCTAGCAATATGCTAGTTAAACCCTTGCCCCTTAATTACCAAGTGATGCTAGCAGTTCATACTAGCATGATGCTATCATATCGCTAGCATGCGGTGAGCTAGCTAAATGTATGCGAGCAATGTGCTAGTCAAACCCTTGCCTCATAATTACTTAGTATAATGCCAGTTGTCCATGCTAGCATGATGCTATCATATTGCTAATGTGAGATTATCTAGCAAAATGTATGCTAGGGATATGCTAGTTAAAATCCAGCACCATAATTATAGAGTGATTCCAGCAGCTCCTACCTGCTAGCAAAATTCTACCATAATACTAGCCTGAGATGAGCTAGCACAATGTATGCTAGCAACATGCTAGTTAAAATCCAGCACCATAATTATCGAGTGATTCCAGCAGCTCCTGCTAGCAAAATTCTACCATAATACTAGCCTGAGATGAGCTAGCACAATGTACGCTAGCAACATGCTAGTTATATCCTAGCATCATAATTACCGAGCGATGCTGGCAGTTTTTCCTAGCATAAAGCTACCATGTTGCTAGCATGATATGAGCTAGTAAAAAGTACACTAGCCATACACTAGTTAATCCTAGCAGATAAATTATCTTATCAACAATTTTACTAGCAGAATGCTAGCATTAGTAGCAGAATACTAGCACGGTGCTAGCATGGAATCAACTAGCAGATTACCAGTTAGAATGGTGTTAGCACTTTGCCAGCAGACATTTTATTGGAAAATTCATCCTAGTATAGAACTGGTATGGTGCTAGCATGAGGTGAACTAGCAAAAGACAGGCCAGCAATTTGCTGGTTACATGCTAGCAGCATAACCACTGAGTAAAGCTAGCAGCCATTACTAGCATACTGCTAGTGCATTGCTAGCACCCTGTAATGGTGCTAGCATGAGGTGAACTAGCAAAAGGCATGCTAGCAATCTGCTAGTTACATGCTAGAAATACAATCACAGGTAAACTTGCACTAGTCTACTGCTAGCGCTATTCTAACCTTGGTAAAGCTAGCAGTCAAAGTACTAGCATGGTGCTGGATTTTTGTTAAAAGACTTCTTATCCAGGTGCTAGCAGTCAAGTGCTAGCATAATGCTAGCAAATTGCTAGCGTTGTTCTTTATTATGATACACTTAACTTCTCTTAGATGAAGTATGTAGTCAAGTCGAATATAAGCTCAATACAGTTTCCTGTTTAAATTAAGAAGAGTGAAGTTGGCAAACTAATCACTCAGTTTATACTAGCACAAGATGCCAGTGCAATGCTAGTTCTTAACTAGCATTGTAGGGCAATTGCCTATTTTTGGATATTTTTGGGAAACATACCATAATTAAAAATACCCTAAGTATTCTTTTATAAGGAAATTAATGCACTTCTAGCATTATACATATTATACACATGCTAGCATATGCTAGCAAAAAGCTAGCAAGATCATGCTAGCACCAGTAGCACCATTTTGAAAACCTGCACTAGCATATCTGCTAGCAAACTGATGCTAGCATAATGCTAGTCCCCCTGCTAGAATTATGCCAATTGTATGCCAGCATATGCTAGAAATATGCTAGCATGACTATGCTAGCACCAATGGCACCATTTTGAACACCTGTACTAGCATATCTGCTAGCAAAGCATCGCTAGCATAATGCTAGAAAAATGCTGCTAGCGTGGTGCTAGTACCATTTTCCTAGCATTTTGCTGGCAACAGTTTGCTAGCAGATATGCTAGGAAAGGTGTTCAAAATGGTGCAACCAGTGCTAGCATGGTCATGCTAGCACTGCTGCTAGCATTCTGCCACTTGAAATTGTCAATAGGGTGTTCTCAAAAACTTAATCTGCTGGTTTAATGCAAATTGCATGAGCTTAAACTTGGAAAAAACAGTAACAGTGCCTTTCAATGTAACCCCCAAGGAGGCAGACCTGGTAGCAGAAACTCTCTCAACTCTACCTAATGTCTCTTGTGCTGCAAAGTTCTTAGGGGTTGATGTTCAATGCAATTTAAAATGGGATGTATACATCACTAAATTAACCAGTCGTTTGTCATCTATAAACTTTTTACTCTTTCAGCCAGTGTTGTCATAACGAAATTTTTTTTCCGTTATGTTATATCGTTTCGTTTCAGAATTGTGAAATGTTTCGTTACGTTATTTTTCCGTTATTTCGTTACACAGATAATTCCGTTACGTTATGTTTTCCGTTTATCGTTATTATATCATTTCATTTTTCCGTTATTTTGTTATTTCGTTTCGTTTTTCGTTATAGTACAAAAATGCCCAAATTGGGGGTTACTCTGAAAAAACTGAAAAAAGTACATACATACATACATACATACATAATCCTTTATTAGCGAATTCTTATAATTTTCTTAAAATTAGTTTTACAAAATTAACGAGTAAACTATAAAAATAGAACCCGTCTCCGCTAGGCCCAGAAACGGGCATAGGATTCTTGCAGTCTCTCCCACTCGATTCTATCCTGTGCAACCCTGTGAAAGTGTTTGTGAGTTAGAAATTCATCAAGTTCGTCCGTCCACCTAGCCCTCTGCCTTCCTCTTTTTCTTGCTTCGTGACCCAAAAACCAAAAAGTTGCCCTATAAGTCCATCTGTTGTCAGTCATCCTGCCCACATGTCCTGCCCATTTCCATTTATTTCTTCTAACCCAGTGTTTGAAGTTAAGATTATTTCTCAATTTTCTCTTCATTCTTTCTATTCTAATTTTGTCCCTTTTTTTGAAGTTTAGCATGGACCTTTCTAATGAGTTTTGGGTAGTCTCAATTTTTTTCATAATTTTTTTTGTTAATGTCCATGTTTGGGATCCGTAGGCCAAAGTACCCAGTTGACCACATGCTAGCAAAAAGCTAGCGTTTTATTCGCGTTTTGATAAGTTGCTAGCAATTTACTCGCTTTTTGTGGCCAGCAATAATTGTCTCGCTAAAAGTAAGCGATTTTCTTGCAGTTTTTCACTAGCAAATTCAATTCTAGCAATTTTCGAGCTGTTTTCCAGCGACTCTCAGCTAGCTTTTACTTCACTTTAACTTGCTCGCCTTATGCTAGCGTATTACTGACGGATTCTTGCTCGCAATTCTATGCTAGGACAGTTTAAGCAATATTCTCGCATATCTCAGCTAGCTTTTACTTCACTTCATACATGCTCGCCTGATGCTAGCGTATCACTGATGGATACTTGCTTGCAATTCTATGCCAAGAAAGTTCAAGCAATATTCTCGCATATCTCAGCTAGCTTTTGCCTCACTCTATACCTGCTCGCTTAATGCCAGCGTATCACTGACTAATATGTACCTGCTCACAGTTTTATGATAGGAAACTTCAGGTAATATTCTTGCATCTCTGAGCTAGCATTTACTTAGCCATCTGGCTCTAGAAAAATGTAAGCATATCTCTAGTTTCTGCATCTGGTGATTTGGCGTTTTCTTTGTACATAGTCAAATGATAGGAACGTGCTACCAGATCTTACGCATTTCTCACCAATAAACCTTTTTCTGCGTTACTTATAATTGTAGCAAAATGCGAGCAAGTATCTTTTCCATCCCTCAGCATGCATACAAAAATCATTAAAAATATTCCTGCATATGACAATAGGAGTAATTGCACCACCCCCCCCCCGGATGATCTTCCGGGGCAACTTTTTTCTTAAAGGGGACAGCAAAATTTCATCAAATGGACATGGAAAGCTGTAATTTACTCTACACTCCAATTTTAACACCTTCTGAAGACGACTTCAGGTGGGTTCAAGTCATTTTAGAGCCTCCAGTAGGCTTTTGAAACTTGAAATTCCCACAACATTAATTTATCAATTGGAGTTGGCAAGCTGAAATTTACTTCGCAGGTTTCAAATGGTTTTGAAGCTTCCAGCTACTTTTAGGAAATTCCAATTTTCCAAAAAACGCCATACAACCTTCGAAAAGTCGCTGGAGGCTCCAAAACGACTTGAAATCCACAAGCAGTCGACTTCGTAGCGTATTAAAATTAGTTTGCAGAATAAATTTCGACTCTCCATCTCATTGTCAGTTTGATAAAATTTTGTGAAAATTTAAAGTTTCAAAAATCTGCTGGCGGCTTCAGGAATTTTCAAAGAGTCGCTGGAGGCTCCAAAACGACTTGAAATTCACCTGCAGTACTTCGTAGCGTATTGAAATTAGTTTTCAGAATAAATTTGAGCTTTACAACTTCAATTTGAGTTTCAAAAATCTGCTGGAGGCTCCAGAACTGCTCAAAATAAGTTGAAACCGTTTCCCATCGATTTGGCATGTCGAAAATAGGGTATATCCCAAATTTCAGGTTTCTTGGTCAATTTGGTAAAATTTTGATTTTTTCTCACATTTTGGCCAAAATTTGATTTTTGAAAATTCACCAAAAATCGAAAAAGGTACTTTACCACTTGAAATTTTGACAGGTGATGAATTTTTGCATGATCTTTCGATCTACGTTTGTAAGGTTTGAAAAATTTCGTGCACGTCCTATGTTGAAACGCAAAATCTGCGATTTCGGCTGACCTTTCAATCAAAATGGCCGCCATTTTGTAAGTAAGGCCAATTTTTTTCAGCAAGTTTGCTTTAAAATGTTCCTTAGGATGTCCCCTTTAAGGAAAAAGTTGTCCCGGAGAATCGGCAGGGGGTGCAATTACTCCCATTGCCGTGGACTAAAATGTTGTTCAAATGTTTTTGAAATTTTTCATTTTCATGGTTTGTTTGATACTTTATTTTCAAATTTTAAATTTTGACAATTTTTCTATTTAAAAAAAAAAAAACTTCATTTTTTATTTAATAAAGAGATTTTTCAACCTAAACGCTAGCATAATGCTAGCGAATTGCTAGCGTCGATCTCTCTCATGGTATAGTTTGCTACTCTTAGATAAAGTGTGTCATCAAGTTGAATATAAGCTCAAGGTGGTATCTTGTTGAAAAGTAAGAAGAGTGACATCACTCTTCTTATACTATCCCAAGATGCTAGCGTTATGCTAGCTCTGAGCTGGGACAGTCGCCTAATTTTTGGAATTTCCTGGAAAACTACCACCTGTTAAAGGTAAACACCCAGAATTTTTAAAAATTAACTAATAGTAATTACTTTACTGATCAAAGTTTTTCTACGCTAGCAAAATGCTAGCTTCTTGCTAGCATAATTTGCGCTAGCGTAAATGGTGCCGGAATATGAGACACTTTTTGCAAAAATTGCTAGCAAATCAGTCGCGATTTAGTCGCATGTACCTAGCAGAATGCAGAGCAAAGTGCCAACAAAATGCTAGCTTTTTGCTAGCTTTGTGCCGGCTACGTGCTAGCTATTTGTGCGCAATTCTGCTACTCTAATGCGACCTAATCGCAACTGATTTGCTAGCATTTTTTTAAAAAAGTGTCTCAAATTCCGGCACCATTTACGCTAGCACAAAATTTGCTAGCATTTGGTCAACTGGGTAGGCAGAATGCATGCGTTGAAGATCTGACTTTTAAGATGGTTCTGATAAGCTCCTTTAAAAATACTTTTAAGCGCCCAAAATTTTTTCCAAGTTAAAGTTATACGTCTGTTTACCTCCTTTTTTGTACTATCTTCAAAAGATATAATTTGACCAAGATATATTGCTTCTGATACTATTTCTATTTTTTGGCCTTCAACTCTCATTTCTTTTTCTGTATCTTTTGAGAGAATTTTGGTTTTTTTATAATTAATTTTTAGCCCTGCGATTTCTGCTTTTTTGCTCAGTTCTACAATCATTTGTTCCAGTTCTTCTATACTATTAGCAAATAAAACCACATCATCTGCAAAACGTAAGTGACTAAGACGTTCCCCATTGATTAAAATTCCTTTATCCTCCCAATCAGTTGATCCAAAAACTTTTTCTAGCCCACAGTTGAAAAGATCAGCAGAGAGGGGGTCTCCCTGCTTTACTCCTCTCTCTATATCAAAATACTCTCCTACTACGTCTGTAATTATCCTTGCCTTTAGGTTAGTATACATTTCCCTTATTATGTTTACCATAGCCTTTGTAACACCCTGTTCCAGGAGAGCCTTTTGCAGAAAATTGTGTCTCAGTGAGTCAAAGGCTTTGGCAAAGTCTATGAAGGCCAGGTGGACATTGAGCTTATATTCGTTACTTTTTTGGATTATCAGATTGACTGTGTGAAGGTGATCGATAGTTGAAAAGTTTTTTCTGAAACCTGCTTGTTCACGTTTTTGTTGTTGATTTAAAATATTACGTATTCTATTGCCCAAGGCTTTTGAGAAAATTTTTGACACTGTCGTACTCAGTGAGATTGGTCTATAGTTATTAATATCATGCTTGTCCCCTTTTTTATATAGAAGAATAATATCAGAAAGTTTGAAGTCTTCTGGTATACTCTGGGTTTCCATGATTAAATTGAAAAATTCTTTCATCTTATTAGCCAAAAGTTTTCCTCCAAATTTGAAGTGTTCATTTGATATTTGATCATGACCAGTTGCTTTATTGTTTTTTAAATTTTTTATAATTTCTTCAATTTCTTCGAGAATAAACTCTGGTTCCTTTTCGTATGGTTCCCAAATGGCTAATTCATCTTCTTTTGTATTGTCTGAGTAGAGCTGTTTATAAAAATCAGTTGCAATTTCGTTCATTCTTTTCCTATTGTATTGTTTCAAACCATTTTTGTCATTTAAATAAATTGTCCAAGTTTTACCCATCATTAGACTCTTTTTTATTGCTTTTGTACTTTTTGTTGATTCTAAAATACCCCTAATTATGTCTGTTTTCCTCTTGTCATTATATTCTCTCAGAGATTTCTTTATTAGTTTGCATAGTATATTTAGTTCTATTTTTTCATGGTCTGTTTTGTTTTTTATACGTTTCATTTTTTCCCTATTTTTTATCATTTCTCTGATGTCTGTAGGTATTCCGTTATTGCTTTGTTTTTTTGGTTTGTTTGCTACTTTTTCACTTGCATTTTTGATAGTTTCTTCAATATTTTTTGTAGGGTCATTTAGTATTTGTGTGTTTATTTCCTTTTTATAGGCCAAAGCATTCTCCTTATCAATTTTGTAGTTGTGTTTGGAGTTACAGACTCTAAACTTTTTTGATTTTTGTAGATTTAGCATGCATATAACTATCCTGTGATCAGAGTAGTAACTAAAGTTCTTTGCCTCGCAATTTTTTACATAATCAACGTCATTTGTGGCTATAATGTAGTCGATCTGAGCTTTGAACTCTTGGTTCGGTGATATCCAGGTCCATAAACGTCCTTCTCTCTTTTTGTAGAAGGTATTTATTATTTTCAGATTAAATTCTTCACAAAACCTCAACAACCTCCAACCCCTCTTATTTCTTTTACCATATCCATACCTTCCAATTACACATTCATCTTCATTTTTGCCCTTACCTATTTGACTATTGAAATCACCCATGATAAAAATATCTTTTGAGCTCTCGCTCTGTTTATTGATTACTTCTCTTAATTTTTCATAAAAATTCTCAATATCTAGTTCAGTTGAAGCTGAAGTGGGTGCATAGACCTGTATAATTTTTGTTTCAATTCCCCCCAAAACTATATTTAGTAGAGCAATTCGGTCTGTTATAGGTCTAAATTCATTTATATCTTTTATTATTCTACCATAATACTAGCCTGAGATGAGCTAGCACAATGTACGCTAGCAACATGCTAGTTATATCCTAGCATCATAATTACCGAGCGATGCTGGCAGTTTTTCCTAGCATAAAGCTACCATGTTGCTAGCATGATATGAGCTAGTAAAAAGTACACTAGCCATACACTAGTTAATCCTAGCAGATAAATTATCTTATCAACAATTTTACTAGCAGAATGCTAGCATTAGTAGCAGAATACTAGCACGGTGCTAGCATGGAATCAACTAGCAGATTACCAGTTAGAATGGTGTTAGCACTTTGCCAGCAGACATTTTATTGGAAAATTCATCCTAGTATAGAACTGGTATGGTGCTAGCATGAGGTGAACTAGCAAAAGACAGGCCAGCAATTTGCTGGTTACATGCTAGCAGCATAACCACTGAGTAAAGCTAGCAGCCATTACTAGCATACTGCTAGTGCATTGCTAGCACCCTGTAATGGTGCTAGCATGAGGTGAACTAGCAAAAGGCATGCTAGCAATCTGCTAGTTACATGCTAGAAATACAATCACAGGTAAACTTGCACTAGTCTACTGCTAGCGCTATTCTAACCTTGGTAAAGCTAGCAGTCAAAGTACTAGCATGGTGCTGGATTTTTGTTAAAAGACTTCTTATCCAGGTGCTAGCAGTCAAGTGCTAGCATAATGCTAGCAAATTGCTAGCGTTGTTCTTTATTATGATACACTTAACTTCTCTTAGATGAAGTATGTAGTCAAGTCGAATATAAGCTCAATACAGTTTCCTGTTTAAATTAAGAAGAGTGAAGTTGGCAAACTAATCACTCAGTTTATACTAGCACAAGATGCCAGTGCAATGCTAGTTCTTAACTAGCATTGTAGGGCAATTGCCTATTTTTGGATATTTTTGGGAAACATACCATAATTAAAAATACCCTAAGTATTCTTTTATAAGGAAATTAATGCACTTCTAGCATTATACATATTATACACATGCTAGCATATGCTAGCAAAAAGCTAGCAAGATCATGCTAGCACCAGTAGCACCATTTTGAAAACCTGCACTAGCATATCTGCTAGCAAACTGATGCTAGCATAATGCTAGTCCCCCTGCTAGAATTATGCCAATTGTATGCCAGCATATGCTAGAAATATGCTAGCATGACTATGCTAGCACCAATGGCACCATTTTGAACACCTGTACTAGCATATCTGCTAGCAAAGCATCGCTAGCATAATGCTAGAAAAATGCTGCTAGCGTGGTGCTAGTACCATTTTCCTAGCATTTTGCTGGCAACAGTTTGCTAGCAGATATGCTAGGAAAGGTGTTCAAAATGGTGCAACCAGTGCTAGCATGGTCATGCTAGCACTGCTGCTAGCATTCTGCCACTTGAAATTGTCAATAGGGTGTTCTCAAAAACTTAATCTGCTGGTTTAATGCAAATTGCATGAGCTTAAACTTGGAAAAAACAGTAACAGTGCCTTTCAATGTAACCCCCAAGGAGGCAGACCTGGTAGCAGAAACTCTCTCAACTCTACCTAATGTCTCTTGTGCTGCAAAGTTCTTAGGGGTTGATGTTCAATGCAATTTAAAATGGGATGTATACATCACTAAATTAACCAGTCGTTTGTCATCTATAAACTTTTTACTCTTTCAGCCAGTGTTGTCATAACGAAATTTTTTTTCCGTTATGTTATATCGTTTCGTTTCAGAATTGTGAAATGTTTCGTTACGTTATTTTTCCGTTATTTCGTTACACAGATAATTCCGTTACGTTATGTTTTCCGTTTATCGTTATTATATCATTTCATTTTTCCGTTATTTTGTTATTTCGTTTCGTTTTTCGTTATAGTACAAAAATGCCCAAATTGGGGGTTACTCTGAAAAAACTGAAAAAAGTACAAAATGTTTCAAAAATTTCTCAGTATTGGGGTTGAAAATTTTTGTGGGGATACGTACTAAGGATATACATAATACATAACTTCCAGAAAAATTTTCAAAATCGGTCAACATGGGGCTGAGAAAAGTGTTATTGAAATTTCAGAAAAGGGGGGTCCAAAAAGGGGTGGGGGTGTGGATCTGAAATTTTTCACGCGCAAGTTTCTCCATCGTACCCACCTTCCATGCTGATATGAACTCGAATGCTTTCGGGGACCATTTCACCCCCCTTAGGCGCCTATATCCTTTATGTACTTTTCAGGAAACCCCCCTTTTTTGAATAGTTGTACCCCCTTGAACATACAAGGAAAGTTGATACATCATTAGATCGGAAATTTGACATAGATTCTTTCATGTTTTATCTAACCACATATTTTTCGCTAAAATGCAATGCGGGGGAGAAAATGGCGAAAAACTGTGCTAGGGGGTACAAATGTGGGTCTGGGGGGAGAAGCTCCAGGCGGATTTAGGGTGGGTTTTAGTATGTCATTTAGGACACCATCCTGAGCATTTTGGCGCAAAAATAATTTCTAATTTGACTGGACTACTTTTATTAATTAATAATTTTTTAATCATTTTGCAAACTTTTTTAAAAATTTTGTACATTTTTTATTTTTTTAAATCAATGCTTACTTAGTAAAAAAAAACAGAAAAAAACGAAAAAAATAATGGAATTTTTTCTGTTTTTCCGTTTTTTGTTTCGTTATGGCACAAAGATTTTTTCATAACGTTATAATTTCGTTATCGTTTCTTCTGTAGAAAATTTCGTTTTCGTTTATCGTTACATTATTATAACGGAAAAAATTTCGGTTTTTTTCATTTTTTCGTTTTTTCGTTACGTTATGAATAACGTTATGACAACACTGGAAGTACGCCAAATTACAAATCAAAAAACTCTCAGACTTGCATATTTTGGACTATTCCACTCCACAATGGCCTATGGGGTAGTTTTTTGGGGAGGTAATGCATCTTATGCAGGGCTGGTGGAATGGAACAGAACGGAACAAATAAACGGAACAATAAACAAATCAGGAAAAAATCTTATTGAGAACGGAACAGAACAGAACGGAACGGAACAGAACAAAATGAACAAAACCAGAACAGAACAAATAAGATAAGGAATTGCTCTTGAACAGAACAGAACAGAACAAAACAGAAAAAAAAAATTGGAACGGAACGGAACAGAACAGAACAGAACAAAATGAAAAAATTTGAAATTACCTACACTATCAGCCTATCAGCCAACTGCCAACTCAGGAGGTTACAATGGGGGGGGGGGTGGTCAAGTCAGTCAAGTGTGAATTTTAGCTTTCCAATTCCATCTTCATTTGGAAAATTTAGTGGAAATTTCGATTCTCAAAAATCTGCTGGAAGGTTGCAGAAATGCAAATTGCTCAAAATGGCTGAAAATCATTTTCAGTTGATTCGGCGGGCCGGGAGTGGTGGGACATGGTTAATTGATTATAGCACATTCTAGATGAATTCGGTAAAATTTTGATCTTTTTTCTCATAGTCATTTTGGGACATGGGACCAAATTTGAGTTTAAAAAATTCATCAAAAAATGAAAAACAAAAATATGCACTTCAGTTCTTGAAATTTTTAAAATTTTGGATGGTGTCAAATTTTGCATGTTAATTTGATGATTCGATCTAACTTTGTCCAGTTCAAAAATTTTTCTGTCAGGTGGGATCACCCCCCCCCCCCTCCTAGAAAAACGGAACGGAACGGAACAGAACAGAACAGAACAAATGGAACGGAACAGAACATAACAGAACAAAACAGAACGGAACGGAACAGAACAGAACAGAACAAAACAGAACGGAACAAAAAAATGATGAACATAACGGAACAGAACAGTAAAAATGCGAAGTGATTTGTTCATGAACGGAACGGAACAAAACTATCGTTTCGGTCACCAGCCCTGATCTTATGTCAAGCAAATACTCACACTACAATAACGTGCGATAAGAACAATTTATAAACTACCTCTAAGACAAACATGCAGACCCACCTTTGTTGATAATAAAATTCTCACTACAATATCACAATATATTCTGGGCATATCTCTCATGGTTTATACTGGGGTTATAACCTTTCCAAAAATTACCCATCCATACAGTACCAGATCATGAGGTAACCTCAGAACTCCCCACTACCGCACAAAACTTCTCCAGAGTAGCACTGTATCATCTGCTGCAAAAGTATACAATCGGATTCCAGGGAGTGTAAAAAACTAGCCAACTGCAAAAAAATTCAAACATGTCCTGAAAGAATGGCTGATAACTAGGGCTTATTATACCCTGGAAGAATATCTCAGCTCCCCGGATCAATAAGAGTTCAAATTTTTTGAAATAACCTGGAGTAGATTTTATGTACCCATAGTTTTAAATCTTCATCTTTTATGTTTTAATCAAGTTTTTTATATTTAAAGCTGAAATTTGTATTCTATGTACTTACATGCTTAACTTAATAAGATGGCAGCAATGCTGCCGCGTGTATCTCAAATAAAGAATTTAGAAAACAAAACAAAAACTCCTCAAAACATAGTATACACCACTCCAAAATACACATCTGACATCACCCTGCAAAAAAAAAAACACATGATATTGTCTGATTGTATAGGATTTTTTTTCTTCAAAACATGTTCTGAATTCTGATTTTATATAAAAAACTGTCAACTTTGAACATCAGTGGTATAAGAAAACATTAAGATAAATACCTAAAAATCAAATTTGGAATTTATTACTTTCTTCATTCTACCAAAAAACCAACTCCAGATTTGAACTCTACAACCTTGAAAACATCAATCAACATATTACACTATAATTTATAAGCAAAATTTGAAATCCCCCACCCATATGAACCTACGACTCACCTTCCACCTTCACCACAGAAAATGACTACGGATTTGAATTCTACGACCTCGAAAACATATTATTCGAAATATTACACAGGAATGTACAAAAAATTTGAAATATTCCCCCTCTCCACGCCTCACTCCCCACTCTTACGAAAAAAATAACTCTAAATTCGGATTCTACGACCTTGAAAACATATTATTTGACATATTACACAATAATGTGTGGAAAATTTGAAATTCTCCCCTCCCCACGCCTCCCCCCACTCCCTGCAGATTCGGATTCTACAACCTCGAAAACATATCAATCGACATATTACACATTGTTGTGATATACTACTATGCCGTACATGGTATGTTTAGGGCGCACCCACATGGTAACACTGCGGGCAACACTGCGTTTTATTCTCGTCAGCTAGCCGTAGGAGCCAAGTGACGAGAGTACAGAACGCTAGTAGCTTGTCCGGGTCGACATGGGTAGGTTATTCAATTGCTAATCGGTTAATACAGTCATTTAAGTATAACTTTTACGCATGCGTGTTAAGTGATTATGTTTAGTTTCTCATTTAGTTTTAGTTAGTGTTATTTATTATTAAGGTCCGATGCGCTGAGATTAGGTTCGAGGCGAGTAGGTGAGAAGGATTAGGGATCTACTCATCGCCATCACGGTAAGAATATGTCATTGAACATTATCGGGAATCTTTGCTGTAAGATACTTTAGTGCCACCTACACCAAAGTGTGTATAATTAGTTTAAGAAAGTGTCATGTTAACCTATCCGAATACATCGTTGTATGTAATTAGATAGCTCATGTAACGTGTTGTTAATATTGCACACATTATACATTTTCTACTTGTATTCCTTGTGATTATTTATGGTGTGTGTGAACATCTGTTAAGGGTGTAAAAGCAACCTTTCCTACTCACGCCCTAGCAGATCATGTGATATTCTGGTGAGTATTTATTAGAAATACTCTAAGGGATATTTCCATGAAAGAACACACAACATTATAGGTATCATACCTATCATGCTTCAAGTCATTTTATCCTCTTACATTGTCATTAATATAGACAAAAATGCACTCCTTGTGACTATTTCTAACTGACAAACATTCAAAACAATCAAAACTATTTGTTAACACTTTGTATGTACAAAATTTGCTCAAAAAAGGTGGAGTTTTTTGAGATGTCACCTTATAACTCCAAACAACTTGCAATGTTGTTGGGATTTTGAGTTAGGCCATTTGGGTTTTTTACATGATCTAGATAATGTACCAAACTCAAAGTGTTATTTTTGGTTGAGGGGGGTCATACAGGCCCCAAAAATGCAAAAACATCAAAATCAATTTTTTTTGAGATGTCACCTTATTACTCCCGAGGTGCAATATCATTAATAAATAAAACGCAATAAACGCATTGAACGGTGTGAATTTGTATTGTTATTTTAATGAAGAACTTAAAATATGCTTATGGTGAGTAGGTAATTGCCGCGTAGTCTTCTATCTGAGATAGTCAGGGACAAGAGGAAAATATTCACTGTCTAGGGAATATTTCTTAGCGAACATCACAGGGTAATCATGCCTATATCCACTATAATATACCTCTGGATAATTCCTACCCTAACCATAACACATGTTTTCTTGAAATCATCTCGTGAAGATTTTTTTTGGCCAGTCTCTTTCACAATGAAAATAAGGACGACTTCTACTCCGATCACATAATTGATGTCATCCAACTGGAAAATTAGAATCTGGTGGTGAATTTTTTCTTGCAATCTCAACAAAACTGAAAACAAAGCATCCTTACAACTTACCGAAAAAATCTGAAATTTTGAATTCAGAAATTGAATTTGTCATTCTCAAATTGAGGGAAATTGCAATCCAGCAAATTTTTTTATGGTGAGTAAAAATTATAAAATTATTGCAATTTCTGAATCTGAAGCAAAATTTTAATGTATTGCAAAAACTTCTTTTTCGCAGGCAAAATATTGCAGTTTGGTTTACTATTTTTCAGTTCAATGCAAAATTATTATGATGATCGATTTCAAAAAGTAAAAAAAAATCGAGAAAGTTGAGGATAACTTTTTTTTTGGTTAAAATAATAAAATTGCTTGAAAAATGCACTTGGAAGTGGAATTAAGTGCACTTCTGCCAGAAGCCCGATAGACTGGATGCATAATTAGGAGACTACTCTCACTATAACTAACTTCACTTGGTTTTTTCTGAAGAACACCAAACTTGGGAAATTAGGTGGCCCCTCTTCCTATTAATGCACCCAGGCAAATGCAATTTTTTATTTTTCATTTTTCCTCCTCAATTTTGTTTTTTTTTTTTACATCTCCAATTTTTTCGCTACTTTTTTTCCTTACCTTTTTTGTATTTCTTCCTTTTTTGCTGATTTTTTTCTCAAGTTTGTTTTTTTATTTTTCGTACTTACACCATTTTGCATCACGGATATGACGTCAAATCAATTCAAATAAATTGAACACCATTTCGTAAATTGTATTTCTATTCTATGAAAAAATAAAATAGAATCATTCTAGGTACACGTTTCAATAAATAAGTGAAATAAAATTTATCATTTTTAAACGAAGGCAGATCTTGAACTTTATGCGACCACATGAACCATATTTTGATAAATTTGCAGCAGGCCGAACTAAATTTCAAATTCCATTTAATGATATACATAGTAATCTTGAAGAAAATCTCAAAAAATCCTTTTGCTAATAAAAAAAAGTTGAGGCATCGTAATTACAAATTCACTTCATGAATCCCATCACCTTTCAAAGAACAAGAAGGTCTTTCGACATGCTTAAACAAATTACATGTGGCAATGAAAAAAATGTATTCATTTTCCCTTTTTCCTATGAGAATGGAACATTATTCCTTCAAGCAATTAAATCTGCTTTGTCGAAGAGCAACGTACAAACCAGATTTGAAATTTTTTTCATCTGCTACGTTCATCTTCATTGCTGAAGACACTGTTAGAAAGTCCAACTCAGTAAACTCTGAACCCAGCTCAAATTATACGATATTTTGGTAAATACATCAGGTTGAGCATTCTCTCGTACTCCGCAAGATACTCCAAATGATTTAACTCCGAGTAATATCCAAGGACATGTTTCGTTTCCTGTTGCAATCTGCAAAGGGCTGCCTGCTAGAGACTGTAATGGGGAATTTCACTTTAGTATGTCTGTTAATAAATATTACCCATTATTCTATGGAAATAGTGTTTGATATGGTACTTGAGGTAACTTACCGCACACAATCCATCTCCTTCGTTCGAGTTTCCAGCACACACCATTGTATTGGAGTCGTATCCTTGTTCAAGGCGTTGAGTACCACTACGATAAGACGTTCTGCATTTTTCATCATCTACTACTGTAATGGTTGATTTTTGTAAAGCTGTTCCTCTCTGTTGCACTACAAAAAGTCAAAGTGTGAAAATTAGCATCTTAAGTTAAAATGAGCCACGAGTGAGTATTGAATTGAGGAAAATTAGGTATCTAGCTTCTTACCCGGACCTGTCGTTATCCAACCGGTGACAGTGGCTTTGGTATTGAATGGGTTATGAGCGGAGTTGAAAAGACACGCTGGTCTTATGAATGGAGTAATTGGAACCGAGGCGTTCAATAAGAAAATAGTTACGTCGTGATAAAATTGAGGTGGTTTGTAATATGGACTGTCGTAGCGTCTTTCAATCTTATACACAGAGTGCCTTGCTTCATCTGCAGGTGAAAATAAATCAACAACGCCCAGCATCACCCATTTTGCTTCACCCCTGTTTAAAAAAAAAAAAAATCATTATTTGGTAACATATTTGCCTTTGAGGATGCAAAAACGTAGGTAGATGTACCAATTTGGTGTATTTCCGCATTGTGCTGCACTGATGACGAATCTTTCACTGATTAGGGCACCATCGCAGCCCCATTCGATGTCACTTTCACTTCTCGAACTTTGATATCCAATAAGAGCCTGAATGAGAATAAATGGTTATTTGTTTTTAGATCAGAGAACATGTCATTTGAATTTTGAAATAATTCCAAGTTGGAGAATTTCTGTAGAGTGTAAAGTGTAGACTTACTGTATGTGGATATTCTCCTGGCTGCACTGTGGTTTGTGTTGCAGTGCCAGACGGATATGGGAAATTTGGTCTACGGTTATCTGATCCGGTGACTGCAGGAGGACGTGTATTATATTGAGGTACATTGTATTGTGGTGTATTGTATTGAGGTGTGTTATGTGGAGGTCTTGAAGGTCGTGTCGCTGGAGGTTTGTATGGAGGTGCGGTAGCAATCGAAGGTGGTGTATTGTATTGCGGGGCAGTAGGTCTAATACTAGGAAAATTACTAGTTGATGGAATCTAGATCAGAAAAATACTGGGTTATTTTTATTATACATACATTTGAAAAAAGAAGTTCCAGAGAACAGTTTTTTCAAACACTATTTCGTGTTCTAAATTTTCATCTTATTTTAACATGATTTACTGATCTGTGTATATGTAATAAGGAATAGGTTTGATCTAAAGGTAGATACTTTGTAAAATGTTTACCGGAGCCGAAGTCGGAGGCAGAATATCAATGGGATCAAGTTGTGGGCAACATATACTATCTGCAGCACCAGTCGAATCGTAACCGCAAACCACTGCTATATTGTTGGCAATAATATTATTCGCTGATGGACAATTTTGAACTTTTACACAAATGTGGTCCGCCTGATTTTGGCATGCGTTTTCTTCAGATCGTACCAAAAAAAAGGAGAAAAATGCTTTATTTTATCTACTGTAATTTTTGAAATGTTTCAATAAATTATTAGGTATGCTTTAAAATTCTTTCAAACAAAAAAAAAAAAAAAAAAAAAATGGAAAACCTCGAATTACAATTCTGATTTTTGAAAAAAATTGATGAAAAAAATGGATGTAGATGCTTATTAATGAAACATGAAACAATAATTTTTTCCATGCAATTTACTCCCTCCCTTTTTTTGAAGCAGTGAGTATGTCAGTGAAAGTACATTTAAGTTGAAATTACCATGCGAGGGCCTCCTTTGAGGCAGTGTTGAATCTTTCTTAATCATTTCTCGTTCAATTTCATTACGAACTGTCAAAATCCAATCAATGTGATCAGCCAAGTCGGTAAATGCTGCAACTGCAGTCGCTGTTGGCTGTTTCAAGCTAACTATTCCACGAAGATAGTATAAGTTGTTTTCTCGAAACAGTAGACCACCTCCACTATCTCCTTGAAGTACACCAGGACCTTGAAAAATGAATTGAATCACGTTGTTAATGTTATACATTCGAATATAAGGGTTCAAGAATGTACCATAAGCTACATATAATGACTGTTTCAGCAACCATGTGCAATGTGCATCCACACTTCGAACCCAATGCTACCAAATGTAGGTAGAGGTACCTATCTCAATTTCAATGAAATTTCATCAATTTTTGGGAATTGTTAGTCAATTTCATCTTACAGTTTTTATGATTTCTACCTCATTGTGATTTATGCCAAATTTTATTTTACTTTGATAATACCTATTTGATCAATTTTATTGGAAATATTTTGTAGTCTATGCAATTTTCACGAAATTTCACTCATATCCTGATATTATAAATTTTATCAGTTTTTTGGCAATTAAAAATTATTTTCATCACATTTCAACAAATTTTAACATTATTTCAAGTAGGTATGAAGGTACCTAACTTACAAAAATTTCATCAACTGCCTGATAATTTTTTTGAAACTTTTATGGCAATTTTGGAGTTTTTCGGGTATCTTTTCTTTAATTTTTGTAAAATTTTGTTCAATTTGTGTTATGTTTGAGCATTTTTGCGATATTTTACACAAATTTCAGTTTTTTCAAAGTGTTCATTCCATTTTAACAAATTCTCGAGTACATAATTTTTGCAAAGTTTGCTGAATTGTGTCGATTTTTTTCTATCAAATAATTATACGTAATTTTCATGCAATTTTAGGAATACTTTATCAATTTTTAACAAGCTGGTCGACTGTTGCAAGATTTTACTAAAATTTCAAGTTTTTTCATGAACTCTAGGTCGTTTTTAGATGTTTTTATGTCACTCAAACAAATTGTTTTAACGATGTTTTGAGCGTTTGTTGCGAAGTTGTGCAAAATTTCATAACATTATTAAATTTTGATAATATTTTTCATCGATTTTTTTGAAATTTTCAACAATTTTTTTCTATTTAAGCATGTATGCGATATTTTGCGATCAAATTTCAGCCAATTTTATCCATTTTTATGAAATTTCAACAAATTTTTGAGCGATTTTCTCAAAACTTTCCATAATTATGCTGAATTATTGTTAAAAATCAATTTATGTTAATTTTCAGTGATTAATACCTAACTATATAGTATTAGTAAGTCAAATTAAAATTTTTTATTGTACTTGAATTATCATTTCATCTTGGGAGTGTTTTCATTATTTTTGAACGATCTAGGTGTTTCCTGCAAGTCCTACAGTTATCCTGCTTTTTTCATTTTTCATCCAAAAGTCCTGCTTTTTTTCAATCAGACTTCAAATTATCAAATTCCTCTTTCCAAATAGAAAACTTATTGTTCAAATCTTTAAGAAATGTTCAAAGTTTAAATCAGAAAAGAAAACTCTTTCCTGCATAAAAAACTTTTTTTTTGTTTACTTTTCAAAACATAAAATTTTGAAAGTTTTTGACCTCGTTTCACTGGGGCTGATTTCCTTTTCTTTTTCAATTTTGAATTTTTCAAAAAAAAACTGTCATAATTTGAATTTTAAAATTACGAAGCAAAATAATAAATTTTTATAACTATAACTTTTCGAAATACTGATTTTCGAAAGCTTTTGCTCTTGCTTCGCCAGGGCCAGTTTGTTCTTTTTTTCGTTGTTTAAAAAATTCCAAACTTGAAGGAGAAATGAAAATTTTTATACGTTCGTTACGTGGATATTATGCAAAATTATACCTATCAAATGACAAAATTGTTATTTCATCTCTTACTTATTTTATTTTAAAACTCGCCATATTATTTCGAAAAATTGGTATAATTTTTTAAGAATTTGTCATGTTGAAAAAAGTTTTTTATTCAGCCAATTTCATTTCATTTGCAAGAACCTTAAAGGTGAAAATAAAATTAAAATCTTGGGATGTTTGAAGATACTATAAAATCGAAAAAATTGAATGTTTAATTTTTCCTTGCCCCCCTCTAAAGAAATTCCAAGTGTTTGAAAAATGTCCTGCTAGAACTGCTTTTTCATTTTGAAATTTTGTTATACCCCTGAGTCGATTTTCAGCAAGTGATTTTTCACAATTTCTCCCAAATTTTTAGGGAACTTCAGGTAATTTTTTTTTGCTAATTTTAGTTTTTTTGATGCTTTATTATGCACTTACTTATGGTTGAATATTTATTTCATGCAATTTATGAAACGTCGAGATCATAATTTCGTCTTCAAATGTTATCGTTTCTTGTTTTTTTTTTTTTTTTTTCGAATCACTTTTTACGATCAATGATTTGTGATTCGCATTCATGAATCTCGAATCGTGGGTTTTCAAAAATGAGTCGAATTAATTTTTGAGCACCGATCCTGCTTGAAGAAAAATTTGCTGATTCGAATACATCGATCTTAGTTTCTACGAAATTACTCATAAAATAAATAAATAAATAAAACTGTCTTATAATTTTACCATCTTCTGATCCTGCGCAGAATTTGTCAAACGTTATGAATGCTTTAAATTCATCTGGCACATTGTTCAAACATCTTTCTCGACTGATGAAGGGAAGGTCGACTGTCATAAGCTTTTCACTTAATTTACCATGCTCGTTCTTTCCCCATCCTACTACCTAAAAAAACAAACAAAATGCATTCTTTAGTGATCACCTACGAGAAAATTATTGGATCTGATTAAGCCAGATCTGATCAGATGTATTTAGATCTGGTCCGATTCAGTCAAATTTTCTCCAGTGGATTCAGATCAAAAATCTAATTTAATCAAAACTTTAATCTGGTCCGATCAGATCTCGTCAAGTCAGAGAACAGGAGTAATCGTAAAATAAGTTCGTTAAGAATGCTCACTTTTGCTGGTGTGTTCTCAGGAGGATATCTGTTGGTTCTTAAGCCTGCCCAATCCACACAAGCAGGCAAAACTGTCGGGCTTATGTCCAGCTTTTCTTGTAGAATTAGTATCGCGATATCAGCAGCGAAGTAATTATTTATTCCTATGTAACCTTTGTTGGAATAACGTATATCTCTTAGCTGAAATCAAAGATTCGGTTATGTAATGTTTAATGTTGAATGTAAATTAGAAGGAATATTCCTCATGTCAATTCATCGTACCTTGAAAGCCTTCTGGTTCTTATTGTCGAACACATTATAGTCTCTGGTAAATTTGCTCACAACTATTTCATAATTAACAGCAGATTTCCTCTTGTTTGCTTGATCGTGGAAACAATGAGCAGCTGAAAGATGACACCAGTTTAATTATTAATCCGAATTGAGTACAATCGAACGACGATTTCAATGGCAGGTGCGTTGGATCGTTCGAAATGTTAACGATTTTTCAAATTTAAAAACAAACCTGATACGACTAAATACGGATTTATAATAGTTCCTCCGCAAATTAAAACTCTATCTTGGTTATAAACTGCCACATGCCAGGGAGAATCACCAAAATGTTCTACAACACCGCCACTAATTAAGGCAGTAGGATTGGTATAAGGTCTTCCACATTCTATCACAATAACCAAAAAAAATTTTAAAAATCAAAAATATCCGATAAATTAAATTAGCTGAATGAAAATGAAAATCATGAAAAAATTTTATCATACCAGGAACACATGAAAAAAGAGTCTTATCCCATTTCCCATCATCCTGACAGGTAATTTCGTGATAAGTAGGAACAAAATCTCGATAGGTGTGTAATGCCTTGCAAATTGGCCGAATCGTAGTCCCTGCCAGCAAAGCATCGACATCACAAGGAATATTCACACCTCTACGGTAACATTGTAGATCAACGTTTACAGGATTTAGTCTTTCGCACATCCCTGAAAACAAATAATTAATTTAGCTCTCGTTGTTTCAATGATCATAATTAATTGATTATTCGATAGTCTCTCGGGGCGACTACTTACTGTAACAGTTGTCAATCTGTGGAATCCAACTTCTGTCATGGCAAACAGACCGAAAATGGGTATCCTCCACAGGAGAGTAGGTAGGATTACATTTTATCGTAGCAACGGTGAATTCTCTAACGTATCCGCCGATATTACAATTCTGTGATTCTTTCCCATTGCATAGGTACGTGATTGTTTTATCAGGTGATTGAGGGGGTGCGGTACAGTAGTCACTAAAAATAAACAGTTTTGACCGTTGGTCATTAGTACACAGAAATAAAGGTTTGGCAAGTCATCGATGGTGATCGCATGATCTTTGGATTTTTAAAAGTCTAATACAAATGAAATATCTCCGGGAGAAAGCTTGAGATCTGATTGGATCCCAATAAATCGTGCTAAAAAATGAATTTTTATTTTTGGTGAATTTTTGAAAATCTTGAATTCGGGCCAAAAATGAGAAAAACAAAAACGAACCTTCACTGTATCGGCATACAATGAGGAAAATTTGAAATGTACATTTTGACCCCACAAATCGATTGAGAATGATTTTGAACCGTTTTGAACAATTCTAAAGCCTCCGACAAATTTTTGAAAATTTAAATTTCCTCAACATTTTTCCCACTGAATTTTAAAAATCACAATTTACTTTATAGCCCAATTTCAACATTCTGAGTTGATTGGAAGTAGCTTCAATTTGTAAAGCAAAAGTTATATTGAGGTTTTCAAGAGGATGAGGAGGGGGCGATGGGAAAATTTGTCGACTTTTGTGGAAGATGAATATCGATTTTGCCAATTGCTATAATAATATTCATACGACCTTTGAAAATTTTTATTTTCTTTTTTAGATTTTTGGAGTCCTTGAAAGTAAAATTTGTTAATTTTAAAACGAGAAAAAAATGACCCCAGCGAAGCATTCAGGGCGAGAGTTTTCAAAAATTTGTATTTCAAGATACCTAAAAACAAGGTATTTTCAACTCGAGAAATTTATTTTTCGGTTTTTAAAATTTTAGAATTTTAATGATTTTTTTTTTAGGAAGTGAATTTTGAAAAAGTAAAGAGAATAGGGTCGAGCGAAGTGACGAAAGCATTTGAAAATTTGTGTTTCGAGAGGCATAAAAACGATGTTTTATGGAGAGTTAATTTTTTGGTTTTAAACCCCAAAACTTGATTTTTTTAGAAATTTCCCTCTTAATCTTGGAAAAAAAGAAAACAAGCCCGTACGAAGCGAGGAGGGCAAAAGCCCTACAAAATTTGTGTTTCGAGAAGTAAAAAAAGATGGTTTTTATTCATCACAGGCCCTTATTTTGCCGAGCCCTCCAGAAAGCGTGGGCCTCCTCCCCTCCTCTCTTCTGCGTCCTGTCTGCAGCCTCTAGTCATATTTTGGAATTTTCAAATTTCTAGAACGTGCCCTAGAAAACGTTCAAATATCGGTTTCCACCGATTTGGAACCGTGGGTACTTTGAAAAATTTGTATAGTTCTACATATTATTGAGCCGGAAGAAACTAATAAGTAATCAAAATAGCACGAAAAAGTGGCGAATTTTTCGTTTTTTTGATAATTTAAAAAAAAATCAAGTTTGGAACAAAAATGAAAAAAAATCAAAATTTTACTGAATGGTTCCAGAAATCTGAAATTTGGCATTTATCCTACTTTTGACCCACCAAATCGATTGGAAATGGTTTTGAATCGTTTTGAGTATTTCAGGAGCCTCCGGCATATTTTTGAAAATTCTGAAACTTCCAAAATACAGCTGCAAGCCCCATAACTGTTTGAAACCAATTCTGATGGACTTTTAATATTGAAATTGAAAGTGCAAAGTAAATTTTGACTTTTACAACTTCATTTGGTAAAATTTAGTGGAAATTTCAGCTTTTAAAAATGTACTGGAGGCTCCAGAATAGTTCAAAGAGGTTCAAACCCATTTTCAATTGATTCTGAGGAACGAAAATAGGTTACTCATCAATTCAGCTTTCTGGAGCAATTCTGTAAACGATTTTTTCCCATTTTTGGCCCAAAGATTTAATTCTAAAATTTATCAAAAATTTGAAAATGCACCTTGAATTGTTCAAAATGGTTAAACTCGCTTCCAATCGACTCCGAGGGACGAAAATGGGCTACTCATCAAATTTCAAGTCTGTGGAGCAATTCTGTAAAATTTGGATTTTTTTCAAACTTTTGTCCCAAAGATTTTTAAAAATCCAAAAGGCACGTAGAATTGTTCAAAATGGTTCAAATTTATTTCCAATCGACTCCCTGGGGCGAAAATGGGTTACTCATCAAATTTCAGCCATGTGGAGAGCAATTCTGTAAAATTTGGATTTTTCGAACTTTGTCCCAAAAACTTTCAAAATCCCAAAAATGCATCTAGAACTGTTCAAAATGGTTCAAACTCATTTCCAATCGACTCCCTGGGACAAAAATGGGTTACTCATCAAATTTCAGCTATCTGGAGCAAATCTGTAAAATTTGGATTTTTTCGAACTTTTTGCCCTGGAGATTAGGTTTCTTATCTTTCAGCTTTCTGGGAGAATCTTGTTAAATTTTTTTTTCAACTTTCGTCTCAAAAATTTTCAAAAATCCAAAAATACACCTAAAACTATTCGAAGCGGTTCAAACCCATTTCCAATCGACTCCGAGGTACGAAAATAGGCCACTCATTAAATTTCAGCTTTCTGGGGCAATTCTGTAAAATTTTCATTTTCTCGTATTTTTGGCCCAACTATTTTCAAAAATTCATCAAAAATCGAAAAATTCACCTGGAATTGTTCAAAATGGTTCAAACTCATTTCCAATCGACTCCGAGGGACGAAAATGGGTTACTCATCAAATTTCAGCTATCTGGAGCAATTCTGTAAAATTTTCGATTTTTTTCCAATTTTTGTCCCAAAGATTTTCAAAATTTCATTAAAATAGAAAAATGCTCCCAAGTACCTGAAATCTTCAACTGTTTTGATTTAGTTTTGTCCTGTTTGAAAATGTTTCTACCTTTTGAGATGCCTCCCTTGTAAAGATGTTTTGTTTGTACATTCTTGATATTTTGATTTAACAAACTTACTTTGCTGCTCGTTTTCTTCTAATTTCGTCGCTGGTAACGTTGCATATTTGTGGTGACTCGTCAGATCCATCAACGCATTGTTTCAAGCCATCGCATAGATATTCTTGACGTATACAACCTCCATAATCGCACTGGAAAAATTTTTCATTGCATCTAAATGGGCAAATAAGAATTATTATTTATCTGATATTTTCCATAAAACATAATGTTATTCAAGTAGAGGAAATGTAGAGAGTTGAAGAGTAAACTTTTCCATCTTTAAGTATGCAGTGAAAAAAATGAAATCAAAATTACTCTTCGATCTCAACACGAAGCCAGAGAGAGGTGTTTGTTCCTCTGGGCGAATTTTTTCTCCTCTGTTTACCTTATATGTACTAGTAACACTGTCTCCTCAAAACCTGAAAATCAATTTACGTAAAAATAACCACATCGTATACTAACATCGTGTTTTGGCAATTTTCATATGATTCATCGGAACCATCTGCGCAATCAGGTATCCCATCACAAATAAATGACGCATGGATACATTGAAGATTCTCGCATTGAAATTCCGATCTGAAAATTGTTTTCAAATACGTGAATAATATCGCATACCTACTTCTACAAAGTTGTAGCAAAATAATATAAACTATTTTCGACTCAATATTAGCTCGTATTAATTTAACCCATCTACTTACATTTTACAGTGACTAATAATATTTTCACGTCTGCTTAGTGTGGAATGATTTGACGTATGCAAAGCTATGTATAAAAAAAAAATAATCGTAACAAAACAAATTGTCAATTAAAATAAATTTTTCAATCGAATAAGTAGTAAATCGTAAAGGCAGATAGAGTACCTTTGAAAAACTACAAAATCGAATTTACACATAGAGGGTCTCACAAGGACCAATGAGAATCGGAAACCATTATGCTTCTGGACCAAATTGATCGTGAGCAGACAAAAAACTCATTAATTTCCACCTGCAGTGAAGTGAAACTGAAATTTGCATATTGAAAACGTGTCGCGATAACCGTTCTAGGAACATGGGCACCTACTGGCGAGCCAATAAAAGTTCTGGGATTTCGAGTCTAACAGACGACTTGTATTTTTAATGTCACGAAGGTCAATATAGATTATAGCTCGTAATTTACCGTAATGTCTGTCCGATGTTGACTGACCATGCGGCTCGGTATCGTGATTTTTGGTCTTTGTGACACGTTTCAAATGGTCTATGCATCGTCGTCTGCGGATATAATTTAAAATATAGGCATAAGAATGAAAAAAAAATTGGCGAATGATAATTTTAGAGATAGGTGCCCGAAACTTGTCGATTATCGTATCTTTATCACTTTGGCCCTGGTGAGATGATATTAATTAAATTCTCTATTTTAAGAATAATCATCGAAAAGTATAAATAATTGAGAAATTCATTTCGTGATTTAATTTAAAAATTGTGATAGTTATTCAAAAAAAAGTATAGGACTTTAGGTAGGTAATAAAGTAGAAATTTTTCGATAAACTCACCATTTACATAGATATTAAGACTTAACAGGAACAAACAACTACATATACTCGTTCTACTGACTGCTTTAATGAAAGTGATCATTCTCACGGTACGAAAATCACGATTTAAATTTAAAAAACACATTTTATCTAATTGAAAGTTATACAACGTTAAAATATTAAAAAAAAAACTTCAGTCGACGTAACCTGCGTAGGTACCTATACAATAGAAAACTTAATATAAAAATACTGGGGGAAAATAGACTAACCGCAAGTTTCCTCTTAGTACATTACTTGTTTTTTTTTTTCGTTTTAAATCAATGTTCACCATGAACACTTCTCGATAGTGTTGATATCGCGACAAATAACTTGTTTTTCTGCTTTTTGATGTTATTAAAATTAGGTGATCTGCGTATGTATATTTATTATGATAAAAGATTCTAATCACGCATTAAATATTTATTTTTAAAACTGAGAGGGATTAACCAGGAATTGTGAGAACCGTGTTCAATGATTTGTAGCAGGTGTACTTATTGGGTTTTCTAAATTCTTGTAGTAAGGTAATGAAAAATGCATCGCCAGTGAAGCAAGTTGTACGTATAGGTATTTTTTAGACGAGTCTTGGCTGGAATATTATGTCAAATGATAGCGAATAAAGATTCCTTGGAAATTACACAGAGGAATCGGCAAATGGCAGTTCGATTAATTCATTTTTGATTTTAACTAGAGGGTCATTCCACGTCAATTGGACCAAGAAGTGGTAGGGGATTCGGCGATTTTTTTGAAATTTTTCCTGTGCAAAGACCTTCCGAAAGGATGACCAATGGCGCAAATCGCAGCCCTCTAGCCCATTTTTAAAGGCAGCCAGGGGGTGTCAAAGTTTTCAGTGAACCTAAAATATCAATAATATCATCCATTTCAGCAGTGGACTACTCGATAACAGCAATACCTACCAAAATGGAACATTTCCACATAGTTAGGCGTTTTGAAAGGCCTGTTGGCTGTTGGTGATATCATAAAAATCAGTGTTGCCACTTTTTTTTGTACAAAAAATTAGCTCAAAAAGTTTCGAAACGTGGTTTTCATATCGTTCCGACTCGCAAAAATTCTGAAAAAAATATATTATGGACAACTTTTTATGCTGAACAACATATTAAAAAATTGGAATGATAACATGTTGCAAAGTTGATTTTAAAAAATTTATAGTTTGCGAGCAAATGTGATTTTTTGATTTAAGTTAAAACAAGGAAAAAGTTTTGATAAAAGAAGTTGACCAATTTGTCCCCTATTTTTACGTATCTGTTGAAAAAGTTGAAAAAACCCTTTTACTCGATGAAATGAATTCCTCATAAAAAAATCAGAACTCAAAAAGATTCAAAAAATGAACGAATTTTAATTTTTTTGTTGTGAGTGTAATTTTTATCAACTTTTTCATGAAATACGTCAGAAAGAGGTCAAAATAAGGCAACTGAATAAATTTAAACTTTTTTTGATGTTTGAAATTAAAAATAGAATTTTTTCGAATTTTGATTTTTTGTGAAGAGTTTATTTCATCGAGGAGAGGGTTTTTTCAACTTTTTCAACAGATGTAAAAATAGGGGTCAAATGGGTCAACTTCACTTATCAAAACTTTTTTCTTGTTTTAAATCAAAAAATCACATTTTTTTCGGAAACTTTAAATTTTTTAAAATCAACTTTGCAACTGTTAGACTGTATTCGAGCACGTATGGTAATAAGATAGAGGATGAGAAATATTCCTTAGCAGGTGAAAGATTACCAGTAGCCTTATACAGCGCTTTGTAATATCAAGAAGGAACAATTTACACTTACCCCTTGCTAGCTCGGCGGTTATACTACTATCGCGTCGGATACGTCAACATAAATACCAACTAATGTATCAATTAGGCCCACTTTCGTGGAATAATAACACATTCGTTAGTTTCTCCAATGTAATCGGTGTAACAAATTACATTCTCTTAATTATAAGGTTTTCTTCAAATATATACATTCACCAATTTACGATTTTACCAGATAGCGTAATTAGAACAGAGACACTATGCTCAACCGCCTAATCACGTCAAATTCACCACTAATTCACCAATGAGAACTTAATTAATCACAATTCCACGACAGGGCAACTAAGATGAAGTGGTTGATTGCTCTTAATTAAGGTACAAATTAACCGAACCCTAATAAGGGTAGAACGAGGAAAAGAATAAGTTTTCAAACGATTAAGTTGAAGGAAAATGGACCAAGTGCTCAAGTCCACCAATTCATAGATCGCCTAAGTACTGGTCTGTACTACACTTACGTATCTACGACTCGACGAACGAACAAGAAGTGATTTCAAGATCGAACCTAGCTAAAGTTATGCCTAGAGCACCTAAAAGTTCCTAAATCGATCTCGATTGCTGATAGGCTCGCGCTACTTTTACTGAAAGATGGGGGAAATATACTAGCCAATCATAAAATAGATGTAATTATGCGAATTCTCCGCCCATATAAATAATATTGGCGCGGACCCCCTGGTGTGATGGAAAATTATCCGGCACCCCTGCTGGTATTTGATAATATTCGAATTCGCAAGTATCTACACTTTACCTTAATAAATCAAACGATCCCTAAGTTGTCAAGACCTAAAGGATGGATTTACCAAGTCCTATAGGATCTTCCCCAACTTAAGAATCGTTATAAGATGCACTGAGAGGACAGTGAGGCCATAATGCCACCTTACACAACATGTTACCATTCCATTTTTTTAATATGTTGTTCAGCATGAAAAGTTGTCCATAATATTTCTTTCAGAATTTTTGAGAGTCAGAACGATATGAAAACTACGTCTCGAAACTTTTTGAGCTGATTTTTTGTACGAAAAAAAGTGGCAACACTGATTTTTATGATATCACCAAAAAGCTTTTCAAAACCCCCTAACTATTGGAAAATGTTCCATTTTGGTAGATACGAGTATCACGATTATCGAGTAATCCACTGCTGAAATGGATGATATTTCAGATTCACTGAAAACTTTGACACCCCCTGGCTGCCTTTAAAAATGGGCTAGATGGCTGCGATTTAAGCCATTGGTCATCCCTTCGGAAGGTCTTTCCACAGGAAAAATTTCAAAAAAATCGTCGAACCTCCCTTCCACTTCTTGGTCCAATTGACAGGGAATGACCCTAGAAATAATTTTATTCAGACAACGCAGTTTTTTTTTGGCACAAAATTCATAAGACTAATATTACAATGGAAAATAGGTATATATTTTTCAGGGTGATGAGGGAAAAAAAACGTTGGGGTACTTATTAATTTTATAATATGGTCAACATTGCCGAAGTGCTGGAAGTTGACGTCCAAAAATTCTTCTCTTTTGGGATTCCATTCTGGGAGATGAAACGTGCTATGAAATTAGGCTTGAATTTACTGGTACGATTAGGCCCAGTCTCAAACTTATATTCATCGTAATGATCCAACACTTTTTCGAACATGTTGTGTAATCCAGCATTACTTAATAATTTCAAAACATTATCATTACTCATACCATAAAAATGAATCGCATCGCCTCCGCCTAATGTATTGTACTTCATTCTAGCGATGCTGGAAAAAATTCTACACTTGGTACCAGTCATGAAGACTCGATCAACATGTATGTTATGCTTTACTATTTGACCGTAAAAATGGTCAAAATAATCTTCAACGGCAGTCATTTCAGTATCATTAAGCTTCGAAGTGCCGAAACAAAGTTCATTTAGAATAGCGTCGTATTCGTCGATTATTACAAGTACCTTTCTATGAAATATTTCGTACAACAAATTGATTAATCTTGGTATAACACCCCCATTTCCGGTGTCACTGTTTAATGATACTTCTAGGCTTTTAAACACGTCTTGATAATACTGGACTGCTGGATCAATGTTGGCGTATGATACGTTCATTATGTAGCTGTGGTCATTAAGTGTTTCTCTAATTACTCCTTTTACTGCTTCATAGACATCCTTCAAAGACTTGAACAACGTTGGCTGACCCATATTGAGGCGTACTACAGGGACTGAGCCTAGCTGTCTAAAAAAACGTTCATTCTTGTAACCACTAATCAGAAATGAATCCTTCAATTTTTCAAATTTACCATCGCAATACATCATGCCCATTTCGAATGTCTTATACGACTTCGTTTCTTCTCGAGGTATTGGTTTTAATGTGGCTTCATCAACTTCCATTTGGTAAAAATATTTAATCATATCTAAGTTGATGCTTTTGCCAAAAGCGCGCGGAAGAGTTACCACGAGTCTGCTTGTATAAGCCATATACCTTATCAGTAAAGAATTATCCACAAATGCACGACTGTGACAGACAAGATCTTGAAACGTGTGAACATTCGGATCAATAGCTTCAGGTAAGGGAAATCCTGTTTCAAAAACTTTCGTTTCATATCTGTGTGTGATGAGTGCTGATGCAGTAATGTCATGAGTCCATGCACACAGAATGGCATATGAAACCTTTGTAACCGACAACTGCATATTCAACAATCTGCGAAAATATATAATATTGGTACCTAATTAATACTCGTACCTAATAATTGAAATTAAAATTTGAACAAATTATTATTTGGTTCTGACACAAGAGGGAAACATACGTAAACAGGAGCTACATTTACAGAAAGCAAAACATTGCCCCCGGTACACCTTTCCAGAGCCTCTGAAAAGGGATAATCAAAGGGGGCAATTTGCCACAAGCCTGAATTTTTCAGAGGTTAGTAACTTAAGTATAGGATGGGTCGTCTTTGACTTTTTTTGGAAATTTGGATGGGGCGGGTACTAAAAAGTTGTGGGGAAACCTCAAAAGAGTGTAGGAAAAATTTGAAGTCTCAGACTCCACCCAGCACTTTGCAACCGACGCGAGGTTCAAAGTTTTGAAATTTTCAAAAAAATATTTTTGATTTTTCTGATGGTTATTGATCGGATTATGCCTATTTAAGAGTAAAAAGCCATTTTCAATCGGGTTTTTCACTGTATTGGAGATTTCATTTCGCTTTTAAAATATGCAAAAACAGCTATTTTCAAAGATAATTTGCGATTCATTTTGATTTTTATAAATTTTTATTTGTCATTCATTTGAAGTCTAGGATGCCTTTTGTCATTACAAGATTTTAAATGGCCCCGCCTCTCCTTCTCTTTCCCTCCCGCCCTCCACCTCCTGAGATTCTCAATTAGCGCACAATTTCGATAAAAAATTAATATTGGTAGGTATTAGTAGGTATCAAATCTTAAAAAATACATACCTACCCACGATTCTCTCTCTAAATACCCCGATTACCAAAACTTTGTGTGGCCATTTCGATCAAATTGTCTAAATTCTCTCGTTTTGCTTTTGGGTTCAATTTTTTCAAACATCTACTAAACTGCAGTGAGAGAAGAAATTCGAAAATTTAATCAGAATGCTGTCAAAAAAAGACGTTTACAGGGGTATTCAAAGCTACTGTGAACGAATCTAAAATAGAATTTCTGATGGTATGTAAAATAGCTAGCACAATCAAACTGATAAGAAATCGAAAAGAAACGCCAAACTTTAATTCTGAACAGGGTAAATTCAAAAGTACTTTTTACTTTGTAAAAGTGTGATATACTACTATGCCGTACGTGGTATGTTTGGGGCGCGCCCACATGGTAACACTGCATCGTGTCGGCAACACTGCATCGTGTCGGCAACACTGCGTTGTATTCTCGTCAGCTAGCCGTACGAGCCAAGCGACGAGAGTACAGAACGTTAGTAGCTTGTCCGGGTCGACACGGGTAGGTTATTCCCTTTGCTAATCGGTTAATACAGTCATTTAGTATATAAGTTTTACTCGCGCGTGTTAAGTGATTATGTTAATTTCTTCATTTAGTTTTTATTAGTTTACTTATTATTAAGGTCGATGCACTTGCGATTAGGTTCGAGGTGAGTAGGCGAGAAGGATTAGTGATCTACTCGTCGCCATCACGGTTAGAATACGTTATTGGAACGTTATTGGGAATCTCCATTGAGAGATACCTTATTGCCACCCCCTCACCGATGTGTGAATGAAACCTCACCGATGAGTGAATGATTAGTCTTAAGAAATGCGTCATGTTAACCTATACTAGTACATCGTTGTATGTAATTGTGTAGCTCATGTAAAGTGTTGTTAATATCACGCACATTATATTATTTCATCATGTCTTTCTTGTTGTTATTTATGATATGTGTGAACATCTGTTAAGAGTGTAAATGCAACCTTTCCTACTCACGCCCTAGCCGAGCATGTGAGGTATTCTGGTAAGTATTTAGAAGAAATGCTTTAAGGGATATTTCCAGGAAACAACACCAACAGCTAATTATTGGTACTACCCAATCATTACCTTAAGCCATTTTACCCTCTTACAAACCCGTACGGAAAAATACTATGGCGAACTATAGTATTTTCGCGAACTATAGTTAACTATAGTAACCATGAATTTTTTTTTCAATATTTTGGACAATTTACTGGCTTATAATTCCTGAAAACACACAATTTATCATTGCACTGATAAATTGTGTGTTTTCAGGCATTGTAAGCCAATAAATTGCCCAAAATATTGAAAAAAAAATTCATGGTTACTATAGTTAACTATAGTTCGCGAAAATACTATAGTTCGCCATAGTATTTTTCCGTACGGGAAAGCATCAAAATTTGATTAAATCGCGGCACTTAAAATAGGAAGATTGAAATTTTGCGTACCTATGCTTCATTTCAACGTGCTGAATCGACTAATGGTGATCTTGAGTTGTAGAGTCTCCGAAGGGGGGGGAGGGTGGTGTTCTCGAATTTTTCAGTTTTGGAACAATTGCCATAAAAATGATCAAAACGAAATTCGGAACGTGTAAACTCTCATTACCAATTTCGCGGCTTTTTATAGATTATAGGTTGGTATTTGCGTAAATCATTTCTACCAATTCAGATTCAGATTTTAATCGTGTTTTCTCGAGGAATAAAAAATTTAAAAAGGCTTTAGGAGTTGATACAGCTCGAAATCACCCCACAAGTCGATTCGGAGGATGGAAAATTCTATGTTAGAACAAAATTATGCGCTAATTGAGAATCTCTGGAAGTTGAGGGAGGGAGGGAGGAAGGGAGGGAGGGAGGGAGGCAAGAGGAGGAGCCATTTCAAGTCATGTAGTGACATAAGGCATCCTAGACTTCAAATGAATAACAAATTTGTAAAAAATAAATTCAAAATGAATCGCGAACTATCTTGAAAATGGCTGTTTTTGCATATTTTAAAAACGAAATAAAATCTCCAATAAAGTGAAAAACCCGATTGAAAATGGCTTTTTACTCTTAAATAGGCATAATGCGACCAATAACCATAAAAAAATCAAAAATAATATTAAAATTTTTTTTTGGATTTTTTTGAAAATTTCAAAATTTTTAGCTCCGGTTGCAAAGTGCTGGGTGGAATCTGAGACTCCAAATCTTTCCTACACTCTTTTGAGGTCCCCCCACAACTTTTTAAATCAAAGAGGGCCCACCCTAATAGGTAAGTAATGTCTTTTCCAAGTCCACAATTCCTTAAAATTCAATTTGTTTTTCAAATATTTATTCCAAGTCAGAATAGTGCACGACGTAAAAATTTCGTCTCAAATTCAAAACTACTTGCATTATTTTCAACACTACATTTTTTTCTTTTATTATAACTTCATAATGTTTTTCAGTTTTTTAAAATCGGGGCTTGGTTAAATATTTTATTGGAATTGGTTATTCTATTTTTTCTTAAATGAATTTCTTCATTGATGATTTTTAATTCAAATAAAAAATAATAGGTAATCGAATTAATTATTAATATAATATAGGTATAAAAAAGTTTAGATTTTGGACATCAAGTTGAAAAGGTTGATAAGTAGATAAAAATTAGAAATTCAAATTCAATTTCTTATGTATGAGTAAAAGATTCGCTGATTAAAATTCCAATAAAATATTTATCAACTTTCGAAAACTATTCTTGATACCTAAACAACTCTTATCAGGAATGGAAAAATTTGATAAAAAGTCTTCATTTTTTTATCTTGTAATAAGAAAATTATTATGAACGGCCAATATGTATAGGGTATGTACTTACTTAATAGCAGCCATGGCGAGGTTAAACGTTAGAACGGAACACTGATGATATCTGAAAAGAAAAACAAGCATTTAATGAATAGGTATGGTTTTCATAGTTTTAAACATTTGATTGAATCAAATTTTCTATAGGCCTTTGAAATACCAATTTTCACCCAAGTGTGAATTTTTTAAAGAAACTATTCCAGCTCTTATGTTCTGCGTAATATCGAAGAATTTTTGGCATTTTCACATGATCCCAGCAATTTTAAGGAAATAAAGATATAAAATGTGTAAATGCCAAAACGTCTAAAATTCTCGCAGAATTTTACTAAATTCAGACAAAAAATATCAAAATATTAATGATGTTTGAATTTTTTGGTAGTATTTTAAGGAAATTAGGATTCGAAATATCAAAATGTGATTTTTAAGACCGTTTTTCAGTCGCTTTTTGCAGCAGAAGTTGAACAAAATTTTGGAACGTCAATAGAATTTTGACATCTTATTCAACTTTTAAAAACTTGGCGAAATTCTGAAGAAATTCAGATGTGAAATGTCATGCCACTGTGTTTATTTTTTTTTTAAATTCAATTTAATTTTTAAAAATACACCAACCCCCCCCCCCCACATGATAATAGTCTCATAATGTATGGAAAAGAGATCATAAGAAAAATTTAATACATACGTACCATGTAAATTTTGAAAGCGATTCAATTTCTTCACGTGAGCCTTGGGAGTCTTTTCAGGAAGCATACCACTTCGATAAATGCTGTAGGTGTGTTGAGTGCTCATCGATTAATAAACTACGAGTAGATATCACGAGATATGTAATTTCCTGTACCCCTGCTTTTTCAAAGATCAGCTTCTCAAAAAATCCGGAGATTATTGAAAATTCATGATAGCCACAGATAATTCACGATAACTTCCTGTGTGCAAGGTGTACGCAAACGCAAATCTGATTTGTATAAATATTTCGAATTAATTCATCCAAACCACATCATTAACGAGTGCACAGAGTATCTCAAAGTATTTCCAATTACGCAGTTTTTTGCGTTTATTTTATCTTTTTATCTTGTTGATTTGAAAAAAAAAATCAAATCAAAATATTGGAAATCGTGCTGCTATCTTAATTCTAAATGCTAATTGAAAACATCCCTTGCCCCTTTGCAAACTCAAAATCATCAAAAGTGCTGGATCAGAAGACAATAATTACTTACCAGTGACCTGTTTCTACAGAGCTGTGGGTCCAAAACAATTTCGGGATTGGGTTTTGGTTTTGGGATCAAAAATTTATGGGCTCATTTTATAATCAAGATTTACCCAGTGTTATCAGTTTGGCAGTTTATCAACCATTTATTTTAAAAAAATTTTAACTTCTAACCATCTTCTACGAATATTGAATTTATTTTACTCCATCACTTTAATTGAGTGAATTTTAATTTTAAATTACTTATCACAGAGGAACATTCAAATTTGATTTTAAATGCATTACAAATGTCAATTAAATTAGATCATACAGTATACTAGGATTGTTACATAATTTATTTCCAATATTTGGTGACCCAAATTGACTCATCAGTTGCTTAAATTAGAAGAAAAATGGATCAATTTGGTTCTCCAGCATATCCAAGGGCCAGTTAATCAATCTCTGGATCCAATACAGATGATATGATAATAAATTTAGAAAACACATCTGGTTGATTATTCAGAATATTATTTTCACATGATGCTCCAAAAGACTTTATTCCAATTATCATCCAGGGACAGGAATGGTTTGTCGTTGAAATTTGTAGTGGACTTTCTAGAAGAGTCTGTAACACGATATTTTCATCATAAATAAGATATCTGATGATTCACATGCATTGTTGGGGAATCTAGATGCATGCTGAGTGCGCAACTTGCTGGGAAACTTTATGTTTTTTCAAGTATCCAATTGCGATAATTTGATACTTAAATTGTATTTTTTTTATAGTAGGTATTTTGCATAGTTTTTTTTTTAAATTAAAATTTAAATTACTCTATCAAAAACGGAAACTAACCAAGTACATAGGTAAAATATTTACTCACAAATTTATGATAGCGGATGGAATGAATTTGGCCAGTAGTTCCCAGTTGTCAGTCCGTCGGAATGCGAGTAATTCTTCTGCAATGAAAACGAATTGTGTATAGTGAGAATTTATTTTTTTTTTAAATGGCAATTTTTTAAAATGTTTTGGAAAAATTTACATATTTACAAGGGAACCTCTTGAGGTGTCATCACCATCCGATTTGAACGGGATCGCGATTTTTGGGAAGCGCGTGATCCAAAACCCCCAAAACCGAATTTTTAGCAGCCCAACTTCATTTTTTGATTTTTAGTGAACGTTTGAAAATTCAAAATTGAGTGTTTTTGGTGATTTGTTTTTTGTTTTTATAAGTACATACATACCTACTTGATCAGTAAAAATAATCAAAATAAGACCTAAAACTGATATTAATTCCCCAAATCCAAATTTCACTATTTCCAGCCATTCTGGAGCCTCCAGCGCAATTTTTCAATTTCTCCAAAATTTTGAATGTGCTCCAGAAAACGTCAATGTGAAGTTGGGCAGCTAAAAATCGAGTTGTGAGTTATACTAGACCTGTTTAACGAGCTTATCCACATTTGAGCCGATTTGGGGAGGTACACTTCAAAAGTGGTTTTTTTGTCCATTTTTTTTTTTTCTCATTAACCCTTAAAGACCCAGGCTAATCCTGAGATGTTGGGTGAAAATGCTTTCAATTTCCTGAATTAGATCATCACAAGTATCACTTTAACCCACAATTTGCCCCCCAGCCCCTTAAAGCCGTCTCGTAAAAGCCGTACCGATTTATTTAATTTTCCTTGAAAACCGAGAAAGCAAATACCCCAATGAGGTCAATCATGGAACTGAATGATATAGTATCATTAGGTGTACTGAATGAGTGAAAGCATATCCCCAAAGAACACCCCACCCCTTTTTGGGGGTCAAATTTTCAAAAAAGTTGGGATAAAAAAATTGGACCCATGCTCCATTTTTGGATAAACATATTGATGGTAGACCCTTCACAAAATGAAATCATGAAAGGTGTAAAAATGGTGGACCAGAGCGATTTTTTGAAAATTTGATTCACTTGTCTCGATAAAAACCCGAAAAAACAGAGCATGAATACGCAAAGTACATAATATGGGAAATATTATCAAGTAGGCTTGAAATGACAGAAACAAGAATTGAAAGGAACACAGATGCTTTTAACAGCACATAAGTTCAGATAATCTACAATCCACCCATCAAATCTGTTTATCACTCCGTGGATATTCTTTCTCGATATTTGTCACCAAATAGTTACATCCTACAAAGGTTAGCAGTACGATTGTTTTTCTGCAGAAATATCGAAATAGGTTTATCTACCACTTTGAAAAGCTTTACACAGTCAAATTGCAGCACTCCCTGGCATTTCATAATGTTCAAGCATTCATGAAGAAGTCACTATCCCTCCTCGATCATAGATAATGTAGTTCTACATCATGAAAATTGCACGAGCAGAAGTCGTCGTTTATAATCATGAGATTGTGTCTAGCTTATGACTACAGGATTCAGGGGATTTGAGATTCAGTAAAAAGCTTTCAACTGTTGTTCAACCTCAACTCTGAACTTTTGAATGTTTTGAGAAATTCCTGCTGAAGTTGATATTCTTTCTCGATATTTGTCAACAAATAATTACATCCCGCAAAAGGTCAGTGGTACGATTGTTTTTCTGCAGAAGTATCGAAATAGGCTTATCTACCACTTTGAAAAGCTTTACACTGTCAAATTGCAGCTGTTTCTGGCATTTCATAATGTTGAAGCATTCATGAAGAAGTCACTATCCCTCCCCGATCATTGATAGTGTAGTTCAACATCATGAAATATCATGATTGGAAACAACAAATTCTGCTCAAGCAATTTTCAAGATGTACAACTTCAAGTGAATCAAATTTTCAAAAAATCACTCTGGTCCACCATTTTTACACCTTTCATGATTTCATTTTGTGAAGGGTCTACCATCAATATGTTTATCCAAAAATGGAGCATGGGTCCAATTTTTTTATCCCAACTTTTTTGAAAATTTGACCCCCAAAAAGGGGTGGGGTGTTCTTTGGGGATATGCTTTCACTCATTCAGTACACCTAATGATACTATATCATTCAGTTCCATGATTGACCTCATTGGGGTATTTGCTTTCTCGGTTTTCAAGGAAAATTAAATAAATCGGTACGGCTTTTACGAGACGGCTTTAAGGGGCTGGGGGGCAAATTGTGGGTTAAAGTGATGCTTGTGATGATCTAATTCAGGAAATTGAAAGCATTTTCACCCAACATCTCAGGATTAGCCTGGGTCTTTAAGGGTTAAAAAAATATCCAAAAAATCAAATGTTTTCCGTTTGTGAGGAAATTTTTGAAATTTGCACGAATCGCAGTATTTCGTCCAGAACTAACCCTTCCAGGGCAAATTTCGTCATCCAGCCATTCTGGGGCCTCCAGCGTGTTTTTCTGTAACTGTAAACGTCTGGTCAAAAAACCATTCTTGAGGTTTCCCTCCCAAAATCGGTTCAAATGTGTACATATAAACTCACTAAGCAGATCGAGTATAACACACAACTCGATTTTTAGCAGGCCAACTTCATATTCACGCCTTCTGGAGCATATTCAAAATTCTGGAGAAATTTAAAAATCGCCGCGCTGGAGGTTCCGAATAGCTGGAAATGGGTGAAATTTGGATTTGGAGAATTAATATCAGTTTTAGGACTTATATTGATCATTTTCACTGATCAAGTACGAACCTACTTTTTTTTAAAAAGCATTGCTCACCAAAAACAGTCAATTTTGAATTTTCAAAAGCCCGCCAAAAAATTGGAAAATGAAGTGGGCAGTTGAAAATTTGGTTTTGAAGGTTTTAGACCATTCTCTTTCCAAAAATTGCGGTCCCGTTCAAATCGGAGGGTGACACCTCAAAAGGTTCCCTGTTAGAATTTTTTTGTTCCTAAATTTTTTTCGAAAAGAATTTAGTAGGTAAGTATTGAAAAATATTTATGTTGAAAAAAATTTTGAGAAAAAGTTTTTTAGCTGGTTAAGATAATAGGTTCCTAATGTTGACAAAAAAAAATTGGAGAAAATATTTTGGATTTTGGAGGTGGAAAGCATGTCGTCAGCATACAGAGAACGGCGATCATGTCCTCAGAAAAAAAAAATGCAATTTAGCACATCACTGATAAGGTTCTGATAATATGCTCGGAAACTGTTCGTTGAGTCCAGATCTTTGGTGGTTCACCTACTTTTGTTGCATTCAGATGCAAATTTTCCATTTTAGGGCATTGCAGACCCTTATCAGCGACGTGCAAAGTTGATTTTATTTTCTGAACATAATAGCCGTTTCTTTTCAGGCGATTCATCGTCATCCTGCAGACCTGTGGCGCTTCGCTTACTAATTTATGAACACTTACTAATTTAGTAGAAGTTTGCAGCACGACTCGTTTTTCATATCCCGTCACCAGTAAAACTACTACAGTTGCATTGGGAGCCTTATACAGATGATGGTCAGTTCCGTGCAAATACCAATCAGCATACCCTGATGCTTGGGTGGTGCCATTTTCCAACATATCTTTGATCTTCTCCATATTCAGTCTATCTCCTCTACAATACTTTAGCTCAAATATAAACAGTTCACCATTATGTTTCTGACAAACTACATCTGGTCTTCTCGTATCATTAGTGTATTCGAACTGGTGTTGTGTTTCCAGACGTTTTATGCCGATGTCATATACACTGTGGTTGATTACAGCTGCTAACAATTTCTCAAAAATGTCCTCTTTGGCGTACGCTTTTTCACCGTTATCTTCGATCTGGCACGTTATATTTAAAAAAATGTTAATCAGTTGTTCGAACGAGATGGCAAATTGTTTGAAATCTGGGTCAGGGCCTTGAAAAACTTGTGTCAGTGCATTGCCACAATCTTCAAGAAGAGATGTCCATTGTATACTCATGCGAGCTGTATTTTCATCAGGTTTCCCGGTAAAAATGGAAACGTAGTCTATTGCGAGAGCTTTCAAGACTTCCTTATTCGTAGCTTTGACCCATATATTCTTGAAATAGGAGACCTCAGATTCCTCGTAGTTAATATCAGATTCCTCGTAGTTAAAAGGACGATGGTTGGTTTCCGTTAAATAACCAATCGCGCGCAGGATATTAAATCCGAAATTATCCCTATTCCGAATGCTTTCCAGCGAACTCCATTCATATTTGTGGGCTTGTTTTGCCTTAAGCATAACATTCGAAAAGGTTTCAAAATCCTGAATGGTGAATGTAGCGATGTCTTTGTAAGCGTCGAGTTTGATTGCTCTACCTGAGATTAAAAGCAGGAAGTTTTCGTTGAAGTTTTTATATTTTATAAGATGCGTCAACATTGCCGAAGTGTTGGACGTTTGCGTCCAAAAATTCTTCTCTTTTGGGATTCCATTCTGTGAGATGAAACATGATATCAAATAAGGGTTGAATTTGCTGGTACGATTCGGCCGAGTCTCGAAGTTATATCCACCGTAATGATCCACCACTTTTTCAAACACGTCGTGTGATCCTGCATTAGTTAATAATTTCAAAACATTATCATTACTCATACCATAAAAATGAATGGCATCGCCTCCGCTCAATGTATTAAACTCCATTCTATCGAGGATGCTGGAAAAAATTGTAGGTCCTCCTTGCCAACGCAGAATACCAGTCATGAAGACCCGTTCAACATTTTCGTTATGCTTTACTATAGCATTGTAAAAGTCTGCAAAAAATGCTGCAACGGCAGTCATTTCAGTTTCATTAAGCGTCGAAGTACCGAAATAAACTTCATTTAGAATAGCGTCGTATTCGTCGATTATTACAAATACCTTTCTATCAAATATTTTGTACAACAAATCGATTAATTGTGGTATAACATCAGACATCATGTTCCCATCTCCGGTGTCGCTGTTTAATGATTCTTCTAGGCTTCTAAACATATTTTGACAATTCTTAACTTTTGCATCGATGTTGGCGTATGAAACGTTCATTATATAGCTGTGGTCGTTGATTGTTTCTCGAATTACTTCTTTTACTCCTTCATAGACATCCTTTAAAGACTCGAACAACGTTGGCTGGCCAATATTGAGGCGCACTACAGGGACTGAGCCTAGCTGTCTAAAAAAACGTTCATTCTTGTAACCACTAATCAGAAATGTATCCTTCAATTTTTCGAATTTACCATCGCAATACATCATGCCCATTTCGAATGTCTTATACGACTTCGTTTCTTCTCGAGGTATTGGTTTTAGGGTGGCTTTATCAACTTCCATTTGGTAAAAATATTTAATCATATCTAAGTTGATGCTTTTGCCAAAAGCGCGCGGAAGAGTTACCATTAGTCTGCTTGTAGAAGCCATATATCTTATCAGTAAAGAATTATCCACAAATGCGCGACTGTGGCAGACAAGATCTTGAAACGTGTGAACATTCGGATCAATAGCTTCAGGTAAGGGAAACCCTGTTTCAAAAACCTGCGTTTCATAACTATCTGCCAGTACATCATGAGTCCATGTAAAGTGACTGGCATATGAAACCATTGTAACCCACAACTGTATATGCAACAATCTGCAAAAATTATAATATTGGTAATTAGTACCTAATTACGGAAATTGAAATCACAACTTAAGCTATTATTATTTGGTTCTGACACAAGAGTGAAATATGAACTACATTTTTTCACGGAAAGCAAAATATTACCCCCAGTACACATTTCCAGAGACTCTAAAAAGGTATAATGAAAGGGGGCAATTTGCCACAAGCCCAAATTTTTCGGAGGCTAGTAAAAGTAATATCTTTTTCAAGTCCAAAATTCTTTCAAATTCAATTTGTTTTTCAAATAATTATTCCAAGCCAAAATCTTTTTTGACGTAAAGATTTCTTCTCAAACACATTATTTTTAGAACTACATTTTTAGCCAAATTTTTGTAAAAAATGATGGCTATTGCGGTAAGCCCAACTTTGGATAAAAAGGTCGGGGGTCAAAAATTTTGATAGTTTTCGACATTTTGAGCTCAAACTACACGATTCCCGGTGTGTCAGATTTTCTATATGTATTTGTATAGAAGTTTCACCAAAACTTGAATTTTTACATTTTATGACCTGGAACCTGTTCTAATTGATCAAATCAACTCAAACTTGGCAGATGGGGTTCTTTTAGCACTTAGAATTGACCCTCAAAGTTTTAAGGGTCAAAGTTGGAAATTACAGAAAGGTCATTTTTTTGGAGGGGCATAATATGGCCCCAAATGAACGAAAAAGGTCCAAAATCATACCATAGGTCAGTACTCCCATTGTGATCAATATATCCAAATTTCAGCTTCCTAGGTCATCCCCACCCTATTTAAGGTGGAAAAAACGACATGTTACCCCTATTTTTGACTCCCTCGCCCCTAAAATTGACCTAGGAGGTCCAAATTTTCAGCGTACAATGGGAGGGGCCCCATGAGTAGGTAGTTATTGCAGGTTTCAACCTTCCAACCCTATTTGACCTCTCTCCAGGGTCAAAAAAGTGACTTTTTTTGCTAATTTATGTGTTTTCCAATTTTTCAGACAGCCTGTAGCCCCCCCCCCAATTGACCTGGAGGGTCCAAATTTTCACAGTACATTGGGAGGATGTATCTGAAATGCCTTTTGCAAGTTTCAACCTTCCAACCCTATTTGATCGCTCTCCAGGGTCAAGAAAGTGGATTTTTTTTGCTATTTTAGACGTTTTCCAATTTTTCAGACAGCCTGTAACCCCTCTAAATTGACCTAAAGGGTCCAAATTTTCACAGTACATTGGGAGGATATATCCGAAGTGCCTGTTGCAAGTTTCAACCTTCCAATCCTATTTGACCTCTCACCAGGGTCACAAAAGTGGATTTGCTTGCTATTTTAGACGTTTTCCAATTTTTCAGACAGCCTGTAACCCCTCTAAATTGACCTAGAGGGTCCAAATTTTCACAGTACATTGGGAGGATATATCCGAAGTGCTTTTTTCAGGTTTCAATCTTCCAACCCTATTTGACCTCTCTCCAGAGTCAAAAACGTGACCTTTTTTGCTGTTTTACGTGTTTTCCTATTTTTCAGACAGCCTGTAGCCCTTCCAAACTGACCTAGAGGGTTCAAATTTTCGAAGTACAATGAAGAAATGATTCATTTGAGAAAAAATAGAACAATCAAAATTTTCAGTATTTGGTGATATCACACTCGCAGTGGGAAGTACTATTGCACAGAAAAAATTTCGAGTTGTTCTGGTGGGGGGAGTTTGGTTTCCTGGCCCTTTGTGCGTAAGCCGCTGTGATTAATTATCAAGTTGAAAAGTTGATTACTAGATAACAATTTAAAATTCAATTTCAAAGCAAAAGATCTGCTGATTAGAATTTCCAATAAAATATATCAACTTTTGGGAACTACCTATTCTTGATAAACAACTTTTATCGGGAATGGAAAAATTTGATAAAAAATGAATCGCCAATATGTATTGTGTACTTACTTAATAGCAGCCATGGCGAGAGGTTGAACGTTAGAATGAAACGAGGGGAAAAACCACACTTGTCAAACTGGTGATAACTGAAAACAAAAAACAAAAACATTTGATTGAATCAAATTTTCTATAGGTCTTTGGAATACCATTTTTCACCTAGGTGTGAATTTTTTTTTCGTGGCTTTTTTAAAAACTCCTTTCCAGCTCTTGTACGTGTCCTACGTAATATCGACGTGTCATAAGAATTTTTGGAATTTTCACATGATCCCTGAAATTTTGAGGGAATAATGATACTATAAAATGTCCAAATTTTTGCAGGAGATGCCAGATAAAAGTCAAAATGTCAAATTTCCTCACATTTTAAGGACATCAAAAAATTTTTTAATTCAGAGTTTCTATCAGTGAAATTGTAAATTTAGGCATTTATGATTGTGAAATTCTGAGAAAATTTAAATATCTTGAAATTTTTTTTACAACAGATATTTTGAATAGTGGAACATGATTTTTTTTTCGTCATGGCGAAAATTTCTGGATGTTGTTTTTTATATAGGTATACGTATTCTGAGAAACTTGAGCCAATTTTTTTTTATTATCATTTGGAAAGATTAGGAACGTATTAAGAAAAAAAATCTAAATTAGAAAAAAGAGGTCATTTTTCTTAAATCAAACCAGAAATCTCGCAGATCATCGAAATTTTCTCAATAACTTACAGAATACAAATGTTATCATTATTTACCTACATATAAACTTCCAGAACAACTTTAGAATTTAAATTTTCTGAACATTTATTTTTTCTAATTCAATTCAATTTTTAGTTTTATAATTTATGGGAAAAGACAAAAGAAAAATTTAATACGTACCTAATACCACGTTAATTTTGAAGGCGATTCAATTTCTTCAAGTAACCCTTGGAAGTCGTTTCAGGAAGCTGTAGATACGTTGAGTGATCATCGATTAATAAACTACGAGTTGATATCACGGGATATGTATTTAATTTCCTGTACCCCCGCTTTTTAAAAGATTAGCTTCTTACAAAATCCGGAGATTATTGAAAATTCACGATAGCCATCAGATAATTCACGATAACTCCCTATGTGCACAGTTTACACAAATGCAATAATCTGATTTGTATAAATATTTCGAATTAATTAATCCTAACTACATCATCGACGAGTGCACAGAGGTTCTCAAAGTATTTCCAATTACGCAGTTTTTTTGTGTTTATTTTATTTTTTTTATCTTGTTGATTTGAAAAAAAAATCAAATCAGAATACGGATTTTTTGCTTCTAGTACATATTTAATTCTAAATGCAAATTGAAAACATCCTGGCTCCATTGCAAGCCCAATCAATGTAGTGACCATCTTCATACCCAATGATAGCCTGTATTAGTGAAGGCAAAAGTGTTTAGATCAGAAGACAATATTACTTATCACAACCTGCTTCTGCAGAGAAGTGTGTCCAAACAATTCTGTGATTGGGTTTTGGTTTGGTACCAAAATTTTATGGGCTCATCTTAGGATCAAAATAAGCCTGGTGTTATCAGTTTGGCAGTTTATTAACCATCTATTTTTTTTAAATTTCAACTTCTAACCATCTTCTATAATATCGCATATTTATTTTACTTCGTCACTTTATTTGAGTGAATTTTAATTTAAATTACTTATCACAGAGGAACATTCAAATTTGATTTTAAATGCATTACAAATGTCAATTAAATTAGATCATATGTACAGTATACTAGGATTGTAACATAATTTATTAGCAATATTTTGGTGACCCAAATTGACCCATCAGTTGCTTAAATTAGAAGAAAAATGGGTCAATTTGGTTCTCCAGCATATCCAAAGGCCAGTTGATCAATCTCTGGATCCAATACAGATGGTATGATATTTTAGAAAACACAGCAGGTTGATTATTCAGCATATTATTTTCACACGATGCTGCAAAAGACTTTATTCCAATAATCATCCAGGGACAGGAATGGTTTGTCGTTGGAATTTGTAGTGGACTTCCTAAAAGAGTCTGTAACATGATGTTTTCCATCATAAATAAAATATCTGATGATTCAGATGCATTGTTAGGGAATATAGATGCATGGTGGGTGCGCAACTTACAGGGAAACTTGATGTTTTTTTCAAGTATCCCCTCATTACCTGTGCATAAAAAAAAATCATTAACCTACCCCACATAATCCACTGTGTTCATTCGAGTCTCCAGCACACACCATTGTGTTGGAGTCATAGCCTTGATCAAGGTAAGGAGCACCACTTTGATATGCAGTTCTACATTTTTCATCATCAACTACTGTTATCGTTGATTTTTGTAAATGATAATCAGGTTGTCCAGCTATAAACCACGCAACAACATCTAAAATTATTCAAAGAAAAAGAGAAATGAAATTAGTAGGTAAGTAGTGTATCATACCTTGATCTTCAAATCCCCAACCAATAGCACTAGCTCTGGTATCAACTGGATTACGAGTAGACATATAAAGACAGGCTGGTTTAACATGTGGAGTAATTACTACCGAAGTGTTCAACAAAAAAATAGTCACATCTTTGTAGAAATCTGTTGGTTTGAAATTTGGGTTATGATATCTCTTTGAAATACTATAAATTGCAGGAGCAACTCCATCTGCTGTAGAATACATGTTAATGGCTCCCAACTTGACCCATTTTGGTTCAACCCTGCAACAGAAGATGTTTCTTGTCAAGTTGTCGACATGAGAAAAATGTTCATTATGTAAAAATGTGATCTTACCCGGATGAACTATTTCCACAATGTGCAGCACTGATGACAAATCGTTCACTGATCAATGCCCCATTGCAAGCCCAGTCAATGTATTGACCATCCCCATATCCAATGACAGCCTGTATCAGTGAAGTCAAAAGTGTTTTGAATCAGAAGACAGTATACCGAAACCAGTTTCTATTTTGTTTTAAGGATGCAGCTTACGTTAGACTTACTATATGAGGATACTCTCCTAGTTTCACAGGAACTCTTTCATCTTTCACTGTTGCCATTGAAGTGGAAAAATTAGGGATGTTGTATTGTGGCTCTTCAGATACTGTAGATGGTGTGTTAGATTGTGGTTTCATGTTAAATGGTCTTAGAGGTACTGGAGGTGGTGTGTTATATTGTTGTTCTACAAATGTTGGTGGTACAGCAGATATATTATATTGTGGCTTCCAATCTACCTCAGGAGTTGATTGGGTTTTTGCTGTAGATACTTCTGAAGATGCTGTAGGTGTGTTGTATTGAGGTCGAGTGGCTGCTGTAGAAAATGTATATTGCGGTCTGGAAGTCGCTGTGGAGAACATATTGTATTGGGGTTTAGATTGAGTAGGAATGTTATACGGTGGCCGAGTGGCCACTGTGTAGGTTGTGTTGTATTGTGGTTGAGGTGGAGGTCTTTGGTAATTGAAAGGAGGTTTATACGGTGCAGCTGTGGATGTTGAAGATGGAGGTTTATATGGTGCAGCTGTGGATGTTGAAGGTGGGGGTTTGTATGGTGCAGCTGTGGATGTTGAAGTTTGTGTGCTGTATTGTGGTTTTGAGCTGGTTGAAGATTGTGGATAATAATAAAACGGTCTTGTGCTAGTTGTAGAAGGCGTATTGTATTGTGTCTTTGTGGAAGAAGGCTTATAATATGGTGGTGCCATTGAAGAGGAAGATGGTGTAGTGTATTGTGATGTAGTGATGCTGGAAGAACCACTGGTTGATGTTGCCTAAACAGAAACACATTTTTATTCAGCCATTTCTGCATCATTCTGAATTCTGTTCAGCTGATTAAGAGATAATTGTAAGACAATGTTCTTGTTAACATAAGTTGAAATGATTTACCATTGTTGATGAACTAGTCTGATTTGCTTCTCTTAGTGGACAACAGATACTTTCTACAGCATTATTGGAATTGAAACTGCATGCGATTGCTTTATTATTGGAAATGAGGTAATTAGCAGTTGGACAGTCTTGAACTTTCACACAAGCATGTTTGGCGTAATCTTTGCAGATATTTTCTGTAGAAAATTCAAAAAACATGGAAACATTACATTTTCTGTGCAGTATAAGTACCTATCATTAAAAAATTCAAGAAATTAGAGGTTTCTGACAAGGCTTAGTCTGATCCTAATTTGTTTGAGCATAACTGATGATAAAAACCAAATGAAGAAAAACCCGTGTTTGAAAAATTTTTGCACGTCAATTTTTTTCTACTCAAGAAAAGTGAATATCTTTGCCATCTTGTATGTCTAAAAAGTAAGCGAGGGTGCTGACAAAATGTAAGCTCTAATTTTAATAAATTCATGTGTGATCAGATCTAATATTATCGCATCAGATGTTTCGACTTTCCTTTGGGTATATATGATTCATTTGTTCAAATAAGCATGTATCAAATCAAATAGGTGGAGATGAGATAAAATTCCCAGTTATATTAGACCAGTTCAGACCTCAGGGAATGTCGGGACCTGATTTCATCTGATGGAGCCTGAATAACTCCAATCTACCCAAAGTGAACCAAAAACCAATCTGATGAATTTGAACTATACTTTCCAGTATTACAATCAGATCTTATCAGCTGTCATCTACAGTGTATCTGGTTTTCTCTGTTCAGATAATCCTGTACCAAGCCAGGTCTGCTCAAATGTGATCAAATTCCTGATTTTATCAAACCAGCCCAGTTTAGACTTATTTGATTACATCTGATCAGTCCCCACTCCTTTTTCACTTCCATTTATATTATAGCAGTAAGTAGCATGATTATGCAATATGCCCATGCAGTAACCCAATTTACCTACAACGGGCTGCCTTATTGGTAGAGTTGATTCTCTGTTTATCATTTCACGTTCAACTTCATTTCGAACTGCTAAAATCCAGTCTATATGATCTGCCAAATCAGTAAATGCAGCCACAGCGGTCGATGTTGGTTGTTTCAAGCTGACAACACCACGAAGATAGTACAAATTGTTTTCTCTAAATAATAAGCCTCCTCCACTGTCTCCCTGAAGTACACCAGGACCTTCAAAACAAAAAATATTCTCTACAATATGTTTTTGCTCATCTTGGGAAAAGCATTAATGATGGATCTGCATTTAAAGAATAAAGATTTGATGGGGGTAGCTATTTATGACAGACTAAGTACTCTATGAACTCTGAAGCTTGAAGGTGTAGAATGTTATTAAAACTTGACAATCTAGTGTAATATTACCATTTTCCGATCCAGCGCAAAATTTATCAAATGTTATAAACGCTTTGAATTCATCAGGAACAGTGTTCAAACATCTTTCCCGACTGATGTATGGTAAATTGACCGTCTGCAGTTTCTCACTCAACTTTCCATGCTCATTCTTTCCCCATCCTACAACCTGAAATGATGCAGATTATTCATTTAGTTACACAGTGAGTTGAAATATTTATGAAATTCATCATTATTTACTTTGGCTGGTGTATTTTCTGGTGGATATCTGTTTGCACTTAAGCTTGCCCAGTCGACACAAGCTGGCAATACTGTTGGGCTTATGGTGAGTTTTTCCTGTAAAATCAGGATTGCAATATCGGCTGCAAAGTAGTTGTTGATACCAAAATAACCTTTGCTGGAGTATCGGATTTCTTTTAGCTGAAAATTGAAATTCATATAAACGATGAGAAACGGGCCCAATTGAGCAGTAACATTGGAGTGTGAAGTGAAGGGGGTTAGTTGCATCGTCTATGGCATACCTTGAAAGTTTTTTGATTATGGTTATCAATAACAGAATACTCTCTAGTAAATTTGCTGACAATTATTTCATAATTTGAGGAATCTTTTCTGTTACTGGATTGGTCTTGGAAGCAATGTGCAGCTGAAATGGGATACGTTTGATAGCAAAATTTCAATTTTTCAACTTCTCAAAATAGATACCGGGTTGGAAATGATTGGATCTCATCAGGTTTGATTAGATTCGGACATTTCTTGAATTCAATTTGATCTGATCAAAGTTTAATGGGATTAGATCTGTTTGGGCCTGATCTGATCCAGTCATTTCCCCTGAGTACTCCAAAGTCTTATTTGTTATCATCTTACCTGATATAATCAAGTACGGATTTATAATTGTTCCTCCACAAATCAAAATTTTAACTTGATTATAAACTGCAACGTGCCAAGGAGAATCACCAAATTTTTCTTCAACTCCTCCACTAATCAATGCAGTAGGATTGCTATATGGTCGTCCACATTCTGCAAATTCGAATCAAAACACCAATCAAAAATTGCAATGTTGTGTTTGAAAACAAAAAAAAAGTCAGCCTTACCAGGAACGCACGAAAAAAGATTTTTATCCCATTTCCCATCCTCTTGGCAGGTGATCTCGTGATAAGTAGGAACAAAATCTCTGTACGTATGCAATGGCATGCAAGTTGGTCGAATTATGGTACCAGCTAACAGTGTATTCGTATCACAAGGGATATTTACGCCTCTGTGGTAACACTGCAGATCAACATTTATAGGGTTTAGTTTATCGCACATTCCTAAAAATAACAAAACAATCCGATTCATTTTGATGATGTACGGTGTGAACTCTGAATCTCTAAAATTGACTACTCACAATACCCAGCATGTGTAATTTTTCGCATAGACACAACTTTGCAATATTAAAACGTTAACGATATTCCTATTATCAAAAAATGGAGGATTGATTTTATATTTTGTGGAATTTCTGGTTATTGTGTTACCTATTACATATTTAATTTATACGGTTGATTGATATATTTTGTGCTCACTTAAACATTTAGGAAAATTAGGCTTCCATTTTCTGTTGTAGCAATGGGACTCCAATTCAGCATCGTTTGTGGCAAAGTAACCAGGGTTGCATACCATCAAAGCAACAGAGAATTCACGAACCAGCCCATTCGAGTTGCATGATGTGGAATCGTTTCCGTCGCAAGAGTATGTGATTGTTTTATCAGCTGTGACTGGAGGTATAGCACACGAGCCACTGTAAGGAGCAAACAGAATTGACAATATTGGTGAGTGTTTTTTTTTACTCGACTGTTCATTTGAATTTTATAATTATAAAATGTGTCAAATGACGATTCTGGGATAATTCCTCGAATCCATCATCCCCATCTGGCACCACCCCAAATGACCATTTCTCTGAACAAGTTTTTTCCCAATGTTTTTTTTTCTGGATTTTGGATTTTCGAATCTAAGGTCCCGAATTAGTATTCCCCAAACAACAATTCCTTCGAATGAAATTTCCCCAAAAATCATAATTTTCAAACACTTTAGTAGAGTTTCTTGTAATTTCAGTTGACAAAACAAAACTTTTAGGCAGAAATTTTGGCTAAAAACGAGTCTTCCCTGCAATTTTAATGAAGAAATATGTTTTTTTTTTTCAATTTATTTTGGCGAACGAAAAGTAACACTTCCAGATAAATTTGTTTAAGTACCAAAAAAAAAAAAGGTTTTTGGGATTTTGGCAAAAAATAAGTCTTGCTGGCAATTTTTACTATAAAATCCGTAATTTTGATAAGAAACCGACTTTTTAAAAATTTTGAGCAAAATTTTTGTTATAGTGATAATAAAAGGAAACTTCCTAAAAAGTTTTTTTCTACAATTTTTACAAAAGAACAACACTTTTTTTTAGCAATTTTGATTTTAAAAAAAAGAAACCAGTCAAAAATTTAAGATTCTTTTGTATAGTTTTGATTACCCGTTTTTTTGCAATTTTGAACAACGTTTTTGTTTGCCAGACACATAGAAAGGGAAATTTTCTGGAAATTTGGATAAGAAAGCTTTTTTTTGCAATCTTGTCAAAAAAATCGAGACTTTTTAGCAGTTTTAATTTAAAAAAAAAAACAAATAAGCCATTTTGATAATTTGGACTTAGAAACTGAGTTTTCTGAGCAATTTGGACTGAAGGAGTGTAATCTACAATCTTGAGAAAAAATAGGTCTTTTTTACAGCTCTTGCAAATAAAATATTGTTTTTTGCTATCTTGGGAGAATCTAGGAAATTTTTTGTAATAAAAAATAATTTTTTTGCAATTTTGAGCTGAGTTTTTGTTTGCCAGACACATAGAAAGGGAAATTTTCTGGAAATTTGGATAAAAAAGTTTTTTTCTGCATTATTGTCAAAAAATCGAGACTTTTTGGCAGTTGTTTTAATTTAAAAAAAAAAAAAAAAAAAAAAAGCGAATAAGCCATTTTGATAATTTGGACTTACAAACTGAGTTTTCTGAGCAGTTTGGACTGAAGGAGTGTAATCTACAATCTTGACAAAAAATGGGTCTTTTTTACAGCTCTTGCAAATAAAATATATTTTTTTTGCTATCTTGGGAAAACATAGAAGATTTTTTGTAATTTTGCTAAAAAAATGATTTTTTTGCAATTTTGAACAGAGTTTTTTTTCGCAATAAAAAGAGGAAAAATTTCTGAAATTAGGAAATTAAAAAAGTTTTTTCTGCAATTTTGACGAAAAAACAAGACTCTTGGCAATTTTGATTAAAAGAGTGTGACTTTTCTACAATTTTGACAAGAAAATGACCTGTTTTACAAATTTTGCAATAAAATAGGTTTTTTTTTGCAATCCTGGAAAAAATGCAACATTTTTTGTAATTTTGATAAAAAACTGATTTTTTTGCAATTTTGAGCAGTGTTTTTGTTTGCGATAAAAAGAGTAAAATTTAGATTGAAAAAAGTTTTTTTCTGCAATTTTGACAAAAAAACAAGACTTTTGGCAATTTTTGTAGGGAAACAAACCAATTATTTTGATAATTTGGACTTGAAACTAGGTTTTCTTGGCAATTTTGATTACAAGAGTGATTTTTCTACAATTTTTACAAAAAAATTACCTGTCTTACAGATTTTACAATAAAATAGGTTTTTTTTACAATCCTGGAAAAAATGCAAAATTTTCTGTAATTTTGATTAAAAAACTGATTTTTTTGAAATTTTGAGCAGAGTTTTTGTTTGCAACCAAAAGAGGAAAATTTTTCTAAAATTTGGATGAAAAAATTTTTTCTAAAATTTGGATTAAAAAAATCTTCTGCAATTTTGACAAAAAAACAAGACTTTTGGAAGTTTTTATTGAAAAACGAAGGGGTCATTTTGATAATTTGGACTTGAAACTGAGTTTTCATAGCAATTTTTAATAAAAAGAATTTGATTTTTCTACAATTTTGACAAAGGAATAGATCTGTTTTACAGGTTTTGCAATAAAATAGGTTTTTTTGCAATCCTGGAAAAAATGCAATATTTTTTTGTAATTTTGATAAGAACCCAATTTGTTTACAATTTTGAGCAAAGTTTTGTTTTTTACGACAAATAAAATTCCGGAGATTTGAATGAGAAAAGTTTTTTTTTTTTGGCAATTTTGACAAAAAAGAGACTTTTTGGCAATTTCGATTTAAAAAAAAGAAGCCAACCATTTTGATAATTTGGGCTTGGAAACGGCGATTTTGATTAAGAATGTAATTTTTCTGAAATTTTGACAAAAAACGAAGACCTTCTTGAACTATCGTGTGACACTAGCTACCTCATCCCTCAACTGTCTGAGAAAAACACCATTATCTGCGTATGAACTTACTCAGCAGCTCGTTTTGTCTTAGTTCCATTCACAGCAGCACTGCATATTCTTTTATTTTCGTCAGATCCATCTTGGCATTGTTTCAAACCATCGCAGAGATATTCTTTACGAATACAAGCCCCATAATCGCATTGAAAGGACTGTTCATCGCATCTAAGGGAATGTCCAATTAATAATAGCGTAAGTTCAGGATATATGCTTAAAGTTGAAAAAAAATATTACAGACTTTTTATTCAAACACTGCTCACGAGTCTCATCCGAATGATCTTTACAATCCGATATTCCATCGCAAAGAAAAGAATCACGAATACATTGGCCATTTCCGCATTGAAATTCGAATCTGAAATATTTCTCAATGAGCACTTCAGTGCCTATAGGTATTTTTTTCATCCATAGAATAATTTTTCTAATGCATTCATGAACGAAAATTTAGTGCAGCTGATGGTCACTTACTTATTGCAGTCACCAATCTCTTTTATATCAATTTTTGATTCCAAAGCATCTGAAAAATTGAACGAAGAAAAATTAATAAAATCAAACTTCTTCGTGTTCCTTAAAAATAACATAGTAGGTACATAATTGTATACCTATTTTGATGAAAAATGAATAGGTTTTGGTAATTGTACGTTTATCGTAGGTACTTCATAATAAAAATCATGAAAAAGGAAACTTTATATTTAAATTAAAATTTGAAGTTGATGTTATCTCATTAAATGGGCAATATAATGATGAGTAAATTGTATGTTTTCTGCTCATTTGATGTTTTCCGCGAATGATTGGGTAACTTGATGGATTATTCACGAAGAGGAACTTGTTTTTTACGTCATTTTTTGTCTAGACTATGAATAGGGAATTTTACGTCTTTAAAATTTGCTTCGTCTTGTCTCAATGTCTCGTGGGTTTAAATTTATTTTTTAAAAGTGAATTGATGGATTTTTTTTAAAACACACATGGGGGGTGGGGTGCTAAAGCAGGTTGAGCTTTTTCTGATGGATTTCTGTTGATACTTGGTGGGCTCTGTTTAAATATTATCGTAGTTTTTTAAACATGAAGTTTCCATTTAGCTTTTACTTAGTCTAAGAAATTGTTAAAATGAATCGATTTGGTTCTGACCTGATTTACATCAATACCTAATTCAGAAATGGACCAATCAATCACTCCCCCTCATAATGTGTCTCTCTATGCATTTTTTAAAGGATTTCTCTGATTCAAATTTAGCTGGATTTTAAAACATGATTGAACCAAATCTCTGATTGAAAAATTTTCAAAATAGAGCTTTTTTGGCGGGAAAATAAAAGTAAATGTACTCTAAGTGTAGTGAAATTAAACGTGCCAAGTTACTGGGGAAAAAATATGGAACAGAAAGGTCAACAAACTTAATTCGACGAATAGATATCTAAGTAATACATAATTTCTTATTTGTAGAACTCACCGGTTGAAAGCAAATGAAGACTTGCAAAGAGCAAAACTATATTTACAAGTTTGATCAGTCTATTCATTTTCACGACTCTATTACGATAAAATGTATAAACAAAAATAGCCTACTCTAAGGCATGTTTTTATCAAACTGAATTCGTCAACGTTATTTTCAATTCAAATGGGAAATGAAAAAAAAAAAAACTGTGGAAGAAGCAACTATACGAGTAGGTACTCGTACATAGCCTAACTGGAATACTCGTATTGAATTGCGTATCTTGCGGTATTTTTTTTTCTCTCTAAATCGCCAAGTTCATTCTCTTAAAGGAATAAACATTTTTGAAAGAGATTAAACGATTATTGCAATGAGAAGATATAACTCGTTTTTCAACTACTCGCTTAGGTGGGATATGGTATAAAACTATAAACATCGAAGAAGCGTATGTAGCCGGAATCAAGATTGGGTTTTTGCTTCGTGAATCAATGCCAAGTGCCATGTAGTTGTGATGTTGATTTAAAGAAAGAAACGTTTTTTATTACCATTATATTTTTTTTTTGAATCGATTATTTTGACGATTTGAGAAAAAAAATGGAGTCGTTGTACATTTATTTTTCACCAAAGCGAATTATCATTTCGATATGTGGAGACAATTTGAGCTCATTTTATTTCCCTGGATGGATAAATGCGTCCAATATACGTCTACTTAGGTATGATGGTAACCAACGTTGTGAAAAAAATTGGGACTCTCTGAACAATGACGTTGAAAACAAAATATACTCGTATATGTATCAACGTAGGTGGGAAAAAAATTGAACTGGTTTTATCTAATTTCGCTGATGATGAAGAGAAGAGGGGAGAGTTGATAAATCATATCTTCTAGTTCCTGGCATGATAGAAAATCTAATACAGTAGCTAAGCTACCTATCTAATCTGAGCTACCTTGACATTGTGCGAACAAGTGCTAAAAATTATTGTTTTGTAACGAAATTTCTACGCCAGTCTTGAATTATTATAATTTTTCATTTGGTTTGTAATTTTTTATGGTTCGAGTGAATAATAAGTGGTGTTTTTACATTTTATTCGGCGCTTTATTTTGATTTAATCATGTGTCTGTGGAATTGCATAAGTTGGAAATATTGATATTGGTAAGTATGATATTCATTAAATACTTACTCGTATGTAATGTTGAAGTATGATTTACCTACTTAGGTAGGCTGGGTACCTTGGTAATACCCAATTTATGCTACCATTAAAACAAAATTGATCGAGAAATGTGCTAAAAAAGCTAATTATTTTTATCGAACAAGTAGTGGGCTAGGTACTTATTAATTTATTATTCCATCAGTCAAAAAATAATTTTTCAATTTTCAAGAAGCCTTAAATTTCACACGTGCAATGTTAAATTGGGTTTACCTACGTGGTCAGCGATAGCAAATCGTGAGGGTTTTTCAACACGAATAAAAATCTCCTGCTGTGACGAGTGTAACGAGAATTTTTATGAATTGATGAAGTAAAATAGATATAAAATATTACTGGATTTTCCAGACCGGACATTTATGTTGCAGATTAGTACAAAAAAATGCGGTTTCATTATTTGTGCTTTGGAGTGTTGATGGTGCTCTGCGATGATGCATTTAGCTACAAGATCAATCGAAGAGTGATTAGACAAAGTGGTGATGTAAGAATGCTATTTATTTTCCATTATTTATTTGTATTTTTAAATTTACTTCGAGCGAGTATAGGTGGTACTGGGAGTTCAGAGACTGATGTCGAATATTTTGCGTGGTAATTTAGCAATCAAAATTAAGTACATACAAGTAAGTTGGTTTGTTGACACTCAAAACTGAAGGGGTAAAATGAGGGCAATTTTGTGTTCATTCTTCAAAGTTGGCGTATTCTTTGAATATTAAGTACAGAAGAATCGAATCTATAATTGTGCCATGTTAGGGCAGATCGTAAAATGGAAAAATGGTGGAGGATTTTGACCAAATTCAGCAAAGACAACTCAGAAAAAAATCAGCTTGGGAAGTGCCCTGAGGAAAGATTGAGATCTGGCACAATTTCAAAAAATTCGAGTATTTGAGGTTCTGTGTTGGCCTGGGCCATTGACATATTGACCCAAAACAATTTTTGGTTCTACTGAACTACTGAGGGGTTAAAAACTTGCAAATCGCTCAATTTTGGGTAAATTCGTGCTTTGAAAATGTTTACTTCTTTAATACATATTTTGCATAAGGGTCATTCCACGTCAATTGGACCAAGAAGTGGTAGGTGGGTTCGGCGATTTTTTTGAAATTTTTCCTGTGGAAAGACCTTCCGAAGGGATGACCAATGGCGCAAATCGCAGCCCTCTAGCTCATTTTTAACGGCAGCCAGGGGGTGTCAAAGTTTTCAGTGAACCTAAAATATCATCCATTTCAGCAGTGGATTGCTCGATAACCGCGATATCTACAAAAATGGAACTTTTCCCCAAAGTTAGAGGCTTTGAAAGGCTTTTTGGTGATATCATGAAAATCAGTGTTGCCACTTTTTTTCGTACAAAAAATTAGCTCAAAAAGTTTCAAAACGTAATTTACATATTGTTCCGACTCTCAAAAATTCTGAAAAAAATATATTATGGACAACTGTTCATGCTGAACAACATATTAAAAAATTGGGATGGTAACTTGTAACAAAGCCGATTTAAAAAAATTTAAACTTTGCGAAAAAATGCGATTATTTGATTTAAAACATGAAAAAAAGTTTTGATTGGTAAAGTTGACCCATTTGACCCCTATTTTCACGTATCTGTTGAAAAAGTTGAAAAAACCTCTTTCACTCAATAAAATGAACTCATCACAAAAAAATCAAAATTTGAAAAAATGCAATTTTCAATTTCAAACATCAAAAAAAGTTTAAATTTATTCAGTTGTCTTATTTTGACCACTTTCTGACGTATTTCATGAAAAAGTTGATGAAAATCTCACTCACGGCAAAAAAAATGAAATTTGCTTTTTTTTGAATTTTTTTGAATTTTGATTTTTTTGTGATGACTTAATTTCACCGAGTGAAGGGGTTTTTTCAACTTTTTCAACAGATACGTGGAAATAGGGGTCAAACGGGTCAACTTTACCAATCAAAACTTTTTTTCATGTTTTAAATCAAATAATCGCATTTTTTCGCAAAGTTTAAATTTTTTTAAATCGGCTTTGTTACAAGTTACCATCCCAATTTTTTAATATGTTGTTCAGCATGAACAGTTGTCCATAATATATTTTTTTCAGAATTTTTGAGAGTCGGAACGATATGTAAATTACGTTTTGAAACTTTTTGAGCTAATTTTTTGTACGAAAAAAAGTGGCAACACTGATTTTCATGATATCACCAAAAAGCCTTTCAAAGCCTCTAACTTTGGGGAAAAGTTCCATTTTTGTAGATATCGCGGTTATCGAGCAATCCACTGCTGAAATGGATGATATTTTAGGTTCACTGAAAACTTTGACACCCCCTGGCTGCCGTTAAAAATGAGCTAGAGGGCTGCGATTTGCGCCATTGGTCATCCCTTCGGAAGGTCTTTCCACAGGAAAAATTTCAAAAAAATCGCCGAACCCACCTACCACTTCTTGGTCCAATTGACGTGGAATGACCCATTAATTGAGCCAATTCATCGAAAGATATCATTTTTGAAACATGGGAGAGTATATATTTTGGAATTTTTTTTTGTGATTGGCGGTAACAACTAAAAAGTTGGCACCACTGTATTTCAAAATAATTTCTCAGTTTCAGGAACGATATCTCTCCATGCTTTAGCATCATTAATGCGAAATATTTGAGAATAAAACATTTTCAAAACACGAATTTTCTTTGAAGTAATGTGATTTTTGCAAATTTTCAACTGGTGAGTAGAACCCTAAAAGTGGTCTTGGATTTTTATGGCAATGGCCATGGACGATGTGGAATCTCAAATGCTATCTCTAATGTCCCTTGTTTGAGGTCCCACCTCCTACTGAATTTGGTCAAAATCCTGCGAGATTTTTTTTTGTGGCATTTCTCAGAATTTTCTAAGAAGGTGTAAAAGAGGTTCTTTTCAATCTTAATCATTTTCAAAATTGAAGTTGTTGCGATGGATTGAAATTTTAGAAGTGCAATGACACTATCAATTAAGTCGGGGGCCCCCATAAGGATCTATTGCACTCCCCCCGGGTCGGTCCTCCGGGACAACTTTTTTCTTAGAGGGGGAGTCTTAAGGAATATTTCCAGCCCTTGTCCTCAAAAAAAAAGTGGCCCTACTTACAAAATGGTGAACATTTTGATTGACAGGTCAGCCGAAATCGCAGATTTTATGTTCCAACATAAAACTTGCACGAAATTTTTCAAACCGTACAAAGATACATCGAAAGATCAGGCAAAAATTTATCACCTGTAAAATTTTCAAGTGCTAAAGTGCGTTTTTCGATTTTTGGTGAATTTTTGAAAATCAAATTTAGCTCAAAAATGAGGGGAAAAAATCAAAATTTTACCAAATTGATCGAGAAAGCTGAAATTTGGGATATATCCTATTTTCGAGACGCCAAATCGATTGGAAACCGTTTCAAACCGTTTTGAGCAGTTCTGAAGCCTCCAGCAGATTATTGAAACTCGAAATTACCGCAAAATTTCATCTAATGGAGTTGGAAAGCCGAAATTCATTCTGCGAAATAATTTCAATACGCTACGAAGTCAACTGCAGGTGGATTTCAAGTCGTTTTGGAGCCTCCAGCGACTTTTCGAAAATTACTGGAGTCTTCACCAGATTTTTGAAACTTGAAATTCCCACTACTTTTTATCAAATTGATATCAAATTGAGTTAGCAAGCTGAAATTTACTTCGCAAACCACATTGTTTTGAAGCTTCCAGCTACTTTTTGGAAATTTCATTTTTCCAAAAAACGCCATACAACCAGTCGCTGGAGGCTCCCAAACGACTTCAAAGCCACCAGCACTCGACTTCATAGCGTATTGAAATTAGTTTGAATAATAAATTTCAGCTTTCCATCTCAATTTGATTAAATTTTGGGAAATTTCAAGTTTCAAAAATCTACTGAAGGCTCCAGTAATTTTTAAAAAGTCGCTGGAAGCTCCAAAACGACTTAAAATCCATCTGCAGTGGACTTCGTGTGTATTGAAATTAGTTTGCAGAATGCATTTCGGCTTTCCAAATCCAGTTGATGAAATTTTATGGGAATTTTGAGTTTCAAAAATCTGCTGGGGGCTCCAGAACTGCTCAAAGCGGTTTGAAACAGTTTCCAATTGATTTGGAGTGTTGAAAATAGGGTAAATCCCAAATTTCTGCTTTCTTAGTCAATTTGGTAAAATTTTGATTTTTCCCCTCATTTTTGGCCTGATTTTTTTTTGTTTTTTTGGTAATCATTTAATATGTTTCTATGGCCTGAATTTGATTTTCAAAAATTCACCAAAAATCAAAAAAGGCACTTTAGCACTTGAAATTTTGACAGCTGATAAATTTTTGCCTGATCTTTCGATCTACCTGTGTACGGTTTAAAAAATGTCGTGCAAAGTCCTATGTTGGAACGCAAAATCTGCGATTTCGACTGCCCTTTCAATCAAAATGGTCGCCATTTTGTAAGTAGGGCCACTTTTTTTTTAGGACAAGGGCTAGAAATGTTCCTTAGGACTCTCTCCTTGAGAAAAATGTTGTCCCGGAGGATCGACCGGAGGGGGGGGGCAATAGATCTTTATGCGGGCTCCCCGACAATTTTATAAGATGGACAATTTATGAACATGAATTTTTCTTATATGTAGAACGTTCGAAGCGCTTCAAGTCAGGCTGTATTCATTGTTTGCTGAACTAAAAAACTTAGGGAGCTGAAACGTTTTGAAAATTCCAAAGCACGTCAAATTTTGCAATTTTTTGTTGTTGTTTTTTTTTTATAACTCAAGTTGTTTCAATTTCAAGTTTTGGTGAAATAAATGCAACCCAGCTAGTGAAACTTTGGATACTCTACAAAAAAAGGTTATCTATTGGGTTGTTTTTCACCTTTTTTGTATTTTTATGCAGCGTGAAGCTGAAAAATCATGGTTAAATGATTTCAATAAGACTGATATGGGAAGGATTGCCCTACACACTCTGCTAGTGATTCGTATCAGTCTTTCATAGACGATGTCTCGAAATACGTACACTAGCTATGTGTACCTTAGTACACATATTTTACTCCCTTATACTGGAAGTTTTGGTAATGTGTTAAATTCTCTAATAGATAGGTGTTCTCACCCACACATACGCTCGTTGCATATGTGTGGTGTAAAACAATGTAAAAAATAGGAGAACATTATTTTAAACATAGGGGAATATTATTTCTAATCTGACAGCTCGCGCTCGCACCTAAAGAGGGTGGTCTCAGGTACCTTTCTTCACCCTGTCTACAACCCTTATCATAAATACGAATGCACGAGTGCATAAAATCGCTAATGTTCTTATGATTTCTAGATAGTTGGTTCTTAGTCACTGCCCGGGGGTATGGCGAGCTTGCTCGTTATACCTAAATATATGATCGCATGAGCATCTTGCTCATGTCATCGCATTTTTGTCTGTACCACTTTTGGCGTGGAGATTTAACCATGACAAGAGCTAAGTATTTAAAATATCTCTTATTGGTTTTTAACATGGATCATCTCACTTCGGGAGTGATCCGCTAAATTATTCGTGATCTAAATAACTCGTGATTTCTCTAAAAATAACACTAGATAAATAATCTTCATCTGAATTTCTCTGCTAAACGAAACTTAATTGAAATTTTACTGCTAAACGAAACTTAAACACTTTTTCATTTAAATATCTAGTGATTCCAATTCTGTCGCCGCCTCTAGTATTAGGGAGTGCAAAGGAGAGACAGTAATATTGCATTGTTATGTAAGTACCTTACAATTTATTCCCTGGGCTGCGTTCGCCCATCCAGATAAATGTCGCTTTTAACGTAATTATATTTTTTATAAGTGTAAAATTGTAACTTTATCGCATTTTTACGAAGTGTAAATATTTTTATTCATCCCTAAGAAACTCGCGTCGCGTGTTTAATAACTCGTTGAAAAATCCATCTGTCTATACTTACGCGCATATACTCGTAAATATGCATAGGTTATAACATTCGTGTGTAAATATCTCTAGACTTGAACTATTTTTAATAAAAACATCATCGAAAGGTGTAGAGCTGTGTTTTTATTTAAATGGTATCAAGAAATATCGTTATAAAAGGTTTGAATGATTGAACTCTCCCAAATTGAGCTAGTCTGGGAAACAAGGCAAATATTCCCCACGTAAGGAATATTTCTTCGCCGCGTTCATGTAGAGAGGATTACTTAATATCCAACTTTCCAACCTAATCATTCTCACTCCATTTATATCAAGACGTAGAAATTTTTTTGAATTTTTTGATCAACGTTTAATCCCCATGGCTTGAGCTCAAAGTTTTGAAAAATTTCAAAAAGTTTACATGCGTCGAAAAAAATTTGATTTTTTTCAGCTCATGAAATTAGTTACCTATCACATTTTAAAAGAAAAAAAATATTTTGAGAACTCCTGCATTTGACAAAAATGAACTTTGAACTTTTCTAATGGCCTGAAAGCGATTATATGCGAGTACTAAAAACTTCAAGAGGTCATTTAAACTGAAAAAAACTGTTTGAAGATCTTTTAAATTTTGAAAACGTTGACCTCAAACCGTGGAGGGGAATGAGGATTGAACGTTGACCAAAAAATCTGACATTTTTCCTGCGCCTTATTGAGGTTATTTGGTCATGTTTTTTTGCCCCCATTTAAATTCGAAAAAAGTTCACTCATCCTACCAACAAAATTTGAAGACCTTTGATTTATTGATTGATTCAGGTTGGTTGATTGATTAAAACTATCAATTTTCATTTCTCTAGCGCCTTCAATTTTGAGCTTCGACAAAAAATGAATATAACTCGACTTGTAGTAATGATCATAATTTGCCTATGATGTGCAAAATTGAAAGTGCTAGAACACTTCAAAATTTTTCTTAAGCATCACTCCTTCAATTTTGAAAAAAAAACTGTTCTCGTGCCTTTAGTTTTGAGCTTACGTTAATAATGAATAAGTATCCCGAACTCAACTTGTAAAGCTTGAAATACTTTTTGAAAAATTTTATGTTCCTGATTTCCCTAAGTGTAAAATTGAAAGTGTTAGAGCAATTTGAAAATGTGTCTCAATCATACATAGCTCCTTCAATTTTGAAAATAAGCTTTTTGCACTCGTAAAAATCGTGAATAATGAACACAAAAATAGTAATTAACTTTGCCCCTTTGATTTATAGAGTCGGCAGCCCAACTTACACATTCGTAGATTTGGTTTCTTACCTACCTTGCAAATTACTCGACACCTGCCCTAAAGTACCCAGTATAATCACTCGATCATAGCTTACAAATCATTTTGTTTTCCAGAATTCTTGCACCACACCAGATAATCAACCAGGATATTGCTTAAAACTAAAAAATTGCACACATCTTTATGAACGATTGGGAAGAGTTCCACTCGCACCAGAACTTGCCAGCTTTTTACGAAAATCTCGCTGTGGAGAAGAAAGCGATAAATCACCGAAAGTTTGCTGTAGTGTTTCAACTTCAGTAGACCTATCTGCAACTTCGACCCCTTCGCCAGGAACTGCTACTCCGAAGTCAGCTGGTGATTTTGAAAATAGATTGAGTGAAGATGAGCAGAAGTACTCTGTTTGCGGTAAAACAACCAGAAACACTTGGAAAATTGTCGGAGGAGGGAATACAACTTTAGGTAACTCGAACGAGTATTTTTTTAAATTGAAAATTAACGAGGAAAAAAGTGTTGCAATAAAATAAAATAATCTTTTAGGCGATTGGCCATGGATGGTAGCGTTAGGATATACTTCTCCCAGTGATTCTGATCCTTCGTATCGTTGCGGTGGAAGTTTAATTTCGAATAAATGGATCGTCACAGCTGCTCACTGCGTTTTAAATACTGGAAGACTTAATATGTCAGTTTCTTCACAGTGTGAATATCGGAAAACCAAGTTTATTTTGTATACCTAGCTAATTATTTATTCGTATCCAATTTCAGTTCAGTAGCTCGATTGGGAGAACTAAATCTTGATAAGGCTGTCAATGATGGAGCCGCACCAGTGGAAATACCAATAGAGGAAAGTATTCCACATCCCGATTATAACTCTAAGCAGTACATAAATGATATTGCCTTATTGAGGTTGAAAAATCCTGTAACTTTCACTTGTATGTATCAAATCAGAGATACAAGCTTAAGCATTTCCTTTCAATAATGTTTTTCATCTGTGATTTAAAAAAAAATTTCAGCGCAAATCCGTCCTATTTGTATACCGAACAAGAATGAATACGGAAATGATGCATTTTATTCCAAAAAACTTCCATTTGTCATCGGATGGGGAAGTACAGAATATCGTAAGCTGATTATTTCGTCCTTTAGCCGATGCTAAGTTATGAGCATTTTAAGCACTTGAGAGTGAATAAGTACATAATATTATACGTGTTGTTTTTATATATTGTAGGAGGACCCATGTCAAATGTACTACAAGAAGTTCAACTTGAAATAATTGATGCAGCAACTTGTACTGAAAAATACCGAAATCTGACTCAATCAGTTATTGATAATCGAGTGTTGTGTGCATCTAAGAAAAAGAAAGATTCTTGTCAGGTGATAGATTTGAAATCGATGTGTTTCAGTTTTGATGAATAAGTTGAATACGTTTGGAAGTTTCTTTAATAATGAAAATATCATTTTTTTTTTGAACAGGGTGACTCTGGTGGTCCTCTAATGATACCGATTAAATCATCTTACTATTTAGCTGGAATAGTATCGTATGGACTCAAATGTGCTGATTTCAATTATCCTGGCATTTACACTCGAGTTGCTCAATTCAGTGATTGGATCAATAGTGTCACAGGAGTTGGAACGTCGCGCTGAAATCATAATATTTACACGAATGATTTTTTTGTGTTCGAGAAGTGCATATTTAGTAAATTCATCTACCTGTCTTACTAGCGAGAAAATTTTTTGAACTACTTTCTGGTTTGAACAAAACTAAGTCATTTTTGGATTTCTTGAAAATTTCAAAAAATTTCAAAAACTTATTTTAAAGAGATTTTAAAAATTTTTCACGAAACGTGAATTTTTTGAGCAAAGGTAACCCATGTGAATAACTCGTTCAATTCAACTCACAAATGAGCCGTTTTGGAGCCTCCAGCAGTTTTTCAAATTTCTCCAGAAATCATAATCACTCGGGAATTAAGGGCCAACAATGCGTAGTTGTTGATGTGTTGGAGTTGGTTATTGAAGGAATTATTCATATTGATTCGTTCATTTCGCTCAACAAAATTTGTATCTCATGAAAGATTTTTGAAAATCATCCTCTTGAAACATGTTTTTTTTTTAAATGTTTGAAAATTCATCAAAAATATAAATTTGAGCTTTAGAGCTACTGAAATTTCATTGAAATCGGAGAGTGTGAGATCAAAAGGCTGAAAAACATCGCTTGAACCAATTTCGTAGAGATGTTATTGTTTTTTCTTGAGAGGAAAAAAATATCGAACTCTCACTCACCTACTGATTAATAAAATGCATCTGATACTTTAATATCAACTTTCTATTTGAAATGTATGAAATAATATTTTTGTCTTTTCTTCTTTATTTTACGTGATTGTCTTTTCCTAAACAAAGAGATTCAAAAGTTTATGTGAGCTTCTTATTTTTCACATTTTTTAGAGCATTCAAGTGTCATATTAATACTCAATGTGAAGGTCTAAAACATCGACAATCAAAGTATCTAGATAATCTACTTACTGCCGAAATTTCATCTCGTTCGCTCCAAAAGGCAATTTCACCTTACTGATCATTCTGTGCTCTTTACTTACCCCAAAATTGACTTTGTATTTTTTTAGAATTTGAGATTTTTCAATTTGTAAAAAAAATATACATTTTACAACTAGTCTCCTCGTATATTTAAAATTCACCAAGTGTGGAACTTGTGACTGGATTAGATTTTCAGCTGCCTGCTAAATTTGGTTACAATTTTACAACGCTTTTTGCAACGATTTGAAATTTCTGGAGAAAAGTCAACTTTTTTTGAAGGCCAGGAGGCTCTCTATCGACTGCAAAATGGTGGAAATCAATTCCGAAAGTTGACATTAATATACGAGTGTATACCGAGTTCAAGGTTTTAATGTGTTTGCTCTCTTTGTGGAAAATGATTAATCATTTTCAAAATTCTCCAAAATACCAAAAATCTGTAACCAAATGCATCCTCACAAATTTTACTTGCGGTTCTAAAACTTGGACTTGATAAAAAAAAAACAAAAAACAAAAACTACCTACTTACTCAAAATTCTTAATGAAAAAAGATTGGATTGAAATCAAAACAATTAAGATGAAATTTAAAAAATGGGGTCATGTGGCTAGATTAACAGATAGACATAAAAAGTAACTTTCCAGCTCAGTACAGGAAGAAGAAGACAAGGAAAACAGAAGTTTAGGTGGAGGGATGACTTCAGGAAATTATGTACCAACTCCCATCAGTCATCTCCACTTCCAACAGAATTCGTAGGAGGGGAAAGAACGTTTCTGGCTGGGGGAGGCTTTTGCCCTATACTGGGCCATGCGTGTTATGTAAATATTGAACTCAAAATCGAACAAAAAATAGCGAAAGATGTCTGATATTTTAATGTTTTTTATTTCAAGATGTTTGAAACAATATTTTTCTGCTCTTTTCATTATTTATGTGTAAGCCTTGCCCCATGTATCACATTTTCAGAGTATAATATTCATTATTATTATTCATTATGATCCCAGAGCCTATTTCAAGGCCAAACAATACTCTGAATCCAGTCTAAATAATACGGCACTTTTATATAAATATCGGGACCATCGCAAAATTGATCGCTAATAGCTGAGATTCCATATACTGTTGCCACACATGGCTGATCTATCATAGGAAACTGCAATGGACTTCCTGGGATACCCTACAAGAATGGATTTGAAATTGTTTACAACTACATATGTGACCCGCTCTGACAAAATCGACCATTTCGACGAAAAAAAGTGTCCAAAATAATGACGTTCAAAATGAATTTTAGGGGTTGAAAGATCAGATTTTTGAAGAAAAAACATTTTTTGAAATTTTGTCAAAATGGTCGATTTTGTCAGAGCGGGTCACATATATTATTTTATAAATGTTCTTGAAGAATCGTTTGCTTGAAGTTGTGCAATGATTTCTTACCACACATAGATTATCTTGCAGGGATGAATTCCCAACGCATATCATGGTATTTGGGTCATATCCACGTTCTATATGAGTATTTGGTCTGGGTTTGTAATGTGATCGACAGCGTTTATCATTCAGTATTGCAACCGTTGTTCTTAGTAATTGATCACTATTTCGTTCACCTGTACTTACAGTATATCTCATTAAGAAATCGAGTATTTCGAAAGAAAAATTATTAACCCTTAAACACCCAAGCAAATCCTGAGATGTTATGAAAAAATGCTTTCAATTTCCTGAATGAGATCATCACAAGTATCACTTTTACTCAAAGTTCACCCCCCAGCCCCTTGAAGCCACCTCGATAATGATGGACTCATTTATTTGATTATTTTCAAAAATCGAGGAAGCAAAAAACCCGATTGGGTCAACCTTGGAACTGAATGATATAGTTTCATTAGATGTAATGAATGAGTGAAAGCATAATTCCAAAGAACACCTCACCCCTTTTTGGGGGGCAAACATTGATAGAAGTTGGTATAAAATACAGGGACCCATGTCCAATTTTTGGATGAACATATTGATGGTTCAGCTTTCACAAAATGAAATTAAGAAAGGTGTGTGCATGGTGGACCAGAGCGATTTTTTAAAAATTTGATATGCTTGTCTCGATAAAAACCCGAAAAAACAAAGCATGAATATGCAGAGTACATAATATGGGAAATATTATCAAGTAGGCTTGAAATGACAGAAACAAGAATTGAAAGGAACACAGATGCTCTTAACTGCACATAAGTTCAGATAATCTACAATCCACCCATCAAATCTGTTTATCACCCTGTGGGTATTCTTTCTTGATATTTGTCACCAAATAGTTACATCCTACAAAGGTTAGCAGTACGATTGTTTTTCTGCAGAAATATCAAAATAGGTCTATCTACCACTTTGAAAAGCTTTACACAGTCAAATTGCAGCACTCCCTGGCATTTCATAATGTTCCAGCATTCACGAAGAAGTCACTACCCCTCCTCGATCACAGATAATGTAGTTCTACATCATGAAAATTGCACAAGCAGAAGTCGTCGTTTACAATGGTGAGATTGTGTCTAGCTTATGACTACAGGATTCAGGGGATTTGAGATTCAGTAGAAAGCTTCCAACTGTTGTTCAACCACAACTCTGAACTTTTGAATGTTTTGAGAAATTCCTGCTGAAGTTGATATTCTTTCTAGATATTTGTCAACAAATAGTTACATCCCGCAAAAGGTTAGTGGTACTATTGTTTTTCTGCAGAAGTATCGAAATAGGCTTATCTACCACTTTGAAAAGCTTTACACTCTCAAATTGCAGCTGTCTCTGGCATTTCATAATGTTGAAGCATTCATGAAGAGGTCACTATCCCTCCTCGATCATAGGTAGTGAAGTTCTACATCATGAAAATTGCTTGAGCAGAATTTGTTGTTTCCAATCATGATATTTCATGATGTAGAACTTCACTACCTATGATTGAGGAGGGATAGTGACCTCTTCATGAATGCTTCAACATTATGAAATGCCAGAGACAGCTGCAATTTGAGAGTGTAAAGCTTTTCAAAGTGGTAGATAAGCCTATTTCGATACTTCTGCAGAAAAATAATTGTACCACTAACCTTTTGCGGGATGTAACTTGGATTGTAGATTATCTGAACTTATGTGCAGTTAAGAGCATCTGTGTTCCTTTCAATTCTTGTTTCTGTCATTTCAAGCCTACTTGATAATATTTCCCATATTATGTACTCTGCATATTCATGCTTTGTTTTTTCGGGTTTTTATCGAGACAAGCATATCAAATTTTTAAAAAATCGCTCTGGTCCACCATGCACACACCTTTCTTAATTTCATTTTGTGAAAGCTGAACCATCAATATGTTCATCCAAAAATTGGACATGGGTCCCTGTATTTTATACCAACTTCTATCAATGTTTGCCCCCCAAAAAGGGGTGAGGTGTTCTTTGGAATTATGCTTTCACTCATTCATTACATCTAATGAAACTATATCATTCAGTTCCAAGATTGACCCAATCGGGTTTTTTGCTTCCTCGATTTTTGAAAATAATCAAATAAATAAGTCCATCATTATCGAGGTGGCTTCAAGGGGCTGGGGGGTGAACTTTGAGTAAAAGTGGTACTTGTGATGATCTCATTCAGGAAATTGAAAGCATTTTTTCATAACATCTCAGGATTTCCTTGGGTGTTTAAGGGTTAAGAGAAATGACTAAGCTATTTCTCACCTTGAACTGGCACCCCAAAAGCTACAACTTTGCCCTCCTTATTTACTGGGTTAAAATTGGAAGTGTACAAACAAGCTGGTCTTACATATGGGCTTATTACGACATCGACAGAAGCATTCAACTGAAAAAGTGCTATGTCATTGTGGACCGAATTTGGTTTGAAGTCCGGATGAAGGTATTGTTTTACTATACTGAAAACTGTTGGTTTGGCGTCGTCATTTTTCGACGATATGTCCAGTTCGCCCAATAATACCCACTTTGATTCACCGCTGAAAAAAAAGATATGTCAACAGGTTGAGAATTACCTATAGGTACTTTTAAAAATGGAAACTCTCACTTACTACGAGGTGTTTGCTAAATGAGCCACACTCAGAACGAATTTTTCGCTGATCAAAACGCCACTGTATGTCCACTCCACTTTTCCACCAACGTCAATTCCAATGTACGCCTGTTGGAGATGATAAATTTGTCAATGTATGATCATTTTATATCTACCTTTTTGTTTATCTGCTATCTAGAAATGTGCATCTCAGCATCATGCGAAAAGATTCATAAAACTGAATAAGTATCTATAATTTTATTTACATTGTGCGGAAATTCTTTTGGTAACGCGTTTGTTGCCCCTTTATTTGATGTCACCCCATGGACGCAATCTGTTGCATATTTTGAGTATTTTTCACAATCTGCAGAGTACAGAAATGTACGAAAAAATGGTAAATTTTTTTCCCTACTTTAAATTGATAGTAACTGGAGGTACCTACGTGAATTACTTACTTGCAAGGGCAATAGTTTCTGATTTTTTTGTTTTGGGTGTTCCACTGCCTGGAATTGTGGAAAATTCAACAATTAATTTATTCTTTTATTGTAATACGTTGATCATAGATGAATTTGAGCGTTAAATTCACCTGTTTGGTTTGTTCTTGTTTGCAGGGTTGTTTCTTTATTAATAAGGTTCAGTTTCACTTCATTTACTACTCGTAGAATCCACTGAATATGATCAGCTAAGTCTGTGAATGCTGCAATGGCAGTTTGTGACGGTTGTTTCACGCTTACGATCCCTCTGATGTAATATAATCCATTCTCCCGGAATAAATAACCGCCACCGCTATCTCCTTTGAGAACGCTGGGACCTTCACATAAAAAGGGTAATTTTGAAATCGTTATTGTATTAAATTTACTTAGGTACGATTTGGCTCGACCACTCAGCATGCTGAATAAATCTTGGAAATGGACTCATAAGGATGTTGCTTTCAAAAAATTGCAACTTCCCAATTGAAAAGTCAAGAGTAGGTATAGGTATACCTATTACTGAAGTTTACAATATTCTAACAGAAGAAGATTCCAAATAACTGACAGAAGAATTTTTGAACCAAAAAAACTAAATCGGAAAAACATGCAGAAAATTACCCTCCAGAATTTCAAGTATTATAGACCATTTAAAACAGCTTTTTTCCCACACAAAAATATTTTCCTATTTTTGAAAATTTAAATAACAAAAAAGAAGGAACTATAGAAACACGTTTTGTGATTAAAATCTTTTTTGTGAGATCTCATGTTGCGTTATACAACAATTTTTCAACTGGGTTTTACTGAATGGGACTGATGGTCAGTGGTATTTACTACCTTCTCGAATTTCCAGTAAACTACATTATGTATGTCCCTGTATAGTTCACAATCATAATTTCACATATTTTCAAAGTCTTGATTTACAATCATACTTACCAGTGTGAGTACCAGCACAAAATTTATCCAGAGTAATGAATGGTTTAAAATCATCAGGAACTGTGTTTTGGCAACGTCTGTTACTTATGTATGGTAGATTAACAGTCAATAGATTGTCACTGTAGTCGCCATGTTCATTGAGCCCCCATCCTACAACCTGAAATGATAATGGCTTTAATGAATGGTGCATGTGTTTTTGTGAAAAATCTAGAATCCTTAAATCAAAGCAGTAATGTCCAATTTGTTTCTTAGGTATTTTAAACATGAACATAAAATGTTGACTGGCTTGTTTTTTGAGAAACAATTCAAATATGCACTCACTTTGCCCGGTGTGTCTTCCAAAGGAGCAATTCTTTTATTTAAATTTGCCCAATCAATACAAACAGGTAAAACTGTAGGACTGATGATGACTGGCTGTTGAAGAATGAGAATCGCTATATCAGCTCCATAATAATTGTTTATACCGGTGTAACCTTTTTCATTGGAGAAACGTATCTCCTTGATCTGGAATCAAATAAAAACATTTGTTTTTTGATTGTTTGAATCAATATAGTAAAATGTTGTTATATTCGAACAACAGATACCATACCTTATGAATCTTCTGGTTTTGATTATCTTTTATCGTATAATTTCTGCTTACTTTGCTCACTGCTATCTCATATTTGGTAGCATCCACTTTACTCAAAGCACTTTCACTAAAACAGTGAGCGGCTAAAACAGACCACCGTGTTGGTGTATTTAATGCATTTTTTTCAAGTGGGCAAAATTATTCTATGTGCATGAAAATCAAAAATAATCGAATTGTAAATTTGTTTCTCAACACCGACCTGATAAAATTAATTGAGGATCAATAATAGTGCCTCCACAAATCAACAACTTATCTTGATTATAAATCGCCACGTGCCAGGGTGAATCTCCGAAACGTTCCAATCGTCCTCCCGTGATCAATGCAGACGCTTCAGAATATGGTAGTCCACATTCTGAAAATTTGTGTATCATAGTCTTAGTCACTGTCACCTTGGATCTAGAGAAGCTGTCTATATCAACTTCAAAATAAATTATTAATGTTGGCTTTTTTGCTTACGAGGAGCGCACGAAAAAAGTGGTTTATCCCAATTTCCATCGCTTTTGCAACTTATTTCTATATAATCCGGCTTAAAACTGCTATAGGTATGCAAAAACTTGCATGTTGGGCGAATCACTGTACCAGCAAGTAGTGAATTTAGATCACAAGGGATTTGTGTATTCTTACGAAAGCATACTAAATCAACATTGATTGGAGTCAGCTTTTCACATTTTCCTGGTCAAAATGATTTTAAATTAGAAAATGTTCATTTCAAATTTTATTCTAGAACTAAGGCTCGTATTATCTACCTAGACCTAGGTCTATTGCAAAAGAATCTTACTTATGCATGTAGTAATTGGTGGTATCCATTTTTTGTCCACACAACCGGATTCTAAGAATGTTTCATCAGTGGTGGAATAGCCTGGATTGCATACAACCGAAGCAACAGTTGATTCTTGAACAAATCCATTCACAATGCATGATGATGATTGTTTTCCATTGCATTGATAGTTGATTGTTTTATCTGGAGTAGAGACAGGTACAGCACACATCTTGCTGTAAAAGATGAGGAAAATCTGATTTAAAAGGAACTGCTGTCTGAGCAGATCTATAAGCTTGTGTGTTGTGTAGGTATGCGATGAAATTATGTCTTGTGCTGAAAATAATGAAACGGGCCTCCTGTTCTAGAAGATCCTCTCTATTACTAGGGAATCCAAGGCTAGCATCATCGACTTTTTATTCTCCTCATCAGGACCACTACTCAATAACTAGGGGACCTAACTTGTTGGGATCACCCCTAGGCAAAATCACTCCCCCTTCAAACTTCACCCTGAGACGGGTTGGGGGCTCAGTCGTGATCAGAACAGGTATGTGTGGAAACGAAACCTAGGAAGTGACAACTGGGCCTTGGGCAACTGCCTAGGGGTTTGGGTCGCGGTGGACAATCCGTCTCACCTCCCCCCTCTCCCCTCTCCCCCTGCTTAGACTTGGGGTGAAGCTATAATTATATTTAGATACATAATTATGTTTATTCTAGTAACCCTTAGTCTAAGATTGTTTTTTTATTTAATAATAAAATACACCCACCGCCTGTTGCGGATTGGGGAAAACTAAAAAAAAAAAAATAAATAAAAAATAATAAGGTCTGCATAGATACTTAAATAATCCATCATAATTTTTATCTAGCTGATTCTGATTAGAGGGTCCAAGTAGATCTGATCAGATCAGATCAAGAAGGTCAGACAAAGAGACCTTTCGAGATGCCCGCTGCCTACATTAATTTTCACACGTTTTGAAAAAATTTAAAATTCTTCACTCGTAAATATAATTGCAGAATTGTGGTTTGAGGATTCGTTTTGCGCATTATCTTGTTCAACATCCACTCACCATTAAAATTATGCTAGTTGATGAAGCACTCGCGGTGTTTGCCTGAAAATTGGTTGTTTTTGAGTTTTCAAAAATCAGAAAATCAGTTTAGCCATTTGAAATTTCAGTTATAGGGACCATGCTGTATCCATAAATTACGTTTCCGCGGTTCAAACCAAAGGGAGCACTTCGAAAGGTTCCCTTAAGCACATAATTCTGATCGGATTTAATTATGTATACTTAAAGTTAGACACTTTCTGGTCCACTGTATATTTGTGTGTGCTCTGTATAATAGGGTTTCAGCTTAAATACTATAAGTGATGTTTTTCATTTAAATCTTCTCTATTAATTCACTCTATTTAAAACTTTTCTATCAAATCTTTTTAATCTGATCTTCTAATTTCTTTTATTTCCTATTTCTTTTAATTCTTTTATAACAACGCTTTCTACTACTTCTATTATTATTATATCCGAAACCGAATTCAACACACGAAATAAGTACTCAAGACCAAATTTGCCGGGATCTGGAGATCACTCCCCTTCAAACTTCACCCCATGACTGGTTGGGGGCTCGGTTGTGATCTGATCAGGTACGTGTGCAAACAAAACCTGGGAAGTGACAAGTGGGCCTTAGGCAACTTCCTAGGGGTTTGGGTCACGGTGGACAATCCGTCACACCTCCCCCCTTTCCCTTTCTCGTTCCAAGCTTGGGGTGAAGCTGTATAGCTATAATATATTTATTACTCTAGTAACCTCTTAATCGATTAAGATTGTTTTCTTTTTTAAATGAAAATAAACCCTCGGTGCCTAGTGTGACGGGGGTTTAATTTAAAAAAAAAAATCAAAAACATCTGAGCTCCATTTTCCAGAAGCTTACTTGACTACTGCAGGCCGCTGTATTGGCAGGGTCGAGTTACTTTTTAGGCCTATAATTCTACGATCAACATCATCTTGAACGGTTAAAATCCAATCTACATGTTCTGCCAAGTCAGTCATGGGTACCACTGCAGACCCTCTGTGTAGGCTGACAACACCACGCATATAGTACAAATTATTTTCTCGAATTAGTAAACCTCCTCCGCTGTCTCCTGGACCTATGCTAGAACCTTCAAAACAAAAAAAAATTATTTTGTGGAGTCAGGTTTTTTGCTCATCTTGGGATGGAATATTCAAGATGAGCTAGGTTCTAAATTGAAATTCTTCAGGCACATGGTGGAAGGTCGCCAATTTACAGTGCTCACTGACCATCAGCCCCTGATTCACACCTTCTCTCAGAATCCAGAAAAAGCATCTCCTTGACAATTTCGACATCTCGACTTCATTGGGCAATTCACTACCGACATTTGTTACGTCAAAGGCTCTGATAACTAGGTAGCAGATTGTTTCTCTCAAATCGAATCTATCTGGAGCATTCATTGCATTTCTCCTGCTCATCTTTCAAAAGCCCAGCAAAACGACCTTGAACTTTGCAAATTAATTGCAAAACCCTCTTCGCTCGAACTGGTTAAATTAAAATCAATTTCCAAAGTCACGATGTCTACTGTGACATCTCCAAGACAGGGTATCAGAGTCCTTATGTACCCTAGTCCTTATGCCAGGAAATTTTTGACCAATATCACAATCTTGCTCATCCTGGTATTAAACGAACCAGACACCTTAATTCGAATCGCTACGTGTGGCCCAATCTCCAAAAGGACATTGGTAACTTCACTTGATCTTGTACTACTTGCCAGAGGTGCAAAGTAACATGACACACTGTTGCACCTCTGACACCTATCACTCATTCAGCTGGCCGTTTAGAACACATACATGGATCGATCTCATCGGGAGACTTCCTATTTCTAACGGTTTCCAGTACTATCTCACTATGATTGATCGCGTGACTCGTTGGCCAGAAGTGATACCGATCCCTGACCAACGAGCCAACACTGTTGGGAAAGCCATGTTTGAGACATGGATTTCATGTTTTGGTGCTCGAGACTATCGATGCTGCCATATACTGGCCCTTTCAAAGTAGTATGGGCAGCAGCTACGTCTGCCTGGAGACTTTTTCGCCAATACTCAATCTTCACATTGTCACGAATTTCTCGAATGTATTTCTGAAGCAGTAAAATGTTTCAAAGAAATTCGCCATCCCAATACTTCTAAGAAATCATTTATCCCTTCGAAACTACACACTTGTTCGCACGTATTTGTTTGAGACGATTGATGCCACCATATACTGGCCCTTTCAAAGTACTTTGTCAAACAGATAAATTCTTTACTATCAATCAAGATGGCAAGCAAGTCAACATTTCGGTTGACAGGCTTAAGCCAAACATCTCATTTACCTCATCAGATCCTGCTGTGACAGAACCTGCCATTGTAAATCTTATCCCTATTTATACACGCTCGGGTAGACAGAGCAAACCTATGGTCAGGTTTAACTTAGGCTAAATTACGTTATCGCCTTTTTATGTGCACTCGAAGTCCACATGAAAACAGCCAGCAACCTGCAACGCTATCATCTTTTCATGTGTGCTCGAAGCCCACATGAAAACATACAGCAAACACCGTCATCGCCTATCCTATCGACTCTTTGCCTTCCTATTGTTCGATTCCTCCAAACACTATTTCATCACTCTATTATACTCAACCTACGGCAAAACGCATGGGGAGACAAGACCTTTGAGTTGAAGTCTTTCCATTGCATAGCCACATAATATTCGACTCGATCTATTTTTAAACAACTACGTTTCAGTTGACTTTGTATTTTTCGTAAATTTATAAAAACGTTTCTCTGAATATCATCTCATAAACTATCTTTTTCGAACTTGTAAATACCTACTTAATCTGTTTCTATTTTGTCGAACTATTTACAATAAATGTCTATTGTTAGCATATTTTTATCTTCGTTTCTCGGAACCTATTGTATAAATACATATTGTTAGAATTATTTTTAGCTTTCTCCTTAATTCCTTTCTAAGGGGGGGGGGGGGTTGCCGCTGCTCCTGCTTGCATTCCTCTCCTGGAACTGATTCTCGTCATTGTCCTTGTACTGCGGCAACCATCTTCACTTCATCGCCATCTATACACGTTCCTTCGCTTGTATCTCTCATTGCTCGCTTCCATGTACCTGTATACAGACAACACCTTGTAGATTTAGTTCTTATGTTTACGGCTACATGTACTCATGCCAATATAAACGTTTAACTCCAGCCTCGCCTCGACTCTCTTTCTTTCTTTCGCGCTCCCATCCTCGATCTATTTCACGAATGCCTACATTACGTTCCGGCATAGATACTTCTGCACACCCGTATAACCCTGCATATTTGATGGAGTCATTTATGATAGACTACTACATCACTATGAAGCAAGCTTGGATTTTTGAAGAAATATAACTGCCCCGTCTAATCTTACCATTTTCTGGACCAGCACAGAATCTGTCAAATGTTACAAACTTTTTGAAATCTATATCAATCCATTTCAAACATCGTTCTCGACTGATGTACGGTAAGTTGACAGTTTTTAGTTTTTCATTATACTGTCCATGCTCATCCCGTCCCCATCCTGCGACCTGAAATGATGCAGATTATCTATTCATTTAGTTAAACAGTGAGATGAAATATTTCTAAAATTCATCATAATTTACTTTGGCTGGTGTATTTTCAGGTGGGTATATTTTTGCACTTAAGCCTTCCCAATTGACACAAGCTGGCAATACTGTTGGGCTTATGGTGAGTTCTTTTTGAAGAATCAGGATTACAATATCTTTTGCAAAATAGTCGACGGGACCAAAAAAACCTTCCCTGGAAAATCGTATTTCTCTTATCTGAAAATTGAATTTTATGAAAACGATCACAATGATCAATTTGTAAACATGGACGATCATATAGTGAGAATAAGAAAGTGAATTCGAAGGGAGGGGGATTGCGTTGTGTTTGGCTTACTTTGAAAGCTTTTTGATTGTGATTATCAATTACAGAATACTCTCTAGTAAATTTGCTGACAACTATTTCATAATTTGAGGAATTTAATTTTATATTATTGATTCGGTCGTAGAAGCAATGTGCAGCTGAAATAACACGCATTCGATTACAAAAGTTCAGTTTTTCAAGTTCCCTTAATACGCACTTAGGTACTTGAAAGTCTTGTCATCTTACCTGATATAATCATGTATGGATGTATAATTGTTCCTCCACAAATAAGAATTTTTTTTTCATTATAAACTGCAACGTGCCAAGGAGAATCGCCAAATTGTTCTGCAACTCCCCCACTAATCGAGGCAGTATGATTGATATATGGCCGTCCACATTCTATGCATTTGTATCAACATCAATAACGCAATCAGGTACAGAAAATATCAAAAACTGCATACACGCAGATATTGCCATTGAAAAATATAAACGCTGAATTACCAGGAACGCATGAAAAAAGATCATTATCCCATTTTCCATCATCCTGGCAGATGATCTCCTGATAAGTAGGAACAAAATCTCTGTACGTATTCAATGGTATGCAAGTTGGTCGAATTATGGTACCAGCTGACCGTGCTCTATTCGTATCACACGGAATGTTTTTGGCGTAGTAGTAACACTGGAGATTGACATTTATAGGATTTAGTTTTTCACACATTCCTAAAAGTAATAAAAAAACAATCAAATATATTTTTATGCAGAATAGTGTGACTTCGAACGTCAAAAATTGACTTCTCACAATAAGTACCCAGCATGTGTGATTTTTTTGTACGGACAACTTTGCAATAGTAGGTACATATTAAAACGTTTAGTTAATGATATTTCTATTATCAAAGATTGAGGTTTTGAAATGAGTAACATGTTTCGATATTTTGTGGAATTTCTGGTTATTGTGTTACCTATGACCTTATTTATGGTTGATATTTTACGTGCTCACTTAAGCATGTAGGAATATTGGGCTCCCATGTTCCATAGTAGCAATGGGACTCCAATTTAGCATATGCTGGTTCCAAGTAACCTGGGTTGCATACTGTCGAAGCAAAACTCGTCGAGTTACATGAATTGGAATAATTGTTATTTGTGCCATTGCCGATGCCGCAGGAGTAGGTGACTGTTTTATCAGCTGTGACTGGAAGTGCAGCACAAGAGCCACTGCAAGGGGCAGACAGAAATGTTGTGACGTCAGTAAAATTTAATCTACCTATTCGGACAAAAAAATTTCTGCAACTTTGACAAAAAACAACTTTTTAGCAATTTTGATGAAAAACGAACCAGTCGATTTGACAATTTGGACTTGAAACTGAGTTTTATTTGCTGATTTTGATAAAGAAAAAAAGATGAGATTTTTTTGCAATTTTGACAAAAAACAAAACCTTTTTGAACCGTTGATTGATGAAACACTCTTCACCCACTCTCTTCCCTCACTAGTACTCGTATGTGATAAAAATTGCTTCCAAGTACCTATTAACTTGCTAAAGAAAGTTTTTGAAGAACTTACTTAGCGGCTCGTTTCGTCTTTGTCCCATCCAAAGCAAGATTCGTCTTGGTCCCATTTAAAGCAGCGCTGCACATTTTCGCATTTTCATCAGATCAGTCGTGGCATTGTTTAAACCCATCACATAGATATTCTTTACGAATACAAGCCCCATAGTCGCATTGAAAAAACTGTTCATTACATCTAAAAGAAGGTCCATTTCATTATAGCGTAAGTTCGAGATGTATGTTTTTGAAGTTGAAAAAATGATCACCGACTTTTTATTCAAACACTGCTCGCGAGTCTCGTCCGAATCATCTTTACAATCCAATATTCCGTCACAAAGAAAAGAATTAGGAATACATTGACCATTTCCGCATTGCAATTCGAATCTGAAATATTTTTCATTAACACTTCAGTGCCTAAGGACTTTTTTCATCTTTAGAATAATTTTTCTAATGCATTCGTATGAACAAAAATCTAGTGCAACTGACGGTGTTTCTGCTCACTTACTTATTGCAGTCACCAATATCTCTTCCATCAATTTATAATTCCAAAGCATCTGAAAAAATTAAAGGAATACATCAGTAGGTACGTAATACCTATTTGATCAGAAATTAATAGGCTTCGTGATAGTTGTACGTTCATGCTTTATAATTAAAATTTGAAACTGATATTATCTCATTAAATTCATATAATGGGTAAATTGTATGTTTGTTCATTTGATGTGTTCCGCGAATGATCGGGGAAAAACTTGATGGATTATTCACTAAGATGAATAACTCGTTTTTCACGTCATTTTTTGTCCAGACTATGAATACTTAGGGAATTTTACGTCTTTAAAATTTGCTTCGTCTTGTCTCGTCGGCAGGGTTGGCAAGTAGATAGTCTACAAACAAGGTTACTGTAGACAACGATAGTTTACATGTAGACTATGTAAACTATTTAAACTATACAAAGTAAAACTGTTTTCTGTTTAAAAATAAAGCCTTTTTTACATGGATTTTGGCAGGTTCTCGTGAAACTGGGTTTTGGCAGATCTACAATCCACTAGAATCTAGGTACTTACTATGATAGCAGCTTTTAAAAATGGATTTTGGATTTTACTGAGTAGGTACATACCTATAAAATACTTCAGATTTTGAAAAGGGTATTTCCAGGTAAGATACGCGAAATTGCCCTGTTCCCAGATTTGGAAAATTATGACGGATTATTGTTGGGGTACCTCTAAAAAAAAAAAAATTCGAGCGAAGTTACCGCCCCCATCCCACCTTCCTTGGACAGTGTTTTTTGCGAGAAAAATTCGGGATCCATGAGTAGTAGGGAGAACATTCTGGTACCACGCGGTATGTGTAGGGGGAAGCTTGGACCATTCAACACAATTTTTTCAAAATTTTTTATCATATCGGTGGGGGTAGAAAACTTTGAACCGTTCAAAAATTGTTCACTGTTCAGAAGCCTAACTCAAAATCAGTAACTGCACAAAATACTTTCGATTTCAATTTCAATTTTCAAAAATTTTAGACAATGATTTGGCAAAAAACAGGATTTTTAGGATAATTTTGGAGTTTTTTATAATTTTGAAAAAAAAACTTATTAGACCACAATCCATACACGAAAAAGTGCTCTAGAAGTTGATTTTGTATTTTTTTTTCGGGAACCAAAAAAACGCGCTGCCAAAATGAAGGTACTATGTGCCCCATTCAGAAAAGTGCAATTTTGAAATTTTTCCCTTGCACAAATGGGGGGTGGACCCTCAAAAAGGTGATTTTGGGGACACGGTCGGAACCACAAAAACTCGACGGGGTTGTGTTGGGGGACTTCTCCCGATACCAAATATGTGATTTTTTTCCGTGGCACCCTGCACAACTGCATACTGTGGCACTTTTAATGCGATTTTTATGCATTTTTGGCCGATTTCGACGATAAAACGGCTCTGATGACCAGAGTATGGCCTGAAACCAATGGATTCTTGGACGTGTGTTGAACGGGGATATTTGAAGCCCAACTACGCAAACACGGTGAAAAAATACTTGCACAACGCGATTTTATGTGCACTAATAGGTTTGATACCACTCTTCTCCCCCCGGTATTCAACAATGCATTGTCTATTTGATAATATCGATGCGACCCATCAAAGTGATATGAAATTTCGCGCTGAACTCAAAAATCGTAATCATTTTCAATTCTGACCCCCCCCCCCCCCCCCGCGGTGGAGTTTTGACTCCGAAACTGAATATAACGACGATATTAAACAAGTTTACCACATTACACGTCGATACTGAGGATTTATGTGTACGCAATAAGAATTATTTCTCATATTCGTTGCTGGGAATATTTTTGCTTCAAAAGTTTTCATTCAATCTGCACTCCCTCCCCTCCCCTTCCAAGACTATGTTTGAACATGGATTTGAAAACTTGATAATGACCTATCAAAATGGTATAAAATTTCGCGCCGAGCTCGAAAATTGCATTCATTTTTCATTTGCACCCCCTCGGTGGAGTTTTGCCCCCCTCCGACCATAAATCTAACTACGAAAATGAAAACGTTGCACATTACGTGTCTGTACCCGATTAGCGCAGTGGCAATTATTTTTGTCATTTTTACTGCCACGTTGGCATTTTCGAGTATAAAATTGGCACCTATGAAATAGAAAATGATGGTAAGAGAAAATTGCCACCTGAATGTCAAAACACTGCCACGTATTTTATTTGCGCATGCGCATCTTGCTGTGGTTGGCAATAAATTGCGAAAAAGTTGGCAATAATTTCCTTAGAAGAATATTGCCAACATTTTGACAATTTCTTGCCAACATAAGCACCATGCGCTTGCGCAGCAAGACATTACAGATACTAAATTTTTTTACAATTCAGTTGAAGCGCTACAAAATTCAAGTATGTTTCAGTGCTAAAAATTTTTTGGGTTTCATTGAAATAATTAGTATATTTTGGTGGTTTTAAAGTTTAAAATTAAACTAAAATCTTAAGTATTAGTTTGGATTTTTAAATTCAATTACAAAGAAATTTTTAACATTTTTAAATTATTTTTTTGGTTTTTACTATAGTTTTTCTTTCAAAGTTGGTACCTATTTCGTATTTTCAAATTTCAAAAAAAAATCCCTACACTCAGTCAAACTTTGTAAAAAAAAAAGGAAAAACAAAAAAAAACAAATGCGAAATAATTTACGAGGTAGGTACCTATTTTAAAACATTTCTAAATTCACAGCAATCACTCAAATTAGAAAAAAAACGAAAAAGAAAGGCTTATGAACGATTTCAAATATTTTTAACCAAGAAAGCCCCCCCATGTGGGGTTTTTCAAACTTTCAAAAAAAAAATTCTCCACAGAGTCATCGCCAATTTCAAAAAGGAAACAATTTAATGCAAAATAATATTTTGAACCAAATCATCAGAAAAATCTGAGCAGAATAATTTAAGAACAAAAATTTTGAAGCTCAATCCAAAAATATGTACTCAGTTTTTGAAAAAACTACTGCAAGCAGCCACTTAAATTTTGAACCCACCCCCCTCCCCCAAAAAATTATAATTTCAATACCTGGTACTCAATTTTAATTAAACATTTTTTGAGAATAGGCTATAACCTTTTTTTGTTTTTGGCAGAAACGTAAAAAAATTATAATAAAAATTGATATGTAGGTACTAGGTACATAGGTACTTAAGTATGACTGAAAATATTTTAAAATTTCATTTTAGAAATTAAACAAAGGAATAACTGTATTGGAAAACGTGTTTTTGTTTCTTTTCAATTTTTTTTATTCCAACGTAATAAATAATTTTTGTTTAAAAAGATAATTGATTTAAAATTGCTTGAAAACTACTAAAAAAATTCCGAATGGGTATAATGGATCGAAAAAAATTCCAGTAAAACCAAAAATTGTAAAGCTAAATTCATATATTTTTTTTAATTCCATTTTACAAAATAATTTTTTCCAAATCAATGAAAATAAAAAAATCAATTCACAGAATTCAACAAATTAAAAAAAATAATTGCAGTTTAATTGATATCAATTTTTAAAATTGATTTTCTTATTTTTATTTTATTTCTGAAGTAGAATTTAAAAAATTTCTGAATTTAGCTTTAAAATTTCTAGTGTCACTAAAATTTAAAAAATCTAGGTACTACTTTAAGGAATTTTTACCACCAAAAATATTCGTAATTTTTTTTGACATGGCCTAAATCAAAGCAATTAGCAACACGAGCCTGCAAGCAAATGATAAGAATTCATTTTATGTCCAGTTCTTCTTGTAGTACTGGTAGCTGTAGGGTTAGGTGTAGGGTTTTAGGTGCAGGAGAACACAGGTTCGAACCCCCCTTAGGTCAGGAAAGTTTAGTGATATATTATAGGTAGGAAAAATGCAACACGATGGAAAAATACCATTTCTGAAGTCAAAAAGCTGAAACATGCAACCCTTCCCTTCATTTTTGATTTTTGAAATTTAAAATTCAAAAATGTATCCGTTATTTTGAAAATGTGAGTAGTTGACAAAAATATTGCCTTTTTGGTAATTAGTTGGCAAAACAAAATGTATATGTAATTGACAAAAATATGCCTCTGTTGACAATTAGTTGGCAAAAATTTTGCCAACAAATTGTCAAGTTGGCTATTAAATAAAGCGTTTTCATTGGTGGAGATTTTGCCAACTTTTACTCGAATTTTTGCCAAAAGTTCACAATTGGCAGTTGGCAATTTTACTGCCACCGAGCGCTAATCGGGTACATGAGGATTTATAAAAAAAATATTAGTGGAAAAAAATACAAAAATGAAAGAAAAAACAGAAAAATGGAAAATACAAAAAAGAAAAAAGAAAAAAAGGAGACGAAATGAAAAAAAAAAACAGAAAAATAAGAACGAGAAAAACATTCAATGAAATGAGAAAATTGAAAGAAAAAATAAAAACAAATCAGATAATGAAATAAGAAAAAAAGAAAAAACTAGAAATGAGAAAATTGAAAGAAAAAATAAAAACAAATCAGATAATGAAATAAGAAAAAAAGAAAAAACGAGAAAAAAATACAAACAAGAAAAATGGAACAACAATGACAGATACAAAAAATGTATATGAAAAAAAGGAGATGAAATGAAAAAAAAAAGGAACAACAATGACAGATACAAAAAATGTAAATGAAAAAAGGAGATGAAATGACAAAAAAAAAAAAAAAAAAAAAAAACAGAAAAATAAGAACGTGAAAAAATATACATGAAAATAAATCAGATGAAATAAGAAAAAAAGAATAACGAAAAAATAATACAAACAAGAAAAATGGAACAACATCAAAAGATACAAAATAGGTATGAAAAACGAAAAAAAAAATATAAACAAACCAAAAAAAGGAACGCAAATGAAAAATACAAAAAATGCAAGCAAAAAAAATGAAAGATGAAAAAAATATAGATAAACAAGAAAAATGGAACAACATCAAAAGATACAAAAAAGGTATGAAAAACGAGAAAAAAATATAAACAAACCAAAAAAAGGAATGTAAATGAAAAATACAAAAAATGCATGCAAAAAAAATGAAAGATGAAAAAATATAGGTAAACAAGAAAAATGGAACAACATCAAAAGATACAAAATAGGTATGAAAAACGAGAAAAAAATATACCTAAACAACCCAAAAAATGAAACGTATATGAAAAATACAAAAAATGCAAGCAAAAAAAATGAAAGATGAAAAAAATATAGGTTCGGTAAAATTCATTTTTTCATAACTAACACGTACATGTTGTGCAATCCGAGCACAATTATTCACAAAAGTTTTTATGAAATTAGCTGATCAAATGGTGTTATGAAATTAGCTGATTAATGGTTCACTAGAGTCTCACTAACCATTCATTTGTGGGTGTTTTAAAAACAATAGAAATACACGAAAATGTTTTCTCGAGCTTCGTCGTTTCCAAACTTCGATTCAGTCATGAGAAACAACAATCGATCGACTGTAGGGAGAGGCGGGAGGGGTCAAAATGAAAAACTAATGAGATTTTCGAGATCAGCGCTAAATTTTATATCATTTTGACGGGTCGCGTCAAGTTTTCAAACCCATAAGGTAGGGGGACGGAGATGGGATGAGAAATTTTGAAACAGAAACATGCCCAGATAACAAATGTGAGAATCATTTGAAATACGTACCTACACATAAATCCTCATTTATACAGACACGTAATGTGCAACGTGTTCATTTTCGTAGTTAAATTTATGGTCGGAGGGGGGCAAAACTCCACCGAGGGGGTGCAAATGAAAAATGAATGCAATTTTCGAGCTCGGCGCGAAATTTTATACCACTTTGATAGGTCATTATCAAGTTTTCAAATCCATGTTCAAACATAGTTTTGGAAGGGGAGGGGAGGGGGTGCAGATTGAATGAAAACTTTTGAAGCAAAAATATTCCCAGCAACGAATATGAGAAATAATTCTTATTGCGTACACATAAATCCTCAGTATCGACGTGTAATGTGGTAAACTTGTTTAATATCGTCGTTATATTCAGTTTCGGAGTCAAAACTCCACCGCGGGGGGGTCAGAATTGAAAATGATTACGATTTTTGAGTTCAGCGCGAAATTTCATATCACTTTGATGGGTCGCATCGATATTATCAAATAGACAATGCATTATTGAATACCGGGGGGAGGGGAGTGGTAACAAACCTATTAGTACACATAAAATCGCGTTGTGCAAGTATTTTTTCACCGTGTTTGCGTAGTTGGGCTTCAAATATCCCCGTTCAACACACGTCCAAGAATCCATTGGTTTCAGGCCATACTCTGGTCATCAGAGCCGTTTTATCGTCGAAATCGGCCAAAAATGCATAAAAATCGCATTAAAAGTGCCACAGTATGCAGTTGTGCAGGGTGCCACGGAAAAAAATCACATATTTGGTATCGGGAGAAGTCCCCCAACACAACCCCGTCGAGTTTTTGTGGTTCCGACCGTGTCCCCAAAATCACCTTTTTGAGGGTCCACCCCCCATTTGTGCAAGGGAAAAATTTCAAAATTGCACTTTTCTGAATGGGGCACATAGTACCTTCATTTTGGCAGCGCGTTTTTTTGGTTCCTGAAAAAAAAATACAAAATCAACTTCTAGAGCACTTTTTCGTGTATGGATTGTGGTATATATTACCAATTTTGACATGCACGAGATTTTTTGACAATTTAGACAAAAACAGAGTTTTGCAAACAATTTCTGGCAACAAACGTAACAAGGACTTCTTGGGATAATTTTGGCAGAAGCGGGAATTTTCGAAATTTTGGCTATCTAACAACAAAGTTTTTTGGTCTTTTCTGCAAAAAATATTAGGACGTTTTTGATAACGTCAAAAAAAAGGTATTTTTCCATAATTTTGGCAAGAAACAGACTTTTTTTTGGAAATTTTGAAAAAGGTTAAGATTTTTTTTTTGTAATTTAAAAAAAAAAATAAACTTCTGTAAAATTTTGGCAAAAATGGCACTTTTCTGACAATTATTTTGGCGATGAAATTTTTTGAACAATATGCCTGAAAGACAAGAATTTTTATCAATTTTTGAAAAAAGCGAGTACCTACTTTATTTTTGAAATCTTTTAGAAAAGAAAACGTTGAAAAAAGTTGAAACTTGGCTGGACTTTCGAATCTGGTAGAGTACTAAGTAGTAAGTACGTATCATTCTTCAATTCTAATCCATCAATTGAGAAACTCTCTGTAGAGCTTTTTTTGGCGGCAAAAATAAAAATAAATGCACTATAAGCTTTGCTTTGTAAAATTGAACGAGACAAGTTTATAAGAAAGATAAGCGTTAACAAACTTAATTCGACGAATAAATATCTAGGTGATTTGTAATATTTCATATTGAACTCACCGGTTGAAAGCAAATGAAGACTTGCAGTGAAGAAAACTACTCGTATATTTACAAGTTCGATTAATCTATTCATTTTCACGACTCTCGTTTTAGATGTATGAACAAAAATAGACTACTTTAAAAAATGTTTTTTTTTTTTTTAAATTAAATTAAGTTTACGTAAATTTGTCAACATTATTTTCAATTTAAATGCGGGAAAATGGAAGAAGAAACTACTTGTACATACGTGCATACGTACGTAGCATGACTGGACTATTCGTACGAGTAGTAGTCAGCAAATTCGTTTTTTTAAAGGAACAAATATTATTGAAAGATATTAAACGATTAGGTATTGCGAATGGGAAAATATACATGTAAGTATTGTACATAACTCGTTTTTCAACTATGTACTGAATTAGGTGTGATATGGTATAAACATCTAACGAGGAAGGTCACGACAAGCCAGATGCCCATCGGGGTGAATGGCGCCTGAGAGAGACTATATAGCGAATAAACCGCTATTTTTTCTATTTTTTTTTTGGAAATTTCTCCTGTTTGCGGACCGTTGTCTCTACTTCAGAGGCAGCTCCTACTGAATTTGGTCAAAATCCTGCGATATTTTGTAGGTGGCATTTCTCATAGAGTTTTCAAAGAAAGTGTGAAAAAAAGGTTCTCTTCAATTTTAAGCATGTTAAGAAGATGATTACAAAATTATAGGTATTTTTACTCGAGAACTACTCAATGTGAAGGTCTGAAACTTCAACGATCAATGTACCTCGATAATAATACCTACGTCCTGCTTACGTCTGGAGTTTCGTCTCGTTAGCTCCAAAAGGCAATTTCACCCTACTCGTCCTTCTGTGCTCTTTGCTTCAAAATTGACGACATTGGATTTCTTGAGAATTTTAGATTTCCCAGCTTGTAAAAAAATACACTTTTCAACTCATCTCCCCGGATTTGAAGCTCATCAGAGTTGTACGTAGGCAGTCCATTCCAAGTGTCGATCTTGTGACAGGAAAAATTTTCAGCTACTTAAGTTGGTTACAACGCTTTCTGCAGCGATTGGAAATTCCTGAAGAAAAGGCAAGTTTTGCCGGAGGCTCTCTGTCGACAGGAAAACGGTGGCAATCGATTCAACAAGTTGACTTTAATACAATAGTGTGTGAGTAAACCGAGTTTAAGGTTTGAATCTCGGCGTTTCCATTTCAAAAAATTCACCATAGATGCTTAAATTGAGAAATTATTTTCAGTGAGCCGAATTTCAGCTCGATCCTGAATTGACGAGTTGCAAATACACCTATTGTACCCGTACCTATTTCATTTGAGAGAAAAATTAATATCGAAATCAAACTTGAACAAAAAATAACGAAAGATATTCGACATTTTAATTCTTTTTATTTAGAAATGTTTGAAATAATATTTTTCAGTCTTCTCCCTTTATCAATGTGATAGCTTTTCTCCGTGTAACACACATTTTTAGAGTATAATATTCGTTATGATCCTGAAGCCTATTTCAAGGCCAAACAATACTCTGGATCCAATCCAAATAATAAGGCACTTTTATATAAATATCTGGACCTTCGCAAAATGGATTGCTAATAGCTGCGATTCCATATATTGTTGTCATACATGGCTGATCTTTTTTAGGAAACTGCAATGGACTTCCTGAGATACCCTACAAGAAAGGATTTTTAAATTGATTAATTCTTATTGGATAATTGTTTGCGTGAAGTTATGCAATCATTATTTTCTTACCACACATAAATTCTCTTGCAGGGATGAATTCCCAACACATATCATGGTATTTGGATCATATCCACGTTCTATACGAGTATTCGGTTCGAGTTTGTACTTTGATCGACAGCGTTCATCATTGAGTATTGTAACTGTTGTTCTCAGTAAATGATCACTATTTCGTTCACCTATACACATTTATGTACTTACACTATACCTTATTAAGCAAGAGTACCTATTTTCAATGAAATCTCACCTTGAACCGTCACCCCAAAAGCTGTAACTTTGCCTTCGATATTTACTGGGTTGAAAGTTGAAGTGTACAAACAAGCTGGTCTTATATATGGACTTATTACGACAGAAGCATTCAACTGAAAAAGTGCTATGTCATTGTAGACCGTATTTGGTTTGAAGTCCGGGTGAAGGTATTGTTTTACTATACTGAAAACTGTTGGTTTGGCGTCGTCATTTTTTGACGATTTGTCTAGTTCACCCAACAACACCCACTTTGATTCTTCTCTGAAAAAAAAGATATAGGTATCAAGAAACTGAGAATTAATTACTTTTAGCTGTGGAAATTTTCACTTACTTTGAGACGTTTGCATAATGAGCCACACTCAGAACGAATTTTTCGCTGATCAACACACCACTGTATCTCCAATCCGGATCTCCATCAACATCAATTCCAATGTACGCCTGTTGGAGATGATAAATTTGTCGATTTATGGTCAGCATTTAATAGACCTTTTATCCGTCAAGTTGAACGTATAAAATTTCATTAAACTGAATATCTATAATGTTAGGTACTTACGTTGTGCGGATATTCTTTTGGTAAAGCGTTTGTTGCCCCTTTATTTGATATCACCACATGAACGCAATCCGTTGCATATTTTGAGTATTTTTCACAATCTGCAGAGTACAGAAATGTACAAGAAAATGGTAATTTTCATTCACTACATCTTGAATTGATCCACGTCAATTCGACCAAGAAGTGGTAAGAGGTTTTGGCAATCCGAAGGGATAATCAATGGCGCAAATCGAGCTGCTAGAGGGTGTCAAAGTTTTCAGTGAACTTGAAATATCATCCATTTCAGCAGCGGATTACTCGATAACCGCGATACCTACTAAAATGGAACTTGTTCCCATAGTTAAAGGTTTTGAAAGACATTTTGGTGATATCATGAAAATCAGTGTTGCCACTTTTTTTCGTACGAAAATTCAGCTCGAAAAGTTTCATAACGTAGTTTTCATATCGTTCCAATTCTCAAAAATTCTGAAAAAAATATATTATGGACAACTTTTTATGGTAAACAACATATCAAAAAATTGGGATGGCATTATGTCGTATAGTCGATTTAAAAAAATCTAAGGTTTAAAGTTGAAAAAATCCCTACATTCGATGAAATAAACTCATCAGAACAAAAAAACAAAATGTGAAAGAATTCAAAAAATAAATTAGTTTAAATTTTTTACTATGAGTGAGATTTTCATCAAATTTTTCATGAAATACGCCACAAAGAGGTCATACTCGTATAATAAGACAACTGAATTTTAAACTTTTTTTGATGTTTGGAATTAAAAATGATTTTTTCAAATTTTGATTTTTTGTGATGAGTTTATTTTATTGAGTGAAGGGGTTTTTTCAACTTTTTCAACGAGTACATAAAAATAGTGATCAAATGGGTCAACTTCATCAGTCAAAACTTTTTTTTATGCTTTAAATCGAAAAATCAAATTTTTTCTGGAAACTTTCAATTTTTTTAATTGACTTTATAACATAATGCCATCTCAATTTTTCAATATGTTGTTCAGCATAAAAAGTTGTCCATAACGTTGACCTTTATATTCAATTTGATAATCTAGAAGTGTAAGTTCCCAACTGCATGGAAGTGCTCAAAAGTTATTCCTGTTCCAAAAAAAAGAGGCACCAGGGAAAGTTACTAACTATGTACTTATAGGCCACTCATCTCATCAATCCCTATCCCCTCAAAACTGTTTATAGGGCAGACTATATCCTAAAATTAAGAATAGTATTTCAGCAAATCAGCATGGCTTTGTTGAAGATAGATCAGTCAACACAAATTTAATTAACTTTGTTGAATATAGTCTGAGCTCCCTCGATGATGGTGGTCAAGTAGATGCAATATATACTTACTGATTTTAAAAAATCATTTGATAGTGTAAGCCACAGTTTACTGATTTAAAAACTAGCTAGACTTGGTTTCTCCCAAAATTTGTGTAAATTGTTCTGGTCTTATCTTAATGGTAGAGTCTAATATGTTTCTTATGAAAACAAAATATCCAAAATTTACCCCTGTCCATCAGGTGTCCCTCAGGGCTCCAACTTAGGTACCCTTTTCTTTCTTCTGTTTGTAAATGACCTACCATCTGTGGGAAAATTAAGGATATAAAGGATTGCCAAGGTCTTCAAGCAGAGGATAGGTTTGTGAAATGGAGTATTGAGAACAAACTGTCCCTTAACATCTCCAAATGTGCAACAATGACATTCACTCGAAAAAAAAAATGTTTCGAAGTATACTTACACAGTTAATGGGGAAGAACTTTGTTGCTTGACTACTGTTTGGGACTTGGGTATAAATCTTGATGTGGGACTTACCTTTAAATATCACATTAATAGATACTGTGTTAGCGAAGGCAAGGAGAATGGCCTTTAAGAGTATAAGTACACTCAAAGTCCTATACTTCTCATTCATAAGATCAATACTTGAGTTTGGTGTACTAATTTGGTTCCCTCATTACTAAAAAATTTATAAAAGAGCTTGAAAAAATTCAAAACAGATTTCTGAAATACCTATTGTGACACGGCGTACAAAAAGGTGAGCCCTAGCAAAAAAATTGATTGTTTGGTTTATTTACTATTTTTATGTAAAATTAGCTGTACAGTCCAATAAAACCATCGCCAGTTTGCTATCTTGACGTTTAACCTGTAAAAAATTGCTCTAAAGTGAGGTAGCTCCAAGAAAAATCTGCAAAAAAAATTTTTGGTTTTTTTTTTAATATACGTTGAAATACTTATTGCTGATGAAAATACTTTTGGAAAAATGGAAAAAACGCTTCAAAAACTTTAAAACCGGTTTTTCTCAAAAACTACGTTTTGCTCGGGGTAACCTTTTTGTACGCCCTGTCACATATTTTAAACTTTTGAATATTATCCCCATGATCTATCACAAAAAGAGCTTTTAGAAGGGTTTGAAGTAGATTTGTTTGTAAAAAGAACCTATATGATCTCATCCACTGCAATGTAAAAGATAGTACCTAACCTTTTGGGAAAAATTAATTTCTGGGCCCCAAAAAGTCCACCCCAGGCAAAAAAGAATATTCTACCTACACAATTACAATACATCAAGTACATATGAAGGGGTCCCCTATGAATAACATCATGGGTATCTCTGACGCTTTCATCTCTAGGTGTGCTGATGCCGATATCTATAGTATGGGTAGGTCTGCTTTTAGGCGTGTGGTGTGGTAGGAGCTGCTTATGAGCCATTTCATATCACAGATTTTTTTTCTTTTTCTGCCTTTTGTTTGGGTTTTTTGCCTTTAGTTTTTTTGTTTCTTTTGTTTCTTGTTGGTCTATTTTTATGGATTTTTTTTGCTTTATTTTTGTTTTTTTTTTGTAAGTTATAGTTTTTCAGATCTATATTTTTAGTTTTATCTCTTACTTGTTAGCTATATACGTCTCTGCTGTAATTGGCATACGCTGTTGGAGACACCTAAATTATAAAATGAATATCTTTCAAACCAAATCTAGACTAACCCCTCGAAACTGGGCGTAAAAATCCTGGCAATTATACACGCCCAGTATAAAAAAATGTCAAAAAAAATAAATAAATAAATAAATAAATACTTAAATATTTTTTTTTCAGAATTTTTGATAATCGGAACGATATGAAAACTACTTTTTGAAATTTTTCGAGCTAACTTTTCGTACAATAAAAAGTGGCAATACTGATTTTTATGATATCAACAAAAAGCCTTTCAAAACTCCTTGATATTTCAAGTTCACTGAAAACTGACACCCCCTAGCAGCCTTTAAAAAAGGGCTAGAGGGCTGCGATTTGCGTCATTGGTCATCCCTTCAAAAGGTGTTTCCACAGGAAAAATTTCAAAAAAAATCGCCGACCCCCTCCCCCTACCACTTCTTGGTCGAACTGTCGTGGAATGACCCAGAACTAGATCAATTTTCATCGTGGATATGTGAATTAAGTACCTACTTACTTGCAAGAGCAATAGTTTCTGATTTTTTTGTGTTTGGTGTGGGTGTGGGTGTGGGTGTTTCACTGCCTGGAATTATGGAAAATTCAACAAATTATTTTTTATTCTAATAATAAATCATAGACAAATTGAACGTTTAATTCACCCGTTTGGTTTGCTTTTGTTTGCAGGGTTGTTTCTTGATCAATAAGGCCCTGTTTCACTTCATTTACTAATGACAGAACCCACTGAATATGATCAGCTAGATCTGTAAATGCGGCAATGGCAGTTATTGATGGTTGTTTCAAGCTGACGATTCCTCTGATGTAGTATAATCCGTTCTCCCGGAACAGCAAACCTCCGCCACTATCTCCTTGGAGAACGCCAGGACCTTGACATAAAATAGGTGAGCTTGAAATATAATATCTACATTTTATTTACAGATCCTTGTAACCATTCAGTATGAATAAAGCATCAAAATTCATAAGGTTGCTTATGATGCCCAATTGAAAAATTGAGGGTGGTTGTACAATTTTTGAACCAAACAACAAAATTTCAGGTGCAGAGTACATTTTTGGATTTTGATGAATTTTTGATACACAAAAGAACAGCAATGGAAAAAAAGCTGAAGATGTTTATTCTACATATTTGCAGTCCCCTGAATCTGCTGGAAACGGTTTCGAACCGTTTTGAGCAGTTCTAGAGCCTCTGGTAGATTTTTGAAGGTTGAAAAATCGTACCCAATATAAAATTGAACGCTAAAATTGATCATACCTACCAGTTTGAGTACCAGCACAAAATTTATCCAGAGTAATGAACGGTTTAAAATCATCAGGAACAGTGCTCAGGCAACGTTCACGACCTATATAAGGTAGATTAACAGTTAATAGATTTTCACTGTAACGACCATTTTCATTGAGTCCCCATCCTACAACCTGAAATGTTAAATTGCTTATATATCTAAACATCGTGTTTTGTCTCTAAGCCACTTCGATTTGAAAAAAATAAATGCACCCACTTTCCCCGGTGTGCCTTCTAAAGGAGTAATTCCTTTATTCAAAGTTGCCCAATCGATACAAGCAGGTAAAACTGTAGGACTGATGGTGACTGGCTGTTGAAGAATCAGAATTACTATATCGGCTGCGTAATGATTGTTCAAACCGATGTAACCTTTTTTAGAAAAACGTATCTCTTTGATCTGAAATTGAATAGGGTTCAGAGTGACTTGGAGGACGTTTATTGATTCTCAGTATTGGTTTCTGCGAACCAATAAAGTAAAGTTACCATACCTTATGAATCTTCTGGTTTTGATTGTCTTTTATCGTATAGTTTCTGGTTACTTTGCTTACAGCTATCTCATATTTGGCAGCATTCACTTTACTTAAAGCACTTTCACCAAAACAATGAGCAGCTAAAATAGGCAAACGTCTGGGTCTATTTTAATGCACTTTTTTTTTTCAATGGGTGGGGAAATTTTTCTACGGACGTGCAAATCAAATAATCGAATCCTAATTTTATTTTCAACACCGACCTGATAAAATTAATTGAGGATTGATAATGGTGCCTCCACAAATCAACTCCTTATCTTGATTATAAATCGCCACATGCCAGGGTGAATCTCCAAAACGTTCCAATTGTCCTCCTGTGATCAAGGTAGAAGCTTCGGAATATGGTCGTCCGCATTCTGAAAATTTTTATATCGAGGTAATGTCACTTTCAACCTACTAGGATGCTATCAGAGTATTGTTCTTCTGAAATTATTGATTGATGTTTTCATTTTTGCTTACGAGGAGTGCATGAAAAAAGTGGTTTATCCCAATTTCCATCGCTTTTGCAACTGATTTCTATATAATCTGGTTGAAAGCTGCTGTAGGTGTGTAAATATTTACATGTTGGACGAATCACTGTACCAGCAAGTAGCGAATTTAGGTCGCAAGAGATTTCTATACCTTTTCGAATGCAAAGTAAATCAACATTGATTGGTGTCAGCTTTTCGCATTTTTCTGTTCAAAAAACATTTATACATTTAAAAACAAACTGATGATTCCTTCTAATTTTATTTTAAAATTGAGGTAAGTATATTGTTAAAGTATCTTACTTGTGCATGTAGCAATTGGTGGTAACCATTTTTTGTCCAGACAGCCAGATTCTAAGTACGTTTCATCAGTGGTGGAATACCCTGGATTACATACAACTGAAGCAACGGTTGATTCTTGAACAAATCCATTCACAATACATTTTGATGATTGTTTTCCATTGCATCGATAGTTTATTGTTTTATCTGGAGTAGATGCAGGCACAGCACACATGTTGCTGTAAAATATGAATACGTAAACCGTGGTTTTTTAGTCTGATCAGGTCTGAACAATGTGGTCTGATAAGTTGGAATCCAATCAGGTTTCCTCAATTGGATCTGATCAGGTCTGAATAGATCTAATCCAATCAAAATTTCAATCTGACCAATTCTGATTGAAAAATCTGATCAAACAAGTCTAAGTAAGCAGGACTGATCAGATCTGATTAAGAAAGTCTGAAGAGGGAACATCTGGAGGATCGAGTCTGCTTCGGATTTGAACGGGGTCGTGATTTTTGGAAAGATCATACCCATGTATGTACATTGTTTCAGCTGTGGAATTGATTTATACATTTTTTGACGAATTTATTTTTGAAAGATATTCAAAATTGACTGAAATTTTGGTTATGTACTTAGTTTGAGACCACGTTCTTTCCAAAAAAAACATGTTTCCGCGGTTCAAATCCAAGGTATCTACAGGTACTGAAAGTAGTGAAAGTAGTGAAAAGGTGGTGATTTTGAAAGTCGATAGTAAAAGTAGTGAAAAAGTAGTGATTTTTAGCTATTTTGCTGGAAAGGCAGTGAAAAATGAAAAATTTGAAATACCAAGTGGCAAAGTTCATTAAGACAGTTCTTGTTACGTTTTGATCGTTTTGATTGGTTCGTTATTTTAAATTCAAAATTTGTCGCTATTTCGAGTAGATATTTTTATGTAAAATTCACTGTTTGCATACCTGATTTTTATGACACGTTCGCTTTATGGAAAATAGTTGGTTAGTTTTTTATAGTTCAAATTTGTCAATTTTAATCGAGTGAAAACATTGTTTGATGTTTATTTGGCGAGTCTTGTTGAGCGCATTAGACGCTATGATAATTTTCATGGTCAAAGTTCGTTGAACTTTCGACCTGTATTTATTTTCAATCGTTATTGTTTCGACTGAATTCGATTTTTGATTTTTCCTCTGTTTCCTGTCAGTTCCTTATAAAATGTTGTGGAAAACTGGAATTTCCAAAAAAAAATTCTGGAGGCTTCAAAACAGCTTAAAACCATTAATTTCTAGTCGACTCAGGTTCCTAAAAATTTCCCCGAACACACTTTCCCGGATGAAAAAATATCGAATTGCCATTTTTTCGAATGATGAATTATCACAAATAAAAAAATTGTAAAAAAATCGACGACTCCCCCTCCCCCCCGGTCATCATTCCTCTGAAAAGCCTCTGTTTGCCAACATGGACGAGAGAGTCTTGTTTGGGGGGGAAGGGGGAATTGCCAAAAACTTCTGCTTTTTTGTCAAAATATAGGTACCAAAAATTTCTGTTTTGTAGGTCAACATTTCTGAACGTTCTGCTTTTTCAACCAAAATTACTAACAAAATGATTTTTCTGCCAAAATCACCCTCAAGCCTCACTTTTTTGGTCATGAGAAATTTTAACAACTTGAATAAATGTGACGATGGTTTCATAATCATTGAGTCAATAATTTCAACTCCAAACTAAACATATAAAAAAAAGGTAAAAAAATTTTAAAAAATCGATTTTTTTGAGGGGGAAGTTGGAAATATTTTAGAAAGTAGCAATTTTTTTTTTTTGAAACGTAAGTAGTGAAAAAGTTGTGAAAAGGTAGTGATTTTTGGTCAACAAATTCGCACCTCGAGAGGTCCCCTTGTGAGTCAAAAAAGTCTTAGCTCTTCTGATTGCATCTTAAACCAAATATTCGGGGGGCCCTCATAAGAATCAATTGCACCCCCCTGCCAATCTTCCGGGACAACTTTTTTCTTGAAGAGAGAGTCCTAAGGAACATTTCTAGCCGTTGTCCTTAAAAAAAAGTTGCCCTACTTACAAAATGGCGGCCATTTTGATTGACAGGTTAGCCAAAATCACAGATTTTGCGTTCCAACATAGAACTTGCACGAAATTTTTAAACTGTACAAAGTTAAATCGAAACAGCAGGCACTAATTTATCATCTGTCAAAATTTCAAGTGCTAAAGTGCCTTTTTCGATTTTTGGTGAATTTTCAAAAATCAAATTTTGGCCAAAACGTGGAAAAAAATAAAAATTTTACCAAATTGACCTAGAAAGCTGACATTTGGGATATACCCTATTCTTGACCTGTCAAATCGATTAAAACTGTTTCAAACCGTTTTGAGCAGTTCTGGAGCCTCCTGCAGATTTTTAAAACTCGAAATTCACACAAAATTTCATCAAATGGAGTTGGAAAGCCGAAATTCATTCTGCAAACTAATTTCAATTCTTTACGAAGTCGATTGCAGGCGAATTTCAAGTTGTTTTGGAGTCTGCAGCGAATTTTTGAAAATTACTGGAGCCTACAGTAGATTTTTGGAACTTGAAATTTCCCCAAAATTTCATCAAATGGAGATGAAAAGCTAAAATTAACTCTGCACTACAATTTTAACACCCTGTGAAGACAACTTCAGGTGGATTTAAGTCATTCTGGAGCCTCCAGTCTCTCGACTAAAAGAGATCTGATCACTTTCCCATGGTCATATAATTTCATCCATTCAGACTTCATATAAACGCTCGCATATAATCAGATCACATCAGATCTGCTCAGAAACGATCAATTTTATGATTTGATCGCACTCAAATTTCTTCCTTTGGGTGTCAAATAGGTGGATTTGGTCGTAAATATTTTGTGGTGTTAATTTATCATAATTATTTTCGAACAAGTTTATTTTAAAAAATATTAAAAGAAATCTGGTAGTATTCATAATTTTGATATTAGCCTCAATTTATGTGGACTACAGTTTTCTGAGCTTCAAAATGTTTCTGTACAATTTTCAAGTAGCTTACTTGGTAGCCCTTGACCTTCTTCTTTGATTATCGGTTCGATCGTCAGTAGTTTTATTACAAATTTTTACTGATTCGTCTGATCCATCGTTGCATTGCTTTAAACCATCGCATAAGTATTCTTTATTAATGCAAGCTCCATATTCGCATTGAAAGAACTGCCCTCCACATCTAATAAAATAATCGAATGCAATTTATAATGATTCATTTTTTTATTGAATACCTACTTAACCCTTAAAGACCCAGGCTAATCCTGAGATGTTGTGTGAAAATGCTTTCAATTTCCTGAATTAGATCATCACAAGCATCACTTTAACCCACAGTTTGCCCCCCAGCCCCTTAAAGCCGTCTCGTAAAAGCCGTACCATTTTATTTAATTTTCCTTGAAAACCGAGAAAGCAAAAATCCCAATGAGGTCAATCATGGAACTGAATGCTATAGTATCATTAGGTGTACTGAATGAGTGAAAGCATATCCCCAAAGAACACCCCACCCCTTTTTGGGGGGCAAATTTTCAAAAAAGTTGGGATAAAAAAATTGGACCCATGCTCCATTTTTGGATAAACATATTGATGGTAGACCCTTCACAAAATGAAATCATGAAAGGTGTGAAAATGGTGGACCAGAGCGATTTTTTGAAAATTTTATTCGCTTGTCTCGATAAAAACCCGAAAAAACAGAGCATGAATACGCAAAGTACATAATATGGGAAATATAATCAAGTAGGCTTGAAATGACAGAAACAAGAATTGAAAGGAACACAGATGCTTTTAACAGCACATAAGTTCAGATAATCTACAATCCACCCATCAAATCTGTTTATCACTCCGTGGATATTCTTTCTTGATATTTGTCACCAAATAGTTACATCCTACAAAGGTTAGCAGTACGATTGTTTTTCTGCAGAAATATCGAAATAGGTTTATCAACCACTTCGAAATGCTTTACACAGTCAAATTGCAGCACTCCCTGGCATTTCATAATGTTCAAGCATTCATGAAGAAGTCACTATCCCTTCTCGATCATAGATAATGTAGTTCTACATCATGAAAATTGCACGAGCAGAAGTCGAGGTTTACAATCATGAGATTGTGTCCAGCTTATGACTACAGGATTCAGGGGATTTGAGATTCAGTAAAAAGCTTTCAACTGTTGTTCAACCACAACTCTGAACTTTTGAATGTTTTGAGAAATTCCTGGTGAAGTTGATATTCTTTCTCGATATTTGTCAACAAATAGTTACATCCCGCAAAAGGTTAGTGGTACGATTGTTTTTCTGCAGAAGTATCGAAATAGGCTTATCTACCACTTTGAAAAGCTTTACACTGTCAAATTGCAGCTGTCTCTGGCATTTCATAATGTTGAAGCATTCATGAAGAAGTCACTATCCCTCCCCGATCATTGATAGTGAAGTTGTACATCTTGAAAATTGCTTGAGCAGAATTCGTTGTTTCCAATCATAATATTTCATGATGTTGAACTACACTATCAATGATCGAGGAGGGATAGTGACTTCTTCATGAATGCTTCAACATTATGAAATGCCAGAGACAGCTGCAATTTGACAGTGTAAAGCTTTTCAAAGTGGTAGATAAGCCTATTTCGATACTTCTGCAGAAATACAATCGTACCACTAACCTTTTGCGGGATGTAACTATTTGTTGACAAATATCGAGAAAGAATATCAACTTCACCAGGAATTTCTCAAAACATTCAAAAGTTCAGAGTTGTGGTTGAACAACAGTTGAAAGCTTTTTACTGAATCTCAAATCCCCTAAATCCTGTAGTCATAAGCTGGACACAATCTCATGATTGTAAACCTCGACTTCTGCTCGTGCAATTTTCATGATGTAGAACTACATTATCTATGATCGAGAAGGGATAGTGACTTCTTCATGAATGCTTGAACATTATGAAATGCCAGGGAGTGCTGCAATTTGACTGTGTAAAGCATTTCGAAGTGGTTGATAAACCTATTTCGATATTTCTGCAGAAAAACAATCTTACTGCTAACCTTTGTAGGATGTAACTATTTGGTGACAAATATCGAGAAAGAATATCCACGGAGTGATAAACAGATTTGATGGGTGGATTGTAGATTATCTGAACTTATGTGCTGTTAAAAGCATCTGTGTTCCTTTCAATTCTTGTTTCTGTCATTTCAAGCCTACTTGATTATATTTCCCATATTATGTACTTTGCGTATTCATGCTCTGTTTTTTCGGGTTTTTATCGAGACAAGCGAATAAAATTTTCAAAAAATCGCTCTGGTCCACCATTTTCACACCTTTCATGATTTCATTTTGTGAAGGGTCTACCATCAATATGTTTATCCAAAAATGGAGCATGGGTCCAATTTTTTTATCCCAACTTTTTTGAAAATTTGCCCCCCAAAAAGGGGTGGGGTGTTCTTTGGGGATATGCTTTCACTCATTCAGTACACCTAATGATACTATAGCATTCAGTTCCATGATTGACCTCATTGGGGTTTTTGCTTTCTCGGTTTTCAAGGAAAATTAAATAAAATGGTACGGCTTTTACGAGACGGCTTTAAGGGGCTGGGGGGCAAACTGTGGGTTAAAGTGATGCTTGTGATGATCTAATTCAGGAAATTGAAAGCATTTTCACACAACATCTCAGGATTAGCCTGGGTCTTTAAGGGTTAAAATGTGAGTGGACCATGCAAATAAATAAATAGGTAGGTATTAATGACGAATAATTCTGCAAGTATGTACCTACTCACCTTGTGTTTGAGCAATGTTGATGAGTTTCGTCTGAGTTATCTTTACAGTCGGATATTCCATCACAAAGAAAAGATTTTTCGATGTATTTTCCATTGTCACATTTGAACTTGGACCTGAAATATGAAGATAGACTTTTGGTTCATTATTTTGGCATTCCAAGTGATATTTTCTACAATATTTCAATCATATTATTTTAATTGTCTGTTTTTAGAATATTTTAAAATAACTTCCTGGCAGTTTAAAAATATTTTTTTTTTTAATTTCCAAATCATTTCGTGTGCTATTTCTTGCCCTCGTTGGAAAGTTAACGAAATAATATAATATCAAATATTTACTTGTAAATGTCATTATGCTTTTCTTGGATTTCGAATTCTGTAAGAGCTGAAAAATTACACCAATCATTAAATGAAGACGTACTCTATACAATTCCGTTTGACTTGAGCAAAACTAATACGTTGATGATACATGAATGTAAACGAATATACAATTAACTTTACCCCTCCCCGCCCTATTCACCAACATCAATGAGTTTCGAATTTAAATTTTTATTTTTATTTTTCATTATTGTAAAAGTTCTAATTTAAAAATTATAATACAAATTTAAACGAAGGATAATTTCACTGTAAAATGACGAATAAAAATAATAATTTCATGATTAACTCACTGCTTAGGGACACGTGACCACTCGATATGAACAAAAAAATGAAAAAATGATTCATATTCACAACTAATCGATTAATTTTAGGCAATTATTAAACTACTATTATTCGAATAATTGTAAAATGAAAGCGAGAAAATGATAATTTTATATCTACCAATTCATATGTCACCCATCTTGAATAAATAATTTTATCATCTCTGATAGATTATGTTATCATAATTCGTTCCTGTGGGAGAATCAAAGCAAATTTTTTACGCGATTCCGGTCGAAAGAATGCCACAAACTGCGATCTAAACGTTTAACTTGTTTTTCAACATGTTTAGATAGGTAATGGTATTTAAAAGTATAGGTAATCGAAATTAAATTTGAAGGACTGGTACAGGGTGGCCAGAAATATCGGGTACCCCTAAGAAAGCTTTTCATTAAAAATATAGGTTGGCAACGTGAAATAGATGCATATGATTGGTGGAATGTTATCTCTCCAGTCCAACAACCAATGATGTGTTATCATTATTATCATTCACTGTGACCAACCGAAGTATTTAGTTAGAAAACTTTTTTAGGGGTACCCGATATTTCTGGCCACCCTGTACAGGTAGGTAGGTAAATTATTGCCAAAGGCAAAACATTAATTAGTGATGCGAATGTGAAAAATCGATTTCTCAAATTTTTTGTGGTAGAGAAGTTGAGTAAATTTACAAATGAAATTTTTTTTTTATTAATCGTCGAACGAATTTAAAGTTGGTGGGTGATTTTAGAGACGTCATAATGCATAATATCTCGAGTTTAGGATTACCAGAAATATTAAAACTGGTTTTCAATGAAGACTTGGTTTTACTCGATTACGTTTGAATTCTCATGGTAATTTTTGCTTCCACTTGTGTATTTTTTTCTCTCAACTTTTACGTTGATTTGCTCAGGTGAAAGTTCTATTTTGAATCTTGAACCACCTGTTCAAAGTACCTTCTACCCTTTGGAACATTTTCAAGCAAGACTCTCTAGTGAAATTAAAAAAAAAAAAAATCAATAGGAAATGACTCATTTTTATTGGTACAAAATTTGATTTTTTTTACATTAAATGAAGCTAACAACGATCAACTCGTGAATACGATAACCACGCGTATGCTTCCGAAAATGGCGGCGTATTGACGTTTAAAATTTTTGGACATCCCGTCGACTCTGTAAAATTTCGATTTTTCGCGTTCAAAAAACATTTCATTCTATTTTTCATCAATTTACTATTCTGTTGTCGATTTCGACACTCCGTTGACTCGGTGTAAAATCTTGTTCCTGGTATAAGATCCATCCTCGATCTTTGTTTTTTCTCATAATAGTTGTACACTTCTTGTTCGACTGAGGAAATCCATTTGGCGTGATCGGCTAAGTCAGTGAATGCTGATATGGCTGTTAATGATCCCTCTTTCACACTTACTATGCCTTGGAGATAATATGTACTGTATACTTTGAAAAATATTCCTCCGCCGCTGTCACCTTGAAGTACAGTTGAACCTTGACCAAAAAAAAACACAAACAGATATCTTATCAGTTGCAATTTTTACTTCTATCAGGTGTGAGGTGTGAGAGATTGTAGAAAAAATATATTTGAATTGGTCATTCCAAAATAAATGTGTCTGGATACCTACCATTATATGTATTTGAACCAGCGCAAAATTTATCCAAAGTAATGAACCTTTGAATATCAACAGGTACAATTTTCAAACAGTTTTCTCGATTTATGAAAGTCAAATAGGCAGTCATGAGTACTCTGCTTAGGTCGCCATTTTCATCCAGACCCCATCCTGAAACCTAGAAATTATTTTATTTTTCAACCCAACTGATTTAACGATCTCGACTCCTCGAAGTGCAAGAGATAGACAGCTGTAGGTATTTTAGAATAATTACTTTGCCTGGATTGCCTTCTGCAGGAGGATTCGCAGAATATAATGAATCGGGTTTATATTCAGCTGGTTTAACTAGGTTACCATAAGTGATGCTTTGTTCGAGGATTATTATTACTATATCTGCTGCGAAATTATTACTTAGACCGAAATATCCCTTTTTGGAGAATCGTAATTCTCGGATCTGAAACGAAAAATTGAGTAGGTGAGAGCACACCGAAATTATCCTAGTGTAAAAAAAAAAAACGTATTCTGAGAAGTTCTAAAAAGCGAAAGTCTCCCAATTAGCTGAAAAATTTTCCAACCAGACAAAGCTAAATCAAAAAAGGATGTTAAATACATTTTCAGTTGTTTTTTTTTTCGATTTTTGATAACTTTTTGAAAATCAAAGTTGTTATACAAAAATTAGGGAAAAAATCGTAATCTTACGAATTAGATCTAGAAAGCTGAAATTCATATTTTGGAGCCTTCAAATTGATTGGGAACGGTTTTTAAACAAGGTCTACTAGGTACCAGAAAAGGTGCCACGTGCCTATTGTAGGCTCCAACCTTCCAACCTTAAGTACTCGATTTCTCTCCAGAATCGAAAAAGTTGATTTTCGGGTCAGTACAGTAAAGGGGTTTTGTGATACCACACCTTGAAACTCTTTTGTTCTTCATTATCTATCAACGAATAATCTCTAGTAATTTTTCCAACGACGACTTCGTAATCAGCAATATTCACTTCACCTTTGTTTGCATCCGTATGGAAGCAATGCGCAGCTGAAAATATTTTTCATTATGCTTATTGTTAGTTTTGAAATTGAAAATTTTCTTTTTTGAAATCAAGTCCTTGTAGCTTTTTTACTTGCGAGAATGTTTTACCAACCTGACAGAACTATTTTAGGACGAATTATTGTACCGCCGCAGATTAATATTTTATCCACATTGTAAATTGCAACTTGCCAGGGTGACTTTCCTTCAGGTTCTACGACAGCTGTTCTTATAAACTGTCGTTGAACGAAATTCTGATCACATTCTGCAAAAAAAAGTACATGATGGAGTTGAATAAGTTATCTAGTGCATGTTGAAAGAGCTTTGTTAGTTGTACAATTGGGTGGATCGCTAAAAAAAAAGTTGAACCAAAATATTGATAGCTCAGTGGTGCCAATTAAAAAAAACTAGAAAAATAGCCAAAAACTTACAAGTTTTTTTAATTTGGCAGTAATGGCCAAAAATTAGCACCACTGCGCGCAGAATCTCAAATAGGTATATACTTTCATTTGGTACTGAGTCATTTCTCCCAAAACAGGTTGGTTAGAGACAGAAGCGAAAACCCCACGTTTTGGGGGGGGGGGTTAAGATTTGTTCAGCCCTTCCTGCAGGGTATCCACAAGCCTGGAAAACCTGGAAAAGCTAGGAAATTTAGTCGGTAGTCAGGGAATTTTGGAAATTCACAGCATTTTTTACTCAAAAGTCAGGGAATTTTGTGAAAGGTTACTTCAAACAGATTTTTCCATTTTTCACAATGAAAAAATTCACTTTCGCTTTGTCCAGGCCATTTTTTCCCTGGTCGGTTTTGTCATAAATTGCCAAATACCCAGAAAATCTTGTTTTTTGCAAAAATTGTCAAAGTATGTATTGCATTTTATCAACTTACGAGTTATGAGTATACTGAGTATCATTAATAAATCTCGCTCTTTAGCGCTAAAATGTTTCGCTTTTTTGATAAAAATGGTTAAGAAAATCTGCCTTTTACTGAAATTATTGTGGAAGTCTCGTTTTCTGTCAAAAACAGCAAAAAGCCTAGCTTTTAGCCTAAATTGTCAAGAATTTTCTTCTTTTTTTTTTTGCAAAAAAGATGCTAAGAATAGTGTTGTTTTTTGCATCTGAAAACTCCCACTCTTTCCCAATAATAGTTCTAATGTGTCGTTTTTTTTGACAGAAATTGCTAAAAAAAAAAAATATTTTGCTGAAATTCTCAATTGAAAAGTTCTGTTTTTTTTTTTAATAAGTAAGTTATGTTTGCCTATGTTTTGTCACTTTTTTGGTTACTTTTCGGTTACTTTTTTAAGCGTTTTAAGTTACTGAAGTCACTTTTTTCAAGAAAAAACATGTAAGAGGCCTGGAATTTCAAAAAAGTATTGATTAAATTCAAGTAATGTTGACATTAAAAAAATGTATTTCTTCATGAAGTCGTCCTTTTTTTGGAATTGTAAATTTTCCAGAGTTTTTGCCCTTGCTTTGTTGGGGCCATTTAACATCGAAAAGACAAAAGGACAAATAGACAAATAGACAAAAAGACAAAAAGACGAAAAGCCGAAAAGATGAAAAGACAAAAACACGAAAACACGACGAAAAGACGAAAAGACAAAAAGATGAAGAGACAAAAAGACGAAAAGACAAAAAGACAAAAAGACAAAAAGATGAAAAGACCAATAGACGAAAAGATGAAAGACAAAAAAAACATCTTGCGCAGTTCGCAAGATCAACCGACTTTGCTCTAAATATACCCCAGTAATTTACCAACATTTATCTCAGTAATTTACCAGACATTACTTAAAAATTTACCAATTTATCAAAATGCGCAGAAGTACCCAAATTTACCGATTTAATGAATACGAAAAGTCGAAAACATTGACAAAATAAAATAGTCAATCATAAGTAGCCATCATATTACACTTTTATGAAATTGATTTTCAAATAAAAATTAGCGTACTTATGAAGACGTAACCGTCATATTACAAGTGGAATAATATATCAGGAAAATTGTTGACAAAAAACAAAATTATTACCGAAATTTACCAATTTACCGAAATTTAGCTATTTACCAAAATTTACCAATTTACCAAAATTTACCAATTTACCTATTTACCGAAATTTAGCTATTTACCAAAATTTACCTATTTACTGAAATTTACCTATTTACCGAAATTTACCAATTTACCAAAATTTACCAATTTACCGAAATTTACCAATTTACCAAAATTTACCGATTTACCAAAATTTACCAATTTACCAAAATTTACCAATTTACCAAAATTTACCTATTTACCAAAATTTACCAATTTACCTAAATTTTCCGATTTACCAAAATTTAGAGGTTTTTAATGGCTTAATTTTTATCCAGAATTGAAATTTAGCTATTTACTGAAATTTACCAATTTACCAAAATTTACCAATTTACCAATATTTACCAATTTACCAAAATTTACCAATTTACCAAAATTTACCGATTTACCAAAATTTACCAATTTACTAAAATTTACGAATTTATCAAAATTTATCAATTTACCAAAATTTTACCATTTTACCAAAATTTACCAATTTACCAAAATTTACCAATTTACTAAAATTTACCAATTAACCAAAATTTACCAATTTGCTAAAGTTTATCAATTTACCAAAATTTACCAATTTACCAAAATTTACCGATTTACCAAAATTTACGAATTTACCAAAATTTACGAATTTACCCAAATTTATCAATTTACCAAAATTTACCACTTTACCAAAATTTACGAATTTAACAAAAATTACCCCAGCAATTTACTAACATTTACCTCAGTAATTTACCAGACATTACCCATTAATTTACCAATTTTCCATTTTACCAAAAATTACCCCAGCAATTTACCAACATTCACCTCAGTAATTTACGAGACATTTCCTCACTAATTTACCAATTTTTTTACCGAATTTTAATTACCCCAGTAATTTACTGTCAAAGGTTTTTACCAATTTACCAAACTTTACCAATTTACCAAAAATTACCCAAGCAATTTACCAAAATTTTCGACCAACTTTAATTACGAGTAATTCACCAAAAATAACTAATCATTTCATTTACTAAAAATTACTATTAATTAACAAAAAAAAAAAAATTATCAAAATTTACTGGCTATTTACCAAAAACTTAATGTTTTTTGTTAAAACAAAAATTACACTAGAAATTTTTGAAAAATTTTGATTTTTTATGGCAAAAAAATTTTGGACGGATAAAATTAACAAAAAAATTAACAAAAAAATCAACAAAAAATTTTCTCCTCTTGACTCGCGCGGGATTCGAACACCCGACCTTCGGCGTACCAATCTGCAACCTACACACCCTAACCACCCCATCTGTTTGTTGGGGGTGAGCCGTTTGCGAGATATAAGGGTTTACAGAAATTTCTGCTTATCCATAACGTTGAAACACACTTAAACGTTCATATCTCGTAAACGGCTGAACCGATTTCGACCAAATTAGAAATTTCTCTAGTTCAGTATCAAAGCAATATTTTGCCATCATCAGGTTCGACTTAAAGTTCGGAGCTTTTGAGTTCAGCGTGACACAAATTTATACATAAATTGATATATAAATATATATATATAGGTATTGGTATCCAGACATGTCAACTATTGAATGGGTTAATTTTACTATACAAGTGGACTGACCAACTTCTCAACTATAGTTGACAAGTCATGGGTTAATTTTGCTATACAAGTCAACTATGAGTTTTCAGAAACTTCCACCAGAGGGCGCATGGCTTAGAAATCAAGGCGCGAGGACGAACGCAGGGTCTATAGTCAATTTGTAGTGAGTAGAATGTGATGTGCTGGTGGAGATGTATGCAAATACATCGATCCTGAGTGTACACAACAACAAATTTGACTTGAAATTTTTCAGTATTTTATTGGCCTATGGAAAATTTAAAAACATCAAAAATTTTTATGCTGTTTAAGCTTTCTTTTGGTGTCATAACTTTCTCAAAATTCAAATTACTTTGACTCCATTTTCAAAAATTTTCTTCAAAATTTAGCCTAAAAATCTGATTACTTTTTTCAAAACATAGATTTTTTTAATATTAGACTGAATCTGCAAATAAAATTTTAATAAGTGATTTAGAACAGAAATTATACCAATTTTAAAATTTTGTTCACTTTTCTGCATATATGCCAAGCATAGTTGACATGTCTGGTCGCTAGCAAATATATAGCCGCATACAGGCAAACTCGTAACGTTTTGTATAAACAGCAATCTCAAGACCCCTCTATAACTTCGTTGCTGTGCATACGCTCGACGCGTCACCCCATAGGCCTGATAGTACTCGATGTTAGGCCGCGTTATATTCGTTAACTTGATTTTTGGGGGCCCTGTGGAAAAGTTGCTCATTGCCGAAACATCAGTTTTTCAGGAAAGCTTTTTTTTCAAGTCCTATGCATCCATGTTTTTCGCAAACACATTTTGAACAAAGCATCCTACAAAAAAATAACCAGCTCTGAGCAGAAAGGAAATTTTATGCTCTACAATTTCCTTCATAGCATTTTTTTCATAGGATGCATACTTTCCTCGTAAAATCAATGTTAATGTTGAAAAACACGAAAATGCGGACCTGTATAATCAACTTTAAATTGAAATTGAGCAGTCAAAAATTCATTTTAGACGATTTTTGACCACGCCATGTGAAAGAGGAGACCTTCAACCACCAGAATCACCAAACAGAACTTGAAAAATGAATAAAATGGTTCTTGGCAATAAGCACCTTTTTCTCATGTCCTCGTAGATAATAATTAGGCTATGCACTCATTTGAAAATTGAGTCGAATGAGAAATTGTATAAACAGCAATCTCACGTCCCTGCTCAAACTTTGCCAGTAGACTCCCCACACCTTGTAGATTCATATAGCACCTCATCGCAAAGTCACGTCCTAAAAAGGTTACGAGTTTGCCAAAACGTTATGAGTTTGCTGGTTAATCTAGAAAAAGGTTACGAGATTGCCCCCTAGAATATGTATATATATAAATATATATATAAACTTATCTCGTTTTGCGCCATATGTCTTATCGTGATCAGCACACTCCAAAACGTCAAGAAAACCCACCCCCACCCAAATCCTCAACCATCATGACAAATACAATACCTTACTTTTCCGTTTCACGGCAAAGTCGGTAAAAACGAAAAGATGAAAAGATGAAAAGACTAAAAGGCGAAAAGACGAAAAGAGAAAAGACGAAAAGACTAAAAGACCTAAAAGACTAAAAGACGAAAAGATGAAAAGATGAAAAGACGAAAAGATGGAAAGACGAAAAGACGAAAAGACTAAAAGACTAAAAGACCTAAGTGACTAAAAGATGAAAAGTTAAAAAAAGATGAAAAGACAAAAAGATGAAAAGACGAAAAGACGAAAAGACTAGAAGACTAAAAGACCTAAGTGACTAAAAGATGAAAAGTTAAAAAAAGACAAAAAGACAAAAAGATGAAAAGACAAAAAAAGACAAAAAGACAAAAAGACAAAATGACAAAATGACAAAAAGATGACAAGACAAAAAGATGGAAAGACAAAAAGGCAAAAAGGAAAAAATAACAAAAAGGCAAAAATATGGTGATAGGTATTTTTGTCATATGTACTTATGGTTTACAATAGGTTAATCATTGATAACCTAGGGTTATTTTTAAAACGATAGGTATTTTTTCACTAGGGTGGAAAGACGGAATGACAGAAAGATTGGATGAAAAAATAAATTAATAAAAACATAAAATGAAATAAAATAAAATTTCAGTAGGTATTCAATTCCATATTCTGTCCAGTTCATCAATCATTTCAAGTTCCAATGAAAGATGTTTGCGGGGTTGGAATAAAAATTTTAAAAAGTTTTTGAAAAATGATGTTCTACCATTGTGTCTATGCTTGAATGCAAATTATCAATACAATTTTTGTTCTTTTAACAGAACGTCTCTCGTCTCTCTTTTTAAAAATTTTGATACCATTGATTGAGCTCAGCAAGTTAAAATCTTGATTTTTCCCACTAAAAAACCAATAAAAAAGTTTCTCACCAAGTTTGAATAAGGGCCACCCTATTGAGCACACAGTCATGCTTGCAAAAAAGGGCATGGGCACAACTGTACATCTACGTATTAACGATGTGGTTTTTTTGGGGGGGGGGTGTGTTTATAATTACAAGATTATTACACCCGGAAAAAGGGGAGGTAGATTTGGTTTGTTAGGTTGATGTTTTTTATTAGGGAGATGAATTTTTGTATTTCAGAAGGTTCATCAGGGATATGTATATAGTAGGTGGATTTTCTTTTATCTGTAGAGTAAGTCTGTTTTGTTTCAGTTGGGGACAGTTCAAACATATGTGTTAAATGGATGTGGGTTCGTTTCTGCAAAATTGGCATGGGGGTTTTGGTTCTTTTTGGTATAAGTGGTTATGAGTAATTTTTGTGTGGCCTATTCTTAGTCTAGTAATAAGGATTTCCTCTTTTCTGTTCAGGTGGCCTAGATTTTTCCATGGGAGGGTCGTTTTTTTATGTTGGAAGAGTTTGTTTGAAGTTTGTTGTGACCAAAAGTTCAGCCAGTTGGTAAATGTGTTGTGAGTAATTAAAGATTCAATATCATGAGGAGTGAGAGAGGTAAGAGGAGAGGGGACAGTGGATGTTTTTGCTGATCTATCAACAGTTTTGTTATCAGTGATACCTATGTGGCTGGGAACATACATGAAGCTAATTGAGTAATCATAACTGTGGAGGTTAAAAAGGGACTTATGTATGTCTTGGACTATGGGATGGCCAGAAAAAATGTTTTGAATAGATAGCAGTGAACTTAGTGAGTCGCTTTGGATTAAGAATTTTTTATTTTCTGATTGAATGGAAATTATATCTTTTAGGCAATGTTTTATGGCAGTGAGTTCAGCAGTGAAAATTGAGGCACAGTTGTGAATTTTGAAACTGAGAACTTTGTCAGTAATTGAGTAAGCATAACCAGTATGAATGTTAGAAATTTTTGAACCATCTGTGTAGCATAAGTTATATTCTGTATAGTTTGATAACAGTTCTTGGAGCTCATGATCTCATGATGTTTGAAAAAATTTGGTGCCCCTCCCCCCCTCTGATCACATGTGTAATTCAATTTTCAAGAATCTGGAAAATTGGAGGAATTGGTCTGGAAACCCTGGAAAAGTCAGGGAAAATCATTTCCAGAAATGAGTGGACGTCCTGTCCTGGGGCACTTCCAGAGCTTGATTGTACAGGATCGCAATCAGTTTGGTCCCAGACCCCTCAGAGGGTGGGTGAGGGGGCTTAAATTATTTTCACATTGTCTCGAGGTACTCAACTTCAGCAGCGCATGCCTCCAAAGATATGATACTTTGATCCAAACTAACTTCACAGATCGAAAGGGCATCGCATTTTGAACTTTTCATGCGTTTTAAAATGTTCAAAAGTTGAAAGTTGAACTTTGAAATTGTAAGTTCAGATTTCATAATGACTCTGTAAGTGGGAGCTACCATTTTAAAATTCTGAAAAAAATTTCCTTAGATGTACCTTTTGATGCTTTTTGAAATATTCAATTTTCAAGATGAGATCTTTTAATGAAGGGGAGAACCTCCTCACCCAAATTTGGGCAAAACTTTTTTTTTAAATTTGGGGCATGTTGATATATTTGAATAGTTTCATTAGTGAGACACATGAGAAAAAAAAGAAATATTATGGGTCATCTTCACGTGGTCACCCTGATTGCAAAGATAATTCACCAGTGCGTGTACAAGTACGATTTAAGATGGATGAATTATTCACCGTGAACACAAGATATAGCTCTATTTCCGTACTCAGACGTAATCTCTGGGTTCCATTGTCCTTGTTGGTCACATGTAAATTGTGTGTAGTCGGGTCCAATGCCTGTATTATCTGTGTCTGCTTCAGTGTAGAAAACTTTGCATTTAGGACGTATTAAAGTACCAGCCAAGAATGATTTTGAATTGCAAGAGATTTGGATTCCTTTATAATAACATCGCCCGCCCATGTTCGTCGAAGTAAATTCACCGCACTGTTCTGTAGAAAAAGAAAAACATAAATACGAATAAAAGTGAAAAATGAGTAAATTTTGTCGAAACAATCAATTACATCTGGTCACGTACTCAGGCATTGATAAATCTGAGGTACCCATTTCGAATTAATGCAACGAGACTGGTAACTTAATACATTATTTGATAGGAAATAACCAGGATTACATTGAATCACAGCGAATGAGTGTTCAGGAATATACCCATTGACTTGACACGGGTTGGACGTATTGTTATTGCAAGTGTATGTGATAGTTTCGCCTTGCGATGGTTGGGGTACTGCACATGAATTAGTACTGTAATGGATATTATCAGAGAATAAGAAGTGGTGAAACCTTCGACGAGTAAAATTTGAAAAAATAATTCGGTACTTGGATCCTTGTTTTGTTGCACATGTTGAAGGTGCTTCATCTGAGCCATCGTTGCACTGTTTTAAGCCATCGCATCGATATTGTGCATCAATACAGCCACCATAATTGCATCGAAATTGCTCTTTTCCACATCTGATTAAAATAAATAATCGAATATCAATAGATATGATACAAATAATTTGAGTATTTCTTCAATGCCACCTTACCCACCTTGTAGCTGAGCATTGGCGAAGTGTTTCGTCTGAATTATCTACACAGTCTGATATTCCATCGCACAGGAACCATTCATAAATGCATTGCCCATTACTGCATCTAAATTCAAATCTGAAACATTATTTTTGAAAAATTCTGTTGAATTGCACCAAAATGAGAGTCTATTTTTAAAAAGTTCCATTAAATTAAACCAAAATGAAAGTCAGTGTATTTCCCAGTCGAAAATCATTCAGTTGAAAAGGGATGAGATGATGATTTATTACTTGGATCAGTTCTTTTAGACTATACACAAAAATACATAGATAGTATCTACTTTGGTTGAAAAGAAAATCACATGTATTATCCCATAACCGAAATTCAAGTTGCTATTTCCCTGAGTTTTCGAGGGAAAATACAAATAATTAGATCTGATCAAATTGGATCCAGAGAGTGTCTGAATCTGATATGTGATGTGACATCTAGACTAGTCTGATCAGATATAAGTTAATCAAACTGGTCTGGTCAGATTTCATTTGAACTGGTAGAAGAAAAGTCTTGAAAGCATCCGAAAATGCACTAGTAGGTCCAGGTAGTAAATTTAATTGTTTCGATTTTCGGCAATTTTTCAATAAACTTTAACAGCTCATTTTCTGTTTGAAAAAAAAGTCAGAATTGAATCAAAATCGAGGTAGAGAGATGAAATTCGGTTTATATTCCATTATCAACACTCACCATAACATAAAAATACAATTTTACCATTTTTTTCTGGCAACTTTTAGATCATTCTTTTCCCCATGATCAGAATTCCTGAAACCCTGATAAATTTGTTTCTAATATAACACGATTTCTTAGATTTTCAGAAAATTTTGGAAGCCAGTGGGAGTTTTGGAGGGGATGAATAAAAAAAATGAGTCAACATTCGTATTCAGCGCTGCTAAGAACCTAATTGACCGTTGCACGTGTTTTATTCAATTTTTTGGCAATTTCGGGAGTTGATGAAGGCGTTGGAGGGGCTGAATCGAAAAAATAAGCTCATATTCGAATTCAGAGCTTTAAAAACATTTAAAACGATATGTCACACGATATTTGGAATTTTTTTACATTTTGACCAAAATTTTTGGGGCTTTGAACCCCCTTGGTTTTGAGAAATTTTCCAAAAATTTGAAAAATCGTGTGACATATCGTTTATTAGGTTTTTGGGAGCGCTGAATTCGAATATCGGCTTATTTTTTTGATTTGACCCCTCCAACTCCCCCGTCAACCCCCAAAATATCCCAAAAATTGAAAAAAAAACCGTGTGACATATGGTTTATTTGGTTTTTGGGGATGCTGAATACGAATATGAACTCATTTTTTGGGTTTGGCCTCACCAACGTCCCCATTGTTCTGAAACTTTCTTGAAAATTGAAAAAAATCATTCAGATTTGAATGATGCACCCTTGTACGTAGCTTATCTACCTTATTGACATTGTAAAATGTAAATACAGTGAAAGCTGTCTACTTCAATAAATGATTTGAATTGAATTGAATTGCATTTTGATTAAGATTTCATCTTCACGTTAGAACTGATTTTCTTCTTCATTAATGGAAAAATATGTACATTTGAAAACGTAAAAATGTTCTCACAAAATCTCCATTTTTGGATTTTCAAAAATTCACCAAAAATCGAAAAATTAATTTAGGTGACTGATATTTTGGTTACAGAGGTTTTATATTGTTACTTGTAGATATGTAGGTTGGTAGGTACATATTTACTCTGAACATGGTTCCATTTGAATTTTTCGAATTTTTGCCTTCACATCTGCAGGAGCTAAAATAAAAAAAAAAAATTGAAAAAGATTTTGATGAATAACTCATCAAATAAATAGATAGGTAGTATTATGTTTGACCATCTCATGAGTAGGTAACTAAAGTAAATCTCGCATTCAGATACGTATTTCATAAATGTTTTTCAACTTACTGAAACAATCAGCTATCGATGGAACCCATTTTGTATTTTTGCAAACAGAACTGGATCCAGTTTTGTTGTATATTGTGTAATAACCAGTGTTGCACTTGATCAATGCAACTGTGTTTTCGTGAACAATTCCAGATTTTCCACACGTCTGCGAATCTTTTTCATTACATTGGTACGTGATGGTCTTATCAGGAGTTGGTATAAGCACGGTGCAAAAGTTACTAGGTACATAAAAAAAACATGTTTTTATTATTTTTGCAGGTATCAGGAAATGAAAAAAAAAGGATCTATCAGTAATCAGTATTGCTCCCGATGATCAATAATTCAATTCCCAATGCCACTGGAAATATTCTTGGAGTGAGAAGTAAAAATAGGTAAGCGAATTTCCTTCATTAACGTATCACAAGAATTCCATAAAGACTTACCCTTCAAATCCAATGAGTTGTTCTTTCTCAGTCTCATCAATAGTTATATTGCATGCTCTTAGTGATTCATCTGACCCATCTCTGCAGTCTACTGACCCATCACATTGTTGGTTCTCGTATATACAAGCGCCATAATCGCATCGGAAACGTGAATGGCCGCATCTGCTTAGAGCAAAAATTTCTTTCGGTATTTCAAAAAGAATAAAATGCATGGATGTGCTGATGCAGTACTGTCTAGTGTACCGACGTTGTATTTAAACAGCGATGACACGTTTCATCAGATTTATCTTCACATTCTGATGTTCCATTGCAAGCATCCCACTTACTAATGCATTGTCCATTGTCACATTTAAATTCCCACCTGAAATATGTTCGAAAAATTTTTCATTTGAAGCAAACATTTCAACATCTAATTCTTTGTAAAAATAATTTAATCTCGTAATATTGTACTCACGATTTACATTCCGTTGCTTGAATTTTCGGTCCCGAATCGGCTGCAAAATTGGGTATAAAAATAATTAATAATTATGCGAATGAGGAATGAATCGTAGTGTTTCAATTTCTGGTCAAGTCCATGCATACTTTGTTGATTTTCATCTAAAGTTGAATTCCATCCTCCAGCTAATTTCCATACAGCTCTGTTTGTTTTACCACACCCGGTGGTATTTTTTCCATTTTCATGTTGGGATAAGAGTGATTCTGAAGTGAGAAATGAACTCGTATCTGCTGAATTTAAAACACTGCAACAAACTTTGTGTGTTTTTTCGACACTTTCTTGATCGCAACGGGATTTTCTCAAAAAAGTAACCAGCTCTGGTAGAACTGGAAATTTTCCCAGTTTACTTTGGAGATGGCTGCAATTTGTTAAACTTATGCAATATCCTGGCTGGTTATCCGGTGTGATGCAAGGTTTCTAAAAAATACAATTTTTAAAAATTTATAATCAAATTGATGAAAATGTGATTGAGGCTTAAAAAATTAATGAATACGTACATCGTAAATTTCAGTTATCTCTTTTCCATTGATTTGGTGATTGAGTATTGTATTATCGCAAACCAGTAATAAAATAACGAGATACTGAAAGTGAAACCATTTGAACATTTCAATATTGAAGTTCATTTTTTTCTTTTTTTTTTTAAACAAATTTTTAGTAGTCTTGAAGTACCTATGTAAAGAAATGGCAGAATGCTATTAGAAGAGATGAAAATTCGTTGGAAAAAAAATGATTAAACTACCCAAATAGATATTGGAGAAAGCTGTTGTTTGTAATTTTTTTTTTTTGCCACTTGTATTATCATTGAGCTATGAATTTTGAATTGCGGTGAAGCTTCTTCAATCATGAGGTAGGCGAAATTTAAATTAAATAATTTTAAGAAAACGTCTACAAAGACCACTTGTTAAATTTAAACCAACGAATAAAAAAAAAGACATGTTTTACTTACGTATTTGTAGGTGTGAGTAGCAGATTACATTGTTGACGGCAGAACTTGTATTTCTTTAATTTTTTCAACTCGTGATCGAATATAACGCGAAATAAAACTCGGGAAAAAAGTTATGATAATCTAATGTTCGCATGAGTGTGTAAATCCCACTCCAAATACTTGTAAATCTGCCAATGATTCTTCCTAATTCGAAGGTAAGTCGTTTGTCTCTATAAAAATAATTGTGGGGATTTTTCATTAAAAATGTAAACGTACTTGTTTTACAACTAGATAACTACCTAACAATTTTTTCGCCTCACTTGTGTGTGAATTAGTGTGATACGAGTAGGTACACAAGGTATCTTCGAGCGATAAATCTGATGGAAATGTTGATTATTATGAATATTATATTATTGAGTGACAATCTTAAATTTAATGATTAAATGCGAAATTGATGAGGTTTACCTACTTAAGGGATTATCGACTATATCAAATGAGCTTCAGTGGATTTCTCTCGTTGGTTCAAAAAAGAAAAGTGACCTTGAGATTCCCGATAAATAAAATTTTAAAATACTAAATCATTAAAATGGAAATAACATAGGTAGGTAGCCCCTACCTATAGTTTTTTTTCCTTCAATTTTTCCATTAGAATTTCTCTAAATACCGATAACTTTTCTTTCAATATGAAGACCACCCCCATTGTGATCCAATTTTCTGGATTTTCTATTTCACTTTAGGTTTTCAAATTCATTTCATTTCCAGCATTACTCGAATTTTTTAATTCTATTTTCAATTTTTGATCTGATTTTCAAAATTTTAAATTCCGTTTTCAATTTTTGATTTCATGAATTTTTATTTTGAGATTTTATTTTCAAAGTTTTTAGGTTTACTTCCATCTTTTGATTCTGATTTCAGTTTTTTATTTTTCACTATTGACAAAAGTTGTGCAAGCAGCATTTTAAAACTAATGCTGTTATATAGGAGATTGGAATTATTGCTATAGGGGAATAGGGTCGACATTTCCTTATATGGTGGTTAAGACAATAATTATTCCTTATGTGGGGAATAATTACATGGTCCAGACTAGCTCAAATTCGGACACTGGGATAACTCCAACCCTCCATATACATCATACTAAAGAGTGTAAAACTAGAAATAAACCATACTCGTAAGGTGTACTGAATATGTTTAATCGTCGTAATACACAGTATTTATAAAGCAGATGTCTTTAGGCAATCACACACATATGTGACGCGGCACAACAAAATCGACCTTCCGACTGAAAAAATTATTTTTCACTTTTTGACGGATTTTTGGTCCTCGGACATTCAAAAATCATTTAAAACCACCCTGAAGTCCCTATGATTTGCATAGCTCCATATACATGGTAATCCAGTCAGAAATGTGCTCATTTTTTTGATTTTTTTGATTTTTTAAAAATTGTTTCATTATTTCAACTTTTAAATCGACCTGGAGGCGAAACAAAGCGTTCTACGAGAAAAATATATTCAGCAAAGTTGTAGAGAATTAAATTTCCAAAAACCTATAAGAGGTTTATTTTTCTCCAAAATGCATAGTTTTTCCGTTTTTCTCAAAAAACAAAAACCTCATGATGATTACCATAAAATTTCTGTTTTTTGAGAAAAACGGAAAAACTATGCATTTTGTAGAAAAATAAACCTCTTATAGGTTTTTGGAAATTTAATTCTCTACAACTTTGCTCGATATATTTTTCTCGTAGAACGTTTTGTTTCGCCTCCAGATCGATTTCAAAATTGAAAATAATGAAAAAATAAAAAATAAATTGAAAAAATGAGCGCAATCATGACTGAGCCCCCTGTATCAATGTAAATAACCATTTTAATTTCATATGATCGGAAAATGAGTAGTTTCCTACACAGTTTTGTGGTTGGAAAATACGTCTTTAACGCATCTATCTAAACATGTGCGGAAAACAGTTACTTTCCTCCCTAGGGAGGAAAATAACTGTTTTCCTCACATGTTTACAAATTCGAAATTAGCCATTTTTTTAAATTTCAGCATTTATTTTCCTCTCATATGAAATTAAAATAGTATACTATTACCCAGTGATATTCACACAAAACAGGCAAGAAACGTTATCCAAGACTATGTTTAGCTCAGTTTAGCCGGAGAACGTGATTAGAACGCAAGCGCTTCCGCTAAACGAGCAGAACTGGACTGAAAACTTTAACCCCCCATAACTCAAAAACTTGTTTTCAGTTCGAAGGTCGATTTTGTTGTGCCGCGTCACATATGTGATTCCTAGATTAAGCATAATTAAAATAGCACGAACATATTAAATGGGAAATATAACATATTCATGTTATTCACTGGGGTCAAAGCATTATTATTAAACCAACACAAATACATTAAATGAGAACATGTAAAATATTCATGCAGACTTACTGAGATTGGTTAATTGCAACACATTGCAATTAACTGGGGAATATGCAATATTTACTGACACTGTCACTGTCCAGCCATCTCTCCATTGCACTCCTAATACTTGAGGCATTCGATGACAATTAAGAGTTGTTCGCGATATTTAATCAAAGTGATAATTTTATTCAGCATCGTTTAGCAGAGATATTTAAATTACGTTAATGCATTATTTGAATGAATTTTAGAGTTATTTATTTAGTTTTCACGAGTTATTTAAGAGTTATTTTCACGAATTCACGAGTTATTTATAGAGTTATTTAGATGGATTTACAATCAATACCGCGAATATCGAGAATAAAACCAATGATCAAACCAATAATAGATATTTTAAACAGCTATTCATCACCCTAATACGTAAAATATCTAACTCCATTTTTGTAAATTGTTCAGGAAATGCGAAAAACAGCATTATCAACTATTGATGGGTGTTACATAGTTAAGGTTATTTATTGGCACTGCACGAATTGCGTCCCGAAAGTACGAAAAGGCACGAATTGCGTCCCAAGTAATATTTTGCTAGGCACGAATTGCGTCCCAAAGCAACCCTTTCGAGATCATTAGAATTGGACACGAATTGCGTCCCAAGGTTAGGGTGTTAGATAGGTTGTTGGATGGTCGTTTTTAGAGAAATAAGAAGAATATGTACAAATTAACGTATACGAATATGCGTTGTTCTGACTTCGATGGGACCTTTTTGCTTTTCATTTGTGGAGCTGAAATTTCTAAAAAAAAAATCATTCAAATTATGAAAATTTTGAACCGAAAAAATCAATCTCCTCCCATGAAAAATAATTGTTCTTTTACTTATAAAAATACAAATTTTCAAAAGCTTTTTTCCCTGCTACGCTTGGGTCAATTTGTTTATATTTTGTTTTCATTTTTATAAAACGAAAAAATTCTGCTTGGGGCTTCTAAAAATTGAAAAATGAACATGCAAATTTTTTATAAGTCATAATGGGCTATGAATACCTATACGTAACTTAATGGCTACTACCCATCATATGTGTTGAGTACTTATATCAAGTGGCAGAATTGTCTTCTCACACTTCATTTCACATTAAAAAGCTCAATGTTATAATCGGCAAAATAGGTATAGGTATTTAAATTTCTGATCGAACACCCCCCCTCCCTCCCCCAAAGAAAATGCCTGGTTTCGTCCCTGGAAAAAATATTTGTAAATTTTGACATTGGTGGTTTTTTAAACAAATCCCTCACGCTCGATTTTTTCATTTTTCAGCATTTTTTTTTTTTTTTTTTCAAAACCCTGGGACCCTAGTGTTGTGTTTTCAATTCTTTTAGAGTTCAAGCGTATGGATGTCAAGTTATTTGAAATAACATTGGTAATGCAAGACGAAATGGTATTCCTTACTTTGTGAGTACATTTTTTTTCTATTTTGACCCACTTCTTTTGTTTAAAATATACCTGCCCCAGCGGACGCAATTCGTGCCTGTTTGGGACGCAATTCGAGCCTACCCATTTGTACCACCCGTGGCGCGGGACGCAATTCGTGTCCAGCCTATTTATTATAGTAAAAAAATAATCTGGTAAAATTTTTTTTCATTTGAAAGCTTTTAAGCCACTTTGAGTGGAGTTAGTTTTCTCGAATTCAAACGTGAATGGTACACCAATGAATTCACCTGAAGTAATTTTCAACATCGGAAGTTCCATATGAAGTGTTCACCTTTCAAATAGTGTTCATAACTCATTTTCATGTAATGTAAAAATTAAACAGTTTCATGCAGCTAAATAAACAGTGCGTTATCCTTTAGTGGAGTTAGATAATTTTCCTGACTTCGAACGCGAATTGTACACCAATGAATTCGCCTAAAGTAGTTTTTAAGGTCCGAAGTTCCGTATGAAGTGTTCACCATTCAGATGGTGTTTATAACTCATTTTTGAGAAAAAATGGAGTTAGATACTTTACGTATTAGGGTGACGAATTGTCATGGTTAAGTTTCCACGCTAGAAGTGGTACAGACAGTAAAAAGAAAGACACAGGCAAGATGCCTGTGCGTTTATGCATCTGATCTGCCAAAAGGATCGACACACCAATAGAAGGTGACTTAGCTCCAAAGAGCTTGAGATTCCGATGCTAAGTAAAGATCTTATTTTTCGCGATGTACCTGGTAGCTACCAGAAAACATCGCGTCTATTAGAAACGCCCACTTTACCATACTTCCAGTATAAGGGTTGTTCTTTTAGAAGAAGGAGAACAGATTGCACTTTCTCCTCATAGGGATGATTATCATCATTTCCCCTACTGTGATAATTACGAGAATAACTGCTAGGCAGTTGGGCCATACTGGTACCTTACAATGCTTTTTGCCAAAAACTGTCAAAAGTTCTCGTTTCTTCAAAAATTTGATGACAGAAATTCTCATTTTTTCAGAAAAATCGTTTAAAATTGTCGTTTTTTACAAAAAAGAACTCCAAAAATTGTTCAAAATTCTTGCCTTTACATAAAAGCTAATACGAAAACGTTCTAACGATTCTAGCTTTTCAGAAATTAATCTGCCGAATTTGCCACAAAATGCAAAAAAAATTGCCAAAAAACATTACCTTTTTTGCTAATAATTCAAAGATTGTTGCTTTGCCAAAAAGTATCACTTTTTTGTCAATAATGCCCAAAAGTTCTGCTCGTTGCTAAAAATTATCAAAAATTCTCGCTTTTTCAAAAATTTCATCACAGTATTATAATTCTCATTTATCCAGATAACGTCTTTAATTATCATTTTTTACTAAAAAAATTCTATAATTGATCAAAAATCTTGCTTTTTATGCCAAAAGGCTCTAAAAATTTTGGCTTTTCAAAAATTAAAAGGTGATGCTTTTTTAGTTTTTATCAAAAAAAAAAAGTCTCGCTTTTCGAGAAAAAAATTGCGAACAATAAAGTTTTTTTGCTGGTACATAAATCCAAAAAGATTGCTGCTTTTTGCTGAAAATGTCAAATTTTTGCTTTTTAGCAAAAATTACAGACGATTTTTACTTTTTTCCCCGAAAATTATCCGACAAAAGTCTTGCTTTTTTGTCAAAGATTACTGAAGAGTATAATTTTTTTGTCAAAAAATCCCAAAAAGTTCTGCTTTTTGCAAAAAATGTCTAAGTAATTTTTACTTTTTGCCAAAAAGTGCAAGAGATTTTCGTTTTCTAAAAAAATTGCTACCTAAAATTTACCATTTTTTTGCTGAAAATTCAAAAAAAATCACTTTTTTCCAAATATTGTCCAAACGTTTCGCTTTTTCATCAAAAAGTTTCAACTTTTCAAAATTACCTCCCAGAACATTTCAATTTGTAATGTGCATTTTTTTCGGTCATTTTTTTACATTGAAAATGTTTTAGCCACGTTTTGTCGTTTTTTTTTTTTTGGTTACTAAAGTTGATTTGTTTTTTTGGAAAAAATTCAATACAAGCCCTGATTACTTATTTTGAAGTTGATAGAAAATAAATATAAAGCTAAGCGATTATTACCTGTTATTAGGGAAAATCTAACAAAACTTTAGGGGGTAATTCTCGTAATTACCATTAGGAGAAAAAAATATCCCAATTCTCAATAAATATTTGTCGCATATTTAACGATTTCAAGAATTGACGAGTACGAGGGTAGTTATGAAACAGGTTCAAGGAGCGTTCACAGGAAAGTGACAGAGAGACTAAGCAAGAAAAAGAGAAAACAGAGACTCTAAAACGTGGTTTTATGAAAGAAGAGTTAAATTCATAGAAGGACGCGACCTTTGTCCGCAGGCGTGTGGAATTGTGAGTACATCTACATAGACAATTAGACATGTATACGAGTAGATAACGTGAAAGGAAATGTAGGCGGATCTCGCATCAACAGAAGTTTGGGTGAAATTAGAAAAATAGATAAAATTTCTGCGAGTCTGAACTCATTAGTCGCATAAAGTACACAGTGATAAGCTACATATAAGCTACTCCGTCATTCAATCATGAGTCACGGTATAGGACCAATACGTCTCTGTATACCTAGATATCTATTGAAATTAGCTGGACGAAAATATAAAACAGTTTCTGTTTTATTTACACAGTTGACATTTGAATAACAAAAAATTTTAGCGTTCGTTTTGATAAACTTTTTATATTTTTTTTCTCAGACTAGTTGTTTGTTGTTTTGCTTCGTAGTTCGTGTTGTGATGGTTTTATAAATTTAAAAATTTTTAATCATTGTTGTGATCGATAAAAATCCAAAAATGTCGAAAATTTGGATAATTTTGTGCGTTGTTTTAAAATTGACCCAAGATGTTCACTTGATTGGTAAGTGTATGCAAGCATATTTCTACTTTCTCTGCGTTAGAATTATTTTCTCTTCGAATGTTACGTGTAGTCTTACTTGTATGTATTTTATTATTTTATTCAGCATTACCCGAAGAGATCAAACCATCAACATCTACGATAAATCCTGCCAACAAAGCTGGTGGAAATGCTTTCGAATGTGGCGTCACGTCATTTTCAAAAATCAAACCGAAAAGTCGTCGTGATCCCGATCCCAGCATGGTCAATGCTGAAAATTCCAAATTAGGTAAATTAAAATTTTTTCTCCCGAATAAAAATAAAATAAATTTTTTTAGATTAAAAAAATACAACAATAAAGAAAGATTGGATTTTTCAAAATTTTGTAGATAAAGTATTAATTTATTTTAAAAAATCTTAATTATAATTAGTTTGGGAACATTTGAATCAAACAGAAAACGTGTGAGTAAATCTGTAATATCATAATATTATGCTTATGCTATATAATTTTTTTGTTTTTGTTTAAGGTGATTGGCCATGGATGGCTGGGCTCTTGTATCGAAATCGTACCCCAACCTACGAACACCCAAAACCTAAATCAAAATGCGGAGGTAGTCTTATTTCCAATCAATGGGTGGTAACAGCAGCTCATTGCGTTGTTCAATATAACGTCCATGTGACATTGTAAGCGAGCTACTTTTTAACAAAACGATTAAAATATGTATGTATGTAGATAATAATTCTCGATGAGTCCGAATAATAAAATATTCTATCGTGTGTGTTGTTTTAGACAATCTGTACTTCTTGGTGATTTGAATTTAAACGACAGTGTTGCCGATGGAGCAAAGCCTATCGAAATTTACATCGATAAGGTCTACGTACATCCTGGATTCTCTCTGTATCCAGTTATTAACGATATTGCTCTACTACGTTTGAAAGATCCTGTTGAATTTACTGGTGAGCATTTGCGTATTTTCAGTCGTATTAAGTATTTCGTAGGTAGGTATGTTGACGAAAAAAGTTGATAATTTTTTAATTTGCTTTGTTGTTGTTTTTTTTTTTTGCAGAATACATACGTCCAATTTGCATTACGAAAAAAGGAGAATGGCTTAAAAATGATTCGTACTATAAGAACAAAACTGCTTATGTGGTTGGATTTGGTAGTTATCTCGAAGGAGGAGAGCCATCAACAGCGTTACAAGCTGCTTCTATTCCTTTAATTGACACCGAAACATGTGTTGAAAGATACCAAGGATATAGTACGATAATAGATAATCGAGTATTGTGTGCTGGAGGAAATGGTTCAGACGCTTGTCAAGTAAGTTATTTGTAATATACGAGTACAAGGGAAGCAAACTTCACACGAAGTCTCTGATTTGACCAAAATCAAGATAGGTCGAAAAAGCCCGTTTTGAAGCTCTCGTAACTGAAATTTCAGCCTTCAGTTGCCAAAGTTAATTTTTGAATTTTTGGTGAATTTTGAAAATTACTGGAGCCTCCAGTACATTTTTGAAACTTTAAATTCTCACAAAATTTCATCAAATGGAGATGGAAAGCTGAAATTTACTCTACACTCTAATTTTAACACTCTCTGAAGACGAATTCAGGTGGATTTCAAGTCATTTTGAAGCCTCCAGCGACTTTTTTAAAATTACTGGAGCCTCCGGTAGGTTTTACCGACTTTGCCGTGAAACGGAAAAGTAAGGTATTGTATTTGTCATGATGGTTGATGATTTGGGTGGGGTGGGTTTTCTTGACGTTTTGGAGTGTGCTGATCACGATAAGACATATGGCGCAAAACGAGATAAGTTTATATATATATATACATGTAAAAACCATACATTATGAGATCCGTTTTATATAAAATCGGGCATTGCGAGATCCTGAGATCCTTTTGCCGGATCTCGCAAGTTCTCTCATATGCCATGGTACTTGTGAGATCCGGGGGACCCTGTACACACATTTTCAGCCGGATCTCGTTTTGCCTCCTATTCATATACTTATATACAATTTTTGAAAATAGATAAACGACGCATCTTGCGAGATCCACCCCCAAATCAGGTTTAGGCCATTGGTGGATCTCGGTTTATGCGGATCGCGAAATTGATGGCGGCAATGCATAGAAAGGCACTGTTTACACACTGCAACGTTCGTTCGAACGAAGTTGTAGGGTTATTATTTGAGTTTTTAGCATTTTTCGAAATTTTTTGGGTCGGATCTCGCAATGCCTGTGTATATGTCGGATCTCGCAATGTACTATAAGACAGTATTTATATATTTATTTATTTATATATTTATTTATATATCAATTTATGTATAATTTTGTGTCACGCTGAACTCAAAAGCTCCGAACTTTAAGTCGAAACTGATGATGGCAAAATATTGCTTTGATACTGAACTAGAGAAATTTTTAATTTGGTCGAAATCGGTTCAGCCGTTTACGAGATATGAACGTTTAAGTGTGTTTCAACGTTATGGATAAGCAGAAATTTGTGTAAACCCTTATATCTCGCAAACGGCTCACCCCCAACAAACAGATGGGGTGGTTAGGGTGTGTAGGATGCAGATTGGTACGCCGAAGGTCCGGTGTTCGAATCCCGCGCGAGTCAAGAAAAGAAAGTTTTTTGTTGATTTTTTTGTTAATTTTTTTGTTAATTTTATCCGTCCAAAATTTTTTTGCCATAAAAAATCAAAATTTTTCAAAAATTTCTAGTGTAATTTTTGTTTTAACAAAAAACATTAAGTTTTTGGTAAATAGCCAGTAAATTTTGATATTTTTTTTTTTTTTTGTTAATTAATAGTAATTTTTAGTAAATAAAATGATTAGTTATTTTTGGTGAATTACTCGTAATTAAAGTTGGTCGAAAATTTTGGTAAATTGGTAAAGTTTGGTAAATTGGTAAAAACCTTTGACAGTAAATTACTGGGGTAGTTAAAATTCGGTAAAAAATTGGTAAATTAGTGAGGAAATGTCTCGTAAATTACTGAGGTGAATGTTGGTAAATTGCTGGGGTAATTTTTGGTAAAATGGAAAATTGGTAAATTAGTGGGTAATGTCTGGTAAATTACTGAGGTAAATGTTAGTAAATTGCTGGGGTAATTTTTGCTAAATTCGTAAATTTAGGTAAAGTGGTAAATTTTGGTAAATTGATAAATTTGGGTAAATTTGTAAATTTTGGTAAATCGGTAAAGTTTGGTAAATCGGTAAATTTTGGTAAATTGGTAAATTTTAGTAAATTGGTAAATTTTGGTAAATTAGTAAATTTTAGTAAATTGGTAAATTTTGGTAAAATGGTAAATTTTGGTAAATTGATAAATGTTGATAAATTCGTAAATTTTAGTAAATTGGTAAATTTTGGTAAATCGATAAATTTTGGTAAATTGGTAAATTTTGGTAAATTGGTGAATTTTGGTAAATTGGTAAATTTCAGTAAATAGCTAAATTTCAATTCTGGATAAAAATTAAGCCATTAAAAACCTCTAAATTTTGGTAAATCGGGAAATTTACGTAAATTGGTAAATTTTGGTAAATTGGTAAATTTTGGTAAATAGGTAAATTTTGGTAAATTGGTAAATTTTGGTAAATTGGTAAATTTTGGTAAATCGGTAAATTTTGGTAAATCGGTAAATTTTGGTAAATTGGTAAATTTTGGTAAATTGGTAAATTTTGGTAAATAGGTAAATTTTGGTAAATAGGTAAATTAAATTTCAGTAAATAGGTAAATTTCAGTAAATAGGTAAATTTCGGTAAATAGGTAAATTGGTAAATTTTGGTAAATTGGTAAATTTTGGTAAATAGCTAAATTTCGGTAAATTGGTAAATTTCGGTAATAATTTTGTTTTTTGTCAACAATTTTCCTGATATATTATTCCACTTGTAATATGACAGTTACGTCTTCATAAGTACGCTAATTTTTATTTGAAAATCAATTTCATAAAAGTGTAATATGATGGCTACTTATGATTGACTATTTTATTTTGTCGATGTTTTCGACTTTTCATATTCATTAAATCGGTAAATTTGGGTACTTCCGCGCATTTTGATAAATTGGTAAATTTTTAAGTAATGTCTGGTAAATTACTGAGATAAATGTTGGTAAATTACTGGGGTATATTTAGAGCAAAGTCGGTTGATCTTGCGAACTGCGCAAGATGTTTTTTTGAAACTTGAAATTCCCGCAACATTTTACCAAATAAAGTTGGCAAGCTGAAATTTACTTCGCAAACTGATTTCAATACGGTATGAAGTCGACTACATGGTAGTTTCAAATGATTTTAAAGCTTCCAGTTACTTTTCGGAAATTTCAATTTTCCAAAAAATGCCATATGATCTTTCAAAAAGTCGCTGAAGGCTCCAAAACGACTTGAAATTCACCAGCATGTCGACTTCGTAGCGTATTTTAGTTTGCAGAGTAAATTTCAGCTTTCCATCTCCATTTGATGAAATTTTTGGGAAATTTCAAGTTTGAAAAATCTGCTGGAGGCTTTAGGAATTTTCAAAAAGTCGCTGGAGGCTCCAAAACGACTTGAAATTCACCTGAAGTACTTCGTAGCGTATTGAAATCAGTTTTTAGAATAAATTTCAGCTTTACAACTCCAATTTGATGGCATTTTTTGGGAATTTCGAAATTCAAAAATCTGCTGGAAGCTCCAGAACTGCTCAAAACGGATTGAAACTGTTTCCAATCAATTTTGCTTGTCGAAAATAGGGTATATCCCAAATTTCAGCTTTCTTGGTCAATTTGGTAAAATTTTGATTTTTTCCCTCATTTTTGGCCTAAATTTGATTTTCAAAAATTCACCAAAAATCGAAAAACGCACTTCAGCACTTGAAATTTGGACAGGTGATAAATTTTTGCCTGATCTTTCCATCTACCTCTGTATAGTTTGAAAATTTTAGTGAAAGTACTATGTTGGAACGCAAAATCTGCGATTTTGGCTGACCTGTCAATCAAAATGGCCGCCATTTTGTAAGCAGGGCCACTTTTTTTTGGAGTACAAGGGCTATAAATGTTCCTTAGGACTCTCCCTTTAAGAAAAAAGTTGTCCCGGAGGATCGACCGGGGGGGGGAGGGTGCAATTTTTTTTTTTGACAAGATATTATTTGGTGTGTTTTCATAGGTACCTAATCCGCTTGAAAACCATCAAAATTCGACTTTTTTGGAGCCTGCTGCGATGCAGGTCCATTCTTATCCATGCCTTTTGATTGGGGTTTGCTTATAAGAGAAGAGAGAACTAAATGCCTATTTCTTGTACTTTTTTCTAGGGAGCATCCGGTGGACCTTTAGCTATACCGCTTGAAAACCGATGGCATTTAATAGGAATCGTGTCTTATGGTGTGGGATGTGGTGACCCAAGTTTTCCTGGGATTTATACGAAAGTAGCTTCGTATTCAGACTGGATTAAAAATGTGACTGGTATAATTAATTAATACTCGAGTTACAAGTAAATATGTAATGTATTCAAAATATAAGACTAATTGTATGAAAACTTTCAAATTACTTACCTACTTACATTTTATACTTTGAGTTACCTAGCCTAAGTATTTATACATATGTATTTAAAAAATAAGATGTCTCAAAAGAGAAAAAAAATCTAAACTGTGATTTAATGAAATGGTCATCTATTTAGTTTTCTTGGATAAACCGTCTCCTATGGGCACATCATGTAATGCAACTGGGTTTTCCCTCCAACTCTTTTTGTTTCTGAAGCATATGAAAGTGTATACCTACATAGATTATATAATGTATTTTCTTTAATCTGCCTGCGAGAACACATAATTATCCCAATACTAAGTAATAGGTACCTCGATTTATACGTATTCGTATTTCGGCTATGATGTCATTGTCAGTTTTGCTCAATGTAATACGTACATTTACCTTTTTCAGGTTGATATAAACCTATGTACTTTTTTTTTGGAAGAAAAAAGATACAAAGAAAAACTTGAACATTTTTTCTAAAAGCTTTATTCGTAAAAAATGGAGTTCTACAAACTCGAGTACCTTATTTCAAACTAAGTTTTCTCCTCACAGAACGTATATCTGATTTCTTTTCAAATGATGTTTTTTCCACGTCTTTAATTACTGATAAAATCCATCGGGCATGATCCGATAAATCGGTGAATGCTGCAATGGATGTCAATGATGCTTGTTTCACACTAACAATGCCTCGGAGATAATATTTATCGTCTTTTTGAAAAAATATACCTCCTCCGCTGTCTCCTTGAAGAACACTGGGACCTTAAAAAAAAAACACTCTATTTTAAACCAACTTCACCACGAAACTGGTAGAAAAAATTATCTCATGGTAAGTTGTTAGATGTTTACCGCCATTTTCATGTGAACCAGCGCAAAATTTATCAAAAGTGATTATTGCTCGAGCATCAACCGGTACAGTAGTCAAACAACGTGCACGACTTATAAAAGGCAACCAGACAGCTTGTAACTTCTCTGGATATTTACCAGTTTCGTCACATCCCCATCCCGCAACCTTAGCAAGTTATAAGGTTATCGCTAAAAATTAATTCTATAATGTTCCTTTATACTTATTGAGAAATCAAAGTGCTTACCTTTCCCTTAATACCTTCTGCTGGATATCGACCCTCAATTATGCTTTCCCAGTCAACATGAGCTTGAGCAACGTTTGTATTGAAGGTTATGTTTTGTTCGAGAATCAAAATTCCTATATCGGCTGCGTAATTGTTATATATGTCTGCGTAGCCTTTTTCAGATAGACGTATTTGTTTGATCTGAAAAGCATTTTTTTAAAATATTCAGAAGTAATTTATCAAATTACTATCAAGGCAGTGGAATTCTGATAAAATAGATGCATGTACTTATTACCTTATAGATTTTTTGATTTTGGTTGTCAATTGTAGAATAATTCCTCGTAAATTTACTAACGATAATTTCGAAATCAGAAGCATTATGTGTCCTGTTTTTCTTATCGTCATAAAAACAATGAGCAGCTGAAAAAAAAACATTCAAGATTGAGTGGGTGTATTTTGTTTCCAATTTCCAACCTTTTAGTTCACTTTCACTTCGTTTTGTTTATTGTTCTACACAAATCGTTCACAAACCTGATAGAATTAACTGAGGGCGAATAATTGTGCCTCCACAAATTAATATTTTCTTTTGATTGAAAATTGCTACGTGCCAAGGAGAGTCATGGATCGATTCAGTGTTTCCACCTACGACTGGAGTAACAATGTCAATAGACTGTACGCAATCTGCGAATTTAAAATGTGAATTAGGTTGCAGTGTTGAGTGTATATTACTGAATCAATATCAGGATTCAGAAATCAACACACGAGTGAAATTTTTACTTAATAAATATTTTAATCAACTTAATTTATGATTCCAAATGTTTAAGGTATAATTTGAAAATGAAAAAAAATCCAGTAGTAAGTATAGGGGTCATTCCACGTCAATTCGACCAAGAAGTGGTAAGTGGGTTCGGCGATTTTTTTGAAATTTTTTTTGTGGAATGACCTTTAGAAGAGATGACCAATGGTGTAAATCGCAGCCCTCTAGCCCTTTTTTAAAGGCTGCCAAGGGGTGTCAAAGTTTTCAGTGAACCTAAAATATTATCCATTTCAGCAGTGGATTACTCGATAACAGCGATACCTACCGAAATGGAACTTTTTCCCATGGTTAGAGGTTTTGAACGGCTTTTTGGTGATATCATGAAAATCAGTGTTGCCACTTTTTTTGGAACCAAAAATCAGCTCGTAAAGTTTCAAAACGTATTTTTCATATCGTTCTGACGCTCAAAAATTCTGAAAAAAATATATTAATAACAACTTTTCATGCTGAACAACATATTAATAAATTGGGATGGTACTATGTCGCAGAGTCGATTTAAAAAAATTTTAAGTTTGCGAAAAAATGCGATTTTTTGATTTAAAACATAAAAAAAAGTTTTGATTCGTGAAGTTGGCCCATTTGATCCCTATTTTTACGTATCTGTTGAAAAAATTGAAAAAACTTTTTCACTCGATGAAATAAACTCATGGCAAAAAATCAAAATTCGAAAAAAATCAATTTTCAATTCCAAACATCAAAAAAAGTTTAAATTTATTCTGTTGTCTTATTTTCACCTCTTTCTGACGTATTTCATGGAAAAGTTGATAAAAATCACACTTATAGCAAAAAAATTAAAATTCGTTCATTTTTTGAATTTTTTTGAATTTTGATTTTTTTGTGATGAGTTCATTTCATCGAGTGAAAGGGTTTTTTCAACTTTTTCAACAGATACGTAAAAATAGGGGTCAAATGGGTCGACTTCACCAATCAAAACTTTTTTTCATGTTTTAAATAAAAAAATCGACTCTGCGACATAGAACCATCCTGAATTTCTTAATATGTTGTTCAGCATGAAAAGTTGTCCATTCCCTCTGAAATTTGAATCGAGTCAAGTGGGAAAAAAGTTGTTTCAGAAAAAAAATTCTGGAGCCCAAGTTTTAGGACCAAATTTGAAAAATGAGTAGTCATTTTCTAGCCAAACGATGGGACTATACAATAACAAAATATTTACGCGGTGTCAAAGTTGAAACAAGCAGTCACAATTTTCAGTTAAGTAAAAATCGTTCCACTTGACCCGGTCACTTCTAGTAAAAAGTTGTATGAGAAGTTTAAAACGTTGGCAAAATTTTTCCAGTAAGATATGTATCATTTGCAAACTCATAGCCAGAAAATAGTACATATTTCTCGTAAATTCACTGACAAATTAGAGGGAGGGGAGATTTTTCACATGTTCGTCTACATATTGGTGAAATATCTTGTTAGGATCGATTCAATCGAGATCTTACGAACTACCGGATGGTGGAGAAATATGAGGTTTATTTCTCAACCATTAAAGTTATTCTGGCTGATCCGTTAAACCTCTGAACGGAGTCTCGATCCTGGGAGAAACGAGTAGTGTGTAGTAGGATCTATAGGGGCGCCCCGAAGGATCGCACCTACTTACACCCCTTCCCACACGTACGAGTTTCAATTCGGTAAAAATTCATTGCTCACCCCTTCCCAGAGTGACAATTTTATGTTTCGTGCAATAATCGATTGAGTGAATTGTTTAATAACTTGTCGTGCACTACAAGTCAATTCGTTCATTAATTCGTCGCAATATTTTCTCATGTATAGTACAACCCAGAAACATAATTTCTTCTTTGCACCTATCACAAAGTCCTACCTTATTCGTCTCTAGCAAGCATAACACAGAAACCAAGTTTCTTCTTTATACATTGCCATAATATGAAATAACCAACTCTCATTCTCGAAATGTTTACCAACAATTGATGAACTCAAAAACATAGTCAAATAAAATGATTTTAATTCAAAGGAACAATACCTACATAGATATTTGTAATTTTTCGAGAGTTCAAATAAACTAATTAATAGCCTGAAATTACCATTACCATATTCTATACATCGGTAGTCTATTGATTAAAAATTACGAACCTGTTTATGAATAATTCTATTTCTCTAAATAAAAATAAAATAATACGAATCTAAAAAGAATAAAATACAAATTTCGATCAAGTCCTTCAACAGGAAATAAAAATCGTCCCTCATGTGATCGTTTATCCATTCTGTCCTTTTATTTACGACCTGTAACAGCCAAGACATCGATCTTATTTACAGTACTGTTCATGCATTCGATTCTATCAAGTATTATGCTTATTGATTTTTCTCTAGGAGAAACCTCAGCATGGTTGTATCATTATTTTCGATCTCAAAATTTTAAAGTCATTTTCATCCAGGGGTTTCGTTAAAAAATCGGCCAGCTGTTCATTCTCTTTTGAGTTTACTTTCACTACTTTGAGAATATTTCTTCGGAAATATTCTTTCACTTTTAAATATTTTAATTCGATATGCTTAACCCTTCCTTTACTGGTTGAGTTTTTGCAAATGGACATCGCTGACGTACTATCTTCAAAGAGAGTGAGAGGGTAAGATATTGGCCCAATCACCTCCTCAAAGAGTCTAGCTAGAAACAGAATCTCATGAGCTACGTCACAGATAGCCATGTATTCTGCTTCAGCTGAGCTCTCAGCACGGCAGCGTTGTAATCTTGAGCACCAGCCTATAGGATTACCATACAGGCGAATGATATAGGCTGTAGTCGACTTACGTGTCCTTTGGTCTCCAGCATAGTCGGCATCTACGTATGCGTCCAATGTGTTGACAGTAGTAGTCACATCGTTATTTTTAGAATACAATAAGCCTAAATTCTTAGAACCTTGTAAGTATTCTAAAACACGTTTTAGTAGACTCCAGTGTATTTCCTGCGGGTCTGACTGAAACCTTGCAAGATAGTTTACAGAGAAAGCCATATCTGGTCTCGTATTGTTTGACAAATACAAAAGAGCGCCTATCGCCTGTTTATAAGAATAGGATGGCTGTTCCTCGTTCAAATCATCGTTTTTTGTTTTCTTCTGAGAAGAGATAGCAACCATCGGCGTGGTAGCAACACTACACTCAGACATACCAAATGTACGTAAAAGAGAATTTGCATATTTTGACTGGTGAAGAAAGACAGAGTTACTGTTATCCCTCCAGTCAATTTCAAAGCCAAGAAATTTATTTGGTCTGCCTAATCCTTTCATTTCAGATCGATTTTTAAGGTTGGTAATAAAAGCCTGTATTTCAATCTCATCGTTACCAGTGCACACTATATCATCAACATATAGCAGCACAATTGTAACCAATTTGCCTCGTATTTTTACATAAATGCACGGGTCTCTCTCACTTCTAACAAAACCTAGTGACGCCATGAATTCGTCAAACTCCTTATTCCAGCATTTTGGTGCCGTAGGCATTCCATACAGTGCTTTATTTACTTTAAACACAAATCGTTTCGAGTCGCCAGTCATACCTTGTGGAATGTTGACATATTTGACTCGATCCATTTTACTTTGTAGAAAAGCATTCTTTATGTCAAATTGATACATATTCCAAGAGTGTTGCACAGCATAAGAAAACAACCATCGTATAGCAGTGGTAGAGGGAGTAGGAGAGGCAGTATCGGCTGAATCATACTTCTCCTTATCCCTGCACCCTACTGCGACTAAACGTGCCTTTGGTGTGCCGTTTTCTTTTACAGTGAAGACCCATTTAAGTGGAATCACATTCATTTGTTTTGTACGTTTAGTCAATTCGAGTACATTATGCCTTTTAAAAGCGTCAAGTTCGTTTTGTATAGGTGTGCCCCATTTGGCAACGTTGTCCTTTGAAATTGCTTCGTTATATGTAGCAGGTTTTTCTCTGCTAGCAAATAATAGCCATGGTTTTGAGAAACAATATTTAAGGTTTAGGTTGTTAGGTTGATTTTCTATGTTATCAATATTATACTCGTCATTTTCATCAATTTCATGAGTCTCAGGATCGGAGTCTAATTCCTGTGTAAGATTTGGAATATTAGGTACAACATCCGAAGTATGTGTTTCCAATTTACCAGAATCTTCCGAATTTTTCTCTTCAACCTGAGAACCAGAAGTTGAATCGGAGTCATTTTGTACAGTATTTACTTGTATTGTCTTACTTTCATCTATCTGAGAGGTATTAGTTGTATTTTCAGGTATGGACTCATCCACCACTGAAAATGTTCCTACATTTTTGTTAAGAAAGTCATTTTTATATAGTATTGTTTCATCTACTTCTACACTACAAACATCCGAAGTTTTGTTAGTTTTTGGATCAAATACTGTACAACCAGTGTTTGTAAAACCAGCCAAATAATAAGTATTTGATCGCGAAGTAAATTTCTTTCCTTTTGGTATAATTTCGTTCAAAGTATATACCCTAGAGCCAAAAATTTTTATATTTGAGACATCAGGTATTGATTCGAAAAATTTTTCATAAGGTGTTATCATATCCAATGCAGAATGTGGGGTTCGATTATAAATATAGCAGGCGGCATGTACAGCCAATCCCCACATTCCAACAGGAAATCCAGATTCAAAGAGCAGAGCACGAGCTCTCTCTTGAATTGTCCTATTAATTCGTTCAGCTAACCCATTGTGCTCGTGGCAATAAGGTTCTGATTCGTCAGTAATAATTCCATATTTTGTTAAAATGGCCCTCACTTCACTTCCAGTAAATTCGGTGCCATTGTCACATCGCAAAATTTTGAATTGTCCAGCACCAGGGAACTGAGCCTGAAGATAACGAAAAGCTTCATTCAAGCATTCAGCTATTTCTGAGCCAGATTTCGATTTTGTTAGAAAAACTTGTAAATATCGTGTATAATCGTCAGTAACACACATAATGTAAACATTTTTCTTCACAAAGGTAGGGGGATTAATAGGACCCATCAGATCTACGTGAATACACTCACAAGGTCTGGTGGCCCTATCCCTATCTTTGTCAAATGTTTTCTTATGTTGTTTTGATTTCATACAAATTTCACAAGGATTTGTTTTTTCGCAAATTAGTTTATCAACCCCTAATGCTACATTTTTGAAACTGTTGACTGCAGAAGCGGATATATGTCCCATTCGCCTGTGCCATAATGCCCCTTCCTGCTTCAACAGTTCCAACTGTTTAGGTGTTAATTTTCGTTTCAAATTTCGAGTTTTATTTCGCTTCGTAATTTTACTCAATTTTATTGGTAAGGTTACAGTCGATTTTGATTTGTTATCATTTTTAGATTTGATTGGGCTGTCAATAAGTTCAGCTCTTAGCCTATAAAGACCATTCGATTGTTCAATTTTGGCGATTTTTATCCCTGTTTTTCGATCTAATATATGCCCTGTTTGAGGATACAAAACAAATACAGATTTGAACTGAATGTTGAAAGTAGATACGCTAATAATATTTTCGTCAATTTTAGGCACATATTGAACATTCTTAATCATTAAAGCTGTTTTAGTTTTTCCAAAAATCACTGATAAAAATAGGCAACCTTCACCAAGTGAATATAAAGGTGCGTCTTTATTAGCAGTAGTCACCACTTGAGGTTTCTCAAATAGAGTAAAATTATTCAGTAAATTTTGATCATCAATCATGTGATGACTCGCACCAGAATCGACTAAAAATAATACAGTTTTATTAAAATCGTTACCTTTAGGACAATCAGCTCGAACATGACCATATTCACGACATCCATAGCAGGCTTTTCCCGGATTTGGGCAGTCTTTCTCTTTATGGAAATACTCCCCGCATTTCGTGCAAAGTATTTTCAATTTCTCCTCTTTGGACATAGTCTTGAGTTGTTCAACTTGTTGAGGTGTATACTTAGGTTTGGAAATTTTCACTTTTGGCTCGTCGGATTTTTCAGTGGAGTCAATTGGACGTTTTCGTTGATTTTTACCAGAGGCAGAGGAGGCGGAAGAGGAAGACTCGTTGCGCTTATCATTTTCTGGCTTTTTAGAATCAAAGGGTTTTTTATCAGAGAATTTCTTATTTTTGTCATTTTCAGCAATCCTCAAAAATCGTTCCTTGATGAATTCTAATGTATGATTTTCATCAGGCAGAGTGGTGATCGTAGAGAAAAACGTCGAATAAGGGCTTCGATGATCATAGATCCCCTCTATTTTTTGAAGAAAAATTGTGGTTATATATTCGTCGGAGAATACTGTTCCCAAATTTTGATACTCATTAATCATCTGCTCAAAGTCAGCAATAAATCGGTCTGGGTCAAAATTACGACGAAAACGCAGCCTAACGAATCGATTATGGAGATCCACCATATCCTGGATTCTCCCAGATCCATAATTTTGTGATATGTACCCATACATATCGTAAGCAGTATTTAAATCATGGAGTCTGGCTGCAATAGGCCTGGAAACGGCCATGGTAATATACTGCATAGTTTGTGCATCTAGTACATTTCTCTTCGCTTGCGAAATCTCTACTTCTGACCCTCTTGGAGAAGTAATAAAAGGGTATAGATTTAGAGCACGTAAGTCTAACTCGACCATATTTCGCCAGGCTCGAAAATTTCTATGCCCATTGAGTTTTTCGTGATCACCCATAGAACGAAGTTGAAAAGTTGGCGTAATGTATGCCCTATCAGCTGCCATAAGTTGCTGTTGGTCCGAAAATAACGAATTATTACTAGCAGCTAGTATCGCCTGTACCTGCATTTGCACCTGTTGCTGTATCAGTAACTGAACTTCTGGTGTCATCTCGGGTGAGCCACCGCCTTCAGCATCAGCACCATTTTTATCCGATCGCGTACGCATTTTAACCGATAAATTCCGATAAATTTTACTCAAAAAAATGTATATCAATGTACAGAAAAAAAATACTCGAAAAACAGAAAAATAGGTACTTTCAATTTCGCGAAACGCACAATACCACCAATAAATGTAGGTAAAAATCGTTTTTTTTTTTTTTTTTTTTTTAATATCAACACCAGCAAAAAAAATTGAGAAAGATGAAAAAAAAATGTACACAAAACTCGAAAAAAAACACGAATATAAGTTAATGGTTGATGTTAGGATCGATTCAATCGAGATCTTACGAACTACCGGATGGTGGAGAAATATGAGGTTTATTTCTCAACCATTAAAGTTATTCTGGCTGATCCGTTAAACCTCTGAACGGAGTCTCGATCCTGGGAGAAACGAGTAGTGTGTAGTAGGATCTATAGGGGCGCCCCGAAGGATCGCACCTACTTACATATCTATTTCGAAAATACAAAAATATTCATTTATCACGGTTTCTGATTTTGTTTAAAACAGCGGTGACATTTTTTCATTATGTTTCACTCATAAAATTATTGCACGAAGAATGGTATTTTTCGCCAATTCGTTGACAAATTGCGAGGGAGGGAATTTTTTTTTCAAATGTTCGACTACACATTGGTAAAATATCTCAAAAATGCAAAATTTTATATTTTTCAGGTTTCTGATGGTATTTTTGCAATAAGTGCCAAACTTGTAATTTTTTTTCTCGAAAATGAAAGAAAAATACCAGTCCAATTTTTTCGATGTGTTATTCTACATGAGAAGGACTAAAACTGAGAATTTTTTCAGAATTTTTACTCGCGGACATCGTGGTTATATTTAAATAATAAGTTTTTAAATCGATTTTTTTAGGTTTTTGAAAGTGGCAACACTGATTTTGACATCATTCGTCGATTACCCTTTCAAAGTACTACTATTTGAAAAAAAGTTCAAAATTCTATACCACGTACGACCGGAGCAATTCGCAACTGAAAATTTCCATTTTCTGCCATTTCGGAGAACTCATTGGAGCCCCACAGCTCCGCCAAAAAAAGAATCGAAAAATGTCCGGTTTGCGTCATTCGTCATCGTTTGATGACCTCTGAACTTGATCTGATTTTGAAAAAAATCGAAGATTTCTCGTGCAAAAATCCGCCGATTTGGCATGGAATGACCCTTTATGATTTTTTCGAAGTTTTTTTTTCTTCTAATGTGAGGGGAGAAAATTTGAAAAAAGTTATTTTAAAGCAAACCTGAAATTTGCGCCAGGTGAAGGTCAAATTGGTTAGAAATGTAGATGGATTTTAACTTTTGGGGCTGTGAAAAAACATCGTTCACATCTTAATAGCCTGTGTATTTAATTTTTCATAACTCGTGTCAATTTTTTCAAAACTACAATTTGGCCTCTCGTATGAATATTGTTCCGATCGAAGTACCTAGTGAATGAAATATGTTCGAATTTTCATTTTATTTTCAACCTTCCAAATCCAATAAAACAGTTCTTAGAGCCTTCGGAAATTTTATGAATTTTTTTTACTCTTACAGAAAAAATATTCAAAAATTGATAAATAAAAATCAACCATCCTTATACATTTGGATTAATTATTTTTTTCTCAATTTAATTATTCTTTGAGTAACAAATAAGACGGAAATTTTTAATTGGTAAATAACTACTTACCCTACATATTTGAAATCATTTGAGACTAATGCAGTCAAGATGACCATTGACCCTAGTCACTAAATATACCTAATTATCAGCATTAAGTGTGTACTTACTGATTTGAGTGATATGAAAATACAGTAAAAGTAGAAGCACGTGCTCGTGAATGTTCTTCAAATTTTTAACAAACATGTTCAATCTCATATTGGTCTAAAAAAAAATTTCACATAATTAGATATATCTAAATGCTTAATTAATTTTTGTAAAAATGTTTTGAAATTAATCACGACTTTTGTAAACACACCTTTTGATAAAAATAATTATTTATAAGTATCTTCTTCTTAAATTATGAAAAATGAAAAACACTTCGAACTCGCGAGTAGGTATTTACATTCAAACTTTAGCACACTGCAACGAATAAATGCTCGAGCGTATTTACACCATAATCAAAATCATTTGACGATTTTATAGATGGATGATTTTATTTGTCACTAGTTTTTCAAGGTATTTCATTGGCTAGCTAGATGGATGGCTAGATAAGTACATATCTACGTAATCGTGATCGAAATTGGGTTTTATGAATTCAGGAAGATCATACCATAGGTACTAAAATGTATATATTTGCATACATTAGGTAGGTACTATATGGCAGGTATTACATATTGAAGGAAGATGCAGTTTAAGAAGAATTACATATTTCTCAAAATTTTGATAATGAATTGAGATACTCGGTATTTCATATCGTATACTTTGTATTAATTCGGTACAGTTTTTGCGGTTAGTCTATTACTCAATGTTCGATACGAAGAAAAAGACACACAAAACTTGGACGGGTTAAATCATTCATTTTTGCCAGAACATCTGTGTATCGTACGATTCTGACTTTGTAACTCCGTTCCAAGAAGAAATTTTTTGTGAAAGACCGACGACGTATGTTTATGTCTGATTTTTTGCAAGACTTACCTTCCCTTCTTTGATGAGATATATTTTTTTTAACCTTCAGGCGGTATCGGGTGCATCTTTGGCTCATACCCTTTGAAAAATTTGTTGTCTTCGTGCGTCAGAAGTGATTGGTTTTCTTTTTTTTGGGGGGGGGGGAGGAGGTGTTTATAATTACAAGATCATTACACCCGTAAAGGGGGGGGGGTTAGATTTGGTTTGTGAGGTTGATGTTTTTTATATTAGGGAAATGAATTTTTGTATGAAAAAGTTTTCCGCAGGTAACTAGGTTTTCAGGCTAAATTACAAGAAATGTGACATATAGAATGTAGATTCTAATAAAATATGCTTATTGCTTAAACGATCATGTAAGCAAATAAAATGAAATAAGAAAATTTTCTAATCAGGTCTGCCAACATTCAATACCTACAAGTTTTTTTGACAAGGGGAAAGGAGGATTCCCAAATGAAAATTGTGATCGAATAAATTGTATCAGTGCCAATTCATAAGATCAAGTATGAATGAAACTCACGTAGGTGACAACGTAATAAATATTTTATTATCGGGGGGAAAAATACGAAAAAACATAAGTTATACATACATAGATATAAAAATTGCAAAAATGATGTACAAAGTCTAATAGGTATCTCACTCCAACTTCGGGTTTTTCCGAAGAAACACAGAGTTAATTTTTTCATCGATTGATCCTTTTTCTATTTCATTAATTACTGATAAAATCCATAGGGCATGATCCGATAAATCGGTGAATGCTGCAATCGGTGTCAACGATGCTTGTTTCACACTAACAATGCCTCGCAGATAAGATATACCGTCTTTTTGAAAAAATATACCTCCTCCACTGTCTCCTTGAAGAACACTGGGACCTGACAAAAAAAAGCACATGTGTTTAAAAATTCGCTGTGAATGTGGTTATTTCTTACGAATAGTCTGAACGAATCGTTTGAAAAAATTAATCTCATCTGAATGAGGTAATCATCAAAATCATTAAAAATGTATTTATTATAGACCTTATGGAAGCGTTGAAATTATTTTTTTGAAATGTAAGTTTACATTTCCTTTTTAAAAAGTAAAAATGTTTATTTTGACAAAATTTGGTGCAAAATCTAATCATTGAAAATCCACTTGAGGCTCCAGAACTGCTGAAAATGGTTCTAAACCGTGTTGTAAAGATAGGGCAATGACAAATTTATAGAAAGGGGGGTCTAAATTTTGAAAAATGGTTTCAAAAATCGTTTTTTTGTGTGTTTTGTACGGTTGAATATTTTTAATGAATTTTTCGAGAGATGGCCGCTGCTCCGATCCATCAGCATAGAACAGCTTCAAAACTAGTTTCTCGGTATTTAAACGAATTCTCGACTTTAAAGACATCCCCCCCCCATCACACCAAGTTGAAATGTCATGAGAATAGTTGAAAATTGGCTATTGAAAATTGATACTTACATCTGTAAGATATAACACCGAACAATTGTACAAAATTACAAAAAATTAGCCAAATTGTAAGTATCAACACAGAATATAAATTATGAAAAAAAATTGTGCAATTAAAAAGAATTTCGCAACAATTATTGAAAAATAAGTCATCCAAATACAATTTAAAATGAATAAAAATTTGTTGAAAAAAGAAATCGTTGAAAATTTTGTAAAGTCCATTGATACTCGTATGATCAAAATTGGACGACATTTTGTAAAGTGCATAAAAAAATAACATGAGCTAGGTAAATGAAGAGTCATGAAATGGTTTTTCAAATGTTTATTTTGCACTTTTTTTGATTAGGTATCCATAAAGTGGTAATTCAAATTTATTTGTTTTTGTGTGGTTATTTTGTTGAAAACAGAGGGTACTTTTGGAAAACAGCGTTAAATAGATGAAAAATCCCTATTCTTGAGGTGCTTATTCGCATTCATTTGTTCATGTAAGGATATATTTTTTTGAAAAACAACATTGACTAGATAAAGAATTATAATGTTGGCAATATGAAAAATCATTAGTCATTTAGTAACTATTCAAATACGTACAACATGTTCATTTGGTTTTTTTTTTGTGAAAAACGATATTAGCTCGCTATAGAATCATAATTCATAAGGCGGTTTTTCAAATATACAAAATTTCAATCATCCAACTGCCTAGGGATATTTTTTGAAAAACAACGTTTTCAGGTTGAGAAATCATTGCTCGTAAGGTGGTTATTCAAATTCATGTGTTGATGTTAGTTTGTTGTAAAAGCAACGTTAGCTTGATGAAAATACATTTGGGGATATTTTTTTAAAAAATGATGTTAGCTTGATGGTTTTAGTTCAAATTTGTTCATTCATCTGTTTGGGATATTTTAAAACAACGTTATCTGGATGAAAAATCATCACTCATAAGGTGGTTTTTCGAATTCATAATGTATTATGTCAGCTTTTTATAAAAGCAACGTTAGCACGATGGAAAAGGAGTATGCATAAGGTGGTTTTAAATGAAATTTGTTCATTTACTTGCCTAGTGATATTTTTTGAAAAACAACGTTATCTGAATGTAAAATCATTACTCATAAGGTGGTTATTCAAATACGTCACATATTAATGTTTTTTTTTTCTTTCATATAAGCAACGTTAACTTGACGACAATTCATTTGGGGATGTTTTTGAAAAACAACTTTAGCTTGATGGAAAACCATTACTCATGAGGTGGTTACAGTTCAAATTTATTTATTTATTTATTCACCTGCCTAGGGATATTTTTTGAAAAACAACGTTATCTGGATGCAAAATCATTACTCATGAGGTGATTTTAGTTTAAATTTCTTCATTCACCTGCCCAGGGATATTTTTTTGAAAAACAACGTTATCTGGGTAAAAAATCGTCACGCATAAGGTGGTTATTAAAAATTCATGTCGAGTTGATGATAGTTTTTCATAAAAACAAAGTTAGGTTGATGAAAATGCATTTGGGGGTATTTTTGAAAAACAACGTTAGCTTGATGGAGAAGCATTGCTAATAAGATGGTTTTAGTTTAGATTTATTCATTCATCTGCCTAGGGATACTTTTTGAAAAACAACGTTATCTGGATCAAAAATCATCACTCAGAAGGTGGTTATTCAAATTCATGACATATTAATGCTAGTTGTTTGTGAAAGCAACGTTACCTTGATGGAAATTTATTTGGGGATGTTTTTGAAAAACAACTTTGGCTTGCTGGAGAAGCATCACTCATATAGTGGTTTTAATTTAAATTTATTCATTTACCTGCCTAGAAATACTTTTAGAAAAACAACGTTATCTGGATGAAAACTCATCACTCATAGGGTGGTTTTTCAAATTCTTGACGTATTAATGTCGGTTTTTCATAAAAGTAACGTTAGCTTGATGAAAATTCATTTGGACATATTTTTGAAAAAAGTTAGCCTGATGGAAAAGCAGTGCTCACAAGGTGGTTTTAGATTATAAATTTGTTCATTTACTTGAGTACTGATATTTTTTGAAAAACAACGTTATCTGAATAAAGAATCATTACTCATAAGGTGGTTATTCAAATTCATGACGTATTAATGTTGTTTTTTTTTCATAAAAGCAGCATTAACTTGATGAAAATTCATTTTAGGATGTTTTTGAAAAACAACTTTAGCTTGATAGAAAAGCATTACTCATAAGATGGTTTTAGTTTAAATTTGTTCATTTACCTGCTAAGGGATACTTTAGAAAAACAACATTATCTGGGTGAAAAATCGTCACTCATGAGGTGGTTATTCAAATTTTTGTCGTGTTGATGCTAGTTTTTCATAAAAGCAAAGTTAGGTGATGAAAATTTATTTGGAGATATTTTTGAAAAACAACGTTAGCTTGATGGAGAAGCATTACTCCTAAGGTGGTTTTAGTTTTGAATCATTTATTCATTTGCCTAGGGATACTTTTTGAAAAACAACGCTATCTGGATGAAAAATCATCACTCATAAGGTGGTTATTCAAATTTATGTGTCAATGATAGTTCTTTGTAAAAGCAACATAAAATTTAAATTTGGGGATGTTTTTGAAAAACAACTTTAGCTTGATGGAAAACCATTACTCATGAGGTGGTTTCAGTTTAAATTTATTTATTCATTCACCTGCCTAGGGATATTTTTTGAAAAACAACGTTATCCGGATGCCGGGTGAAAAATTATTATGTACTCATAAGGTGTTTTTAGTTTAAATTTCTTCATTTACCTGCTCAGGGATACTTTAGAAAAACAACGTTATCTGGGTGAAAAATTGCCATTCATAAGGTTGTTATTAAAATTCATGTCATGTTGATGCTAGTTTTTCATAAAAGCAAAGTTAGGTAATGAAAATTCATTTGTGGATATTTTTGAAAAACAACGTTAGCTTGATGGAGAAGCATTACTCATATGGTGGTTTTAGTTTTGATTCATTCATTCATCTGTCTAGGGATACATTTTGAAAAACAGCGATATCTGGATCAAAAATCATCACTCATAAGGTGGTTATTCCGATTCATGACGTATTAATGTTAGTTTTTTGTAAAAGCAACGTTAGCTTGATGGAGAAGCACTAATAAAGTGGTTTTAATTTAGATTTATTCATTCATCTGCCTGGGGATATTTTTTGAAAAACAGCGTTATCTGGATGAAAAATCATTACTTCTAAGGTGGTTATTCAAATTTATGACGTGTTAATGTTAGTTTTTTGTAAAAGCAACGTTAGCTCGATGAAAAATTTGGGGATATTTTTTGAAAAACAACGTTAGCTAGGTTGAAGAATTGTAACTCTCAAGGTGTTTCACTGTTTTCGTACACATTATTGAATATTTCAACAATTTTCAAGCATTTTCAATTGTTTTTTATGGCTTTTTAATAGATTTTAGCATTTTATCTACAGTTTTTGTCTAATTTTATCCAATTGTATGGAAATTTCATCAATTTTATGGACAATTTTTACTGATTTTTATGCCCATTTTACGGTTTTTATCCCATTTTATACAATTTTTGTGAGATTTAATTTAATTTTGATACCTAATAAGTACCTACTTGATACATTTTTTGGAATTTTCAAAAAATTCTACTTATAACAGATTTTTGTGCAATTTTTTCAAAATTTTTCCCAATTTTAACATGTTTTAGAGAGTGCATTTTTAGTGCATGAGTGACCTTAACTATTGATCACTTCTCAGGGGGTTTTTAAAGCAAAAAATTCGTCAAGTAAGCAACTTTTTGGAGTTTTCAAAATTCATCAAAACTAAAATCCAACTCCTGCTTTGCAACTCTAGTTGATTGCCTCTCTCTCTAAGCCAATTTAGATCATTTTCAAGCCATTCTGGAGCTTTCAGAAATCTTGGTTGTCTTTTCTCCAGCTACTTGTAATTTCTGTAGAAAGCACCGTTTATTTGTAACTTTGGTAGCTGAACATTTAATTCTGTTTCAAGTTTGGCATTATAGGAGTCTGAATTTTCACGATTTCCGAACCGATTTAGTGCTTCATCGCAAACGATGTTGATTATGGCTTCTAATGCCATACTTAATGAGTCTAGAAACTGAAGAAAAATAAGGTGATATTTACTGTCTTCTTTATCTGAACCAGCACAAAATTTATCAAAAGAGATGTACGCTCGGAAATCATCAGGGACCGTAATCAAGCAACGTGCACGACTTATATAAGGTAAACTGACAGCCATTAATTTTTCGGTGTATTTGCCATTCTCATCAAGTCCCCATCCTGCAACCTACGTAAATAAACATATCACCAAAAATCAATTCGATTATAATGTTTTTTACAAATTGAGAAATCAATATTCAGGCCATAAGTATACTTTTCCAAGTGTTCCTTCTGGTGGATATTCGCCCAATACCAAGCTTTGCCAATCAATATGAGCTGGTAGAACCGTTGGATTGGAGGTGATGTTTCGTTCGAGGATTAAAATTGCGATATCTGCGGTAAAATAGTTTTTCAAGCCCATGTAACCTTTTCCAGAAAGGCGTATTTCTTTAATCTGATTTGAATATTTTTGCATTAGAATTTTTTCTAGTTTTTTGCCCATTGACTCACTTACCTTGGAATGCTTACCTCATATGGTTTTTGATTTTCGTTATCTGACACGGAATAACTTCTCGTGAATTTGCTGACAACGATTTCGTAATCGGTAAAGTTATGTGTTCTGCCTGTGTCCTCATTATAAAAACAATGAGCAGCTAGAAAAAAAAAATGTTCGAAGGAAATAAGTGTTTCATTTTTGAGTTTTCGTTTGTCTTTTTCTGTATAAATTGTTTACCAACCTGATACAACTAGTCTAGGATGAATAATTGTACCTCCACAAATGAGTAAATGATCTCGATTGAAAATTGCTACATGCCAAGGAGAGCCAACACATTCAATAAGTCCCCGTGCGGCTCCACCAGGATTGATTGGAGGAGGGTGTTTGCAGTCTGTGAATTTGAAATGCGAATTAGATTATTATTGTACATAGTACATTGATGTAAGATTGAAATATGACTGAACAGATCGAGTTTTCACCTAGGGCACAGAAAAATAAAGGATTGTCCCATTTTCCTTCGTCGTCACAAGTAATTTCAGCGTAACTAGGGCGGTAATCCGAATAGGTGTGGTAAGGCATGCATTTTGGGCGTACTTTTGTTCCAGGAAGTAGCGAGTCTACGTTGCAAGGAATTTTTAATCCATTATGGTAGCATCTCAGGTCAACGTTCGCGTCCATTGGAGCCAATTTTTCGCATCTTTCTGCGATGAAAATTACTCGAATTAGGTGTAGCTCACACTCACATCAAGTTTTTAGCTGTCAAGTTTGAGTAAAAATCAGTGTGTCTTTTACTTGTACAATTTTTAATCGGAGGTATCCAATTTCCTTCGAAGCAAACGGAATTTGAATTTTTTTCATCAATTGGAAAATAACCAGAATTGCACTTGCTGTTAGCAATAGTGAATTCTTGAACTACTCCATTTTCTACGCATGATATCGGCTGCTGTTTTCGCTGATATGAGATGGTTTTACCAACAAGTGGGCCCGGTATGGTGCACGTTTCACTAAATTAAAACAAGGATGTAGGTATTAATTTTTAATAAATATGTACCTACCATTTTTAAAAAAAAGAAAGAGTACAATCTTTTGAATAATTTTAGACTTGAGGTGGATTGTTGGCAGTGGTGAGCCAACAGATATTGGTAGCATTTTTAGATTAAATGGTTCGATAAAATTTTTCAAAAACTTACTTATTAATTCCTGATTCAGTTTTTTTATCTTCGTGAACAGTTGCATTACACATCTGTGCCAATTCATCCGAACCATCGTAACATTGTTTCAAACCATCGCATCGATATTTTTCTTCGATGCATCCGCCATATTCGCATTGGAAAAATTTTTCTTTACATCTGATTATATAATTTTATGTTCATTAGGTTCAGTTTATATTTTAGATATTTATTCATTTTTTGAAAATTTGAAAGAGAAAAAAACGTAAAGATGTAGATTGTAGAAACTTGTTGAATGAAGTGAACAATTGATTTTTTTAGTACTGACGTTGTATTCGAACAATGGTGACGTGCTTCATCCGAATTATCTTCGCAATCCAGTATCCCATCGCAAAGGAATGATTTATCAACGCATTGCCCATTATCGCATTTGAATTTGTTATCTTAGAAGTGAGAATGATCGGCGAAATGGATGCTTTTAGGCACGACTGTGTTGGTAATTAATCTCATAAATATCACCTAAGGGGGGACATTTATCCGACTCCTAGCTAGCTCAGATGGGAGTTCTCTTGGATGATCAAACTGATTTCTAAGTCATCAAGTGTGCATAAATAATCAACATTTAAATATTATTTATGTACATAAGGTTTATTTTGAGAAGATATTCACTACATAGACTACATACATAACACATCGTTATATGTTATTAATTCGTTGTATGTGCTCTATCTAAACAAATAGGCTAGTACTTAAGGTACTGGTCCTGGCGAATCATGACAATTAAACATGGAATTGAGACCTTACTAGTCAAGTATCTTACTACGACTATGTATGCGATATGAGTTCCTAATGACGTGAGTGAGGAATCCATGCTCCATCCCTCACGTCTATTGACATCATCTATTAATTACGATAAAGTTATAATTAACATAGTGGCTGAGAGACCACCAAGTAAGCTTACACTTACCTAAAACTGCTCACTGTCACACCACCTCTTTTCCTTAGCCTACCCCAATAATAGTGGCTGTCGGTGGCTGCTTTACGAAGAGACACACGTAACGCACGCTCTACTTGAAGATGTCTAGATTCATCTCAGTAGCCGCAAAAAGGAGATAAATAGGTAAACGCAGACGATACAGAAAGTAATTACGTTAATTACTCGATCGGCGAATGATTAAACAAATAGATGAAATTACCACGCTAAAAGTGGGATAAACACGAGTTCGATGTCTCATCAGGAGACTTTACGTTAAATTCGACACTATGTGACCACAATGCCACTTGGTACCTTACGCTGCAGACGATAGAAAACAAGTGAGGATCGTGGCGGAATTCTCATAGAGAGTTGCCACGAGATCCGCACAATCTTGGATCACCCCTTTGGGTGGCAGATGCTACTTGACATGATTTATGTGTAAAATACACCTATTGTCAAGTAGCTTAATGTAGAAATAGTTCCCACGTTACGACGATTCCCCTAATCAGGTTGTAATATAATATCCCAGAAGTACTGCGCCAATGTGATAATAATAATTACCACTTACGGGGGGAAGACTAGAAATACCACTTAGACGGAATATTTATACCACTATGTGGACTTACCTGTTATTTGCTCGGATAACACAGGATACACAGTACAGATGAAATAGAATATTGCATATTACGATAATAAATACGGTTTTGGTTACTCAAGAGGTATTTATTTACGTTACATTTACATAAAAACTCCCTTAAAGGGTATATTAACACGAATTACTCCCTCGATGGGGTACTTTAAACATTAACCGAACTCCCTCGATGGGGTATATTAACAAAACTCCCGCGAACGGGTAAATTAACTCATTTAAGATTATAATGGGTTGGTAATTAAACCGAACACGGATGGCGAGCTGTCCTTTGTCCTCTTGATCAGGGAGAACGAGCACGGAGATACACGTTGGTGTCTCTCCTAGCTATAAGAACAGACTCACGCTGCCAGTACTATTAACTGACTTAACAGACTGGTACTAGCAGACTTGTACTGCTGGACTGTTACTGGCAGACTAACTCGTTCTCCTCTACGTAGCTCGGACGGAGCTCCGCTTACGAGGACGGACGCAGTGTTACCACAGTAGTAAACCCTAATTGTACGTTGACACCAGGTTGGCCATATGCACTATCACATATGCCCCTCTGAGGTTTAGCTTTAATGGCCTCACCATTGAAGGAAAGCACGGAAAAAACTGGATAGTAATATGTAAACCGGTGACAACGGACAATTGCTATACCCTTCTGCCCCCCGTACTTTCATTGAATGTGAGTACGTGTACGGAAAGACAGAAGTATGAATTTGAAGTTGCGAAGCCAAGAAAGACATCCGCGCCGGTAGATGCAATCAGTTGGCCTTCAACTGCCGACATCCAAGGACATCGAACAATCAAAGCACCAACCAAAGTACAAGGACTTTAAGCGGCGACTATTCAAGGTCACGCAGACAAAAAGATCGAACGTGAGGGTTGCAAGTGGTAACAACCACGGAAAGGTTTTGAAATCCGTATACGGTTGTGGAGTTATTTTTTTACTTCGGACGTGTAATCGTCCGATGAGATTTCAGCCTTAGATGACCTTTGGCTGAGAGGACTTGAGATTCGGACAGCTCGAATGAGATATTTACTTCGTGTACTTCGGTTTGAGTCGGCATCGAGAAAGCCAAGGGAGAAAACATAAATAAACACCTTTTAAACATTCTTAAAAATACGGTGATGACCTTGGAAACAAAAAATCATCATCTGCATCTGTCGGAATTGCAGGTCTCGTGAATCGGATGAACGTATATAGACTGGTATCATCTCGTCGTTGAAATTATCATATATCGTCGTCGTCGTCGATGGAATTGGATCATGCGTTGAAGAATCGTAGCTCACGGATCAATTGTAATTACCGTATCGTAAAGGTGGATCGGAAGACATTGTCTGTTAGCGAATTACAAAGCATAATAGTTGTGGTAATCTAGCAGTAAATAAACATTTGGAACAATTCTTCGATTATACAAAACAAAAAAAAACAAAAAAATTTTTAGCTATCGAACACGTAAACGACAAACAATATTTATAAGCTTCTAAAATTAACAAAATATATATATAAAACGATAAAAATAATAAAATGTACAATACATGGAAAAAACAAACAAACAAAAAGTGATACTAATAATGAAAATTATAAACTGGATCTACATACAATGTTTTGTTTTAAGTTTCAAATCACAAAATATGAACAAAATTGACATCGAATAGAACAAAAGATGAACAAATTTCATAATTAAAAATTAAGAAAAAGAAAGAAAACGAAAAAATTTGATTCTACACTAAAATGAACAAAATTTATCGATATATTTAACATGATACTTCCTCGTACGAGAATTGAGGGCATCAGCACTGATAATGGCTGGTTTGTTGAAAGTTAGCATTGAATATGCATGAGTATTACCGCATTTTCTACTTTACTGGGGTAAAGAATCGGTATCGAGGTCTTTAAGGTCGTCGGATAACATAGCATCCGGATCTACGTCGCCTCCGAGCTGTTGTCGCCAATTATCCGAATTGACGATTTCTTCGATCAAATTAGAGTTCTCACCATTAGATGGAATGTCTATGACGGCGTTTTGATCGATCGGCAATGATTCTACGGATTGTTGAGCGGGTGCTGCATCGGAAGGACGAGATGCGGGAATTTGACCTTCAAGGCACGACCTTAAGATGGAAGTTTCGGTCGTGGCCTTGGATTTTCTAATGACCTTCAGCGGTTTAATCGGTTGAGATTTCGATAATTTCGCCGTGTGCATACGAGCAGTTGGGTTTTGTTTCACCGGCGTCTTCTTTTTGGAATTAGAAGAGCGAGTGGACCTATTTGACACAATAGAACCTTCGTTAGAACTGTGGTCGGTGTCCATCTCTTCTCGGAAACGAGTCATTAACGGTGATTCATTTGGGGAAATAGGAACTTTGACAAGTCGACCGCTGAAGGGTTCGTGAGCTACAGGAGCGTGAGCTTCTGTTTCTTTCGAATACGAATCAATCTCAGCAGCTTGTTGTCGCTTGAAGGTGGTTTCAGTAATGGACTGATTGGAAAGTCGAATTTCTAACCTCTGCTTTTTATCTGGATCGCATTTGATCTTCGAAGAATTATTCTCCGATTCGGTTTGCGTTTTGAGAATTCCAGCTATCGTATAAGCAGGTTTCGACGGTTTTAGGCGGGGATCTCCTCTTTTCTTATCGGGAAAGTGGACGAAGCGATCGGGAATGTCTCTGGTCATTTCCGCGTGCATGTCGTGGTACCTAGCAATTTCTTCAGCACTACGTTGAGCTTGATAGTATGCGTTGGAAAGACCGGAGAATTGGGGCTGACCAGAAGAATCCGTGTTCTCAGAAAGAGTAACGGGTTGGTCTTGTTCCATAGGGGTAGGAGCTTTCGTAGGAGATTTATTCGGACTTTGATTCGAAATATTTGAATCATTGGACGGGTGTTCGAACGAGACTGGTGTCGGAGGTTTCGACATCATTTTGTAAGTTTGGGTGGTCTCATCGAATATGGGTCTCGGAGCGAGAGGAGAAATCAGCCTAAGCTGTTTCTTGGTCTGAGTCGGTAGAGGTGAACGATCATCAAGGGATGTATTTGAATTTGACCTTGAAACTGATCGCGACTCGGTAAGGTTTGTTTGGGATGTACTTCGCGATACTTTGCCAGGTTGGAATTCTGGCGCAGCCACGTTTAGCGTATGAGAGCTAGAGGCTGATGAAGTCGAGTTTTCACGAGTACGCGAAGCAGGAGTGATAACATCGGACTCCGATTCCGTTTCGGTTGATGCGAAGTAGTCCCAATGATCTTCATCGAATTCGGGGACTGGTTCGGGTTCGTTTGTAGAATCTTCGAGAAGTCCGGCCGCGTTTCTAAAGTCTCCTTCAGTAACGGGAATAAATGACTCTCGAATGCGATGTGCTATATATCGATATTCGCAAGTTTTGAAGTATGGACCATCTTGATCCATTCGCGATTCCACGTCACGTTCAGACAAGTTGACTATGAAACGGGGCGCGTATTCGTACTGGAATCTGTGTGAATTATATGACGAATCAAGGACGTCTATGATACCTTGGGTGTGAGATCTTGGTTGGGACTTATGGGTTATCGGAGGCAATACGACGATGCGTTGAACTCTCCTCTTAATACACAAGGAAATAAATCCAGACCATGTATTTCGAAAAGATGACGGATCAAGTCTATTGACAATGTCAAATGTGCCTATGGCGATAATTATTTGGTGAGGTAGGGATTCTAGTCGTCCTAAACTGGCAACTAGGTCTGTAACTGACAGTCCTCTTCCATAGAATTCTGGGTGTAAGTGTCTTATATGAGGCCTTTTCTTACAAATGTAAGTAGCTAAGCCAGTCGCATGACCATCACCGACAATGAGAAAATTGTACGCAAAGACCGCCACTTTCTGCGTGCCATCGTTATTTCGAACTCCTGCAATCATGAAAAATTGCGGATATGCTCGTAACGGATAAAATGGTAGCAGATCGTTTACATTTGGGTTTGCATCTCGATAACGTTCTTCGAACTTTGTAATATTTTCGTGAGTTCGATCGAGATTTAACGGTACTTGAGACTGAGACGGTCGTTTGTTCTCTATTTGTTGTTGAATAGGAGCTGCTTCGGCAGGTGGTTGGCGGAAAGCCGGAATCGCCGCAGTCCTTTGCTGTACAAGAGACACATTGAAAAATGGACGTGACTGTTGTGACATATTTGGGGTTTGTACCGGATGATCGCGAGGTAGTGATCGATTAGATAAATTTCGATCCCTCGACGTTTCTCGTGAATTGCCTTGATGGGGGCTCCGGTCTCGCCATAATGGAGAGGTTCCGGGATTCGAACGAGACTTCGGTACTTTGGTACTGTTAGGCTTACGAAATTCGCCTGATGGTGGAGTTTGGGAGGTTTGCGCTGTTTGCGGCGATGACGTGTCCATGAACAAAAATGACGATTTGTCTGTGGACGTCGTTCGCTGCGATTGACTATTTCGCGCAGAATTGACATTCAGAGTCGGACAATTGCGTCCGGAGATTGACATTTGAGATCTGTTTAGATCTTTCAAGGTCGAGATTGTTTGCTCGGCCTGATTGAGACGGTTGCGTAAGATTCGGACCGAGTTTTGAAGTGCTTCGTAGCCTAGGTTGGTGTTTTGTTCACCATGAGCAATCGGCCGAATTTGCACTTCAAGGTCGTTAATATGCAAGCGAGGATTTGCGACGTTACAGCCCGGATAGACACAATTAATAAATGTGACGTCGTTGTCAGTCCTAAGGGACTGTCTTCGGGCTAGTTCGTCAATGCAAGATCTGTGGTATAAATGCGTGCAATTTGTGCACGTGATTTGGTCGTCGTACTCGGGATTCGGATCAGGAGGATCACGGCATAGTGCCTCATTTATCTTAATCGGACTTATGGCAACTAATGAACATCGACACGCGGCGCATAAGAACTGAACTTGATCTTCCATCTCAACGCTATGAACAACATTACGACGAGTCGATTAGTCAAAGTGACTGGGATAAAAATGGAAATAAAGACCGGAAAAAAGCGTAAAAAAGCTAAAAAACTATCGAATCACGAAAGTTTGGCGTTGGGGGCCTCGTTTCGTTTACGTTGACACTGAATTTCAAATCTTTGGAAGCAAAAAGGACGTCAGTACTTACCCAATTGCAGGAACTATGATTCTTAATAACGAAAGTACCGACACGAACGAAATAAAACGACAAAATATGTTGTCAAAGAAATAATTTGTTGTGACAAATAAAAACCTCAGATAATTCGTTCATAATAATTAAAATCGATCTGTAGGATGATCAAAATACTAAAAATATCATACACTGAGCAAAAATGTAACTTTCGACTAGAGTACACTGGAAAGGAATGTTGACGCGAAGACGGTAACATGATAAATGGTTGGATAGAACCGGCTCGTCAAGCACTAGCACGACGAGTTCGATTCCCCCACCACCTCTCATCATCACTGTACTGCGTAAGAGTGCAGCTGCCGAGGTGCCAGACTGTCGGGAAAAAGTGACAAAATGGCGGCTCTGCGATAAGCGGGTATGTGAATACAATAGGGATGGAGTTCTCAGAATTGTGAGAAAGGAAAGGAAGAAGATACTGTATAAAACAGGGCTTCTCAACTTGGGACAATTGCACGTTGCGCAATTTAGAATCTATTATGACGATTCGAGTGAATACGTCTTGAAATAAGGGGAATGTTGGGAACTGAGAAGAATATTTTCGCCATTTTCAACCTGACGTGGTATGTTCGTGACCTTGAACGAATGAAAAGTGCGAAATTACCGTTTGTTTTTCAGGTGAAAATATGTTCTTAGCAAAAATTTACAGTTTTTGAGGATGTTATTGATTGATCGACGTGGTATGATGATCTGACGCTGGTGTCAGATCTGTCATCGTACGTCCTGGGTCTCTATTCAGTTAACTATTTTTTCTGATATGAATGCTTTGATTCAATCATCTGTAAATAAGTATCGAATGAGGAATTTTAGCATCTTTGACAGAAAAAGTCAATGGCGATATGACAAAATATTGTCCGACCATTGTTTCTGCTTCAATGATAGTGAAGTTGGGCGTTACAAAAGACAAAAAGGAATCGTGATATTCGGCTGAGAGGAAGACCAATGTGTCAGGTTACTGTCCGGTCATGAGACACTGTGTAATGGTATATGCCTGAACCAATAGCGCCATGATGATCGTAGCCGAAATTCAATAGCTTTATCGAGTGATGAATTGCCAAAGTCGTGAGATTAATGGCAAAATACAAATCACTCGATCGATCTAAGAGAGATGTTTATCGGAAGATGGTATTATCCGTACTATATGTGACATAATAAGGAAATGTTTGACCTTGAGTGATAATGATATGATCAAAGAATCGATAGCGAAGTGTGACCTTGGATTGACGAGTCATGGTCGGATTACCGCTGTGAACAATCATCCTTATGTGATGTTCAGATGCGCTGAAGGTTTAGCGACCTTCAGGTATTACTGGGATCATCTGAGCCGACGATTCGTTTCAAGGTTTTCCTGATCAAAAAAGATTTTCACAATTTTCTATTCAATGACAAAGGATTACACAGGCTATGATGTTCAAGCCGAGGTTGGTGTTGAACTGACACTTTTGGGTTTATCCAGCTTTGGCATTTTCAGTCTCAAGTGATTTGTTCTTGAGGACCAAAAGCTGTGCCTGTTGGACTATCAGATGAGTGGCCTGATGAAAATTATACCAACATCTGAGATATGACCTTGAACGGACACATCTACACCCACGTATGTGGCATTGTTAAACATATTAATGATTTTTTGATCTAAATTTTGATTTCTCAAGTGATTTGTTCTCGAGAGGGTTGTCAGAAGATAATAATATCAATTCCAAATGCCTCGCAACTCAAATATGACAATATGTCAAGAGGAAGTAAGAATCAGGATTTCCTCAGTGAAAGTTACACTTGCTAAGCTTCTGTGAGCAGCTGAGGACAAGATAGCTCAACTCGAAGTGTTGACATGTCAGAGTGTTGGTGAATATGGAAAAGGGTTGCGATGGATGATTTGAGAATTCACCCGGCAAATTTCCAATTCGAATAATAAAGACGAAATTGAGTGGATGACTTGATGTCGAAGCAGAACGACCATCGTTGTCTAGGTCGATGCGCTACACTTCTGAGTGGTGTGGCTCCAACTCAAACATTGTTGTTTTTTGTCGTCAATGGAGTGCGATCAGAATGGATTAACTTGGAATGACTTTGAGATGGTAAATTAGTTCACTGAGAATTTGACCTTGAATCATGGTCTGAGTACAACAAACTCTAGAATCATCAGATCCGGTAACTTGTCAATATGAATGTTAGCCATATCGAAATTTCATCGCGTACTTCTCCTTGAGTCACTCGAGTAGTGCAAAAAGATAAGTCACGTTTGTGAGATTAAAGTATGATATCTCTCGAAATGATGCTTGAGACTCAACACTTTAATGACGTTGGCTTTCGATTGACGAATGGATCTAGGATTGTTCCACGGAATCGTGTGGGTCGATAGATCTCTTACCCAGAGGTAGTAAGGATCTCCGTGCCCCTCGCGAACGTGCGTGTTCAAGGACATCAATAATTTTATCTTGACCGTGGAAACTATGTTTGAATGTGTGACACTCTGGCGATGATCTGACGCTAGTGTCGGACCTGTCGTCATAGTGTGCGAGTTGATATTCGCAATAATGAGTCAATTTTTGGTTTGTTCCATCCGATAAGTGACAGAATGTTCATGTAATAACCTTGATATTGTTAAGGTTGACAAATCAGGGATTTTGGTTTCGGAGAATCTTTATTCTTCGAAACGGTTATGATTGGTAATTCGGTTTAGAATCCGAATGTGCCTCGGATGGTGAGGTCAATTAGTTGTCAAATTGAGAAAAAGATTGTTGACAATGTTGCTAGGTGTCTTGTATGTCGATGTTGCAAACAAAGCATCTCCGACCATGGAGAATTCGGAAGATTTTTCAAATGAAAATGACAGTGAACTGTATTCCTCACTTGGAGTCGTCCAACATTTGGTATGTTCGCATGTATCGTTACAAGTACAGAATCCTCGAAAACAGTTCTTTGAGATGTTTCGAACTTCTGAGGAAATTTGACTCGAATCGAATTTCTTCGAAATTAAGACCTTGATCTACGAAAAAGAGACATAAATTGAAGCATTCTGAGAAATACATGATAATTGTATTGATTGTGGAGATGACATTTCCACTTTTATCGTGAAGGAGTATTTCACTTTTTATATGATTTCGAGCGTATGACTGTGCTCTGATAAGTTCGATGACAAAGCGAGTATCGCGTGAATACGTGAAGTTATATTTGTCAAAGAAGCTACAAAAAAGAATGCCAATTTAGCCACTTTTGACGAGTATCAAGAGGTGTAAATTGTTTCGATTCGGTATCATAATACAGTCGCTGTGTGCGACTTTGACTGTTATAAAGGTGAGCTTCTTCTTGCTTTTCGTAGTATGCGATGGTTGACAAGTCGGTATACTATCTGTACAGACAACCAAAGTCAACAATGCCAACAGCGGCAATAGTTGCATATAGACAAGAATTGGTTTTGTTTAACCTTGAGTTTTCTGAAGATAAGTCGGATCAAGGTCGTCGATATCGGAATTCCAATCAGCGAATTGATGGTGATATTATCATTCTATGGCCGATAGATATGCGACGTTGACTTATTTGACCTTGAAACTTCCGTTAACTCAGATTAAGGTTGTTTGAATCGTGACTTCCAGCCAATGAGCCCGTTGATTTTATATCGGACTGTTGGCCTTGACAAATGGAAGTTTGTGAGTATCATGATATGTTTTATCCATGATTAGGAACGTGAACCGTTCGACTTTAGTATTCAGGGTTGAAATTTCGTGGATCCAGCTGAGGTTCCTTTTGTTTAGAAAGATTTTGCCATGTCCACTTCAAAAATTTTGCCAAGATCGTAAGATCGAACCGTTCCCGATGGGGTTTTCAAGTTTAGTAACATTTGCGTCCGTAACCACGGACGGGAAAATGTCAGTGAGATCAATATAGGTAGTATTTCCTTTCCATGTCAACACGTGATTCAACGGTCGATTGACCATATTACCTTGGTGTTAAACTATATCTTTGAATCATGACCTTGACAACTATTTTTTATGTTGTTGACAATTCAAGGTCGTATATAGTAGCGGTCTGGTAGTTGCCGACATTGATATTCGACGACATACACCTTAGGTATTATGCGCCGATAACAGCACCAGAACCTACTTGTGTGTTGGTCGTTAGCGACATTCTTGGCCAAATCATATATTTAATTTGATATGCGGAATTTCGAATTGACGAACTATACGAGATTCTTACTAAAGGATAAGGAAATCTAAAAAGTGTGAATTTAGGATCGGAATGAATTCAGTAAGCTCTAGACGACCTTCGCAAATAATTCGGGTCGAATTATGGAATGTAGCAAGTCGGCTATTAGAAAGAGATTCCAGTATGAGACTGCTGGAGAACTTATACAAGATTCAGAGAATCTGAGTCGGACATAGAGCCGTTCATTGCAAGTAGGTTTCTCCTTCGAGCTATAGATCGAATTCAGGATTGAAGTTGTACAAGAAAGATATTTAAATTGGGAATGATAGAATCAAAAAATGAGGAAATCCAGGTTGTACATAACCCAAGTGTTGCATCGGAGGAACAATCGATGGGTTCTTTATTGGAATTTTAACAAAGAACTCTCGGACTGTCTCGTATTGAAAAATTGAATTCTTCGATGAAGAAGACGACACGTGTTCAATTGGTTAATGTGTTGGACGATGATCTGACGCTGGTGTCAGACCTGTCGTCGTATATCTTATTTGGATATGGAACCGAGACAGAGAGAGCAAAAATGAATTCATAGAATTTCTGACTTGAGGATAGGGATTAATTTGGAAGAAATGGAGAGGGATTGCAAAGTCGTCATTGGTGAAACAGTACTTGGACCAAGTCAAAGCTTTTCAACCATGAGGACGCGCGTATATAGTGCAAGTTGTAAGTTTGCAATACGGATTCAGAAAGCAGAGATGTGTAATTCTCGTGACTTTGACCAAAGTATTGGCTAGAGGATACGAGAAAATCGCAATAAATTTTGAAAAGTATCCAACAGAATGACGTATTTAGAAAAGAATTACGAGTAAAGTCCGATAATTTTCTATCAGGTGTTACTGCTAGGAATGAGGATGGAATTCTCAGTTCGTTTGGTTCGCCATATGCCATGAAATGGGCACTGTCTTTATTATCAAGTGGCAACTACCAAACGCAGTAAGAATGACACGTCTATTCAATTTTGGATGTAAGTTGACGGTGACCAACTCAGATGAATGAGTCATTGAATAGATTATTCGTCAACAAAGGAAAGGAAATGATGCGTTCAGTGAATCTTGCATTGACATATGTGCAGAGATCACTGTATGGCATTCCAATCAAAATTTGAATTTAGAATTTGTTCAATATGATCGATTTTGACCTTGAGGATCTATGAGGTGTTTGACATAGCGATCCATCGAAATATTTCAAGGTCAATTCGTGAATGGGGATCGAAAATTCTGTGAGTTTGGAATTTCGATCGGATGTATTTCCGGGAAAAGTAGACATGAACGAGGAAAACTTCGTTCAAACATGCTCGGAAGCTTGATTGACTCGAAATATTAAATGACCTTGAACATCGGTCAATGTGAGTTCTGTCCGAGTGATATGAAGTTTTCATTGGGAAGAAAAAGCACAGTGACCTTGAAGTTTTGGTCTGAACATAATCGGGTAGGTATTTCGACAAGGATAGATGACGCAACTTAGATCATTCGAAAAAATGGATAACCTTGACTGCAAGTCGATATCTTTTTTCGAGAAATTGCAACATAGATTTGCGTGGATCGTCTTTATACGTCATTAGCCATTTTTGTAAGGCTTTGAGTAATAACTCTGAGTTTTGACGCTTTTTTGTATGTGTTTGTACAGAAAACACAGAGTCCGTTTCCTTCGTCATCGTAGAATTTTTCACGTTCCAAGTTTGCACGGAACCGTTTTCGACGTCGGAAATATTTGAGTCTCCGGACTTGAGATCGTTCTGTGACTTGCAATTTTGTCTGGTGACAATGATATCACGCTCAAGGTTATCAGCACATTCGATGTGTTTAGTCCTTTCAAGGTCGGATTTGGATTTGACCTTGGAGGAATTGTCTAAATGATCTAATGGTCCATCTTGAAGAAATTTGGTATTATTTTTCCCGCACTTTTTGACAGTAGGAATCTCATGTTCGAAATAAATTCCGTAGAATTGTTCATATTCGGAATCATGGTTCGTGAGAATTTGATTCACTTCGGCGCGGGAAATACGCTGTTTGTCTAATTGAGGTCCAATTCGCATTTGACGTTCGTGAATTCGGACTGAGCGACGAGTTCGTTTAGATGGCTTCGGGTTGAGATTACCCGTAATTATCTCGTCTTTAAATGCGAATGGAATAGGGGTTTCATTCGTGGAATAGTGACCTTGAGATTCTTCGGTCAATGATTTCGAATTCTCAAGATTGAGTTCGAGCGCATGAGATGCCCCAGTCGTAATTTGTGAATTTGAGATGGTATTTTCACGTGATAAATTATTTGACTGAATTGAGGAGTTCTCCTTTCTCAACCTTCCACGTCCTCTAGTTGTAATGGACGACTTCGAGAGTGGAAGAGAATCTAAGACGATAGGTTGTGAGTCAGGAGGGGTATCGAAGATAACAGATGCCCCTGTCGAGGTGGAAGGAATGGGATTTGCATACAAATCAATTTCGGCGTGAGATACATGCGATGTAGAATTTGACTGAGCGCTAGAAAGTGCTCTCTCATTATTGTCGCCTTGAAATGCAGCTCGAATTTGGGCACGTTTGTCACGAGCAGCGTTCGCTAAGTCGCGATGTACTTTGCGGGCAGCTTTAGTGACTTGATCGTAAGACATACCTATACCTTGAGGGCGAATGGTAGCTTGATGAGAATTACTCGGAGATGGAGACGAGTTTGTTACCGCTTCCAGATCGTCGAGTTCATCATCGGAAGGATCATGATCGTTTTCTTGGGATTCGAACAGGAATTCTCTGATTTTATCTTCGATGTCACGAGGGTCGAGGTAGGACTTCAGGCAAGTGTCTGAACGCATTTTCTCGAGGTTATCCTTCGTGAGGAACAGGGCCAATTGGCGAACATTGGAGATTCGGTTTACAGTTGATCCGTCGGTCGGTGATAATAGGTAGCTATTTTGGCCGGTTCGCTTGATGACTATGAATGGTCCTGTTTTCTTTTGGTAAAGTTTCGCTGATGTTTTCTTGTCGAAGCTGGACTGTTTATGATTCGTCATTAGAACCATATCGCCAGGGTTGAGGATTGTCGGTTCGGGATGAGCTTTGTTGAAAAGGTACTCTTCTTCCATATGTTTGAGTCGACGACGTTCACGTATGAAAGTTTCCACGATTTGACGATCTGACATTTCTTCGATTTTTAGAAGTGTGTGTTCGATCGTATAGACGGCTTTTTTCGCAAGATGGTCAGCGATGATGTTGGTAAATTCATGTTTGCGGGCATAGACATGTTGAAATTGCACGTCCTCGAACTCGCTACACAGATTTAGAATGCGCTGGAAAAGTTCTTGATGATGGACTGGTTTGTTCCTTGAATTCTTCCATTTATTAGTCTGCCAGATGGATACGGTGTTGGTAAGCGCTTTGATGACGTAATTGGAATCGGAAAGCATTCTTACTTTGGAGACTTCTTTGACCTTGAGAACTTCAAGTGCCGTGATAATGGCTTGTAGCTCCGCCAGGTTGTTCGAAATGGGAAATTTTGAGTCCTTGATACGCTCGGAGATATTCAGCTTACAATCTGGAGCGAAGCAAATGCCTATACCAGCAATTGCAGCAGGATCGCCGTTTTTCGAACATGCTCCGTCCGCAGTGACACAGACGTAACCATCAGTATCGTATACTAAATCTTTATTGTGATCGAAAAGGGTGGTTAAACAGGTATCGATGTCGACCGATGGAACTTCAGAAGTGAATATTTTTTCTCGGAGTTTGATGAGATGATACCGGAAGTTGAACCATGGCTTCTTTTGAGGAAGAAGTGGACACGTAGTGTCGGGAATGTACCATGCTTGGTTCGGAGTAAACCCGAATGGTGTAGGCGTGTTGTTTAATTCGGATTGAATTTTATCGACAAATATCTTCCAATTGACATGGGATGGGTACGGATCGTAGAATTTGTTGATTTTAACGCGTAATTTGTCACCTATGCATCGCATCGTCCGCTCGACAGATGAAGACTGCGGATTGTATGCGGTGGTGTGCGCAACCTTGATGTTATTGTCTTCGAGAAGATTACACCATGAATCCGAGATGAATTGGGAACCATTATCGGTGATTATCTTCTTCACTTGGATGTTGGAGGCTTTGATATTAGCCAAAATGGATAACATGGTGTCGCACACCACTTTTTTGGTGATTTTGAGCATAGTACGTAGCCAAATTCGGCCAGTGAAGACGTCTTTGGCCACGAGAATATACTTCGGATGGTCTTTGAGAGAGACTATCGGACCGTAGATGTCGACTGAGACTACATCGCCAATCGCAAATGCTTCGATTTGGGCGTATTCCAAGGTCTTATGAACGGCATAGTTTTTGTTGACTTTGCAGACAATGCAACTGTTGGTGATTTCTTTGATGTAATTCAAAGAGTTCGGGTGGTAGTACAGTTGTCTGAAGATGACATCTAGACGTGCGGCTCCCGTGTGACCGTATTCGCAGTGAAGAAAATTCACCGTGTCGTAGAGGAGTCTGTCGGGAAGATGTGGTACTTTGGTGCCATCTGGTAGGATTCGTAGGAGTAGTTTTCGACCTTCGGAAGATTTCGCGATGTGATAGATTTCGCGTCGTCGCCTTTGCCTGGAACGTTCTTTCTTGTTGTTTGCAGGAATCCGTTTTTCGAGAGAACGGATGATTTCTACGCACCGCTCGTCGACTTGTTGCTCGGAATCGATATTTGAGAGCAGGTCCATCAACTTCGGAATATTGTGCTGAAGAAATTTGACTTCTACAGGAGGAAGATGCGTTTCGAAATTCGCCATGTTCAAGGTCAAAGGTTCGGAATTAAGATCTTTCGAGATTTCAGCTATACCAATACTGAATGTATCCATGGTATAGGGTTTGACTTCTTTAGGATCGAACATGAGTTCTAATTCCGGTGCCTTTACATCGTAAAGGGCGTTGTTGGAATACTTCATGTCGTAGACAAGGTCGAAACAATTGGTTGTGGTAACCCATTTCGCGGCTTTTCGGTGAATGCGTGCCAACTTTTTGTACTCTTGATAAAGAGCAAATAGGTTTGAACGGACGTGAATACGTCTACCACAGATCCAAATTTGTAATTTTTTGAGAATAGTGACAAGTGCCATCATTTCTCTGTCGTACAGCGTGAATAGCTTTTGACAATCTTTGAAACCTACAGAGGCAAACATGATAATATGTTTTTCTCCGTTATCCATTGAGAAGAGGACACCGTGCATAGCGTCTTCGGAGATTTTGGTATCAAGATAGAGGTCGCCTTCTTGGGGAGGTTGACATAGTTTGAATTCTTTACGATACTCGCGTTTGAGGGTTTCGAATGCCTCTTGCTGCAGATTTGTCCATTTTACCGGATCATCCTGCTTCGTGAGTTCGTATATAGGCTTTACAATTTGCATGTAATTGTCGATGAATTTACTATATAGGATGGTGTTACCAAGGAGAGCGAGCACTTGTTTTTTGGCATTGAGGGAAAATTTGCCTTTTTTGGTATGGTCTAGTTCGAATTTATCGAATTTCTCACCTTTAGAATCTTGTTTCTCGATTGAATTTTCGGAGAGAACAAAACCAAGGTGTTCGGTACGCTTTTTGAAGAAGCGGGTTTTAGTGGGGTTTAGGGTCAATCCGGCTTGTTTGATACGTTGTAACACGTCAAGAAGCCTGTCCAGGGTTTCGGAAAAAGTTTTGCCGGAAACTTTAATATCGTCGACATATTTGGAGATACCTGGGCAATTGGGAATGACTTGATTGATCATGTGAACGAATTCGCCACTAGAGATTTTGAGTCCATAGGGTAGACGGTTGAATTCGTAAACCTGACCATTGACAATGAACGCTGTAAAGGGTTTGGAATCTTCGTCGAGTTCCAGCTGCCAGAAGCCAGAGGTGAAATCAATAGTGTTGGCCTGAGAATATTCTCAATGCGCATAATCTGAGAATATTCGCGAATATTCGCGAATATTCTCGAATGCTTGGAGAATATTCTCTCAAAAAAATAAAAATCACGACTTTTTTCAAAAAATTTGAAGATTTTTCTAGAATTTTCCACAATTTACAAGTTTTACCATCACTTTTATTTAAAAATTTCTAATTTTCCTTGATAATTTGAAACTTTTTCATGGAAAGTTTCCTATTATCTCTAAACTAAGCAATAATGTTCTATTTTTTGAAAAGAATCTGCGGAATATGCGCAAGAAAATGCGCATATTCTTGCGCATGCGCAAGCAAAAAAAGAATATTCGCGAATTTGCCCAACACTAGAAATCAAGGGTGCAGAAGTATTTATCCGCAGATCCACTGAAAATCACTTGTTCCATGGTAGCCGGTTCTGTTAGAATATTTTGAAGAAATTTGTTCAATTCGTCTGCCGCAAGGCAAAAACGAATTTCACCATTCTTCTTGATAACAGGAGCTAGGGTATTGATCTGAATCGATCGAGAGGGACGGATAATTTCAAGGGCAAGCATTTTTTCGACAGTGAGATCTAATGCTTCCTTGAGTTTATTCGGGGGACGATAACGTTCGCCTCTGAAAGGAACTAAATGACCTTGTCCTTCAATAAATGAAAAATGGACCTTTTCTCCGTTGTATTTGCCTGGGTTGAGGCTAAATACTTCCTTATAAGCTTCGATCTTGCGCATGCCTTCAAAGATTTCTTCTTCGGATGAGGTTTCATCCTCCACAAGTTCCTGAAGGTCATCTTGGAGATTCTTGATGAAAATCTGATAGGCTTTGTCACGATCTTTTTGAAAATCGTAACCTGGGATAGTTAATCTCGTGTTATAGACCGTGGTACTACGAATGCTTAATGTGTCTCCAGTCATAAGTTGGATTTTACACAGAGATAGCGCATCGTGATAGCGATCGGGATCAATATAAGGTATCGAGAATGGGTCTTTGCCTCTTGGAGAACAGAGTGCGACACGCTCGTTTATACAAGGGGTTATTTTGACTACATCCATAGCAACACGTCCCATGATAAATGTGAGTCCAGGAGTATCCATTACGTAGAATGGCATGCTCATATTCTCAGGTCCAAGGTTAAAGTCGATGATGACAACGTGTGTGGCTGCTTTGACTATAGCGTCATTAGCCATGCGAAGTTGGATGGGTCGTCTTAAACGAATTTTACGCAGTGGTCGGTCGACGGCTCGGAAAATAGCCTCGAGGACCTTTGGGGAAATGACATTGGGGAGGGCACCGCAGTCAAGTTGGATGGAGAAGGTTTTGTTGCCAATAACAATGGGAACAACGCATCCTGGGTCATCCGTTCGCTCGGAAATTAGGAATTGATCGTAATAGGAGTCAACATGTTCACCGTCTTCGATGTAGGTATTGTCTACGGAGTCTACGAAGTTTGTGACCTTGGCGTTGGAAGAGATTTCGAATTTTTCAGCGGCCTGAGCTTCTTCCCAACTACTTTCGTCGTCGGAAGAGCCGTCTGAATAATCTCTGACACGGACACCTTTCGGATATTTGAGCTTTAAACCGCGTTTGGTTTGTATCCTGACTGGGTATGTCATTTTTGAAAGTTTAGAAGCGCGTGCTGGCGGATCTGTCGTTATTGATTTTTTGAACAGTCCGCGATACGAGTCACTTGAGGGTACATACGTCTTCGTATTGCGTTTTGACAAATTTGAGTTTATAGCACCTGCTGGGGCATTTAGCAGTTTTGTGCTTATTTTGACATGTTTGAGATTTTCAAGGTCATTGGTGTGACATACAGGTTTTGAGGCCTGTCTTCCAGGTTGAGATTCCTGGGTTTTGCGAGATTTGCATTCTTTCCGGTCCTTGAGTTCGGATTGCGGAAGTGCTTGTTGAATGACCTTGGAATTGTCTGACATAGAGGTCGGATTGAAATTGACCTTGTGAATGAAAGCTTTCTCCATATTTACATACGGATGAGCTCTGTCGAATCCATCGGCACGATTTGCCTTTTGACAATTCTTATGGATTTCAACGATTTCATAAATTCCATGACAGATCTGATCGTATAAGTAACGATAAATTGACATATCCGGGTAATATTTTTGGTACAATTTTGAGAATTTGAACTTGGTTGGATCAACCAGAATCTCGTTCTTCGTACCGACAAGGGCTTGTTTATAAGGTTTACCATTTTCGCTTTCGATAATTTCGTTGAGTGTGAAATTTAAAGCGGGATCTTTCCAGAATACAACTTTCGGATGTTTAGCCGCTTCGGTGAAAAGATTGCGGTAAAAGATGTATCTGGAAAGGTAAACCGGAATTTGTTTGTCTTTCCTATCTTCAGGATTCAATGGAGGAATGCGGGGTTTGACAATCGGAAATAGTAGTACTATCAATTCCGCCCCAGTCTCCAGGAGATAATCAATTATGGCTTGAAATTGAGATTCCACTATGCTGTAAGGCATGTTACCATTATTCATCTCTGCTTGACACATTGAGACAATGAATTTTCCTTGAGATGGAAAATCAGCGCGTTTGAGTTTTTCAAGTAGGTTAGGTAAGCTAATTTGATCACGTAAATATGGCGGTGGATAAGTATCCAATGGAGAATCTCCTCGAAATAAATAGTGAGCTATACCATCACCTATCCATATGAATTCCTCGAAGATAGGTAAGGAAGTAGGGGCCGAATCGACATAACTAGGCATTGCCCCTTGGATGTCTAGTCGTGGAAGTTTTCCGACAGTTCTGAGTTTTCGTCTGAGTGAGATCGTAACGTCAAACTCGAAAAAGTCGGTTCTAATTCTTCCACCTCCTCGTCGGACAGTTGAACGGACTCTGGTGAATCTTCACCGAGACGTAGTTCTTTGACGGGAGCGGTAAGAGGAATCGGTTGTTGTGAGGAAACTTTCGGGGTAAACCTACTTGTTTTCTGAGTTTCAGTGTTGGCGTGAGGTACTTCGGTCGATGTGACCTTGGGTTTCGATATGACCTTGGAAACTTCGGTCTGTTCACCGCCGTTACTGATTGACAATTGTTTGGGTTTTGCTATGCCGGAATTTAAGAAATTTGATGTTGGTTTCTTTTTCGCGGCAAGCGATATGACAATATCGTGTTGGTTGGAATTACCACCAAGCAATTTCGTGAAATATTGCTGAATTGATTCCATCGTTTCTGTTTGTCCTCTGGACTTTGAATCTTTTGTCCAGGTTGAATTTTTCGTAGGACCTTGAGAAACGGAATCTTTAAGGTTGGTAAGACCATAAGGATGGTTACTGTACGCTGGACCGGTGAGAGTAATCGGTACTTGGCGTTTAGGATCGACATCGTCATTTGCGAAGAATTCGAGTTTTGAAATTAGTTGTTCGATAGTTTGGCCCTTCTCAGTAAGATACATTCGGTATCCCACCGGAGCCTTGTTAACTAATAAGTCGATGATATCTTCTTCGCATGGATTCGTACATTTCATCAACGTGTTCGCCCATCGGATCATTTCGTCCGCCATTTCTTTCGGACCTTCGGTGGTTACGAAGTGATATTCACAATAATCGATAGCGTCACGTTGATGAGTTTTGTCCCAGTAGAAATCGAAAAATCGTTGTAAAAGAACATCGTATGAGTCCACGGACTCAACTTTGCTCTTCCACCTCTCGGCATCTTTACCTTTAATGACCCCTTTAAACGCGAAGACCTTGTGTTCTTCTACGATCTGGGTGTTCTTAAAGAAAGACTCGAATGATTTAACGAATTCGTGTGGGAAAAACTTCTTCGAATCGTCATAGAATATACCTGCGCTTTTCAAGGACGCAGCGTCGACAGGGAGGGTTTTTGTTTTAGACATAGCAGGTGTTGAGCGGCTGTTTTGACAATAAGCCTGTTTCAAGTTTGCTAGCTCCGTGGCAATGACTCGGCACTCTTTGAGATGAGTATCCATTTGTTTGCCACGTAATTCCCTATCTTTGTGGAAAGCTTCCGCGGTGCTCACAGCGATATTGCGGGCATCCGTGGCTACGGAATTAGCTTTGTATGTGTGTTCTTCGGTAGCTTGCGTGAGATTTTGAGCCCATTTTTCGCATGTTTGACCGAAGTCATGAAATGCTTTATCGATTTGCTTGATGGCTTTAGAGTTTTGTTTCAAAATCTTCGCAACTGTAGCACGGTCATCTTCAAGGTCATTGATATACCTTTCATGAAGAATGTACCCCGTACGAAGCTCTTTGACGTTTTGAGCTTGTCGCGACCACGTTTGTTGAAATAAGTCAAGCATAGGGTTGTTTTTGTCGATATTTTCAGGTATCTTCGGAAAATCGGTATCGGGAGTTTCGATACTGTAATGAGATTCCAACCTGAAGGGCTGTTCGTCAGGAATCAAATTCGTTTGATGTACCGATGATTGAGATGGTACTGCCTCGTGATTTGGCTGAACTGCCTTTTGACTTTTAGGCGTTTCTTTCGAATTTGATTGAGTGACCTTGACTGAGGGAAATGAGCACGAGGGCATAGCTTGAAATGCTTCGTCCTCTATTTCTTCCTCTGATTCCTTTGATTTGGAATCGTTTCGGTCTTTTGACGATAAATTCTCTTTACTACTGAAGAATGAAGTTAATGACAAAGGACTTAACTGCGAAGCAGTTTGTACTTGAATCGGTATTAACCTCACTCGAGGTTGAGTTGACTGAGAAGCGGACTGATCCTGATGGAACTTCGGATTTGAATCGCGAGTTTGATTCATAGTCACGCTTTGAGGTGAATCGTTAATTTGATTCGTTGACATAATCGGGATTGACTCTTGATTTTGTTTCAAGGTCGTAGTCGGGTATTTGACAAAGTTGGGACAGGTATTCCTGTGCCTGCCTAACGGACATAAACAATGGATGAACCGAGGTTTGGAACCTGTACTAGTGCGTGTTTGCATCGGCATTTTGATTGATTATGATTTGCCGAAACACGAGACAATATATAAACACAAAAACAAAAATAGATATGAAAATAAGACACACACAAAATACAGTATGAACTAATTAATTACGAGAAAAAATAAAAAGAAAAGAAAAATAAAATTAAGCGAAAAATAGAAAGAAAAAATGGAAAATAAAAAATATTGGAAAGCAACTAGAGATTATTACGTAAAAAATAAGCGAAAAAACAATAAAAACAAAAAAGAAAAAAGAAAATGATATAAATCAATAAATGGTCATGCACTTGAATTCATTTATATCTGAATAAATGATAAAAATCCGTAGAAAATAATAAATGGTCATGCACTTGAATTATTTACGACAAAATTGATAGCACTGAATTAATAGAAAAGAAAATAATACAATAAATTAGAAGAAGTATAATACCAACTAAATCTAAAAACACTTACTGACTACGTGGCAATAAAACTAGCTAACAGGGAGGATGAATATTGAAAACGTGACACACAAACGCGCGCGAAACAAAGACTACGGAGCTGTATGGAATACAGGCGAGGTACACCTAAACAAACAACTTTGAACTGCGCGCGCAGCTCCGTTGGATAGAGTGTAACCTCGACAAACACGAATGTGTTCTGTCCGTAACGACCTTGAGTATGAATGCTCAGAGGGCGTGGTCTTTACTGGTTTCGGCTGATGCAACAATATGGCGGCCTTACTTATTTGCTATGACCTTGACAGTGGTTTTGGCGGGCAAAATCGCCTTGCACTCTTAGTTAGTGCGTTTTTAACGTTTTCTAGGGTAGGTAGGTGGGGTAGAGGTGGTTGACAATGTGCTACGTGTCCACACTAGAGGTGACCTTGTGTGTTTTTGGCGGGAAACTTCGCCTGGCACACAACGAGTGTTGGATGATGAAATATTGTGTAACAACTCGTGGTCCTTAGAAATGGACTGGAATTGATTTTTCGTCCAATTTCTGGTTTATGGGAATTATATACAGGGTGAGAGAAGACGATGGTAGAGTCCTTTCTCTGATTTAAACTTGGATTTACTCAAGTTTTATTTCGTTTTCGTCTCCACGTGGTCAGATGACGTTGTGACCTTGAGACTGTGAGAACGAAATCTTGGGGATTTGGTCGTTAGAATCGTCTTTCTAGGTACTGAATATGTCCTATAGGAGGGTTCTAACGAGGAGTCAAGCTCGATGTACTTGATTTCACGTTTATCACTTTTTTTCAGTCAACTGACTGTGTGACCTTGAAAAGTAAAAAACGTGATTTTGGGAAAAAAAGATACTGACAATGATCTTTTGGTGCGGGAAGGAGAATGATTCTACTCGCCTTGGCACTTGACAATGGCCTATCTGCCTTCTCTGTTGGTACAAGGCTGTACACACTTTGACCTTGAGAGAGGTGAGATATCTCTAAGACAGAAAAACGCGAGAAAAACGAGTAGAGATTCGTCCTTGGGGTACTGCAATAGCAGTCTTCTTGAACTTTCTGAATGACAAGAGAAAAGAACAAGGGGGGAAAAAATCTGTACAACGTGGCGTGTGACCTTGACAGTTGGTTTCACCACGTGTGCACAGATTTGGGTCTGAAGATCGAATTAAAGGGATTAATTGGGTCTCAGATTGACGTACTGAGCTTCTCTGTATGACCTTCAGAGGAATTAAGATGTTATTTTAAGGGGAGGGAAGTTTGTACTTCGTATGACCTTGAGAGTGTCACGTGTGTACAAACCTTAGTTCAAATGTCGAGTACTGACAATGACTTGACCTTGAACTTTTCAGGAAAATCCGGGCGCCAATGTAATATAATATCCCAGAAGTACTGCGCCAATGTGATAATAATAATTACCACTTACGGGGGGAAGACTAGAAATACCACTTAGACGGAATATTTATACCACTATGTGGACTTACCTGTTATTTGCTCGGATAACACAGGATACACAGTACAGATGAAATAGAATATTGCATATTACGATAATAAATACGGTTTTGGTTACTCAAGAGGTATTTATTTACGTTACATTTACATAAAAACTCCCTTAAAGGGTATATTAACACGAATTACTCCCTCGATGGGGTACTTTAAACATTAACCGAACTCCCTCGATGGGGTATATTAACAAAACTCCCGCGAACGGGTAAATTAACTCATTTAAGATTATAATGGGTTGGTAATTAAACCGAACACGGATGGCGAGCTGTCCTTTGTCCTCTTGATCAGGGAGAACCAGCACGGAGATACACGTTGGTGTCTCTCCTAGCTATAAGAACAGACTCACGCTGCCAGTACTATTAACTGACTTAACAGACTGGTACTAGCAGACTTGTACTGCTGGACTGTTACTGGCAGACTAACTCGTTCTCCTCTACGTAGCTCGGACGGAGCTCCGCTTACGAGGACGGACGCAGTGTTACCACAGTAGTAAACCCTAATTGTACGTTGACACCAGGTTGGCCATATGCACTATCACAAGGTAATCTTTCCGAGAATGTCCACCTAGAGGGTGAAGGCATATTACACTATATCATATGCCCCCCGTGGATTTATTCAAGGGGACGCGGACCCATGGAGAAAAGTACGGGTCAAAAAGAAAATATAGGTAATGATGACGTCATCCTCTGACCTGCTATCCTTGGATACTCCCTCTGCCCCCCCCGTATTCATCTGCATTTGTCTGCAGTCAACTTTCAGGAGTGATCAATTTCATCACTAGATGACAGTTTCCAAAATAGTTTTGAAGGGTGGGAGTAATAACAAATTTCGAAGTGTTATTGCTTAAGAAATGGTTTTTTGTGCCTTTTGGCATTTATTCATCATCTGAAGACAATGAAATTATAAATGTAAAGTATGAAATATATTGACAATAACTGGACATGGTCAAAAATTGGGTATGCGACAAGAAAGATGTACACTGAATGGTATTTGCCATCAGGTAGGTACCTATCTTACGTGAGAAGGTTTAAATTGAAGAGTAATATAGTTTAGAATTAACAATTCTGTATAACAATTGTAATCGATTCTATATACGATGTGTGATCTATAATTTTTGGTTTGAAAATGTATATAGAAGTATGTTTGAGAATAAAGAGAAATTAATCTATGTTTTAAATGGGTATTTAACGCTGTATGCATAGGGGTGTAAAAAGTTGCCTAACTGAACGCATACAGGCAGTAAGTCTGTTTTAGTGGACGTTGTAAAATCAAAAACGTCATCTTTTACTAAAGTCTGAGAGAAGATTAGAGAAGAAATTCGAGTGAATAGTTTTTCTAAAAAAAAATAAAAAGTGAATGGAATTCTCTTCTTGAATCAGCTAATTTTTATGTTGAAGGTTGGGTAACATCGTAACGTAGGTACTTGAAGTCCTGCTTTGCATGGTAAAGTAAGATTGGTGGCATTGTGGTCTTGTCGAGTATGTATAGCGATGACCTTGCCTAACAATTTACCTAATACCTATAAATTTTTTAGTTCGTGAGTTGCAATTAACTATCCCAAAATTCTAGATTTTTTAAATTTGTCATATTGCAATTTTTTAGAACGTTCGCGTGAATTTAAAATCAGGTATGACGATCAAGAGAGGTTTGAAAAGGTAAAAAAAAAAAATGTGAAAAAATTTCCTGATCCAAAAGATTGTTTTGCATCACCCTGTGATGTAATTTTTGGTTAAAAATTTTCATATACCAGTGTTATGCAGTGTTGGATAAGTGTGTTGAAATACGTATTCTAAACTATTAATTAATAATGCTAATGACAATACTAATGTCATATATGTACATAATTTACAGGTAATTAAAAAATATTAATTTTTGTAGATGTCATTATAACGAAGATGGGACACATTACAGGGTCGGGTCATTATTGTTTTCAAAAAAAAAATTTTTACGAAAGGATATGAAATGTGTTCAGGATCAGTTGATAGGTCGTTGAAAGATGGCTTCGTGGCTGGAGGCACGGCCTCACTGTACCACCGATGTAACGCAGCTCCTCTACGACGATATCTACGATGATCATATGTCTCTCGTATCAACTAGGCATCAAAAACAAGAAGGTATTAGTTTTATAGAATTTGTTGTAATCCAATATATACATGCGTTTTATATTGAATTATCTCGTCATTTTATGGGAAAAATAAAATTAGTAAAGGTATTTGTTTGATACTGTTACGATTTATTCATCCTGTTGATCTGCTGAATCCGGAGATGGTCGATTTATGTAATCATCCAGAATTTGATCGGCTGACCTATTTTCCGCCTCTGTTCCTGCTTCCTGAGCCCATGACGGCGTCTGAGTGGCTACTGTCGTTGATGAACTGGGTTCACTTGGCTCGTTCCGCTGTTCTTCTAGGATGTCTCCCTTCCTGGAAATTTGCTGTTGGAAAAAGTCAAATATTATACAATCCAAAGCTTTTCAAAAATTGGCACCATGTCCAAAAAAGGATTTAAAATTTTTCAATAATGTGACTGTTATGCCTTGCCCCTATATACATCTGTACCCTTTAGAAATACAAGGTATATGGAATCCGGATTTTTCAAGCTAGAATTACTCAAGAATTTTGCAGCAAGTACCTGAATATTGCTGAATCTATAGTTGACGTGTTCAAAAATAGGGAGATTCAAAAATAGGAAGATGTTTAATGAAAGTAAGGTTGCCTATCCTAGCTGTTTCAATAGGCATAGTAATTCGTGTGTGTATACTCGAGAATTTGAAAATTGGTTACCGCTAAAGAATACAATACGTGAATATTGTGGCATGTGTATGGTGTTAAGCGCTTTTTTTTTTTTTTTATTATTAGTTATAATTGCTGAGCAGGTGGTTTATGCCGCAGATGCGCATATGTGACTCCATAGGATGGTGGATGGGGTCGGGAGGTTTGTACTGCATCTTTATACCTCGCCTTAATATGCAATACTCGGATCCTGTCAATTGTTTGACAGATGTATTTAAGATTTATTGGAATTGCGCTTTTTACCCTATTTTTATATAGGCGCGTGTCATCGTGGGTTTGTTAACCTGATAGACACACGATCGTGAGAAATTCCATTAAGGGTCACGAGGCAGTGGCGCTTATATTGTTGGCGTACTTTTTCTGGAACAATAAAAAACAATTTAGTATCTAATAAATACATTTTAATAAATCCATAAGTAATAGTGCATATTTTTCCATAAATTTTCAAAATTCATGACGCATTGTTTTTATGTAGAAGCATGCCCCACTAGAATTTTGACTCGATTTTTAGCATGCTTCTTAAATTTTTTGATTATAAGAAAATCCAGTAACATCACATAAAATAACATTTCGAAAATGTTATTTTTCGACTCAAAACTTCACAAAAGCAGCAGAAAAAATATTTTTATTATGAAGTGAAATTTTCTATCCTCGTTTCCGTAAATCTAATGACATCTAGGAAGGGTATCATAATGATGTCTGTCAAATTCAAAATAAGCTGTCAATTTTGTATTATACTTGATTCCAAATTCATGACACGCTTTTCTCATTGAGAACATGCCCCATTTGAATCTGGTCCAATTTAATTTTAGGATCAAAAATTTTCTTGATTAAATTCTATGAAAGTTGAATACAACAAATTTGTAAAAAAGATTACCTGAAATGGCATATTTATGCCAGGCATATGTGTAACAGAATTTTACCTTGAATCTAACAGAGACCATATAACCTATCTGCATTTATCTAATTAATGAACTTTCTGCTCTATCTATATATAGTGTAAAGTTATAATTATGAAAAACGTAAAAAATTAGGTTGGTACTTCTTAGAACAAAAATTTACTGCCAATTAATTTTTAAATTTTTAAATTTAATTTCAAAATATGCTGTGCAATATTTCTTTCTCAAGAAACATGCCTTCAGAAGGATTTCAGTTCAATTCCCAACATATTGAGAATTTTTTGTCAAAAGAAAATTTCCATGATACCATGGTTTGATAAATTGGCATAAGATTGCAACATTTTATGCCATTTAGGTAACAGTAATTTATTTTTGGTCCAAGGAAAAAATCAACCTGAATTTTTTGATTAGATTAATTTCTACTATTTTTTATAAATACGTAATCTATTAAAATAGTTTGAAAAATTAACTATTTATACCTAAAAACTATACTTATTTATTCGCATACACCCTATAAATAATACAAAAAAAAAAAATTATTTACAAATAAATTGAGAAAGTAGATTAATTTTTTATCTATTTTCCTCCTATTTTTATCTCTAACCATGCCCCACTCGACATGAGGGGTGCGAGGGGAATTCAGTTATATATGACCTTGCATCGTCACATACGTAGGTACCGGATAGTTAAAGTATTTGTTTTTTAGTCTTTCAGGATGCCTTACCAGTTCGATGCATTTCTAAATTTATAGATTATTCAAATCTGAAAATGAGGTCTAATTGAAATGTTTTGAATTTCTGTTTTACACAGTCCGAGTTTTTTCTTTTTACTTCAAGCTTGAGATAATTTTTTCAGAATTTGTTGGTAAAAAGTTCATTTTGAAGCGTTATTTTTTGAAATTGAAGTAGGGAATGACAGTAGGTAGAGGTACCTATTGGGTGAGAAAGTATTGAAATTGAAACGAGTATTTTAAAGTGGTTACCTATTTATGGAAATGTTGGGATATATGAAAAGGATTGAAATTTAAAAAAAAATTATCGTAACTGGTAAAGGTATAGATATGTATGTGAACCTGTTTATTCACCTACAATTGAGAAATTGAGAAATACTGAAATAAGTTCTCTGTGTCGTGTGTATATTTAGTGTAGCAGTTCTCCAGCTAGTCAACTCGAAGGGTTGGCTAAACATGCAACACGTATACTATAAGGTGGTCTTTGAATTCCTTTACCTATTGGACTGTTGAACTAGGGGAATGAAACGTTTCTATACAGTGAGTGTGTGTGTAAAAGGTGGGGTGCCGAAGACAGTAGGAAATGTTTATATGACGATTCATAAAAATGTCTCGGTTGTATGGGACAAATAAGAGTACAGTATTTTACCTGAATTGAGAATTTAAAGGTTTTTCAATTGATTTTCACTGACAGACAAGAATAGGAATCGGACTATTTTAGGATAGGTAGGTTTAATTGTGTGGGATAGGAAAGAAAATAGGTAGTGAAAATATTTCGTTCTGGTTGAAATTTTAAACTTTTAGATATATAAAAAAAAATTATTTTTGTGAGAGGATATATCATATTGAATAAATTTCCGAGTTCGTAATATTAGATTCAATAGAGTTTAAAGTAGGTATAATCAGATTAAATGGATGGAATTTTATTTTCTCAAGCCTTGTGTAGGTACATGAACAAGTAGATATCTACAAGAATTATTAAGAATTATTATGTGGAAATTTAAAATGAGAAGGAATTTACAATTTTTTTTTTTTTTTTTTTTTTTTTTTTTTTAAGGAAAATTTTGAAGTGGTAAGAGAAAATTTTAAAGATTATTTTAGTGATTTTTGAAAGGAAAAAGGGTACCTATCAAAAAAAAAATTATTTTTGAGTTGAATCTTTAAGAACAAGGAGAACTGAATCATGAACGAAGTATTTAATTGAAGATTGAAGCTTGAGTATTGGAGTTAACTTTAAGTAGGTATTTATAAAAGGGTATACAAAAACAAAAAATTACACATTTTTACTTGATTAGATAAATTTTTGTAAAAATTCTAGTGATATTAAGTAGGTATTGAAGTGATTCGGAGGTGATAATGAAGAAAGAGAGAAAGAGGAGGAATTTTTTCCGAAGATATACTGAAGGTCAATATTTTTGAGCTTGTTTCAAAAACGAGAGCTTTTCATTCAAGTATGGTGAGTATTTCAAGCTTGAATACTGAAATTATGGCTGGATAGATTTGTTAAGACCAAAATAATGTAGATGTTTTATTTCCTGTTCTCGAAATGTTTGAATTTTTATTATGTAGTATGATGGGATATTTCAGAGAAAGTTGGATGGAATTTCAATTTTCAAGTTTTTTCTCATGAAAATTGATTTTTATGGATAATGACAGTAGATGATGAGTGAATCGAAATTTACAGCTGTTGACTTACTTTTTTGAGCATTTAAGTATTGTGGCATATGCACTAGATCATACAGGTATGGTCATATTTTAAGCTTCAAAAATAAATTTAGAAGGGGAGAAAGAGATTTAGATAAAAAAAAAATAAAAAAAAATGAAAAGAAAATTACGTCAGTGGGGATTCAAATTGAAAAATAAAAGGAAAGGAACAGGAAAGAGGGGGGAGAAATTACGATTTTTAATCTATGGTAATTTTTATGGATATGTCTGATTTGATTTTCAAATATTTTTGGTGAAGAATCTGAAATTTTTATATTAATTTTACTGATTTTTTTTTAGGGGTATTTTTGTTCTAAAAAATTTACATTTTTAAATACATATTTAACAGTTTCAAATTTTGAAATTATGCATAATTAACTGTTCTATAGAGTGATTATTGGGGGAAGGAGAAGGAAAATTATGAAATCACGAATATATGAACTATTGAAAATTGAAGATTTTTGCTTGGATTTCTTTTTATTTCTTATTTAAATATTATGGAAGAGAAAATGGAAGAAAATGGAAGGTGTTTCGAATTTGTTCTTTCTGTAATCAAGCATAAACTGAGTGAAAGAAGAGAGAAAAAAGGAAAAGGGATCAGAGATTAGGAGGAGAACAAGTTGAGTAATGTTTCTAATTTCTGAATTTTTTATAGAGGTTAGAGTGTAGTTTTTCTGTTGAACCTGACTTGATTCTGCTAATTTTGCATTTCAATTGATTCAAAGTTCATGACACATTGTTTCTGAGAGAGAAACATGCCCCACTAGAATTTTGACTCAATGTTTTATTATGTTCCCGAAGTTCCTTGTTTTCACAGAAAAACTTCGAGACCACCATGGATTTTGCAAAAATTGTCATGTAATGACATATTCAAATGCCATACCTAAAACAAAATTTTATTCAAATTCAACAGAAAAATATGGTTTGAGTAACAAGTTGATTTTTTATAGGAAAAGGGATAAAGGGAAAAACAGAGACAGAAAGTTTCCAAAAAAAAAGAATAAATAAAACTGGTCAAGTATAGTTTTGATCAATAATTTACGATTATAGTGGCTTTTTTGAATTTTAAAACTAAGACCAGTACCTAGTTTACCTGATTTTAAACAACACACTGGCCATATGCATTGCTTAAATGGTACCCTAAGCACTTGAAATGCTTTAAAGGTAATTTGGGAATATTGAAGGCTGAAAAGAAAAATGAAATCAGAACTGAAATTTAGGATAAAATGAGAAAATTCTGAGAATTATATTAAAAGCTGAAAGAACGTTTCAACAGTCAAAATTGGAGAGAGAAAAAAGAAAGAGAAGAACATAAAATTGAAAGGAGTTTTAATAATGGTCAAATCTAAAACTTTGACGAAATATTTAAAATGAATCATGTTTGAAAATACAAAAAATATTAGAGGCTGAAAGTGAAATTAAAATTTTAGAATCAAAGGGGTTTAAATTTGGAAATTAAACGGAAGGTTTGAGTAGTTAAATCAAAAAAAAAATTAATTAAAACTAGATGTTCAAAAGAAAAGATTAAAGTCTTAAAATTTGATGGTACAATGAAATCTTAATGTAAAAATCTGAAAAGGGACCTGCTTTGAGATTCAAAGTTTTGAAATTTAGTTTTGCAAATAATTTGGACTCGAAGATTAAGGAGTGAAAATTAAATTTTGGGGAGTAGAAAGATAGAACAAGATAAATAGGGGGAAATATTTAATGAAAATTTTCAAATGAAACCATTGAGTTGAAAAAAGCTGATAGCAGGCTGAAAATTTGACTGAAATAAGATCAAGACTGAAAATATAGTCAAAATTTATAAATGTGACTTTAAAATTCGAAATTTGAAGTGGTCAATTAGGACTGAAGTTGGGAAATGAGAATGAAATTGAATTCGGAAATTAACTGGGTTAAAATTTGATAATAAAAAGGAAGGTTGGAATAGTTAATTCTGAGTGAAAAGTTCAAATCTTGGAATTAGGTATAGGATTGTAAAGGCATAGACTGAAAATTTTATGGAATGAAAAATGTACTGAAAATGAAAATTCAGTGAAATCAAAAAATTCCAAAAATTAAACTGAGAGCTGGGAATAAAATCACGTATTGAAAATGTACTTGATCAATATTTATATAAATGTGACTCACCATTCGAAATCAAAAATTCATGAAATTATAACAGAATTCGTTGTTGAAAATATAGATTTTTAAAGAGGCAGAAAAAATAAATGGAAAGTTTGCTACAGGAAAGAGAATGCTGAAATAATGAAATTTCAGTTGCACAAATTTTAAGCTGAAATATTCGAAAAATAATGAATGGCTGGGTAGAAAATACTATTTTTTAACTAGAAAAAATGGAAAAAAGGTCTCGGATGTTTTAAGGTATTTTTCAGCTTATTTTATTCGTTTTTTAACGTAATTAAGTCTATGGAAAAAATGTGTAGATTTTTGCTACATATGATCTATTGTGAACCAGTAGGACAGATATTAAATTGAAAAAAAAATGGAAATTATTGTTTGAATTTTTTAAACTGTGAGCCATGCTCTAGCTTGAAGGTAGTGAAATTGTGAATTTTTTAAAACAAATTTAAAGAGTTGAGGACTGAGAAGAATGTTTAGATCACGAAGTGTTTTTTGATGATTCTGGTATATGTGATGGAAGCGTATGGAACGATCTTTTTAGAACTGGAGTGTGTATTTTGCCGTCATACTCGTATGTGTAAGGAGTGTCACCAACATTGACTTGATTTTTTCTCTACTCACATACACACAGAAACAAATACGGCATGTGCTGCATATACATTCAGTATCGGAGAAGGCAAGTGTTGGAATGTTTTTCAAAGGAGGGTGTTTTAATTCTCTTGCCGTAGAAACGTCCCATCTGCACCTGGCAAGCAGTAAAAGAGGTATCGGCAGGTATCTACTTAATACACACGACACCGGGCACACGACTAAACAAATCGAAGGGTCAAGGCATGGCGCTACTTTTCATTAGCATGATCATCGTGAGAACGTTATTCAAATTATCATTTCTTTGTGTCCTATTGTCGACAGATCTTTTGTCAATTTATGCTGGTGGATTGCGGGGTGGCGGAGGTGTACATTACTTTACTGAAGTATGTAATATACGAGTGTGGCCGCTTGCTTGTCTTGCCCGCAAATTCCACCCTAATTGAATATTGAAAGGTGGTTTTTTTTTTTATATTATTGTGATTGTGATTGACAATTTCATCTGTCGTTTATCTGCAAAGAGGGTCTTTCCCTATTCTCAGAAAGATCAACATCGTGAGAACTGAATTAAATTAACATTTACTTATTTAGCATATTTTCAGAGCCCGTACGTTGTCTTTCGGCTATTCTGGAAAGAAAAGTAAGTACATCTGGTGTGTGATAACTGATAAGTACATAGGCACGTGTACATATCCCTCACAAAGTCACCTCGTGGATCGAAAATTCTAGTAGATTTGAAGGGTAAAAAGAGCATTTGTTTTGTACGAATGTTCTTTATCTTGTATCCCGTACGTAGTTACGAGATGGTTTTTAATATATAGAGGTTTTTAGCCTAAAGAATAACCTTCTATTGACTTCTATTAAGTATGTACCTTTTTCGGCACGTGTGATATATCCCTGATATAGTTATCTCGTGGTGTACAAAGATACATAGGATTTTTAGGCTAAACATTACGTTATTCTGTAAGATCGTTCATTACAAAAAAATTTTAATTTTTAGACTAATTTATATTAATTAAAAATATCATTGTACATCCGAGTCAAAAAATTTCATGCTCTGTAGATAGGAAATAAATTCGTCTTCGGAGGTTATAGTTGCAATTTACCAGGGTTGGCCAGTATCTGTGAGGCTAGTCAGATATATAGCTTGAATACATAGGATTTCTTCTCATATTGTCGGTCCGATTTAACATTTCTAGATGGTAAAATATTCACATGAGATGACTTTGTGATCGTAACCAACAAAATCCCAGTGAGAGTGCACTGGTTTCTCTGCGAATATCTTATCCTTCAAAAATGTAAACAGACCACCGATTTTTCGTAAGGTAAAGTATTCACTTGAAATGATTTCGCGATCGTAACCAACGAAATCCCAATGAGAGTGCACTGGTTTCATTGCAAATATTTTATTCTTACGGAAATCAATGAAAGGAGGCCTACTGTATTCAATGCTGTAATCTTGCTCATTTAAATACAGCTGTCCCTGGTTTTTTACAATTTAATTTTGGAAATTCACATAGGGAAAAAAAGGAAAAAGGAATTTTTTAGTTCAGAAATTCGGATAGCTAGTAGCCTGTAGGCTATCTTTAGGAGGTAACAAATATTTTTGATTTCTCAGAGTACAAAATTCCATGTCTTCGATGTCTCTCCCAAAATTGTCCGAAGTTCAATTTTTGGTGAAAAATTGTCTTCTTAAAAATTTCCAGTTTGACAAGGTTAGACATTTTTCAATATTCACATAACCGAAGTTACGCGAATCCCAAAAAAAAAAAAAAATTATAACAATGGTAATTTTCAAACTCGTAAAAAATGAAATAGCACTACTTTTTAGTTTGAATTTTTATGTCCCAGAATGTAATTTTAAATAATAATATGATATTAAATATTGCTAGAAAATATCACAATAAATTTATTTTTGGAGATGTTAATTAAGATGTAGGCTATGTTGGAATTTTTATGTTTGATAATTTTTATAATTTTGTACTCAAGTCTTGACTATTAAAAACGAGTATTTTACCAATTTTGAATTGTAAAATCGTCTGTTTTGCAGTTTTAGAAACTTGCAAAATATGACGTTTTTTACAATAAATTGGTCTTGAAAGGTTTTTTAGGGATCGTGTATATTTTCTTAAGAAAAACTAACTTGGAATGAATTTGTTAGCCAGACTTCTTTTGATTCTAATTTTTCGTTTTTTGAGTTTACAAAAATTTCAAAAAAAAAAAAATTAAATTGAAAATAAAATTTTGGAAATTGAACAATTAGTAACGGAATTATGTGAACTCAAAGAATATCATAATAAGAGTGATTTTTAAACTCTGAAAATATCAAATAATACTACCTATTGCTTGAGTTTCTTGTACCTTGACATAATTTGCTTATTGAAAAGGTCCAAAAAATTCGTTTTTCTAGTTCAAAACAAAATTTCAGTTTGTAAGATTCTATGGTCATTTAAAAGGAGAGAAAAAATTTTGCAGGCCAATAAATAATCATTTTGTATGATTATTCTTCCGAGAAAAATTTTTATTTTAAGAAGAGAAGAAAGAGAGAAAACTTTTTAAGCTGGTGAATAAACATTTTGTATGATTATTCTTCCGAGAAATTTTTATTTTAAGATGAAACGAATGAAATTTAGCATAACAAAAAATCATTTCTGTATGGGGTTGGAATTTTTTGTTCCCTTTTTCAGAAATATTTTAATAAAAAGAGCGCAAAATATCCATTTTAATTACTATTTATTTAATTTGAGCATGTTGCAGGAATTAATCAAACATGATGGGTGGGAAATGTGGGCTACTTTTTTACAGACTATAAACAACTACCAATTTATATCAAAATCGCTCCTGAATTCACGACAAATTATTTTTCTCTTGAGAGAGCTTATCTCAACGAATTTCCGCAATTTTAATCATATTTCAGAAATTTCTCATCAAACAAAAAAAATTTTACAAAATTTCATAAAATATGATTTTCAGGTGAATCGGCATGAAATGACATATTTTTAAAGTCATTCATGTTGGAGTAAAATGTTTTACATTCCGGAAAAATTACGTAGTCCCAAATTTTTTACGAAATTTTCATTTTATTTTAAAAAATCAGATTGAAGAAGAAAGAGAAAAAAAAATATTTTAATTTTGAAAGTTAGATTGACTGCGAGAATGATAGGCATTACTAATAGGGATTTAGCCAAATTGTGATACCTATTGTGTATTTTGTTGCTGTGTGCAGCTAAATACACATGAGAGAAGGTTTTAGGTATTTTTAAATATTTTTTACACTCGATGAAATACTCGTAGTCGAAGTATTTCAAGTCCAAAAAATACTGAAAAAATATGTCTAAAAGACTTAAAAAATTCATATCTCAGATAGTTGGAAAAAATTGTTTTTTCTAACTATGCAGATTTGTGACTAGCATATTTTCTTAATTTATTGAGTACAAATTAAGAGAGTACGCTCCACGTTTGGGCGCCAAAATGTTATCTTAGAAGTGAGAATGATCGGCGAAATGGATGCTTTTAGGCACGACTGTGTTGGTAATTAATCTCATAAATATCACCTAAGGGGGGACATTTATCCGACTCCTAGCTAGCTCAGATGGGAGTTCTCTTGGATGATCAAACTGATTTCTAAGTCATCAAGTGTGCATAAATAATCAACATTTAAATATTATTTATGTACATAAGGTTTATTTTGAGAAGATATTCACTACATAGACTACATACATAACACATCGTTATATGTTATTAATTCGTTGTATGTGCTCTATCTAAACAAATAGGCTAGTACTTAAGGTACTGGTCCTGGCGAATCATGACAATTAAACATGGAATTGAGACCTTACTAGTCAAGTATCTTACTACGACTATGTATGCGATATGAGTTCCTAATGACGTGAGTGAGGAATCCATGCTCCATCCCTCACGTCTATTGACATCATCTATTAATTACGATAAAGTTATAATTAACATAGTGGCTGAGAGACCACCAAGTAAGCTTACACTTACCTAAAACTGCTCACTGTCACACCACCTCTTTTCCTTAGCCTACCCCAATAATAGTGGCTGTCGGTGGCTGCTTTACGAAGAGACACACGTAACGCACGCTCTACTTGAAGATGTCTAGATTCATCTCAGTAGCCGCAAAAAGGAGATAAATAGGTAAACGCAGACGATACAGAAAGTAATTACGTTAATTACTCGATCGGCGAATGATTAAACAAATAGATGAAATTACCACGCTAAAAGTGGGATAAACACGAGTTCGATGTCTCATCAGGAGACTTTGCGTTAAATTCGACACTATGTGACCACAATGCCACTTGGTACCTTACGCTGCAGACGATAGAAAACAAGTGAGGATCGTGGCGGAATTCTCATAGAGAGTTGCCACGAGATCCGCACGATCTTGGATCACCCCTTTGGGTGGCAGATGCTACTTGACATGATTTATGTGTAAAATACACCTATTGTCAAGTAGCTTAATGTAGAAATAGTTCCCACGTTACGACGATTCCCCTAATCAGGTAATCTTTCCGAGAATGTCCACCTAGAGGGTGAAGGCATATTACACTATATCAAATTCCTGTCTGGAATATTTTTAAAAGATGTTCAGTAGATGGCTTATAGTTTATTAATTGGCAAAAAAATTGTAAATCATTACCCACCTTACACAATCATCCATCTTTTCCCCTTGCATTTCTGATCCCAAAACAGCTGAAATAACACAAAATATGATCATGTGGATTGTGATAATCTGGGTAAAATCGATTCAGTTTAAAGCTACCTAATTTAGCCATCATAAATATTTAAGTATGAATTAAATAAATGAAAAAAATTCTTCTTCAAAATTGAAAAAAAAATGAAGGTCAAATAAAAGTACCTACCCAAATTAAAACTGAAAACTAGAAAATTGAATAGGTGAAAATTGAAAAATAAAAGCTGAATCATTCATCTTTCAGTTCTACAGACTTGCTCAAATGCCCATATCATTCTTTTCACATGTTGAACAGTCTCTATAAAGACCATTTTCAGCGGGAAGAATTTTAATATATTAATATAAATTCTCGTTTCAGTTTTTTATTTGATTTAAAACTGCCCAAATTAGAGAAAAGTGGAAGTTTGACAAGACGGATAAGGGGATGGGAGGAGTCATATGATCACTCCGATGTGTAAGCTATAAGCAAATATTTATTTTATAGCATGTGAACTTACAGGTTTGAGGCAGGTGAAGGTATGATGAGAACAGAAACATGTACAACAAGCTCTTCATTTTTATGTTTAGTAAAAAAATATTCACTTTCACGTTCTTATGAAAAAAAACAACAATACAGAAGACCCAAATTTCATCTAGAAATGTTTTAAAATTTTTGCCAAGTTAAGCGTACCTTGGTACAGAACTTAAAAAATGGAGAACATCTTAGTACACTGGCATATGTTTTACACTTTATGTACCCACAGTTCAGCAAATTAAAGCGAATGATTTATTCTTATCTATATAACTGGTTTTTTCAAGGTGTTTTATTTGATTGTTAGGTAAATAGATAGGTATAGAAACGTTTATATCAATGCTGAATTTTTTTCGAATATATACTTACGGGTAGGTAGAGGTGGAACGTTTGCATTTTTATGCATTCATTCACTACTTTATTTATAGTTATGAGCAATGGTAAAGAAAGAAGCAGTTTGAAGGTTTTTAAAAATTTTGGGAATGGGTCAAGAAACTCGTTGTCTGTCTGCATGAAATTGAATGCTTTGATAGCGTTCTATAAAATTTGGGTATGTTTTCACTATCCTCTGACTCGAAAAAAAATCGCTGCAATTTGATTTGACTTCTCGAACTTCAGAATCTGAAATTTTAGTGATGAGGGTTTTAGGACATGTTCGTTCAGATTCCTTTGTATGGAGACACTCCCACCCCTTTTCTCCACCACAAAATGTTCATTTAAAAAAAAAACAAAGAATTATAATTGAAATCTGCAAAACTTTTTTTAAAATTATTTTTTGAGCGCAGAAGGCCCCTCCTCCATTATTTTGCTACACATTTCTAAAATTTTCAAACCCCTCCCCTCAAATCTTTCTAAATTCGTTTTTTTTTTAAATTCTGCATACACACCTATGTACAATTAAAAGATTGGTTTCTGCAATGTAAACATTTCAAGATTTTTGGACTACCTCCCCCCTCCACCCCACACATGAAAAATGTTGACTTTCGAGCACATATTTTTCGAGATGGTTATACAAATACGCGAATACTAAGCTTTTGGATGAGTTTCGCCAAATTTGGAGAGAGTGCAGATTTCACCATCTTATGCTTGAAGGTTCTTTGCTGAAAAAAAAAATTGAAAAACCTCGCCGGAGGCTCCAAAACGGCACAAAACTAACTACTAAGTATGGTTGTGCAAACTCTTTTTGAAAATGAATCAGCTCTTCAGTCGATTCGGCTGATTTTGAAAAATAATCGAACTCTGAATCGATGACTCTTTTCAAGGAGTTCGGATTCTAATAAAATATGCTTATTGCTTAAACGATAATGTAAGCACGTAAAATGAAATAAGAAAATTTCCTAATTAGGTGTGCTCACTCTCTCAATACCTACAAATTTTTTTTGACAAGGGGAAGGGAGGATTCCCAAATAAAAATTGTGGTCGAATAAATATTGTATCAGTGCCAATTCATAAGATCAAGTATAAATGAAACTCATGTAAGTAAAAACGTAATAAATATTTTATTTTCGGGGAAAAAATATCTACGAAAAAACATAAGTTATACGTAGATAAAAATTGCAAAAATGATGTACAAAGTCTAATAGGTATCTCATTTCAACCTCGGGTTTTCCCGAGGGAACACAGAGTCAATTTTTCATCAATTGGTACTTTATCTATTTCATTAATTACTGATAAAATCCATCGGGCATGATCCGATAAATCGGTGAATGCTGCGATGGATGTTAATGATGCTTGTTTCACACTAACGATGCCTCGGAGATAAAATATACCGTCTTTTTGAAAAAATATACCTCCTCCGCTGTCTCCTTGAAGAACACTGGGACCTGATAACAAAAAATCACTGTGTTTGAAAACTTCTCTGTAAAGCTGGTTATTTTCTATGAATATAGTCTGAACAAATCGTTTAAAAAAATTAATCTCATCAGAATAAGGTAATTCTCAAAATCATTAGAAATGCAATTATAGACCGTATGGAAGAGTTGAAATTATTTTATTGAAATGTAGGTTTAAATTTCCTTTTTAAAAAGTAGAAATGTTTATTTTGTGCAAATTCTAATCATTAAAAATCCACTGGAGGCTCTAGAACTACTCAAAATGGTTTTAAACCGTTTCCAATCAATTTTGTAGATCGAACATGAAATTATCCCAAATTTCAGCGTTCTAGGTCAATTTGGTGAAATTTTGATTTTTTTTCTCATTTTTGAACCGAGAAGTTGATTTTTAAAAATTCGCCAAAAATCGAAAAGTTACCTTTAGCTCTTGAAATTTCGGCTGCTATTATATTTTGGCATGGTCTGATGATCTAGCTTTATCCGGTTCAAAAAATTTTCGTGCCAGTTAAGATACGTCTCTTGTTGGTATTTGTTACTTGAAATTATAGAGCCAGCCAGATATTTCTTCCAGTCAGAATGGAATTTTTTAAAAATGTTGCCTTGAAAAGTGTTGTTAAGATGGGGCAATGACCATACATTTTTAGAATTTTTTGACCTCGAAAATGAAATTGAACCACAGTTTTAAATACTCGAATCACTAGGTAAAGGAGAAGGTCTAAATTTTGAAAAATTGTTTCAAAAATCGTTTTCACGTTTTCTGTATGTTTTCTAGGAGGTATTTTTTGAGAATTTTTCGAGAAGTGGCCGCTGCTCCAGTCCATCGTCAATAGAACAGCTTCAAAACTAGTTTTTCGGTATTGAAATTTCTCTCAAAAGGGAACCGCAAGACTTGACATCCTTTGAATTCAGCGAAACTAAGCTAGGTCAAAAGAGCACCTCTTGAAATCTCTTTGATCAATATTTTAAGTGTTGAAGTTCATTTTTGAAAGCTTGGCGGATTTTCGACTTAAAAGATCTCCTCCCTCCCCCCTAAATTTTCTTTTTTTTTCAAACAAACTTTTTGTAGGTATCAGGAAAATTGCATGAAAATTTTGAGAAAATTTGAAATGACACAATTACTTCTGTAAAATACATAAAATTTTAGGAAAATATCGCAAAATGTCCAAAATAACGAAACTTTGCTCGAAATTACAAAAAAGTAGCGAAATTGTATCATAACAAAATATAAATTATTTTTTAAAAAGTTGATAAATGTCTCGAATTTCAAAAAAAAAAAAAAAAATCGTTGAAAATTATGAATACTTAGTTCATTAATACATATATGATCAAAATTGGGCGACATTTTGTAAAAGTACATTAAAAATTAACACGAGCTAAATGAAAAGTCATAAAATTGTTTTCAAATGTTTATTTTTCATATTTTTTGAAAAACTACGTTATCTAAGAGAAGAATCATAATTCATAAAGTGATTTCTTTTGAAATGCACGTGTTCATTTGGAGGATTTTCTTGAAAAACAATGCTGAACAAAAAATCTTCATTCATAATGTGGTAATTATTCAGCTTTATGTGTTTTTGTGTGGGTATTTTGTCGAAAACGTAGCTATAGATGAAGAACCATTATTCGGGGCCGGGGGGATATTTTTGGAAAACAACGTTAAATGGATGAAAAAACTTGATTCATAACTTCATAAGGTGGTTGTTCAAATTCACTTATTTATGTGAGGATATTTTTTGAAAAAACAACATTCACCAGATAAAGAATTATAACTCGTAAGATGGTTTTTCGAATAGGCACCTATCGTTTTTTGAAGAACAACGTTATAGCTATATGAAAATTCATTACTAATTCGGTAAGTATTCAAATATACATGTTCATTTGAGGTGATTCGTGAAAAACAACATTAGCTTGCTACAGAATCATTATTCATAAGGTGGGTTTTCAAATATAGGTACATGTGTATGTTGTGCTTTTTTTTTGAAAAACAACGTTAGATAGATGAAAAATTACTACTCATTAAGTGGTTATTCATATTCATGTGTTTATGTGAATTTTTTTGAAAACAACATTAGCTCGATGAAGAAGCATTACTCATAGTATGGTGGTTTTAGGTTAAATTTCAATCATTCAACTGTCTACGGATATTCCTTGAAAAACAACGTTATCCGGATGAGAAATCATTACTCATTTGGTAGGTAATTATTCAAATATACGTGTTCATTTGGGGGGTTTTGTGAAAAACGACATTAGCTCGCTATAGAATCATAATTCATAAGGTGGTTTTTCAAAATATACATTCATGTGTATGTCGAGCTTTTTTCTAAAAACAACGTTAGCTAGATGATAAATTACTACTCATTAAGTGATTATTTATATTCATGTGTTTATGTGATTTTTTTGAAAACAACGTTAGCTTGATGGATAAGCATCACTCATAAGGTGGTTTTTCAAAATAAACATGTGTATGTCGAGCTTTTTTCTAAAAACAACGTTAGCTAGATGATAAATTACTACTCATTAAGTGATTATTTATATTCATGTGTTTATGTGATTTTTTTGAAAACAACGTTAGCTTGATGGATAAGCATCACTCATAAGGTGGTTTTAGTTTATATTTCAATCATTTAACTGCCTAGAGATATTTATTGAATAACCATGTTATCTGGATGAGAAATCATTACATTCAAATTCATGTGTTGATGTTAGTTTGTTGTAAAAGCAACGTTGGCCCAATGAAAATTCATTTGGGGATATTTTTAAAACCCAACTATAGCTTGATGGAAAATCATTACTCATAAGGTGGTTTTAGTTTAAATTTGTTTGTTCACCTGCCTAGGTATACTTTTTGAAAAACAACGTTATCTGGATGAAAAATTGTCTCTCATAAGGTGGTTATTCGAATTCATGTCGTGTAATGTTAGTTTTTGATAAAAGCAAAGTTAGCTTGATGAAAATTCATTTGGGAGTGTTTTTGAAAAACAACGTTGGCTCGGTGGAAAAGCAGTACTCATAAGGTGGTTTTAGTTTAAATTTGTTCATTTACTTGCCTAGTGATATGTTTTGAAAAACAACGTTATCTAGATATAAAATCATTACTCGTAAGGTGGTTATTCAAATTCACGACGTAGTAATGTTAGTTTTTCATAAAAGCATCGTTGGCTTGATAAAAATTCATTTGGGGATATTTTTGAAAAACAACTTTAGCTTGATGGAAAAGCATCACTCATAAGGTGGTTTTAATTTATATTTATTTATTCACCTGCCTAAGGATATTTTTTGAAAAACAACGTTAACTTGATGAAAATTCATTTGAGGATGTTTTTGAAAAACAACGTTATCTGGATGAAAAATCATCACTCATAAGGTGATTATTCAAATTTATATGTTAATGTTAGTTCTTTGTAAAAGAAACGTTAGCTTGATGGAAAAGCATTACTCATAAGGTGGTTTTAGTTTAAATTTGTTCAGCCCCTAGTGATATAGGTATTTTTTTAAAACAACGTTTTCTGGATGAAAAATCATTACTTATAGGGTGGTTATTCAAATTCATGACGTGTTAATGTTAGTTTTTCATAAAAGCAAAGTTAGCTTGATGAAAATTCATTTGGGGATATTTTTTGAAAAACAACGTTAGCTTGTGGGAGAATCGTAACTCTTGAGGTGTTTCACTGTTTTTTGTTCATATTATTGAATTCAACAGTTTTCAAGGATTTTCAATTGTTTTTTATGGCATTTTAATAGATTTTAGCATTTTCTTCAGATTTTGTCCAATTTTATCCAATTGTACAGAAATTTCATCAATTTTATGGACAATTTTCATGATGATTTTTGTATGTCAATTTTTCAGTTTTTATCGCATTTTATGCTATTTTTGTGAGATTTAATTTAATTTTGATACCTAATACTTGATAGATTTTTTAGAATTTTTAAAATTCTTCGTTAGGGAACGATTTGTTGTGCATTTTTTTCAAAATGTTGCCCAATTTTAACATGTTTTAGAGAGTGCATTTTTAGTGCATGAGTGGCCCTAACTTTTGATCACTTTTCAAGGGGTCTTTAAAGCGGAAAATTCGCTATGTAAACAACTTTTTTGAATTTTCAAAATTCACCAAAACTAAAATCCAACTCCTGGTTTGTAACTCGAGTTGATTGCCTCTCTCTCCAAGCCAATTTAAATCATTTTCAAGCCATTCTGGAGCTTTCAGTAATCTTGGTTGTCTTTTCTTCAGCTGCTTGGAATTGCTGTAGAAAGCACCATATATGTATTTGTAACTTTGGCAGCTGAAAATTTAATTCTATTTCAAATTCGACATTAGGAGTCTGAATTTTTACGATTTCCGATTTGATTTGAAGCTTTCTTATCCTTACAAACGATGTAGATTATGTCTTCTAATAGAAAAATAAGGTGATATTTACTGTCTTCTTTATCTGAACCAGCACAAAATTTATCAAAACTGATGTACGCTCGGAAATCATCAGGGACAGTAATCAAGCAACGTGCACGACTTATATAAGGTAAACTGACAGCCATTAATGCTTCGGTATACCTGCCATTCTCATCAAGTCCCCATCCTGCAACCTAAATTAACCATATCACCATGTTTTTTTCAATTGAACAATCAATACTCAGGCCATAAGTATACTTTTCCAAGTGTTCCTTCTGGTGGATATTCGCCCAATACTAAGCTTTGCCAATCAACATGAGCTTGCAAAACTGTTGGTTTAAAGGTGATGTTTCGTTCGAGGATTAATATTGCGATATCTGCGGTAAAATAGTTGTTCAAGCCCATGTAACCTTTTCCAGAAAGACGTATCTCTTTAATCTGATAAGCATATAATAATTTGCATTAGAATTTTTGCTATACATACTTATTTCTACCTATTGGCTTACTTACTGGGTACCATACTTACCTCTTTGAATGCCTACCTTATATGCTTTTTGATTTTCGTTATCTATCTTGGAATAATTTCTCGTGAATTTGCTGGCAATTATTTCGTAATCGGTGAAGTTATGTGTTCTGCCTGTGTCCTCATTATAAAAACAATGAGCAGCTAGAAAAAAAAAATGTTCGAAGGAAATAAGTGTTTCATTTTTGAGTTTTCGCTTATATTTTTCTGTATATTGTTTACGAACCTGATACAACTAGTCTAGGATGAATAATTGTCCCTCCACAAATGAGTAAATGATCTCGATTGTAAATCGCAACATGCCAAGGAGAGCCAACACATTCAATAAGTCCTCGTGCGGCTGCACCAGAATTGATTGGAAGAGGTAGTTTGCAGTCTGTGAATTTGATTATTTATTATACATTTGTATAAGTTGAAATATGACTGAACAAATTGAGTTTTTACCCAAGGCACAGAGAAACAAAGGATTGTCCCATTTTCCTTCATCGTCACAAGTAATTTCAGCGTAACTAGGGCGGTAATCCGAATAGGTATGGTAAGGCTTGCATTTTGGGCGTACTTTTGTTCCAGAAGGTAGCGAGTCTACGTTGCAAGGAATTTTTAAACCTTTATAGTAGCATCTCAGGTCAACGTTCGTGTCCATTGGAGTCAATTTTTCACATCTTTCTGCGATGAAAATTACTCGAATTAGGTACCTATATCTCACATACTCACATCAAGTTTAGCTATCAAGTTTGAGTAAAAATCAGTGTGTCTTTTACTTGTACAATTTTTAATCGGAAATAACCAATTTCCTTCTAAGCAACTGGAATCTGAATTTTTGTCATCAATTGGAAAATAACCAGAATTGCACTTGATCTGAGCAAGAGTGTATTCTCGGACTAGTCCATTTTCTACGCATGGGCCAATTGTTTCAATACACATATACGAGATGGTTTTATCAACAGATGAGGGAGGTTCGATGCACATGTGGCTAAATTAAAGCATAGGAATAGTAATATGTAAGTATTTACCTTTAATTTTTATTGATCAACAATGTTCTAATGTTAGGCTTGATGGTATACATAATTTTTAGATGAAGGTAGGTATAACTTACTCTTTGCGAGCAAGTCTAGGTGTATAACACATGTATGCCGATTCATCCGAACCATCGTGACATTGATCCAAATCATCGCATATGTATTTTTCTTCGATGCACCCGCCATAATCGCATTGAAAAAAATTTTCTTTGCATCTGATTAAATAATTTTGTATTTATTAGGTGCGGGTTTATATGTATTTTATTTATTCATTTTTTGAAAATTTGAAAGAGAAAAAAACGTAAAGATGTACATATTATGATAACTTGTTGAATGAAGTCAACAATTGATTTTTTTAATACTGACGTTGTATTTGAACAGTGGTGAGTAGTTTCGTCCGAATTATCTTCGCAATCCAATATCCCATCGCAAAGGAACGATTTATCAACGCATTGTCCATTATCGCATTTGAATTCCTGTCTGGAATATTTTTAAAAGATGTTTAAATGGCTTAATAATTTATTAACTGGCGAAAAAATTTTAAATTATTACTTTAAACAATCGTCCATCTTTTCCTCTTGATTTTCTGATTCCAAAACAGCTGAAATAACACAAAAAATATGATAATGCAGATTGTGATGATCTGGATGTATTCGATGTAACTTTAAAGGTTCTTAATTTGGCGATGATGAAGTATGAATTGAATACATGAAAAATTTCCTCTTAGAAATTCAAAAAAATATAGAAATTTGTCGAAAGTAAACTGAAACTGTATCTAAGCAAATGA